>NC_140946.1:28161623-28761623 GCF_014529385.1 Adiantum capillus-veneris
CTAATCCAAAAATCATTTGTCTTTCTTCTCTATTTGAATTTCCTATTTGCTAATCTTATGAACAAGACCAAGGAATGGATGAACAACTGTGGGGCTCTCTAATTGCCAAGCCTCACTATCTTATTAGTGACAGTGAGAACCACGAACATAAATGTCATAGCATGGGATGGAGTCAACTCAATTAGTGCATGGAGGCTACAAGAGGCTATCAAAATCTCAAAAAACACACTCAATCTCTATCTACTCAAATCTACACTTAATTGCATGCTAGGTAGCAAACACCAGCTATGACACAACCATCAAATCTTGTCGATTCACTAAGAAAAAAAATTCCAACTGAGACGAAACTTTTAAGTAGGATAGATAATGCCTAAATGCACATAGCTATTAACTCAAATCCCCTTTTTGACCACTTGTCAAACTTGTGCTTAATATTTACAGGGAAGATTTAACCTCCCCAAATTCACCCTAGAGCTTAGCAATGCTACCCCCACACCCCTCCAATGCATACAATGTAGTTTTTTTAACGTAAATCTTAAATGAGTAGATTAAGGAGGAGTTTAGCTCTAGCAAAAACATAGTTTTACCACAAGAGAAGCACAAGTCACAAAGTGCTTTCATCTGTGATCGGGATGAAGCAAATGACACTTCAAACGGACACTTCATCTGGGAGTTATAAGCTTGAGAAGAAAATAGGAGAGTACACAATGCTTAGTAAAAAATTTCATAGTGCTTATTATCTAAAAAAGAACTCCCTTAGGTTTTACAAAATTTGGCTTTTATACCTTAGCCAAAGGTCTTGGGTCAAAAATGGGAATAATATCTAACTTTGTTATGGCATGGAATTTCAATGATACAACTTGGAAGCATTTAACTCCACTTTGTCTAGCTCATAATCACATGGTTGTTTACATTTTAATTCCAAAAATCAAATAAATTAGAAAGGCTTAAGGCTAGAGATGTCCTCATTTCTCAAAAAAGGTAAAAAATTACATCTTGGCTGTACATAGACTTTGATGTTAGTAATAGAGCTAAAATTTCCCCTCTCCTAAAATGGGTCGTCCATGACATAACATTATGGGATTGGGTAGTGCTCTAGTTTTTGAGCTTTTTGATGCTTCTTCAAGGCTTTTAAGGCTTTATAATACTTTTTTTTGGAACTTTTTGTCTGCTTTTGCCCAAAATTGTAAGTCTATGGGATCTGTGGTAGTGTATTCCATAAGTTTGGCACGAAGGTTTTCTACCACGAGGCCAAATATTTGTGATGTGAAAGTGAAGAACCCCATGTAGAAAGATTCTTCAAATGTTTACATATAATATGAGGGAAAAAACATTACCCTAACATAGATACCATAAAGAACTTCTTTGGGCAATTGATTTGACAAAGCGTAGCAAAGCCCTTGGTTCCCTTCTAGAAATGCCATCTGTGGGGCATCTATTTGATATGCTTGGTGGAAGGTCTGGATGCACGTGAGGATCATCTTTTCTATCTTGATGAACATGCTGTAGGCCCATATCCAAAATCCTTTTGAAAATATCAATAGCCCCTATGAGCGTCTTGAACATATAGTCTTCATTTGCCTTGCCCTTTGGTGGACTCAATCTGGGGTAGTTGAGCCATGTAGGGTGTTACTTTAGGATAATTTGGTGGCTACCCTAGATATGGACTCTAGGCACAAGACAAAAGGTTGGATCTTTGCAAATCTCTTGTTGAGCTTGGGTATACAAGGTGAGATACCTTGGATGCTTCTTTAACCAGTATTTCCTCTAAGCCGGCTGTGGGTCTGTAGTGTCCATGGCTTGTAACCTCTCCTTGA
Source organism: Adiantum capillus-veneris (assembly GCF_014529385.1). Classification (NCBI taxonomy): domain Eukaryota; kingdom Viridiplantae; phylum Streptophyta; class Polypodiopsida; order Polypodiales; family Pteridaceae; genus Adiantum; species Adiantum capillus-veneris. The sequence continues at coordinate 28,163,441 of NC_140946.1, forward strand.
ATTTGAAAATTTTTTAGTTCACAAGAGGATACAAGAGAGATTATTGATGCAATGTGTCTATTATTTACTTGGAGGTTCGCTGGGAAACATTGGTAGAGTCTAGGATACACTACTCCCAAGCCATAGATTCTTTCCATATATCCTCAATTTTTGTCTCTATGCTCACCTTCAAAGCTTTTTTTGCTTTGAAGGCAGAGCCTTGCTCCAATTCAAGTTCCACTACTGTTGACTCTAGAGGTCTGGCCATAGTCTTTGTTTCCTTTTCATATTGTAGGAATGATAGTGCCCTTGTCTCTAATGGCAATGATTCATGAGGATCTTCTTGTTGTAGATTATGCTTGCCCTTCAATTGCTCTTGTGTAGCTACCAAGGCTGCTTGTATATTTGCTATGAGTTTTTGATATGCCTCCTCCTTAGTCATGAAGGAGAGTATTTACTCCCTCCTTTTCATTTTATCTAGCTTAAGTTTAATCTCTAAGTCTTTACTCCGATTTTCCATTGCTTGATAGGAAACATTTGACCCTTGTAATGTGAGGACCATGGGGTTGGCCTTCAACTTCTCCAACAGTTCATTGTTCTTGATGGGAATTGGATCGTGCTAGCTAGGGTGGATGAAAGATAAACATCATGCACTCAAGTGAGTGTGTGCTGGCTAAATTATCACTCAAGTGAATTAGTTTCCAAGATTAATTAACTTGGACTCATAAACACGGTCTTGAGTATTTGGTAAGCCATCACAAGCTCACCATAAACAAGGGAGATCTAATGCAAAAAAGACTTGTTGTTATTAATTTATGAAATGAGCTTTATGTAGCTCTATAGCTTGACTCCATTACATGTGGGATAATTCCCCCTCTTCCCTCCTTCACTCAGACTTTTGGACAAAACCCACACTTTACGATCCTCCCCTTGGGATTTGGACTACAAGAAAATACTGAAGATGCAATATCCACCACTAAGGATGATAATTTGGTATCCAAAGAGGATGACAAAATCCACACAAGATGATAGTATCCACACAAACAAAGAAAATTCATCCCCTATAAGTAGAGAGGCTGCATCTTCAAAGTATGTCGTCATAGAAGACAAGGTTGTTCTTGCCGTCATCTTCTTCTTTGTCCTCTATCATGTGAGCTGATCCTTTGTTAGGTCTCTTCCCTTTGTAGCTTCTGCTATTGCTTCTAATATTGTTGATTTATCCACTACTACTACCTCCATTTGAGTAGCATCGAGAAGGAGGATGTCCCTTCTCACCGCATTTGTTGCAAGGTTTGTTTGTGTAGTAATCTTTTGCTACGTGTCCCATTCTTCCACATTCATAACACTTTCTCCCAGTTGATGATGTAGATGGCGAATATCATTCCCTTGAGGATGATGTGATAAAAGAAAGACCCTCCTGATGATGTTAATGAATCTTTTTGCTTTCTTGATTGAGTTGATGACATCTCAAAAAGGTGGAGCCGGTTCTTTTTCTTCAAGAATGGTGACTAAGTGGTCATAAGAGGGTGGAAGTGAACTCAAAAGTACGGCCAATTTTTCATCTTTTGGTACTTTGACCTGGATGTAAGTGAGTTGCATGACAATGCTCTTAAGCCTATTTACTAAGGCAGCAATGCCCTCCCCTTTAGTCACAGTGATCTTGTAAAGTTGTCTTTTGAGACTAGCTTTACTTCTTTTGGCCCTGGCTCCAAAATTACTTTCTAGGACATGCCAAGCTTCATGTGCATGTTTACATTTGTCTATGAAATGCACATAGTTGTCGTGCAAGGAAGTGATGATAATTCCTAATGCTTGTTCGTCCTTGGCCAGATTTAGTGCACTTGCTATGAGTGTAGATTCCCTAGTGTGCACTGCATCGGTGTCGGCTTGTTGTTCTAAAGTAGTGCTAATAACATACCATAAACATTTTTTTCATTAAGTAACCCCTTAACTTTGTTTGCCAGGTGCGAAACCCCTCACCGTTGTACTTTTAAACTCCTTTTTTCCCCATTGTGCTAATAGAGGGTTATTAGCTAGGGGACTCTACCTCTTTACACAAGCACAAAATACCCCTTAGGAGATGATAGGGAATTTATTTGCAAGTTATTGTGCTTGGCTGCAAGATTTTGAAGGTTGGTTGCAAGATGAGAGAGAGAGAGAGAGAGAGAGAGAGAGAGAGAGAGAGAGAGAGAGAGAGAGAGAGAGAGAGAGAGAGATTTTCCTTCAAATTTTTGTGAATCTTCTCTTCACTGGAGTGAAGCTCCTCTTCAAAATTTTCTTTGCCTTGGGTGCAAAGCCTTGACTAGCTCATCTTGTGCTTGGAGCTCGAAGAAATCTGGATGCTTTGAAGCTTCGATAGCCTTTGGAAAAGTCTTCTAAACACTCTCTTTAGTGCCTTTTACTTTGTTTTCATGCGGGAGGTCTTGCCAAATAGGTGAGAGCCTTGGGGATCACAATGCACGTGGAAAGGATGGCCAAGGGAGTGCTCTCGATTGAAATCTGTATGCGGGAACAGGAGCTTGAGAGGGTCCAGTGGGAAGTAAAGGGTTTAAGGGGAGAAGCGCAAGAAGGGGGGCCTTGGGGAAAACACCTCTTAGGAGGTTAGGATCTTTAGGCCATCACGTGGGAAAGGGGGTCCCAATAAAAGCAGGGCAACGGCGGCAATCGGGCAGCCAAGACAGGCAGGCGGGGTCAGGGCGGGCAACTGGGAAGGGCCTTGGGTAGCAAGCGTGGGCAAAATGGGTAGGCGGGCAATTTTTTGGGGTAGTGGGGGTAGGGCACTGGGCAGCCGTCAAGAAGGCATTTGGGGAGGCAGGGTTAGGGCCTCGAGCAGCGGGCAGGTCCCCAAGAAAGAGAAACGCTATGGGCTACGTGTGGATATTCCCACCTCGTGTGGCTCAATGTGCTTTTAATGGAATGAGTATCAAGCATTTAATGTGCAAGAAGTTACACACACACACACACACACACACACACACACACACACACCAAAGATCCTCAACTATGCAGAAAAAGTAGAGAATGGAGCTTTGATGAGCTTAAAGTTTGTTCAAGACATTACTTGATGAAGTCTATCTTAAAAAATGTGTGTATGGGCTTGATTGAAAGCTCTTGAGATAGGGCACACACACACATAAATCAAACGTTCCAATTGTGTTGATGCAAGCAGATGTGGGCACTTGATGGGAAGATGTAAACGTGCAAAGAAAAATCAAAATGAAAATTATATCTCAAGCTAACTACCTCTAATCATTAGCTAGTTAGTGGCCATGTAGACGTGCCCAAATCCAATGCTAGAGACAATTAAGAATGAGTTTAATTATGCAAAATTGTAATAGAGATTAGAGAAAGCTAATCACACAAAAGCATAGCATGAAACCTAGCTAGTACACTGCTTGAACTGATTTTGCCAATTTTCATCTTCAAAGCTTGTACATCATCTTTCCCCTATTATTTGCTATAAGAAAATGGTACTTGAAACTGTCCACCCTTGAGTGTTAGATCAAGAATTTTTTCATCCCAAACTTGGACAGCTTTGTATGTCCACTTCCATGGAACTCCTAGTACTATATCTTCATTCATATGCTCGTTGGGAATGCAAAAAATTGTGTGTGTGCATAGAAAATTGTGTACAAAGATATTCAAATTGATTAGTCTCAATGTTAAGGTGAAATCTTTATGGTAGGTTTTGAACTTAGCTTTGCAGTACTCCAATGGTTGAGTAATCATCTTCTTGTAGGTTGAATAGCTTACTACATTTATCCTGGCACCTTTTTGGGCAAGTGCTTTAACTTAGAATCCATCTTTCAATGTTACTATTATCAGCATGTCCAATCCATCCAACCATTCATTATCGGTCTCTACAAGTTTTATCTTCTGCTAAAGTCTAAGGAAAGTGTAGAGGTTGAATTTGAAGCATTTTGACTGGCAAAACATCAAGAGTTGGTCACATTGTGGCTTTTGCTTTAAGATTCAAATGCACACGTCCTCTTGAACTTTTACGATAACAAGTTGTTGTTTCAACTTGCGTTCCTTGGTTATGTGGATTCTTTGTAAGAGATCATTAGTCAATGGCATATGGTACTTTCTCAATTGACATACACTAATCCAATTTTCCATTATTTCCCCATCTAAAATGTAATGTACCCAACATTTATCCATATAAGTCATTTCAGTTATTTTGCAAAGTAATTGAGATTCTCAATTTTGTGAGTCATCGTGAGTTTATCAGAGCAATCGGATTGAAAATCGAGTTCAGAATCCATTTATTTATGATCTTCTTTATGTGGAACGATAGGTTTATGTGGGAACCTAATCTATGTGTGAAGAAAAAGCTTAGAAATAGTATTTTTAGGAAAGAAAGAGAGGTGAGTCAAAATTAAGATACTTCTTTCTTTCTCTCTTTCAAAATAGAATGGGAACTTGTAAGTATAGAGCTTTTGAGAATCGTGTATAGAATTCGCGCACCCAAAAAATATTTTTTTAAAAAATAAAAATAAATAAATAAATAAATAAATAAATATTTAATAGAGCCGCGATGATGCGCGAGCTTTTTTCTTCTCCTATTCTTGAAACCTCTCAGTATTCTTAGCACCCCCTAGGGCCTATATAAAGGACCCTTCTCCTCTCACTTTTGTTGGGGTATAAAGCCCAATGTGGTCGCCCAGGTAAGTGGGCGGGCCGCCAGATATGTACACATATTCTTTTGTAAAAACCTAATAAGAACTCACTATGCTCTACACATTACAGTAGAGCGAGTTCACCATATCGTCGTGCTCTTCTTCTCGCACTCTCTCTCGCGTCGCACTTTCGCTCGTACTCCTTCAGCTGGTATCAGAGCTCAGATCGAGGCTCGGGGCAGCACTGCAGGAGGCTAGAGTCACCAACTCAGATTGGAGTGAAATTCGACAGGCGAAGACACCGTTCGGCTTCGACAAAGGTCTACGCAGGCCATTTTCGACTACGTGGTCTCGACGGGTGCAGATCCGACTCTGCAAATTTGGGGTTTTCGGCCTACGACTGCAAGTGCTGAGGATATCGACACTCCCAGAGTGTTGATTTGTGGCTGTCTACACATCGAAGGACGGCTCACAGTTCTTGGAGGCGTGTCACATACGACACGGGCGCATCTACACACAGACTGTATGCGACATCCACTAGTTCATCAGGTAGCTTGTGTTTGCTGCTTGATATTCCAGATTTCATCCTGACATTGCAGGTACTTCCACATGGGATGTATTGTTAGAGATGAGTCGCGCAGCAAACAACCACCGCAGCGGTTACAACATACAGTGGGAAATTTGTGGATGTATGACTTTGTGGGAAGTCTATGTACTGTCAGATTTACTGCAGCCTTTGTTGAGGGTCGAGTGAGGTTTTATTGAGCTGGGGGATTCTCGAATGTTGAGATCCTTTCGGTGATACAGGTCTTGGAGCGATCCCTCGAGCACCCTTAGATAGGCAGCTAGGATGTATTGACTGTGAGTTAGACAGTTGGGATTGCATCTTTGCTTTACTGCCGTTGAGGCATTGTCGCAGTCTATGCTTATAGGACAGTGACAGGACAGTGAGAGACAGTACAGGTGCAGGACAGGTTTACCCACAGCTTACAGTGTCAGAGAGACAGTGTTTTTTTGAGCTGTTTTTTGGTCTGTTTTTAGTACACCAGAGCCATTTTACAAAGGAGACTCTACCAAAATTTCTGCAGAATCTGAAGCTTTCTTGGTTCATTTGACATGTTGATATTGGTTCAGAGGTCAGTTTACAGGGGAAACGCTGCCGAATTTTTCCCAAAAAAGTAAACTACTGTGAAGCGTAGCTATGGTTGGATCACAGGACACTGCTCTTTACAATATCAAGAAGCTGGATGGAACCAATTTCCCATTGTGGAAGAAGCAGATTTGGCACGTGTTGGTACAAAAGAAGCAGATAAAACCTATAAAGCTCAAGGGGATAAAACCAGAAGATATGGACGAAGATGAATGGAGCGAAATGGATGAATTGGCACTTTCTACCATTATGCTGACTTTGGCAGAAAGCGTTTACTTCAATGTAGTAGACGAGATGTCGGCTTATCAAGCATGGTTAAAGCTGACTGATCTTTATGAGAAGCAGAGTGCAGCTTCACAGGTATACTGGCTTAAGAAGCTTAATGACTTGAAGATGAAAGAAGGGACACCTATGTCCAATCATCTGAATGAATTCAACACAATCTATAGTCAGTTGTCAGCTCAAGGTGTCAAGTTTGATGAACCTGTTAGAGCTATGTTCCTATTGATCACATTGCCAGAAAGTTGGGACACTTTTCTCACAGCTTTGAGTAATTCTGCACCTCCAGATGGTTTGAATATAGCAGGTGTAGAAGGAAGTCTGCTTACTGAAGAAACCAATAGAAAGACAATGGACAAAGGCAAAGGAACAGCCTTAGTTGTCAGGGGAAGGACCAAAGAAAAGTACAAAGGTGGAAAGAGGAATCAGTCTCGTAGCAAGTCCCGCAGTGCTAAAGGCAAGAGTGACATAGAATGCTACCATTGTGGCAAGAAGGGTCACATGAAAAGAGACTGCAGAGAATGGAAAGCAGAAAAAGGCAAAGAGAAAGCTGAAGACCATGGTGAGAAGAACAAGTCCTCAGTGAAGATTCAAGAAATAAATGTGACAAACACTGTTGCAGAGGATGACAGTCTAGTGTCAGGAGACATCTACTTCTTGAAGAATACAATGGACTCAGCTCTTCTTACAGCATCTGATGGAAATGCAATGAGTGACTGGATTATAGACTCAGGGGCATCACTTCATGTGTCTCCAAACAAGGAGTGGTTCACTTCTTATGTGACCACTAAAGATCATGTTCGGCTAGGCAATGGGAAGACATGTGAGATCTTAGGTGTTGGAGATGTTCAATTGAAGTTTCAGAATGGCTCTTCTTTCATGCTGAAGAATGTGAGACATGTTCCCGCAATTACAAGAGCTTGATCAGCACAAGTTTACTTGATGATGCTGGCTACGTCACCACTTTTGGACAGAACATGTGGAAGATATCCAAGGGTTCTATGACAGTAGCACATGGAGTAAAGTTTGGAGGACTTTACATGATTTATGTATCAAATGTCTCTAAAAATGTAATCAATGTAACCGAGTAGCCGAACGTTTCTTTGTGGCATAGCCGGTTAGGACATATGTCCAAGAAGGGAATGGAAATCTTGTCTCGTTCTGGCTATTTGCCTTGCTTTTCATTTAATGATTTTGAATTCTGTGAACATTGTCTGTATGGTAAGCAAACACAGCAGCCACATAAGCATAGAAGCAGTAGAAGAGATACACAGTTGGCACTTGTTCACAGTGATTTGTGTGGACCTATGCCTAACCTATCTCTAGGGGGAGCTTCTTACTTTATGACATTTATAGATGATTACTCGAGAAAAGTATGGGTTTACTTTCTCAAGCACAAGGATGAAGCGTTTAGTGTTTTCAAAACGTTTGTGACACTTGTGGAGAATCAGAGTGGCAAGAAGCTTAAATGCTTACGCACTGACAATGGTGGAGAGTATGTTTCAAAGGCCTTTCAGGACTTTTGTGAGTCAAAAGGTATAAAACGTGAACTTACTACTCCTTACAATCCTCCTCAAAATGGTGTTGCTGAGAGGATGAATAGGACCGTACAAGAGAAGGTCAGATGTATGTTGTCTAATGCACAGCTACCAAATGGGTTTTGGGCTGAAGCTGTATCAACAGCTGTTCATCTTGTAAATAGATCTCCTAGCAAGGTTTTGCAGAAGGATTCGGTGCCAGAGATGGTATGGTCAGGCAAAATGCCCTCATACAAGCATCTCACAGTCTTTGGCTGTGAGGCATATACTCACGTTTCAAAGGAATTTAGGAACAAACTTGAGCCAAAGAGTAGAAAGTGCATCTTTCTAAGCTATGGTAATTCTGGTGAGATGGGGTACAGACTTTGGGATCCCGAATCCAGAAAGGTTGTCCGCAGCAATGATGTTCACTTTAATGAATCCAAATATCATTCTAAACCAGAGAGGGTTGAGGAGATTAGAAGAGTTGTCTTCCAAGAAGATGGACCTGCACGTGCAAGACAAAATGTCAGGGCTCAAGAGGAGCAAGGACAGGATAGAGTGAAACCACAGGTTGTGGCTGAGCCTGAGCCACCTATTGTGCGTAGATCTGGACGTGTCACGCGACCTCCTGATAGGTTTGTTCCATCTATGAACTATGTCATGTTGAATGATTGCAATGAGCCTTCATGTTACAAGGAAGCAGTGCAAATGAAGGACTCCGGGAATTGGCAATTGGCCATGCAGTCAGAGATGACAGCTCTGCATAAAAACCAGACATGGAAGCTAGTTAAATTACCATGGGGAAAAAAGGCTCTACCCTGTAAATGTGTTTATAGGTATAAGATCACCGCTCATGATAGTCAGCCAAAGTACAAAGCAAGGCTTGTTGCCAAGGGCTTTAAGCAAGAACAAGGCATTGACTTTGATGAAGTCTTCTCTCCGGTGGTCAAGATGACTACATTGAGATGCTTTCTTGCATTGGTTGCCATATTAGATTTGGTGTTGCACCAAATGGATGTCAAGACAGCGTTCTTGCATGGTGATTTAGATGTGGAAATTTACATGCAGCAGCCAGAAGGGTTTGTTGAGAAAGGCAAGGAAGATTGGGTATGCCAGTTGTTAAAGAGTCTTTATGGCTTAAAACAATCACCGAGGGCATGGTACCATAAATTCCACAAGTTTATGATTTCTCAAGGCTACAAACGTAGTGAGTTCGATCACTTTCTATATACAAAGAAGGCTAAGGATGGCAGTTGGCTGATCCTTATTTTGTATGTGGATGACATGTTGATTGCTGGCAAGCACTTGGAAGAAATTTCAGCTTTGAAGTCAAAGATGGCAAAATCTTTGAAGTCAAAGATGGCAAAATCGTTTGACATGAAAGACATGGGTGAGGCAAGTCATATACTTGGTATGCGCATTGAGAGAGACAGATCAAAGAAGTTGATTTGGTTATCTCAAACAGAGTATATTGACAAGGTTTTGCAACATTTGAATATGGCGAAGGGAAAGGCATTGAGTGTTCCATTGCCACCATATGTGAAACTTAGCAAACAAGATTGTCCCGTGTCTGAGGAAGAACATGCTGAAATGGATAAGATTCCATATGCGTCTGCAGTGGGTAGTTTGATGTATGCAATGATTGCTACTCGCCCAGACATTGCATTTGCAGTGGGAGTAGTAAGTCGATACATGTCAAACCCAGGCAAGAAACATTGGGAGGCAGTGAAAGGAATATTGAGATACCTGAAAGCTACAAAGAGTATGCGTATATGCTATGGGAGTCAGGAGCTAAGTGTAAAGGGTTTTACAGACTCAGATTATGCAGGTGACTTAGACAACCGAAGGTCTACGTCAGGGTATGTCTTTACATTGGCTGGTGGAGCAGTATCATGGCGTTCTAGATTACAAGATTGTGTTACTAAGTCTACTATAGAGGCTGAATATGTTGCAGCATCAGAGGCATGCAAAGAATCAATTTGGCTTAATCGACTAGTAACAGATTTGGGAATCAAAGAAGAGATGCCTGTGTTATATTGTGATAGTAAAAGTGCTATACAATTGGCTCGCAATCCAGTTTATCACTCAAAGACAAAGCATGTGGATGTGAAGTATCATTTCATCAGGGAAATGCTCGAGAATAAGCAACTTCAGCTTGTCAAAGTTCACACCACAGAAAATCCTGCTGATCTACTTACAAAAGGACTTCCCTCAGAGAGCTTTGCACATTTTCGCAAGCAGTTAGGTGTAGGGTAGTACATCACTTCTCTACATCTCTTGTATATTAGCTTGTATAGTAGCTTCTCTCACACTTAAAGTACCACATTGGACTTTAAGTGGGAGGTTGTTGGGGTATAAAGCCCAATGTGGTCACCCAGGTAAGTGGGCGGGCAACCAGGTATGTACACATATTCTTTTGTAAAAACCTAATAAGAACTCACTATGCTCTACACATTACAGTAGAGAGAGTTCACCATATCGTCGTGCTCTTCTTCTCGCACTCTCTCTCGCGTCGCACTTCCGCTCGTACTCCTTCAACTTTGAACACACACATCTTCAAAAGCGGAAGCTCTCTCGCAACGACGTGCCGGAGAAAGCCTCTCTCTCTCCCTTAACCTATCAACTCAAGCCATCTCCATCTCCAATCGTCGACGTACCGTCACCCTATTTGTGGACATACTCTCTCTCTCTCTCTCTCTCTCTCTCTCTCTCTCTCTCTCTCTCTCTCTCTCTCTCTCTCTCTCTCCAACAACGCGCTTTTCTTTTCTGCATTTCGAAGCTATGGCTCCGAAGCGTGTAACGCAAATTTCTAAGGACGCCCATGCCGTTGCACCACCAAGGAAGGTGTGAAAGGTGTCTACTCCGAACATATCTCATATGGAAGCATCAACCGAAAAAGAAGCTGAAGCCGTCCAACCTCTAGCACAGGAGTTAGCAGCACGCGCTCCAAATCCGGTAAGACAAATTTATAATTCTGCAATGGTATTCATGTTTGACTTGGGAAGCTAAGCATAGGGAACCCCTTAAACCGTCCGAACAACGTGATTCTATCACATGAAACACACATATGTTTTCATAGACTAGTGAAAGGATTGTTTGATAAATTGTTACTGTTTGTTGGATTGTTATTGTTTAATCAATTGTTATTGTTTGATAAGCGGTTTTTGATTGATATGAAGAATTGGTCGATCATGTTTAACGAATCATTAATGAGATGAATTGTTGAAAGAATATATTTTGTTCTTGCGGGTAGCGAGATGATTCCGCGGATAGAGGAGATTAAAGCTGAGGTCATCGGCTCTCTTTTGTTCATTGCGGTTAGCGAAATGCCTCGCGGGTAGCGGGATGCCTGGCGGTTAGCAAGATGCCTCACGGTTAGCGAGATGCCTCGTGGGTAGCAGGATGCCTGGCGGTTAGCAAGATGCCTCGCGGTTAGCGAGATGGGAAGGTTGCGCAATTCGCGGTTAGCGAATAAATCCTTTGCAAAGGCTCTGTTGGTTAGACAGAGAAAGTCCGTGGATAGCGGCAAAATGATGAGAAAATGAAAAAGTTGTTTTTGTTGAATAATAGGATTGCCTTCATTAGCGTTGTTTGAATTGTTTTGGTATTGTTTGAAGGGCTGTATAAAAGAACCTGTATTTGGAATTAATTAAGGAACACTGTTTGTATATGTAAAACAATGTGGAAAAAAGTGTGCGTATGGGGTGGAAAGTGGGGACTGGCTCAGGTTGCCAGTCAAGGATGGGTGGACTCGATTAGTCGAGTACTTTTCACTTTGTCTCAGTCAGTTAGAGATTTATCCCATGTCATATTTTGGATTTAAGGATGGCGGCCGTGCCTCTTAAACGCGGGGAAAAAGGTGTTGTTTTTGGATCCCTAATATGTGAAAGGGATTTCTTCTCTTATAATGTAGGATCTAGAGTCCATAGAATCTTTAACTCATCGACCTGGCTTGTGGCATAGGGTCTTGCAACTACGGACACAATAGGTGGAAGTATTCTTCTCTTTCATTGCTCATATCCTTGCTTCGCCTTATCGGAGTAGGGTGTCGTCAACGGATTTAGAGGATAAAGAAGGCTATCTTCCAAGTCGCCCCGATCTTTTAGGGTGGGGACCTTACAGTTGGTATCAGAGCTTAGGTTAAAAAGATTTAGTTGGCTACTTCAATCTTCTTCATGTGTATGGTTTTCTATACCCATTACGAAACTCGCAAGGATATTACAATATACCGGTTGATGTGTTATGGTTAAAGCCTCTATTATGTTTGCTCTTGGAGAGATCTTTTGTAGACTCCTAAATGACATTTTGACGACTTTATGATTAAAAGATTGAGTTTTTTTCTACAAAGATAGGATAATCATGACTGGTTAAGTCATATGATTGAGCTTTTAGTGGACTGGATAAGTCTAAGTTTCGAAAGTACCCTATTGATTTGAGTTATTACAAACATTGATGTACACTCAGGGGAATCCTCAAATCACTTCTACGTTGGAAAACCCTCAGAACGATGCTCTCTATATGGAGATTCAGGAGAAGAAGTTGTTGCTCAAACAAATGCAACCACCTTCTTTTAAATGAGAGGGTGATGATATTGAGAAAGAAGCAGAAGTATGGATTGAAGCTATGGATGATTACTTCTCTGCTGCAAGGACAACACCTACAAATCAAGCGATGTTAGGGATGTTTCGCCTCTCAGGGGAAGCGAAATTATGGTGGAAACAACATTGTCGTGACATGGAAGTGTTGGAGAACTCTCAGAGTTCGTGGGAGATCAAATAAGCGGTGAAAGAAAGATACTTACCTCCTGCCCATGAAGCGATAAAAATGAATGAGTTCTTTAGCTTAAAACAATACGGTTTATCTTTGGAAGATTACTACTCAAAGTTTGTAAGGCTTAGACGTTACGCACCGTCAATGACCATAGAGCAGCAGGTAGCTTGCTTTTGTCAAGGATTAAGAGAACCAATTAGCTCGCGATTGGAAGCCTTGAAACCTACCACTGTACAAGATGCTTTACTACGACCGAAACCCTTAATGAAGGAACAAGGGATTGCAAAAAGAATTGAATGTAATCAAAGTTTCAACGATAGACAAACACAAAGGGTTTATGCTGCTAATGCGATGACGGGAGCAAAGCGAACCCCGAACCCCGGCAGCCTCTAAAACACCGGGGACCGAATGGCGCGCCTCGAGCCTGTCATGGTAAAGCAAACAGGGGGCACCACCTAGCTTCAGCGGCTAGGACACAAACAACACACCACCATAACAAAGTTTTCATCCAAGAGAGATGGATGCTTGGGAGTAATGATGAAAAGGAAAGGGAATGAGATCAAGTGAGAGAGAGAGAGAGAGAGAGTGAGGGAGGGGGTATAGCGGCTTAGTACTTAGGCATCACAAAAGGATGGCGAATCCGCACACCCTTCACACATACACAAGCTCACTCCAAAACACAAGACTAGGTGGCGATTCCGCACACCTCACATGGGCAAAACATTGCAAGAAAACATACTCACAAAACCTCAAGCTTTATTTAGAGAATTAGGCGATGAAATGGGGAGAATAGGGTAGGGGAATGAGAAGGGAGAGAGTGGTAGAGCACATGGCGGATAGGTGTGAGTTGATGGCGAAGACTCGCACGAGGATTATGGCCATCATCCTTCATTTAGTTGCCCTTCATCTTCCATAGCCAAGGGTGTAGAGGTCATGCTCAAGACAAGCATGGTGATTGCGGTGATGGTGATGGTGTGGGTGTGTGTGTGTGTGTGCACTAGGCACACACAGTGCATAGTGTGTTCTTTGGTGATGTTGTGTGTTTTTGTGTGATGGTGACCCCTCCTTATATAGGGGAGGAGGGGGGGGGGGAGAAATTCTAGAATTTAGAAATGAAGAAATCATTATCTACATAGGCCATGTGACTGTGGGCCCCACTTGTCTGGCTGTGTGTATATGTGCCAGAATAGCAGTCTCATGAGAGAGAGACTAAGAGAGAGAGATGGGTTGATGAAAAAAAGTGAGAGGTGACATGGAGAATAAAGTAATTACAAGAGGGGAGAGAGAGGAGTGTGTTCAGAGGTGAATCTGTGTGCAGATGTGTGTGAACACAAGAAAAATCAGGTAACCACCGGGTGGGGATGGGTCTGTGGGCACCTTTTTTAGTGAAACTAAGTGTGTGTGAGTGTGGGGGAGGTTATTTAGCTACAAGACAAGAGACATGGTGCCCTTTAGAGAGAGGGGGGGGGGGGGGGGGGGGGGGTATTTGGGTCATGGGATATGATAGGACAGAGAAAGGGGGGGTGGGGTATACTATTTTGGAAGATAGGGTAAGTTGCATGTGAGTTAGGGTGCATTATTGGTGAGTTAGAATGCATTATTGGTGAGAGGTGGGGTAGCTTGAGGGGAGAGAGAAAGGAGAAAAGACAAGGGGAAGAGAGAGGGGGTTGACCTTTTGAGTGGAGGAGAGGAAAAGGGACACACGGCGGGGCAACAGTGAAGAAAAAGGAGGCAAGGTGGGGATGGGCTGCCCCGCAGGCATGAGGTGGCCTATTTTACCTTTCTCATATATTTACATAATCATACTTTATTTTTTTCTTACTTTTTCCAATGTCTTTTATCACTCCCTCCCTAAGAGGGGGTTTTCATGGGGTGGGGACGAGAGAAGAGGGGTATGGGAGCTTGGCTTGTGAAAAGCCCCCATCATTAGGCCTCCCCTTTTGGTTAGAGGCATTCATGTCTCTAGCTCATCTGTTTGATCATTATCGTCGGAGGTGGCGGCTGATGGTGTGTCCTCATTTGGAATGTCAATAGGTGGAGCCTGGTCAAATCGAAGAAAATAAGGTTTAAGTCGCCAACCATTTACCCTGGTTTTATGAAGTTTTCCATCAGCCTCCATAAGCTGGTAGCTTCCATTGGCATACTTTTTCCTGACGATGAAAGGACCTTCTCATCAGAGTAGGAGTTTCTTATCCTTGCGCGTGTCGAAGCGATTGTCGTAGCGGAGCACCAACATTCCTTTCTTCAATTCTTTTTTTCGGAGATGCTCGTTAAAGCTAAGCCGTCTATGCTCTGCTTGTGCTGCATAATAATTTATTGCTTCTTCTCTGTCCAACTGCAGTCTTTCCAAGTTGATGATGTGATCTCTCAAGTGCATGTTGGGCTGTTGAAGCTGGCTTGCCATTACTCTGAGACTTTGTAGTTGCACTTCAATGGGCAAGCTTGCTTCCTTACCAAATACTAGATGATACGGTGTGAATCCCAAGGATGTACAAAATGAAGTTCTGTATTCCCATAAAGCTGGTAGTAGATACTTATCCCAGTCTCCAGGATGATTGTTTACTTGCTTGGTAATAATTTTAGAAACCATTCCATTTACCTTTTCAACTAGGCCATTACATTGAGGGTAATATGGTGAAGAGTGCCTCCTTGTAATGCCCAGTTTCTGCATTAATTCTCCTACCAAGTCTGCTCTGAAATCTGGCCCTCTATCAGAGATGATCTCTAAAGGTGTGCCAAACCTACAGCATATGTGCTCGTAGATAAATTTAGCTACCTCTACCGCTGTGATTCTAGTGGTGGCTGTAGCCTCTGCCCATCTAGTCATGTAGTCGACCCCCATGATAATGTAGAATTTTCCTGAGTTGGCCCTAGGTAATGGCCCAATGGCATCGATACCCCATTTTTCAAATGGGCCATATGAGAGAATAGGTGTCTGTGGTTCAGGCATAAGTGACCTAGTTCCGGCCTTTTGACACAACTTACATGTTTTGCACCAGTGGTGTACATCACGGTTGAGGCTAGGCCATATGAAGCCTGCTTGCAAGATTTTCCTACTTGTTATGTCTAGGGCAAAGTGACCACCACAAACCCCGTTGTGACAGCTAGCAATTACTCCCGTGATTTCCTGAGAGAGAGGGACCTTCCTGAGTATTTGGTCCTTACCCTTACAGTACGAACCGTCATTGATGAGTCGATACCTTGTGGCCTTCCGCGTCAGCCATTGCTTCTGTCCCTTTGTTAAATCTGATGGGCATTCCCCTGTTTCCAAAAAATGCATGATGTCAGGCAAGACATCACTTCCTTGAAATAGAGGGAGCTTTAGTTTTATTGCTCCAACCACCACTTCCTGTAGTCTTTCACTTGCTAGGGCATCTGCTTCTTGGTTTTGAGCCCTTGGGATATGGTGTATTTGAACTTCTTCAAACTTACCCAACAAGGTTTTTACACCACTTAAGTGAGTCCTTAAACTAGGATTCTTGCATGTCCATGCTCCATTTACTTGCCTTACCAGAAGTAGAGCATCCCCAAATACATTAAGGCATTGTACACCTTGCGAGACGCACCATTGTAGACCCTTGGTTAGTGCTGCATACTCAGCTTCATTGTTAGAATGTGAATCTAACAATTGGCCCAACGAAAATACCTTTGTCCCTTTGTCATCAAAGACCACTATGCATGCAGCTACTTTGTCGGACGCTCGCTTGTAGGCTCCATCAAAGTAGAGAGAGTATGCTCCTTCTACCATCGGTGGTACTGGAGGTAATCGGACTTCTCCTTCCTTAGATTGCTTCTCCTTCCTTTCAAAGACTTGGTAGGTCATGAGTCCCCCCAAACTTGCCCTTGTCGTGCTTTCTACCTGTACCGTGTAGTCAAACTCTTGCAGACGAACTAGCCATTTAGTAATTCTAGCAAACACATCCATGTGTTGTACAACATAGGGAAATTTCATCCGTGGTTAGAATCACAAATTGCTTAGGCAGCAAATATGACCTAAACTTTGTAGTTGCAAATCTAAGAGCTAGGACTAAGTGTTCCACATGGGTGAAACCTTTCTCTCCTGCTGTCATCATTCGACTAGAGAAGTAGATTGGCCTCATGAAAGATGTCGTCGTATCCTTTTGGAGTAGCATAGCCCCCAATGAGTCATCACCAACACTTGAGGTGACATAGAATTTTTCATCCCACTTAGGTGGTGAGATAGTTGGCAGAGTGGCTAAGACCTCCTTTACCTTGTTGTAGTGATGTTCGCTTTCCTCGTCCCAAGTGAAAGTTGATCTTTGAGTGAGTTGTTGCAGTGGTAGAACAAGTTGTGATAGTAGATGTATGAATCTACTTAAGTACCTCACCTTCTGTAGAAAAGAGACCAGTTGACGTGCGATCGTTGGTGAAGGTAGGGCTATGAGTGCGGACACCTTACTTGGGTCGGCGTTGATACCTTTTGCTGAAATTTCATGGCCTAGTAGAATGACTTTACTCTCCCCAATGTGGCATTTATCCACATTTAATTGCCCACCTAGGCTCTGCAACCTGGCCAAACCTTCAGTTACCTTTTCTAAATGTGAAATACGGGAGCTATATATACAAAAATCATCAATGAACACTCTTATGGATGTTCCAAAGAACGGTTGAAAAACATATGTGACATATCTTTGGAATGTGGCAGGTGTATTTGTGAGACCAAATGGCATAACCCTGTATGCAAAACAACCCCATGGCGTGATAAAAGTGGTTTTTAGCTGATCTTCCAAGGCTATGCGTATTTGAAAGTATCCAGAATAACCATCACAGACGGTATAGCATTCAAAACCCGCTACTTCATTCAGAATTTCATCCAGGAAAGGGAGAGGAAAGTGGTCTCTCTTTGTAGCTGCATTTAGTGGTTTGTAGTCAACACAGACCCTCCACTTACCATTCTTTTTAGGCGTCACCACTACGGGTGACACCCATTCTGAGTTTTCTACAGGATAGATGAATCCCGCCTCCAGCATTTTCCTTACCTCGGCCAAGAGTGCCTTTTCTTGTATGACCCCCAATCGTCGTAGCTTTTGCACAACTGGTTTTACCCCTTCCTTCAGTTTAATATGATGTTCCACCACTGTAATGCCTGTGATTCTTTCATAGTTGTCAATGAACAGGTTAGGAAATCCCATCAACATTTGCAAAAAACTATCTTTCTCCTCAAGTGTTAATTCCGTAGACAACATACCCTTCAACCTACTTCCTCCTAGGCCAGGTGATTTTCTCTCCTCTTCATTGGGTTTCCCTTTTGGTGATGGATCACCAGTTGTGCTTACCCTTTGTGGATCCTTCATAATGATACCCATCACATCAATGGAACTGTCACTTTCGTCGGTGGATGTGGTCTCCTCCTCAGAACTGGAAGATTCGCTAGTGGTTTCATCTGCCGATGTTTCCAGATTCATTTGCTTGTGCTTGCCAATCCTCATGTCGTAGTAGATTGTCTCCCCTTTCTTACCGGTCATGCGTAGAAGGCCAGTACCCCAGTCCTATTTTGCCTTCATGGCCATCAACCATGGCCTTTTCAAAATTAGTGGATAGCCCTCCCCCTTAGTAGGCATTACAAAAACATCTACCTCTACCTCAGTGTTGAAAGCTTTGATTTTCACGGCACTTACCACACCCACACACTTTACTTTTGCGTTGTTTGCCATCTTTGCCTTGCATGGAGAAGGCGTGTCAACCTCGAGCCCTAATCGAAGCATCATAGCTTCGCTCATTACACAGATTTGTGCACCTCCATCAATGTAGGTGTTTCCAACTCTCTTTCCTTTTATGTTTACGTTGACAATTGGAAGGATGTCATCCATGTTGCATCCCGAAATTGCTTCGGCTACCTTTGTTTTGGAGCGTCTTGTACTTACCATTTTAGACCATTGTCGCCTTACTTTTGGTGCAAGATGTAGCAGCTGTGGCCATGTAATCTTCGGTCCTTGCTCTGCCACATCCAATGTTAGATCATAGGGCTTAGAACTTTCCCCTAGCTGGAAGTCGGTGATGCCCAATTTCCGTCGTGGCCTGGATGGCCTCTTGCTAGTTTCTCCTCTCATGCTTCTCTCATCATTTGATTGTGTAGCTTTCTCCTTCCTAGCTCTTTTCACAGTCATGGCTTCAAGTGGTTCTAAAAAGGTTACCTTCTCCTTACCCTTGTCCCTCTCCTTTGCTCTGGGTGGATCCACTACTATGGCTTTTTCCTTTCTCTTCTAGCCTTATGATGTTTACAGG
Source organism: Adiantum capillus-veneris (assembly GCF_014529385.1). Lineage (NCBI taxonomy): Eukaryota > Viridiplantae > Streptophyta > Polypodiopsida > Polypodiales > Pteridaceae > Adiantum > Adiantum capillus-veneris. Next base: position 28,182,004 of record NC_140946.1, read on the forward strand.
GCAATCAGGTGGTGGGGCTGGTGGAAGAGGTGGGATGGATGCTTGTAGTGGTGTCTGGGGTGGACATAGAATTTGTGTTGGTGGGGGTGGTGCTCGGGGTGGGGGTGTTCTTTCTCTAGGGGGTGACAATTGGTTCCTCCTACCTCCTCTATTATAGTTTTGTCGTGGTTTGGGACAGTAGTACATACCGTGACCGTCTTCTCCGCAGTTGTAGCAATGATACTCCCTGTTTTGTCATCGTGCTCTTCCAGGGTCTTGATCTCTTTCTTGACTCCTCCCTTGTTGTATTAAGTTGACAGACAAATTCTGCAGTTGGTCAGTAATATGGGCCAACATATCTTGTTGGTCATCTCTTACCCCAAGAGCCGGTGGTGGTGGTGGAATGGTGGTTGTCGTAGTTGCTGGTCTACGCGATGTTCCTGATTCTGTTGACTCGGTTTCTTTGGCTTTCATTCGCAGCTTCTTGTCTTTAAGGCGAGCAATCTCAACGGCTAACTCGTACGTAGCCGGGAATCTACCTTTCACCTTCTCCTTGAGAAGCGGCCATAAGCCATGCGTGAACCGATCTTTTTTTAGGAAATCGGGTGCAGCTTCCCCCCTAGCCAGTGACTCAACCCACCGTTCCCACAAATCCACAAATTTGGACTCATAGGTGGCATATTCTAAAAGACCCTCCTGCTTCAAGTCTCTCAACTTGTCCCACAACTTTTCTGAAGTGGGTACCTCCCCCAAAGCGCCTCTTAAAAGCGGTTTTTAAGGGTTCCCAGTCATCCTTGGTTGCTTGTGGAAGTGCATTGTACCATGATCTAGCTTCTAGCTTCATGAGATGCTTAAAGATTCTAACCCGGGATTCATCCGTTTCTTTGTTGCTCACTACACATGCTACTTCAAAGTCATCTAGGAAGTCTGTTACCAAATCCTCCCCCTTCTTTCCTTTAAATGTTGGAAATGCTACACTTGCCATGATTACTGAGAGAGATCTAGAGAGACACACTGCTTAACTTGCAAAAGTTTTTTTCTTCTTTACAAGGAGACGTGTATACCCTCTTATACTAGGACATAGATTAAAAATTCAAACGGTACATTGCCTTGTACCAAAGGTAAGACAAATGGTTGATCTGATGCCAGAACCTCCAAAAACCACTCCCCACCCGGCATGGTGTCAATGACGTGCTGGTAGTGAGCCTTCAAATCCAGTATTACCTTGATTGAGCGTACACGTGTTGGTATGTGTGATCTGTCTTGAGGTAGGTTGTATTGATTCATGTGAAGCTTAGAGGTGCTTAGTCACTGTCCAAGCTTGTGGGAGAGGGTGGTGTTCTTTCCTGAAACAAAGTCAGTAGATCCCTAGTTTCTCTAGTGAGAGTGTGAGCCAATGCTTCCGTTATCTGTGCTGCAGCATCAGGTGCGACTTGAAAACTGACTGTGATAATTATCTCGGTGACTTGAGTTACCCGATTCTCAAAGTAGAATAGTGTTGATTCTCTATTGTGTAGAGCTCCTTCCATTTTGTTGTTGTGGGTTGGTTGTAGGTTGCGGACATGGTTTCGACCTTCTCCTTCTTCTTCTTGGCACTTGGCCTATGTATATCCACTGGGTTTGGCGTGTTGGTTGACTCTCCCACTGCAAATCGATTACCGTTATGCCTGGCACTCGAGCTTCGATGGAGATGCGGAGTTCGTTTAGTTGTGCTTGGAGCTCTTCTTCTTCTGTTGTCCAATTAGCAAATCCTGCTAGCCATTCATCCATTCACAATAGTTTAAGGGTTTTAGTCTTGTAAACTGAACGGTTTCATGAAAAGATCCTCAGTGGGGGCACCAAATGACGGGAGCAAAGCGAACCCCGAACCCCGACGGCCTCTAAAACACCGGGGACCGAATGGCGCACCTCAAGCCTGTCATGGTAAAGCAAACAGGGGGCACCACCTAGCTTCAGTGGCTAGGACGCAAACAACACACCACCATAACAAAGTTTTCATCCAAGAGAGATGGATGCTTGGGAGTAATGATGAAAAGGAAAGGGAATGAGATCAAGTGAGTGTGTGTGTGTGTGTGTGTGTGTGTGTGTGAGAGAGAGAGAGAGAGAGAGAGAGAGAGAGAGAGAGAGTGAGGGAGGGGGTATAGCGGCTTAGTACTTAGGCATCACAAAAGGATGGCGAATCCGCACACTCTTCACACATACACAAGTTCACTCCAAAACACAAGATTAGGTGGCGATTCCGCACACCTCACATGGGCAAAACATTGCAAGAAAACATACTCACAAAACCTCAAGCTTTATTTAGAGAATTAGGCAATGAAATGGGGAGCATAGGGTAGGGGAATGAGAAGGAAGAGAGTGGTAGAGCACATGGCGGATAGGTGGGAGTTGATGGCGAAGACTTGCACGAGGATTATGGCCATCATCCTTCATTTAGTTGCCCTTCATCTTCCATAGCCAAGGGTGTAGAGGTCATGCTCAAGACAAGCATGGTGATTGCGGTGATGGTGATGGTGTGGGTGTGTGTGTGTGTGTGCACTAAGCACACACAGTGCATAGTGTGTTCTTTGGTGATGTTGTGTGTTTTTGTGTGATGGTGACCCCTCTTTATATAGGGGAGGAGGGGGGGGAGAAATTCTAGAATTTAGAAATGAAGAAATCATTATCTACATAGGCCATGTGACTGTGGGCCCCACTTGTCTGGCTGTGTGTATATGTGCCAGAATAGCAGTCTCATGAGAGAGAGACTAAGAGAGAGAGATGGGTTGATGAAAAAAAGTGAGAGGTGACATGGAGAATAAAGTAATTACAAGAGGGGAGAGAGAGGAGTGTGTTCAGAGGTGAATCTGTGTGCAGATGTGTGTGAACACAAGAAAAATCAGGTAACCACCGGGTGGGGATGGGTCTGTGGGCACCTTTTTTAGTGAAACTGAGTGTGTGTGAGTGTGGGGGAGGTTATTTAGCTACAAGACAAGAGACATGGTGCCCTTTAGAGAGAGGGGGGGGGTATTTGGGTCATGGGATATGATAGGACAGAGAAAGGGGGTGGGGTATACTATTTTGGAAGATAGGGTAAGTTGCATGTGAGTTAGGGTGCATTATTGGTGAGTTAGAATGCATTATTGGTGAGAGGTGGGGTAGCTTGAGGGGAGAGAGAAAGGAGAAAGGACAAGGGGAAGAGAGAGGGGGTTGACCTTTTGAGTGGAGGAGAGGAAAAGGGACACACGGTGGGGCAACAATGAAGAAAAAGGAGGCAAGGTGGGGATGGGCTGCCCCGCAGGCATGAGGTGGCCTATTTTACCTTTCTCATATATTTACATAATCATACTTTATTTTTTTCTTACTTTTTCCAATGTCTTTTATCACTCCCTCCCTAAGAGGGGGTTTTCATGGGGTGGGGACGAGAGAAGAGGGGTATGGGAGCTTGGCTTGTGAAAAGCCCCCATCAGCGACAGATTCTTGACGCTTAAATGTTCGATGCTTTGAATGTGGAGAGTTGGGGCATTATCGAAACTCTTGCCCACGACTGAATAACGGAGCAGCCGTAGTAAGTGAAGCAGACTAAGAATATTACCCTTTTAGAGATAATAATGGTCATTACTAATTGGAGTAGGAGTATCCTTAGTTATTCTCGAGATGAGGACATCTCGAATCCCTAAGTTGGGGAGATTGTAATGTACCCAACATTTATCCATATAAGTCATTTCAGTTATTTTGCAAAGTAATTGAGATTCTCAATTTTGTGAGTCATCGTGAGTTTATCACAACAATCGGATTGAAAATCGAGTTCAGAATCCATTTATTTATGATCTTCTTTATATGGAACGATAGGCTTATGTGAGAACCTAATCTATGTGTGAAGAAAAAGCTTAGAAATAGTATTTTTAGGAAAGAAAGAGAGGTGAGTCAAAATTAGGATACTTCTTTCTTTCTCTCTTTCAAAATAGAATGGGAACTTGTAAGTATAGAGCTTTTCAGAATCGCTTATAGAATTCGCGTACCAAAAAAAAAAATAAAAATCGCGATGACGCGCGAGCTTTTTTCTTCTCCTATTCTTGAAACCTCTCAGTATTCTTAGCACCCCCTAGGGCCTATATAAAGGACCCTTCTCTCACTTTGAACACACACATCTTCAGAAGCGGAAGCTCTCTCGCAACGACGCGCCGGAGAAAGCCTCTCTCTTTTAACCTCTCAACTCAAGCCATCTCCATCTCCAATCGTCGACGTACCATCACCCTATTTGTGGACATACTCTCTCTCTCTCTCTCTCTCTCTCTCTCTCTCTCTCTCTCTCTCTCTCCAACAACGCGCTTTTCTTTTCTCCATTTCGAAGCTATGGCTCCGAAGCGTGTAACGCGAAGTTCTAAGGACGCCCATGCCGTTGCACCACCAAGGAAGGTGTGAAAGGTGTCTACTCTGAACATATCTCATACGGAAGCATCAACCGAAAAAGAAGCCGAAGCCGTCCAACCTCTAGCACAGGAGTTAGCCGCATGCGCTCCAAATCCGGTAAGACAAATTTATAATTCTGCAATGGTATTCATGTTTGACTTGGGAAGCTAAGCATAGGGAACCCCTTAAACCGTCCGAACAACGTGATTCTATCACATGAAACACACATATGTTTTTATAGACTAGTGAAAGGACTATTTGATAAATTGTTACTGTTTGTTGGATTTGTTATTGTTTGATAAGCGGTTTCTGATTGATATGAAGAATTGGTCGATCATGTTTGACGAATCATTAATGAGATCAATTGTTGAAAGAATATATTTTGTTCTGGTGGGTAGTGAGATGATTCCGCGGATAGTGGAGATTAAAGCTGAGGTTATCGACTCTCTTTTGTTCCTCGCGGTAAACGAGATGCCTCGCGGGTAGCGGGATGCCTGGCGGTTAGCAAGATGCCTCGTGGTTAGCGAGATGCCTCGCGGGTAGCGGGATGCCTGGCGGTTAACAAGATGCCTCGCGGTTAGCGAGATGGGAAGGTTGCGCAATTCGCGGTTAGCGAATAAATCCTTTGCAAAGGCTCTGTTGGTTAGACAGAGAAAGTCCGCGGGTAGCGGCAAAATGATGAGAAAATGAAAAAGTTGTTTTTGTTGAATAATAGGATTGCCTTCATTAGCATTGTTTGAATTGTTTTGGTATTTTTTGAAGGGCTGTATAAAAGAACCTGTGTTTGGAATTAATTAAGGAACACTGTTTGTATATGTAAAACAATGTGGAAAAAAGTGTGCGTATGGGGTGGATAGTGGGGACTGGCTCAGGTTGCCAGTCAAGGATGGGTGGACTCGATTAGTCGAGTACTTTTCACTTTGTCTCAGTTAGTTAGAGATTTATCCCATGTCATATTTTGGATTTAAGGATGGCGGGCGTGCCTCTTAAACGCGGGGAAAAAGGCATTGTTTTTGGATCCCTAATATGTGAAAGGGATTTCTTCTTTTATAATGTAGGATCTAGAGTCCATAGAATCTTTAACTCATCGACCTGGCTTGTGGCGTAGGGTCTTGCAACTACGAACACAATAGGTGGAAGTCTTGTTCTCTTTCGTTGCTCGTATCCTTGCTTCGCCTTATTGGAGTAGGGTGTCGTCAACGGATTTAGAGGATAAAGAAGGCTATCTTCCAAGTCGCCCCGATATTTTAGGGTGGGGACCTTACATAAAATGACTACTTTAACTGGCTCACTTGGTGAAACACTCTCAATTACAAAAGAAACATGACTTTTTTTCTTGAACCTAGGGATGTTGCTTCAACAAATAGACCAATACTAGATCTCCTTGCTTGAAGATTTTTGTCAACAAATGTAAGTCAAAAAACTGTTTCTGTTTCCTTTTTTGAGCATATATGTGTGCAATAACACTAGTCTCTGCTCATCTAACTGTTCTAGATTTTCAAGTTGTTTCAACAATTCATGACCCTTCCACTCTAATTTGTGTGCAAATGTGAGGATTGTAAAAAAAAAACTCCATTGGTAATATAACATCAAGTCCATAGACCAAGTTGAATGGAGTATTATTTAGAGCTATTTTAAATGAAACCCTATAAGCCCATATAGTTGAGTGGAGATTCATCTCCTAGTCTGTTCTTCGTGAGCTTAAAATCTTAGTAAGAATCCAACTTAGAATTTATTCATATGCTCTACCTGGTCATTTTCCCAAGGATGATAGGGAATGCATTTATTATGGATGACCATAAACTTGTTAAGTGAATTCTCTATTACCTCGTTGAGACATTGTATCCCTTGATTACTCACAAGCTCAATAGGAAGCCAATATCACCCAGATATTCATTCATACAAGAATGCAAATGTCGTTTGTGCATCATTATTCCTAGTGGCTCTAGCTTTTTCTTCGCGTACATAATGGCGCATAGTGAGGATCCAAGTCAATGTCTAGATGATATTTAGGACGTTTGCACAAGGAGGTTTGTAGATGTGGACCTCAAGGGATTCACCATGGAAAACTTAGTGCACCACGTAAGTAAAGGGGAGGGATTTTTCTTACAAGTTACATAAGCATATAAGTTAGGGCCAGGCTCCCAATAATTTATCTCCCAAGCTTTAAAATAAGGGAGGGGGATATCATTTTTTTGGGAGGGGGGGGGGGGGGGGGACTTACCCAGGTTGATTACTTGTAACGATTGGTCACAGGTGTGCACTAGAACTCAGATGAATTTTGGGAAAATTTTTTATCAGGTCACACATCAAATTTTGCATCAAGGCGATCATAGATAAGGGCTGATTTGGAGCAGGTCAACGATTGATTTCCACCAGTTTTGGATGGGTCAGAATTGGATGAGTAGCCATAGTGTAGGCTGATCAAACACATAGTTTGAAAGTCAAACTAAGACACATTAAGGATACATCTAGTTATCAATAGAAGTGGTTCCTTAGTACATTGACATTCACTATGCTACACACTCTTTGACTAGTTTTACTCAGTTAGATAATGTGAGACCTAAATTTTATATGCAAGATAGGGGTATGATAGGTTTCTTCATTGATTGTCATATAAGCGTAGAAATGAGGGTCAAATTCCCTAATATGAGTCGTATATAGGGGTTTTATCAAAGTTGTTCGCTCGCAGGTGGGGTGCTGTTTTGTATATAGAGTGAATTCCCCGGGATGTAGACAAGAAAGTGATTAGTTCTTAGTTCTAGAAAAACAAGAAATCCCTTTGTGCTCAATGCAAGAGATGTTGAAAAGAGAAGAAAGATGTGCCTAAATCTTCCTCCAAGGTGAATGTAACTAGAAAGAGAAATTCCTCAATCATCACAACCGTTATGGCACTATGAAAAGTATCTACTTGTAAGAACATTTTTTAAATGTTTGTTTTGAGGACACCTTTTCTTTCACCCAACCTATTAACTAGATAGAGAGCACCATAAATTGTATTTTCTTAGAAGGCCCTCTAAATGACCTCCAAAAGTTGCTATTGCTTTGAATTTTGGAGTTCTCTAAAATTCTACGTATGCTTCTAAAAAATTATTGATATCCTTGGGTACGTGGTCTAAGTCCACCCACTTTACTTCTAGCTTCTCTTTTACAATAGGTCTCAAAATTCTTTGAAACCCTTGTTCTTGGGCTTTCCATACATGATCCATGAGAACCTCAATTGCAAGAGGTTGACCCATATGTTAAGCATTGGTGGTAGCATTATCCTTTTGGATGAGCCAAAAAATGGCTTCTTATTCTAGTGAATCCTTGTGATCAACCATCATTGCATATGGTGTTAGAGCATTTGAGGTTTTAGTATTATAATCATAAAAGATACGTATTCCTTTGGTGAGTTTGGCTCTAGATAGCTTGTAATAGATTGATGTAGTGTGGATCCAACCCTCTTGTAATTATTGGTGGCCTTGATCTATGCTTTGAACAACACCACAACCATTTTCTTGCACTGCAGCTCTGATGCTGCTTTGTTTGCCATCTCATTTTCTAGAATTTTGGAAGATTTGAATGATAGGTGAAGGAGCTTGTTAGTACATCAAATCAATGTTTTGATTAGATCCACCATTGTTGCTTTGATGTTCTCATACCACTCTCCAATATTTAGATACCTTTCTTGATCAACTGGCTCATTGTACTTGGGGTACAAAGCAAGATAAAACTTTGGCAGTTCATCATCTCTCATAGAAAATGCATACAACAAAATAAGTGAATCTAGAAAAATTCAATGAAGTTCATTACTATCTAGTTCTCTTGTAGAAACATCTTTCAAAAAATTCTAACCAGATGCAAAAGAATTTTGCAATCTCTTGCTCCCTCAAGCTCATTTTTATTTTGGGCACTCTACTGTTTGCTGTTATTGTTCTCCAACAAAATATTTACTTTCTAATCCAAAACCTATTTGGAAATATGCATTTTGACAAGCATGGCCTTGATCTCCATTTGAAGATCCTTCATGTAGCTATATTTTGGCCAATTTCTTGATAGTATTTCCAATTGGAGTGCCAAACTTTGAAGGTTCATAGTGGATGGATGTTGCAGTTAAGAACTAACCACAACAACATCAACAATAATAGAATATTTTGGTACTTGCTCCAACAACTAAATGGTTCTAGGATGAGGGGGTAGATCACAAGTATTTTGTTCATGATAGTTGATCATTTTTCATTGATGTACCATTGATATGTACCGCACATAATGCATCTAGAATCACTCTAAATCCAAATAAGCATCATAACCATGCAAGTATCTTGTATTTGTGTATCCTTTTGCTTCTTTAAGAGCTTGTTTAGACTTAGACCTCCAATGGAACAATCCAAATTAGTGTCTAATCTAGATTGACAAGAATGATCTTGCCTTTTCTTATTCTCCAATGTCTTGAGCTTGTTGTTGCCTTGTGGACTCCTGCCAAGTTTGCTGCTAAGTTTGATAAGATTGGGTTGATTTGTTTGGTTCTAAGTCTAATCTGCAGCCCGTTTACCCATCCCTTTTGCTCCTTGTGCATTGCCAGCTTGCTATCCACCAATAGCCAAACCTGGTGCTATCATCATCCTTGGAATTTTTAGTGCTAGATCCACGCTCTTTCTCCAGATCATTGTCTTCAACTTCATTTACTTCATTATCCTCTTGGTTATTTAGATGTTCCATCAGTGCTTGGTTGACTAATGTGGTAGTGTACTCTTCAGACTAATAAGTTTTGCAAGTCTTCTAGATTCAATGTGAGGTTACCTTAATGGTTTTAGAGATGAGTATATAATAGAAATGAGTCATTATTCAGGGGTTGGATGTGCTATACTAGGGTATTGAGTATATAAAGATCATTGAAGTCTTGTATTTGAGACCATCATAGGTTTTATTTGATCTATGTTGTTTGTCACTGCACAATATGAGAGCTACAATCCTTAAATGGGTGAAAACAACTCTTATATATTTAATTGAATGTATATAGGGGCTACAGTCCTTGATTGAGTAGAACTAGTCCTCAAGTGTGTAATTGTATTGAAGATTTTATAGTTTTTTTAATGCATAATGTCACATAGAGAGTACATTGTAGACTATGAAAGATTGTTGGTGTATGAGATTGAAATCATACAGATTGATTTTTTGTTTGTGTTTTGCAATTAATTATCATTATTACCATGTTTGAAGACTCAAGAGTTGAGTATCCTTCTTGTATGTGAAAAAATAGAGCGAATAATAAAATTTATCACCAATAAATAAAGACAATGTGATTTTTATAATTGTGTATTATTATTTGCAAATCTCTCTCAATGTGTAAATTTGATTGCATTATTAATGAACTTTTTAGTTTTAAGATATATTGAAAAGTAGAAAATTGTTTTTGCAACTAAATATGTAGTTTTATGAACTCAACAATATTTGCAATCAATGGAAGAAAATGTCGGCACAAGTAATACACAGTCATGAAAAGAAAAAAATCCCTTGAAAAAGAGTAGGAATTTGCTCACAACATATGTAATCCATGTATGGTGTGACAATGTAAACTATGCTTGCTCACAAAATCAAGAGGGGTATTAGGGACCATTTTTTGGGTGGCTTAAAGAAGAATTATTGCAAATGTACACATCCTCGAGCACCTGCAATTGCAAAGGGTTTGAGAGAAGAGCTTGAGAAGAAGGGTGGAAAGAGACAGTCGGTAGAGAAATGTGTTATGAATGGATACCAAGAGCAACCACAGTTGAACAACAATCATGTCACTCCTATGGTAACAATAATGAACACTACATACCAATGTGCACTAGGAGACACAATAACAAGCAATGTTTCTTCTAAGTGCGATAATGAGGTGTTCTTGGACAAATGTGACAACAATAATTGCACCAAAATTTTTGAATGCTAGTGCTAGAAGAGGCACAAATGTACTTACAAAAGCAATTTTCTTCACTAGAAGTGCATAAGTCATGGTTGATAACCGTCATTGGAAACATGCATGGAAGAAAATTAGTGAGTACGGTGGTGCAGCCAAAGCTGATCAATGATACAAAGAGTGCAAAGTAGGGTTGTACAGGATATCAAGGGCTTTCTAGAGTGATGGAGAAGCTACAAGGGTCCAGGGCTAAAAAAGAGAAAACTCCTAGCTGCATTGGAAAGTTACCCAACTCATTGGGTCCACCCATCCATAGGATGATATCATCAGGGTATCATTCTCCCACTTTCCACACCACACTCACACTTCTTTTGTTACATGATTACTACCACACTGTTAAAACATACCTTATTTATAATACTGGTTTTTAAAACATCCCTTCAAATAGTATTACAAACAGTAAGCAAGTAGTCTATTTTAAACCAACAAATTTTGGATTAGGTTCACTTAAGAATCTCTACTTGCATCATTAGGTCCGGTCGGTATATACATTATTCATAAAAACCATTGTCATCCTAAGTGGCCCATACCACTCAAGAAGTACTCACTCTACCAACCTGGGCGTACTCCCACCACAACAAAAACGGTGCCAAACCAGGCGTCATCCTCACACCATTGAAAAACATAACAACAATATATAATTGGGCCTTCCTAGGTGTATGTCCACCACACCATCAACTGTGCCACCCTACTCATCATCTCATGTCTCAACAATTGCCACCTAATTCCAACGCTAAGAAGTAGAGAGTCTTGAGAAAAACCATACCAAAAGTATTGGACATACATTCTTTCCTATGGAAAACAGCTTAACCAAACATTCTTTCCTACTTGTCATACATATGCCGAGTTTCTTGAGATAAAGTCCCTTGTTTTTGGGTCCTGTTTTCCTTTCCTAAGGTGATTAATATATCTCTATGGTCTCGCATATGCAATGATGCATAACTTGAAATTACATTACTAACATGTACCATAGTTCCAATTGGTGGAGATGTAGCATGTTTTGCAGGAGTTCCCACGTTACTTGTACCAGCTTCATGATCATTAGTGCCTTCGGTTTGAGCATGCTTTGGAGCCATTTTTTTGTACTACACTTAGGCTATATACTTAGAACTTTAAATTGGTCAATTTTTCTAGTAATTCTTTGAAAACTAAGGTCATTTTTACATATAAGTAATCTTGTTATTTTTCTTGAACATAACTTTACTAGAATTTTCCAAAGAGATTTTGTAATTTGAATCCTCGCCAATTTGGACTCGCACTTAGTGTTACTATACTACACCTAAATTCTATACATCAAATTTTAAATCTTTATTAATCAAGAATTAAAGTGTGTAAACTACAAAATTGAAAGTTTAGAAATGCATTACTTTTATGCATGACATTTCTAATCCAATTCCAACTTCAATTTCTATACTTCAACTAAATCAATTTTTAGTATTATTCAAAATACTAATTAATCTAATTGATAATAAAATTGGTGAATGAGAATTTTATTATGCATAATAAGAGTGTGATGAGTGCTCTTATGTATAAACTTTCAATTAACTATGGATAAGTTAATAGCTAAGATGTACTAACTAGAGAGATTAGAGTAAGAGAAAACACACACACATCCTTTCTAAATCTAACTGAATCTTACTAATCCATTAGAGAGATTACAAGAAAAGAGAACACACACATACATCCTTTTACACACATCTTTACTAAAGCTAATTGAACCTTACTAATGCACTAGAGAGATTAGAGTAAGAGATAACACACACACACATCCTTCCTAAAGCTAATTGAATCTTACTAATCCATTAGAGAGATTAGAGTACGAGAGAACATACACACATCCTTTCTAAAGCTAATTGAATCTTACTAATGCACTAGAGAGATTAGAGTAAGAGTTAACACACACACATCTTTCCTAAAGCTAATTGAATCTTACTAATCCATTAGAGAGATTAGAGTACGAGAGAACATACACACATCCTTTTTAAAGCTAATTGAATCTTACCAATGCACCAGAGAGATTAGAGTTAGAGAGAACACACACACATCCTTTATTATGCTAATAAAATGCTTAATTAGTACGCACCTTATTAGTCTACTAGAGTTTTTTTCTCTCTTAGTGGTTTGTGGAAGCCTTCTCTCTAAGAGAAGTGGTAGCACTTTGTGAGCGTTATAGAGGAAAGGCTAAACTGACCAATTTGTCACCATCATACAGAGATAAGGCTACATAGTCCCCCTCATTAAGATTAGTCAAGACTAACCTCTCCTTTCTATATGATTGTGTGTCCCACCTTGTCCCCTCCTATGTGAGTCTAGGTGAGTCCATGTGCTTCGATGTGCCCTCCATGTGTATCTTTTGACTTTATAATTATTTTATTTATTGCTTTAATGATAGATTACATTACAATTTTTAGAATAAACTTTACAATAGTAAGAGAAAATTCTATGATTGGTAAATAAATCTTGCAATAAATTAGTTAGTGTTTCATATGGCTATACATGTCAAAATTTTGTATCATAAGATTTAAATTCTAGGTTTTCTCAACCTACGGTTCATGATTTGAACTTGAATATTTTAAATAATGAGTGATGGTTGAAAAATTCAAATGCGTAATAGAATCTGTGTGAGATTTGAAAGTAGAGACCTTACAATCTTCCCAACTTAGAATTTGAGACGCCCTCATCTCAAGAACAGTGAAGGGTAATCCTTGAGAAGGGTTGTCTCATCTTCCCAAGTAGCATCTTCTACAAGGAAATCCTTCCATAAAATAAGATGTCTCTGATAGATCTATTCCTAATCTTTCTTTCTTGAGTTTCTAGGATAGTATTAGGTTGAAGCTGTAGAACATTTTGAGGAGGTAAAATGATTTTCTCATTATCAAGGACATGTTCAGGGTTATGTACATAAGGTTAATAGACTTACATGAAATAAATCATGCAATTTGAGATGGGAATGAGGTTTTAGTTTATAAACTTGATTATTTTGTAAGGTCCACAATATCGGTAGCCCGCACTGGCACGATGTTGATGATGATGTGGAAGTGCAGTAGGTAGTGGTGCCCACATGCCTGAACTGGAGTAAACCATTTTATTGAAGAGGATTCCAACAAAATAGTCACGATGCCGTGAAAGCTCCCTTGGGCTCTAAGGGGTGCATCATGTGCATAGTGAGAGAGAGAGAGAGAGGCCAAGTTGGCGGCTAAGGATGTGGTCCACATGCAGTTAAAAGTGACTGGACAATGTGACGAGCATGCAAAGGGTGCCAAATATTGGATGCCAAATGGGTGGAAGAGAGAAGATTCTAAAAAGAGGCTCAAGTGAAGCAGCACGAGGAAGGAACAATTTTTCTTTTTGGGAAGGTTGGACATCTCTTAAGGGGCCAATTTTTTTCGAAGCTAAAGGAGCACCTTGAGAGGAAGTTTTTGGGTGTGATCTCCGAGGGTGTGTTGACTCAGAGCTATCATGTATATGGTGTTTTTCACAAGCTAATCCATCACTGCTATGTAGTTTGTGCCAATTTTCCCATTCCCCATTCTCCTCTTTACTTTTATGCGTGTGTTCCCGAGTGTGTGTCAGCAGGTGTGCCTGCCCTAAGTCTGTTGTGGACAGAGGGATTGAGAGATGTTTTGTGTGTAGTGATAAAGGCAATGAATTGGGATGTATAGCGTGATTGATGGTGATTGTGATATCACAATGTGTGCGTGCGTGTGTAGTTGTGTGCAAATGGTGGTTTGCTTGCAAGATTCTCGAGTTTTTAAGGTGAACTCTAGTGGTTAGGGGTGCAGTGATTATCCTAGGCTATCGAGAGGCGTGCTGTTTACGTGACGGGTGGGTTCTCCTTCCCCTTATCCATCTTTTGGTGCCTCCAATGAGGAGCATCTGATTTCTCTTTGGATTTGATCAAAGAAGCGGTTTTTGATCAAGAAGTGATGGAAGCAAGAGGTTATGGTATGATTTTCATTGGAGAGGAAGATCCAAAAGAGTGGATGGATGACTTTGAGTTGTATATGTTGTCATTACATATGCCTACCAAGGATAAGAAGACGCATATGACTCCACCACTCATGCAAGGGAGAACAAAGACATGGTTTGATGCTTTGGAACGCAAATTGAGGTTCATGTGGCGGTCTTTGCGAACCCAATATTTGCAGGTATTTTGTAAAGAGGTATCATCGTTTGATCTAGATGCCAGATTGAAGAATTTGAAGTAGGATGTAGACAAGGAATTTAGAGTTTTATTCAACTATTTTGAAGCATGCTAGAGGGAATTTGCAGCCACCATGCAACTGGCTAATGGTGGTGAGTATTTTAAACTCAAGAAATTCATGGCAAAGAGTAGGAAAATAAGGAAGAAAATTGAGCAAGGTGCATTAGGGTACCAAGTGATGGCTCCTAATCCTGGTCCAAGTCCAAGAGAAGAAGTCCAAGTGGAGAACCAGGCAAATCAAGGGGTGGCAAAAATTGTTCAAAAATGGGTACGTATTGTTCAAGATTTGAGTGAGCAAATGCAAGAGGTGCGTTTAAGTGTTATAGACAGAGGACATCCAAGGGCTGGAAGAGGTAGGGCTAGGAAATTGCATGTCAGATGTTACAATTGCAGAGAGGAGGGCCATTATGCGCTAGATTTCCCTCATTCACCAAGAGAGAGAGGTGGCACGTACCCTCTATTTGGTCAAGGCCGCAAGCACAATTTACTCGTAAAAAAGGGAGCAGCAGGCAGTTGAAAATTAGGCCCCACCGACTCTACCAGGTAATGATGAAGTGCAAAGGGTTAACACTATTGGGGTTGACCAGTAGGAAGTCGATTTCATGGCCAACAAAAGAGAAAGAGGAGAAAGGGAGACTAAGACAAAGCGGGAAACCAGGGGCTAGGAAATGCAAAGAGAAAGTGATCAAGAGTAAAGAGCATCCAGATTCAAGCAAGAGAAGACAACGAGGAAAGATAAAGAAGACAGATTTTCAACAAGGGAGAGGTCATCCCAAATACAATCTGGTGAGTGATGTTCAAAACCAAAAGGCTGATATCACCTTTGGACAATTGTTTGCATTGAACCCCAAGTCAAAGAGGCAATGATCAACCAATGTTAGTCCGAGGCTACCCCGTGCAAGAGGTATTGTGCATGCCATGCAAAATCTAGCCTTAAGGGTGGGGAGTCCATCTGCACTTGTGGAGGTTTTGATTGAAAGGAAGAAGCAAGTGCAAGACTATATTGATGGTGGTTCTTAGGTGTGTGTGATAACAGAGTCTACTATGAAAGATATTGGTATCAAGTCTGTGGTCAGGCCCAATGTGCGAATGAGGATGGCAAACCATGCCAAAGCTCAATGTTTGGGAGTGGCCCAGGATGTGAAGGTAAAAGTTATGGGTATTCCTCAACCACTACTCCTTTGCTTCGTGTAACTGCTCGTACTGGAATTGGCTCTGGTACCTTCGCCTCAATAGCCACAGTCCCACGTGTTTCTGGACATTGAGCCGCGAAATGCCCATACTTTCACAAGTATAGCAATTTAGACTTCGGCTCTGGAATTTACCACGCCCCCGGCCCCGGCCAATACCTTCTTGGTATCTGCCACGCCCTGGACTAGTACCATTGGTACCTGTTTTCTCCTCTTCAGAAGTGTTGGCAATTTCCACTCTTACTGGTTCGGCATTGGTAAATGCCACCACTGACAAATCTTTTCCCTTTTTGAAATGATGAATCCTAATGCCACATTTATTCTGTAAATGGCCATAGGCTTTACAATAAGTACACTGTGGGCACTCATTGGAAACATGGTCCTTAGATTCACATTTTGAACACCAAGTGTCCATTCTTCTCACAGATTGTCTGGTCTGGCTAATCTCAACAATTTACGGAGCCATCTCTTCAATCTTCCTAGACCAAGACCCCTTTTTAGGCTTGTCCTTGGTCTTCTCATTGGAGCTACTCTCAGAACTATTGGAAACTTCACTTGAATCAGAGTCATAAGTAGAAGGACTGCTACTACTCGACCTGCGCTTCTTATGACCCTATTCCTTCTTAGCTTGTCGTTGCACCAAATCATTGAATTTCTTCGTCGGTGCTGGCACCTCTTGCTCCCTAAGCTTCTTGTTGCGAAAGCCATTCAAGAACCATGCTCGCAGTTGCTTTTCTGATGGTGGTTCCTGCAGCTGCCTTGTCAGCTCCTTGATTTTCTCAACATAGCTTCGGACTGACAATTTCCTTTGCTTAATCTTATCCAGTTCACAAAAGATATCCTCATCTCACCTCTGTTGTTGGAATATTCCAGTGTAAAGGCTTTAAGTAGTTTATTATAGGATCTGAGCTGGCAAGCCGGGTAATGGTAGTACCACTTCCTCGCTGCCTCCTTCAGCGTTTGCGAAAAGTATTCACCCTAGTCATCCTCATCAATATTTTTCAGCTCTACATACTGATCAAAGGCTTGGATGCGAACATCCAGATCATCCTTCTTGCCTCCTTTGAGCACAGGAAAAGAGATTTTCAATGAGGATGTGTAATCATGCTGATCACCGTTGTCCTTCCTCTTCTTATCTCTTAGAGTCTGGATGCCTATTTGGAGTTTTCTTACAATTGTCTATATCTGCATCCCAATTAATATATGCCTCTGTCTCAGTTTCTGTGTCCTCCCTGGCCTATCTACTGGAAGAATGGCGTCTCCCTTTACTGCCTTTGGCACCCTGGTCCCCCTACCTGGACCGAGAACTTTTAGCCTTGCGTGCTTCCCTTTCTGCCCTTCGACGTCTGGACTGACTAGAATGCTATGAGTCCCGCGCCTCATCAGCCTGACTGTGCTCCTCATGAGCCTCAATGTCAGTCACCAGCTCATGCTTGGGGTCAGAGTCTCTTTCTAACTCCTCAAGAATAGGGTCAACACGGTAGGATGGGGTTTCCGGCCATGATTGATTTTGGGTGCCATTACTACCAGCTGAAAAAATTCAAACTGAGAGATGATTTTTCTAGTCAATGAGCAACAGCTGTAGCCACCGTGATCGCCAAAATGGAATTGGAGCTGATCTCTTTAGATAGCCGATTCCACTGTTAGAAGTTTACAGCTACGGGTGATGTGTTAGTTCAAGTAGTAGAATGGAAAAGGAAATAGAAATTGAACTGGAATACATCTACTGGAATGAGAAATAGACTGAAGTACTGAGAATGATGTTTAGATTCAGATTCAAATTCAGACTCAAAGAGAATCAGTACAAAGTATGTATGACCGGAGTACACTGGACTGTTGTATTTAGGATTACATATGAAAGATTATAGATAAAGATGTTGTAGCTCAAGAACAGCTCGAGAACTAAGGATTTTGAATCAAAAGCTAAGTAGAAGTACAACCGACAAATACCAACCCAAATGCCAACCCGATTAATGCCAACCCGATTAATGCCAACCCGATTACAATGTAATGGGTCGTATTTATATGCCTTAGGAATTACTGTGGTAACTGCCGTGGTCATTATTGACTGATCCACTGTTCGTCTCACATGAGCCGGTTCCCACCCAGTGAGACTATCTCAGCCATCTACAGGCATGAAATTTTGTCCCTAGGCTTTTATTCTTGCATGTCCAAATGCCTAAAATATGCTTCACAATGAGAAGAGTATCCTCTTTTAGCATGAGACATTCTATACCTTGGTTGATGCACATCTTTAAACCATAAAGTAGTATGTCATTGGTGCAACTAAAGTTGGTTTGTGCTGGGAAGTGTGCTATATAGTGCTAAAGTTGTGGGTAGGTGCAAGTTAAGATGCTAGAGCAAATATGAAGGCCCTGTGAAGGCAAGTGACAACGAAAACGTATGCTCAAAGTTGTTTTTTAGGCCAAGGGGCCTTCAAATATTGGGATAATCGGGATGGTAGACCAAAATGTTCAAAATGCAGAGAATGTGCCTTGGAATGTAGGGTTCAAGATGCTCTTGAAGCTCATGCAGACGGCTCGTCAAACGGAGCCCCGATGTGAAAGATATCAAAGTTCCAATTTAGAAGCCTTGCAGATGCCCGACAAACAAGGCAGATGGGGACAAATGGTTAGAGTTGACGTCAGCATATAGGCATGTGAAGCTTGAATTGTGGGGCATGCCGGCCTTTTCGGATTGCCCTTTGGAGCTCAGACGGGCAAGTTATGGCTTGTGGAATATTTGTCGGGGGTTGGGTGTGTGCTCATTGTGCTGCGTTGGTAGGAGTGCTGAAAAGGATATTTTTGAGCTTGCCAAGGTTCGCAAAAGTTTCATGCAACATGGGGGGTCATCCAAAATTTGCGGCTCGCCAATAGGAGTCAGGGGCATCGAGATGCACCCACTTCAAGTCGGCAGACAATTGCGGCAGGGGAGCGAACTCAATTTTTTTCCACTTTTGTGATTTTCCGTTGAAGGGTGTGAAGTGGTCGGAATGCGGTAAAGCTCTTAGGGTTTGGAGCTGACAAGGGGTAGCTTGGTGAGAGAGGTGTTCGGAAAACTTGGGCACGTGGAGCACAGACGGTGTGCGAACAAAGTAAATAGAAAGGCAAAAGGGTGGTTGGACTCGAGGGGAAAAAAAAGAAAAACCAATTATGAACTTAAGGATTAAGTTGGGGAAAAGAAGAGGTCTAAGTGAGACTCAAGGGCAGTGACACCCGGCCCTGTTGCGAAAAAAAAAAAAAGCTTTTTCTCTTTGATAAAGGAGGAGGTAAAGTAAAGAAAGGGCCCAGCAGCATCTTCGAAAAAAAGGGGATATTCTTTTCCTTTGACTTGGGTTGAAAAAGGAAGGAGGGCAACGACGACGCCGTCGTTGCCCTTGGGAAGTTAAAGAAAGGTTTCTTTCCTTTGCTTGGGAGAGAGAAGAGAGAAAAAAGGAAGAGGTTTTTTTTGGCGAAGCAACGAAGCGAGCTTCGGAGGATGGTCTGCTTCTTCGCAGGCTTGGTTGAGGGCGAGGCAAGGCCAAGGAGCGACTCTTGAAGAAAGGGCTTTCGGGTGATGAGAGCTTGAAAGAAAAGGAGCTCACTTGCATACGTGCATGCCTTGACAACGAAAGCAAGAGGAGGAAAGTCCGATTCTTGATGACTGTACCAGTGAGGGTTGCCGTCCATGATCAGCTTTTTATGCCCGTTGAGGTTGTGTCAACCAGGTTGTTTGTATCAAGTTGTTCTCAGCAAAGGAAAGCAAGGATTGCCCGCATCTTTGGTGTCATTTTCCCTTCCCCCCTTTGTTCTACTGCTCTTATGCTTGTGTTTGCGGTGTCGAGTGTGTGTGTAGGAAAATTTGCCCCCATCGAACCGGCGGTGTCTTGTGGAAAAGATAGAGAAAGAGGCTCTAGGTGTGTGTGGGAAGCTGCAAAATGTGTCATGCGGTGCGTATGTGTTCGATCGTGATCTGATATAGTGTGAACGACTTGAGAGGTGTGCAAGCGGTGGTCTGCTAGCAGGAAAGAGGATTTTGAAGGTGAATCCTAGTGGATTGGGGTGTTGTGTTTACACTGAGCTATAGAGAGGCAGACTACTTGTGTTTTGGGTGTGTTCCCCTTTCCCCCTATCCATATTCTGGTGCCCCCACGAAGGAGCACGCTGATTGCTCTTGTCGGTGAAGGAAAATACAGGTTTCTGTATAGGTAAGGATGGCGTCCCAAAGCTATGGTCCGATTTTTACTGGTGAAGAGAATCCAGACAAATGTCTTGCAGATTTTGAATTGTACATGCTGTCTTTGTGAATGCCTAATGAGGACAACAAGAAGAAAACCTTCCCTTTGGTGATGCGTGGAAAGGCCAAACTGTGGTTTGAAGCTTTGGAGATTGAGTCGAGACTGGCATGGCCGGCTCTACGTGCAAGATTTTTTCATGATTTTCATAAAGAAGATTCTCCAGTTGAGATGGATGCGAGGCCAAAGGCTCTAAATCAGGATGTAGGTGAGGAATTTAGCTTGTTTCTGGATCGTTTTGAAGCATGTTGGGCAGAGTTAGCAACAGCTATGCAGCTAGCCAATGGTGAGTACTTCAAATTGGATAAGTTTATGGCATGCTTACATTCGAAGGTGAGAGAGAAAGTGGACTTTGAAAGCCCAGAGAACTACAATGGGGTAGTGGCAATTGCAAGGTCGAAAAGTAGAAAAATTAATAAAAGAGATAGAGCAAGGCGTAGCAGGCTATGAAACAATGGCACCTGTTCAACGACAAAGCCCTCGAGAGTCAACTCAAGAGGAAAATCAAGGGAATAGGGCTATGACTGCTATTCCACAGCAGTGGAATACGTACGGTTCAGGATCTATCGGAGCAGATGCAAGAGCTGCGATTGAGTGTAATGGACAGGGGATAGCCAAGAGGAGCAAGGGACAGGGAAAGGACTCTACCTGGAAGGTGCTATAATTGCGGTGAAGAAGGGAATTATGCACCCAACTGTCCCCATCCGGTGAGGGAAAGAGGTGGTATCTACCCATTGTTCAGTAGAGGGAGAGGCCAAGCACAATTTAATGGCCCGAGGGAGCAGGCAGTTGAGAATCTAGTGCAGCAAGCCCAAACGGATGGCGGTGAAATCCCGAGGGTGAACATCATTGGGGTGGATAAATAGAATGTCAAAGTGTTGGCCAACAAAAGATCTAGAGCTGAAGGGGAGACAGAAACTGAGCGGGAGACTAGAGCTCATAAAGGTAAAGAGAAAGTATACGGAAGCTGCAATGAAGGAAACAGGTGTCAAGGGGGTATCCAAGTCGAATGTGCGCATGGGGATGGCTAACCATGCTAAAGCTAGGTGTTTGGGCATGGCCCACGATGTAAGAGTGAAAGTGATGGGCATAGAGTGCATGATCGACTTCTTTGTGATGAAAGCTAGGGATAACGCATATCCTATCATCTTGGGTAGGCCATGGCTGTTGGAAATAGGTGCCAAACAGGATTGGGAAAGCAAAGTGTTTACCCTACCTGATAAAGAGAAAGGAAGACATGTGGTGCTGGATCTGAAGACCAAGAAAGCCATTTTCGGCGAGAGACGAAGGGGACACCACTAGCTATGAGTACGAGACTGAAACAGCCTGTGATGAGGGCTATACAGATATAGAGGAAGAAGAAATCAAGGATGATATGCTCAAGATTGATGCTGACTTGTTTGGGGTCACTGTGGAAGAACCTTGTGCAAAAGAGGGGGTGCAAGCACAGGTGCATGCCATGGGTACTGAAGAGGTGGTCAATATGCTAAGTGGAGACTTGACCAAGAAGGAGAAAGAAAGTTATGTCCAGTTGTGTGCATCCTTTCCAAACCTATTTGCAAAGGAGTATAAAGATTTGAGAGGAGCCAAGGGTGTTGAGCACAAAATAGCCCTCAAGGAAGGATACAAACCTAAGGCGCAGAAGCTAAGGAGATTGGGTGAAATTCAAAAGGAAGCCCTTTGGCAGGAGATCAATCAATTACTGGATGCAGGTATTATATACCCCGTAAAGGAATCAGAGTGGGTTTCCCCGGTGGTTATCACTCCTAAAAAGAATGGGAGATGGTGGGTGTGTGTCGATTATAAACCATTGAATGCTGCGACCAAGAGGAATCACTACCCATTGCCATTTCAGGATGAGATTTTGAATCAGGTGGTTGGCCATGAGAGGTATTCCATTATGGATGGGTTTTTAGGTTAATTTCAAATAGGGATTGCTCTTGAAGACCAACTGAAGACAACATTCATATCTCCATGGGGTTGCTTTGCCTATTCTCACAGGATGCCGTTTGGTTTGGTGAATGCCTATGCCACCTTCCAAGATTGGGTGAATAGGGTGTTTGGTCCCTATTTGGGCAGGTTCATTAGAGTTTTCATGGATGACATTGGATGTTATAGCTCAAGTACATATCATTTGTCAAAGCTACGACTGTGTTTTCAGAGACTAGATGAAGAGGGAGGCCAATTGAACCCCAAGAAGTGTAGATTAGCACAGCCTCGAGCATCATTGTTGGGCCATGTGGTGTCACAAAATGGGATTGAAGCGGATCCAGAAAAGGTCAAGGCTCTAGTCTTGATGGAGCCTCCTCCCAGTGCACAGGCTTTGGCGTCGTTCGTGCATAGGCTGAAGTATCTGTCAAGGTTTTTTGGGATGTTGTCGCAGTATGTATACCCCCTTCAAAAGAGGGCGCAATTGGTGCACGGTTTTAAATGGGATGAAGAGGCTCAAATAGCTTTTGACAGGGTGAAAGAAATCTTGTGTCAACTCCATATGGTGTGTCCTCCTAATCATGAAGATGATTTTTACGTTGCCATGACGGTAGGCACTGTAGCCATTCGAGCAGTACTATTGCAAAAGGTGGGAAGGAGCTATAAACCTATTTATTTTGAAAGCAAGGTGATAAGTCCTAGGGAGGCAACCTACACTGAAGCTGAACAATGGGTGATGACCTTAGTTTATGCCTGCAGGAAGTTCAAGGTGTATCTCATCGTGCGAAAGTTTTTTGTGCTAACGGCCAATAATTTATTGCCGGAGGTAGTGTTGCACTTGAAGCCAGGGAAGCGGATCATGCAGTGGGTGATAGATCTCCAAGAGTTTGAGTTTGAATTCAAAGTTGACCATACAAGTCGATCTCACCTGGCAGATATTCTAGTTAGCAAGGCGGTTGATTTGCCAATCTATCCCAGGGTGGTACGGGATGAAGCCAAGAAGGAGCTTGACGTAGCGAAAGCTTTTACCATGTGGTTTGATGGAGCATATAGGAGGGTAATACAGAAAGCAGGTGGAGGTGTGCTGATACAAGATCCGCAAAACAGGGTGATCTTTTCAAAAGCCTATGACTTGGAGGATGTTTGTACCAATAATGAGGCGGAGTATCTTACCCTTCATTTAGGTTTGAAACAATGTGTTGAGTTTGGTATATCGAGGTTGCTGGTGAAAGGTGATGCAATATTAGTCATCAAACAATTGTTGGGCCAATGGTAGGTGAAGCGGGATTCATTAAAGCATTGGTTCTATGCCATCAAGAAGTTGATGAATTTTTTTGAGGAGGTTCAGTTCAAGCATGTTAGAAGAGAGCAGAACCAAGAAGCAGATCAGCTTGCAAGCAACAAAGTATAAGTGTAGGTTGCAGGTATATATGTGGCCCCAACCACCTATGCTGGTCGTGAGACCTTGAAAGAGATTGAAGACTTTTTGAATATCGATCTTGATCTGAAAGATTATTGAAGCTCCAAAAGTGGAGGATAGTACATAAATCTTGCAAGTTTACACTGATAGGGGAGGATCTTATGACCTATGGACATGATGAAGTGTTGCGATGGGTACTTTATAAGGAAGAAATCAGTCTGGTGCTACAACAATGTCGTGAGGAAAGTGGGCATCAAGGTAAAGACCACGTTTTGTTTTTTTTTCTTGAGAGCAGGGCTTTGGTGGCCGTGGATAGTACGGGATGTACACTATTGGTGTAAAACCTGCCATGAATGTTAGACTATGGGTGAGAAGAAGCTGATAGCCGAATTGCAAGGAGCTATCATTGCCCAAGATGCTTTTGAGAAGTGGGGCCTAGACGCCATTGGTCCACTCCCGAAGTCTACAAGCTGGAGAAAATACATTGTAGTGGCGATTGACTACCTTACCAGGTGGGTCAAAGCCAAATCTGTGAAGGAGGTAAATGCTCATGTGGTAGCTCAATTTTTTTTTGATAGCATTTGTTGTCCTTTTGGAGTGCCATGGGTGCTCGTGCCAGATAGAGGACAGGGATTTAGGAGTAAACTTATGAAAGCTTTGGTAGAGAAGCTGGCTATTCAACACCGGTTTTCTTCACCTTATCATCCTCAATGCAATGGTTTGGTAGAAAGTGCAATTGGCCAAATCATCAAGATGCTGACAAAGTATGTTTACAAGCAAGAGGCGCAGTGGGAAGTGAATCTTGAAAAGTGTTTGTGGGCGTACAGGACGTCCTACAAAGTGGCGAACAATTTTACCCCGTTTGAATTGGTCTATGGTAAAGAGGCAGTGTTGCCAGTGCATATGCAATTAGGTGCTTTGAAGGGGATGTGGCGAGTCAATGCCACACAAAAAGGGATGCTACAGGATCAAATTTTTAGGCTCCAAACTTTGCAAATGAATAGGATGGCAACCACAGATTATTATGTAAAGCAGCGAGAGAAGCGAATTGCTAAGTTTAATCAGAGTTTGCCTGATAAAAGTATAGAAGAATGTGATCTGGTGATGAAGTATGAAAGCTATTTACATTTTACTTTCAGAAGAAGTTCAAGAAGAAGTGGACGGGTCCATAAAAAGTACAGAAAGCTTTTCCAAACGGGACCTATGAATTAATAAGGGAAAATGGAAAGTTGCTCAAAAACAGGGTGAATGGTGTACGGTTCAAGCTGTACTTTGATAGAGGTCTGGTGCCTAATGTGAACCAGATTGTAGCCAGGGAGGTTGGGCAACCTCCATAAAAGGACTTGGAAATGACGGATATTGCAGTGTTGTACATATTGCACATATTGTACATATGGTTGTGCCTTTTTCAATGTGCTTGAGCACCAATGAAGTATTGCAAGTTTCAAGTTCTGTAAATATGCTTTTGGTTCTATCCTTTAAGTCACATGAATGTGGGCTCAAAGGAGATAATTATTGAGGTTGAAAGAAGAGATTCTAGAGAGGTGAGTGATTTTTGTGTGAGGTTGCTTAATCCAAGGTAGAGTAGAGTGGGTGTAATTTACAATAAAAAGTTAGCAATTAATGTTAGTAATCACTAAAAAAAAGTTAGTAATATAGTTACAATGGGTGGAATGACTTAAAGGGCTAAGGAAAGAGGGATGAATGAGATGTATGAACTGTTGAGATAACTTGGACTCACCCGTGCATAGATTGTCAAAAGTGATCATCGGTCTTCTTCATCTTTTTTTCTTCAGGCCACCGCCGTAGTTGAACACCTCCAAGAATATGAGGATTTTTTTGTTGATAAAAACCCCCCCATTTTGCAGAGTTCTAAGCATGGTTAGGTTGTTGAATTCTTATGCATTTTTGAAAAGATGAAATAAAATTACTAAAAAAAAGTTAGTATTAAATACAATGGGCGGAATGACTTGAAGGACTGAGGAAAGAGGGCTGAATGAGATGGATGAACCATTGAGATATCTTGGACTCACCCGTGCGTAGATTGTTGAAAGTGATCGTCGGTCTTCTTCATCTTCTTTTCTTCATGCCATCGCTATAGTTAAACACCTCCAAGAATATGAGGGTTTTTTTGATTAAAAAAACCCTCATTCTAAAGAGTTCTAAGCATGGTTAGGTTGTTGAATTCTTATGCACTTTTGAAAAGATGAAATAAAATTGTAATATGGGAGTAATAGAGAGGTATATGGAGATAATATATATAGATAGAGCTTCAAGAAAGAGATATGGGTGTGAGAGGAGAGGGTAATGGTGAGGAGGGTGAGAGAAACCATGAAAATTGCAAGTTCGAGTGAGGGATTGAAAGAAATGAGTGTGTGTGTGCGTGCGTGTGTGTGTGTGTGTGTAAAAGTGAAAAGAAGTGAGAGAAGACTAGGGGTGACTTGTGAGAAAAAGTGGGCAAACTGGGGTCCCTATAAGATTCATATTTACCGATGGTAGCTCCAAACATTATACAAAAGATTGAGGTGATTATTCACCTTGTGAGCTATGTTTTGTCTTTTGGTCACTTATTTAAATTCCAAGTGGAGATAGGCGCCAAAAATCTCACCAAAAAGCTTGTTTTTTATGCCTGCAAGAGTCTTCTAGTGGTCCCCTCCTTTGTTGAGTTTACACAATGCATCCAAGATTGAGCCCCTCCATGAGTCATATCATGATACAAAGCATCCAAGTTATCTTTACACATGCATGGAGGAGGATCATTGGTGAATAAAGAAATATATACATGGTGGGACTAGTGTATAGACTATTCATGGATTTTAGCTCAATGAGCATATGGTGTTAGAATAATGAGTACATAATAAAAAAATATGGAAAAAGATAATGGAATCATATGATATGGTCCCTCTTTTGTATTATGTTGGGTGAAAGAGAAAAAAGAATGCAAGTAAATAAAATTTATATGATAAAAGTGACTAAGGGAGTAAAAGCCGGTTTTTTTGTTTTCACAAGGGTGAGGATAAAAATGTGGGGATGATTTGTATAGAACAAGAAAGTATTTATGAGATTAAATAATGTAGACATTGGTAATAAAAATACACTTATGGTGCATGCAACATCCTTGACCGTCTAAGATCGGTGACTGGGAGAGCTCAACACATCCACTCTGACTCTGCAATGCAAAGTGGAGGAACGATCAAGTGAGCTGCCCTAGCTCTATGTATCCTTTAGGAAGGTCACCCTAAAAGGGGTTGCTCATCCTTTTTGAAATCACAAATAACTAGAACCCTTGGTTCATAGACTGACGCTTTTTTCCTCATTGAGTGTTAAGCATAGTCGTTAGTGGATCCGCTAAGGTTAGGACTTAGTTCTATGTTATCTATCGTCATTTAAGTCCACCTTCATGGAAAGCACCCGACTTATCGGGTACACCCATCTAGCAATTGGTTCTAGACCAATCCCCGATTTCCACCCCACACACACCCTTGTCTTTGTTTCCTAGTTACTACCATATTGTGTAACATTTACAAGCAATTTCTTAATTAATACCTAACACAATTTATGTTCTAATAGTAATATTTCCAAACCATTACCAAGATAGTCTTTCTGTGGACAATTTCTATTGAAAACATCCTACTTCTTAGACTTAACAGCTTATCATGGCCAACTTGCAACAACAAGATTTTCCTCTGCACCAACAGAGCCTTTGTATAAAGGTTTTCTCATTCATAATCAATTATTTAGCTCATGCCAACAACCCTCTTCGGGCACCAACCCTGCATTGTGCACCAAAAAAACATTTCGCAACAATGCAGCATGGGCACCAACCTGCATCACGCACCAACGCGGCATAACACAACAACGCGGCATAGGCACCAACCTGCATCGCGCACCAATACGGCATCAAGCTGCCATCCAATTGATTCAGTCTCTATTCAAATGCAATTAAGCTCTTCTTCACCCAAACTTGATGCAAGCAGTATTTTTAACATCCAACAGAATTCCTGCCTAAGTATTTATTAACAAAAGCATGCAATTTGGTTTATACAGCCAATGTTCTCCTTATCGTTTCCTAAGCTCTACTAAGTCATGTTTATCTATGATGTATAAAAATTAAAATTACTAGTACCTGGTTTGTATTTACAACAATGTTCTATTGCGGTGGCCGATTCGCCTTGTGTATTGGAGCATGGCTTGAGCCAGCTCCGTTACTGTTCTTCTTTGCGACTTTGGAGGCCATTACACAGCTCAAAAATAGAATTAGTGGGAAAAGAAGTTCCTCGTGCTAAGCGTGAGTCTGAGAGTAAGTTCAATCAAATTTAATAACTTACTTTTTTTAGGATCTGGTGGACCTATTTGTCCCAGAAATCAAGTGAAAAGTTGACTTTTATGGATAGTTTATTAGAAATTTATTTATTACAAATTATGCATGTCCATAAAAATCACAGGGTAATTTTGATAGATAAAAAATGTCTCAAGAACCTCTGTAAAAATCTTAGAAAAAACTTTGAATGGTATTAGCTAATTTTGCCTAATTTTACTAGGCTAAAATTAATAGTGTAATTTCTATTTATTTCTACCTAAAAGTATTATTTTAGGCTAACAAATATCTTTGAAAATTAAGAAAAAAATCAAAGTCATCTTTTCTTATGTAGACAATTATAAAATTAGTGATGTCAAAACTTTGATCAAATACGTACTTAGCTATTAATTAATAAATAAATAACTACTATTTATTAAATTCTATAATGTTATATGATTTTAGAGTTTCTAGTCACTAATTTACGGAATCTAATGACCTATGGATAATTATGTGTAATTTCTTTGATGATACTTGCCCATCTAGGCCCATGCATGCGCAGATAAGGTAGGTATGGGTGTGTAATGAGATGCATGTGAGATTTCTATGAAATTCAGAGACGCATGTCATTCTTAAAGGCTTCATGCACGCAAAAATCATGCATCCAAGAGTTGCATGCTTTCTACTATCAAGGAACACAAGAATTTCTAGAGAGAGAAAATTTATGGATTCGAAGAGAGAAAGAGAGTGTTTTCCTAAGTATAGAAGAGTGTGTGTACATGCTAAATTTGACATTCTACTACCTTTGGTCTCCAGCTTTGCAAGTTTCACAGTGTCAATCGCAGTTCGTCACTTCGTCGTTGCCTCATGTGAACCTCCTCTAACTCCACGTGTGTGTGTGTGTGTGTGCACAAATGCGTGAGATAATTTTAGCAGAGTCTCCTCCTCCTCAAGAGATCTCTAAGCATACAACGTGTCTTGTGAGGGGATTGCGGGTCTTTATATAGGCTAGGGGAGGCTCCATGCTAACTGAAGATGAACTTTGGAGGTGGGAGAGTGGTTTTGAAGTGTAGGGGGCGCCCCTAGCTGAGGGAGGGACAAGTGTCAGATCCCATGCACTTATCTTTAGCCTTCCCATTTTCAATATTTGCCCTAATTTTCAAGTTAGCCTAAACTGCTCATCCGGGGTCGATTTCAGGTGTCGGCGGGCAGGTGCATTGAAAAGCTCATCTCGGGGACTACAATGGCCACACATTGACACGCACATCTAGTGCCTATGATTGAACCCAAGAATTCATGAAAATGGATACTTTAAGCTCAATAAAATTGTATTGTTTTCAATTTATCAATGGGTACAGTTGTTGCCGGGGTCAGGCACATTACATTCTGCCCAACTTGAGAAATCAAAATGTACTCATTTTGGGAGAAAATTTGGGTAGTTCTTCATAAGAGATCTTTCATCTTCCCAAGTAGCATCTTCTTCAAGGTAGTCCTTCCATTGGATTAGATGCTCTCTAAGGAATTTTTTTCTAAGGTTACTTTCCCTAGATTCTAAGATTCTATCAGGTTGAAGCTGAAGAATTCCTTGGGTGGGCATTACAATTTGTTCATCATCAAGAACATGATTTGTGCTGAGGATGAATTTCTTCAATTTGCTAACATGGAATACATTATGAACCTTGAGATGAGGGTAGCTTGAGTCTATAGGCTTGACTTCCTATGTTCTTTTCTATTAGATAGGGTCCAGACTCCACAATATCTATAGTTAAGCTTCTTATACTTGCCCAAAGACAGATTACTTTTCTTTGACTTTACTCTCAAAAAAACTTGATCCCCAGGCTTGAAGGTCCTTTCTGATGTGCTTTGGTCTGCATACTTCTTTTGTCGATCCTTATTAGCAACTTGAATGTCTTTATGTATTGCCTTAGTTTGGGCCACCATATCTTCTAGCATTCTCTTGGAATCTTTGACTCTTATAGTTGGATTTGAGAAATTTAAAGGTGATAAACAATCCTGACCATGCATAAAGTGCACATAAAGGTGTCATTCCAATACTTTGATGGTGGGATGCATTATTTGAAAATTCCACTAGGGGAAAGTATTGGATCCACTTGTTAGGTTCTCTTCCACAATATGCTCTTAGGAGTCTTCAGTGACTTGATTCACACGTTTGATTTGACCATCGGTGTGAGGATGATATGTTGTACTAAAATCCAACTGGTTCCAATGGTTGTAAACAATGAAGTCCAAAAGTTGTAAATGAACTTAGTACATCTTGGTCGCTTACTATCCGTTTCGGAAGTCCATGAAGTCACAAAATCTCCTTGACAAAAAGTCAGGCTACATCTGAGGCAGTATATGTAGTCTTTATCGGTGGAAAGGGGGAAATGGAAACACACCTGATACACACCCAGAATGCCTCTCTATAGCCCAGTGATTCCATAGCACCCCTATCCCCTATTTAATACACACATTGTCGTGATGCCCCGCATTCATTGGGAGGAAAACACAAAAAGAGAAGGACTTTTTAGATTTTTTGGCGAAAGCATGTCGAGTTTTAATGTGGTGTTCTAAAGTACCATTGCTAATAGATAGAGTATTCCAAATGCAATAAACTTCATGGTTTGATAACTTTATTGCCGTAGATGATGATATTTGAAGTATGTTGACTACACGATCATGACCAAATAGGCATAAAAGTGGGTGATAGGTATTCTCAATATCATGCAATTCAAGGAGTAGAAGAGGTTAAGTGTGGTGCCCATTGGGAATCACGTTTAATACTTGAGGAGCTAATGACTAGGATGCTAACACTTCTGCTATCACTTGGAGAACATTAATTGCAATATATGTACAACATAGTCAAAGCGTAAAAGTTTTTGAAGGGCAATCTTGTAGGATGGCAAGTATTTCTAATGCAGTTAACTAAGCTTGTGCTTCAAGATTGAGCTTAGCAATCTTTGGCCGATATATAAGTTGAAAGTGCCGTCGAAGTCCATGGATGGTGTAACTTGGAGCAGCTTGGATAAGGGTTTTGCCAGCTTTGGTGGGAGTTTGGGGCTTAGCGTGTGAATGGTCGCTTGAAAAAGCAAGGTTATTTATATAAGGCAGCTAGAAAAAAAAGGTCAAGCAGCGAACTAAAAAAAAAGCCGTCAGCGGGGGGTGGTTTGGTGTGGCACGACTAGCTTTTGGGAGAGCAGAGAGCCAGGGCAGCAGTCGCGCAGTTTCTGGGGGAAGGTCGACCTGCAGTACAAGCATGAATATGCTGGTGTGAGTTCCAATGTGGGATTGACCCCATCCCCTCTTACAGAGTTCTCTGTTGTGGTTGGTACCAATGAGATTGCAGTTGGTGGTGAGGTTATCCTGACCAGAAGACTGGGAAGGCCAGCGCGAGGAGAAGGAGGAAGCCAACGAGCTTTTGGGGAATTTCTATTGGTAACATCATCTTGTTATTCTGACTTTGTATCAGATCCACCACATTGTAACTTTCTGGTCTCATAGGTCACTTTGGCCTTTTGAAGACGTTAATATAACATTTCATTTCATTTCTCTTTAATTTCTCTTTCTTTAATTTTACTTTCCTACGCATACCTTAATTCTCTCTCTCTCTCTCTCTCTCTCTCTCTCTCTCTCTCTCTCTCGTTTTAATTTCCTACGCATACATTTTTTTTCTCTCTCTCTCTCTCTCTCTCTCTTTAATTTCCTACATGCACACACACTTCTCTCTCTCTCTCTCTCTCTCTCTCTCTCTCTTTCCTACACACACACACACACACACACCGCGCTCTCTCTCTCTCTCTCTCTCTCTCTCTCTCTCTCTCTCTCTCTTTCCTACACACACACACACACCGCTCTCTCTCTCTCTCTCTCTCTCTCTCTCTCTATCTCTTTCCTACACACACACACACACGATGTAGAGAGAGAGAGAGAGGGGTTGGGGGGGGGGGGGGGATGGAAGAGTTCCATAATACCTGCGCAGCAGGTTTCGGCCAAGATCTGAGCACGTGCGTTGAAGGTGAAAATAACCCTTGCGCGCGGGTTTCCCTTTTTTTACCCAATTTTTTAGCGTCGAAATGTGCATCAATATACACGTGGTAATGTTCGTCAATATACGCGTGTAAAAGCATGCCTTGCCACGCGTATTTTCATGCGTATATCGATGATTATTTTGACGCGTATATCGACGGGATAAAAGAATGTCGATATCCGCGTGGAAAGGTACGGCCATCGATATATGGTGCGTCGATATCTTGATGTTATGTTGTAGTGCGAGTGAATCGAAGTTCAAAGGACGCTCATATCGCTCCACCTCCAAGGAAGGTGCAAAAGCAGGTATCATCTACTTGAAACGTTGCAATTTGGGGGTAGTACAGAGCGATATGAGAGCATATGTGTATGTAGAAGGCTATGGTGGTGTATCAAAAGCACATGCACTTACGCTCTGGGCGGGTGCTAGAACACGAGCATATTGAGGGTGCCTTGAATAGTGTGCATGCTTAGAATCATGTTCGTGATGACAACGTCACTCAAACAACAAGTAGAATTTGTCATGGAAGAAAATGGCATCAAGCGTGGCCATGAAAAAGGTAAAGAGAAAGAAGGAGTCACATCACAAAGTGACCATGGACGAGGCAAGAAGGCAAAGGAGACCAAGGAAACCAAGATAACGTGACGTCGTATCAATCTCCAAGAATTCACTCTTGGACATGGTATGGCTCCATACAACCTGTTGGAAGACATGAGAGGTAAGGGTCTTGATATCTCATGGCCTCAATTTCTTGCATTATGTCCACAAGCTAGGACAAAGATTTAATGAAGGTAATTAGTACTAGGAGAAAGATGAAAGAGAATGTGCTTGTTGTAAAAATTGCACAAGATGATATGAATGTGGATATTACACCTATGCTAGATTGTCACATCAATGAAGGTTGGTTAGGAAAGGTCTAGTGGATTCAGGTGCACAAATTTGCATCATGATAGAGGGGCTCATGCAAAGACTAGGCATGCAACACCTGAAATCAAAGTAAAAATGATGGAAAACAATAGCAAGGCTAGGTGCGTAGGCATTTGTGAAAATGTTTTTGTGGAGGCCGTTGGCATTAAGAATGCGGTGTATTTTTATGTTATGTCGAGAAAAGGAAGTGGCTATCTATTTATCCTAGGAAGACCATGGCTAATGACAATGCGAGCTTTGCAGGATTGGGAAAGTGGAAAGTTGATTTGTAGGAATGACAATCATAAAAAGGTTGTATTTGACATGAAGGAGCAACGCCAAGGGGAGCTCCATGAAGAATCATTGCAAAGTGATGATAGAGGAAGACGGGACTGATAGCACCTCAGAGGAAGAAATTAGTGACATCATTACTGAAGAGGAGTCTTTCATCAAAGTCATGGGGGTAAGGTTTAAGCCAAGCAACCAAGAGACCTCTTGCCTAGGCTTGGAGGAGGTAAGTCCTCAAGAGAACCAAGGTGTGGAAGAGGAAGGGGTGCTAGAAGGTATGCTATGAATTACACTTACAAAGGAAATAAGAGGGGGATTCAAATGTGTGCTAAGGACGTTTTCTAAGCTTTTTGCTAAAGACTACGACGTGCGTGGAGTAGATGATGCTCAACACAAGATTGAGTTAAAGCCAGAGGCCACACCGAAGGCTCAAAAGCTACGAAGGCTAGGATTCATCAAGGAGTGGGCTTTACTCAAGGAGGTAAGAAATATTCTAGTAGCATGTTTCATTTATCCGAATGGAGAATTTAGAGTGGGTCTCTCTCGTTGTTGTCACTCCCAAGAAGAACGACAAGTGGGTTACCATCCACTAAATGAGGCAGCAGAAAGAAATCACTTCTCCCTCCCATTCAAGAAGAGATACTAAATGAGGTAGCTGGTCACAAGAAGTACAATGTGTACGATGGATACTAATGTTACTTTCAAATAGGTATTGCATTGGAGGATCAGTTGAAAACAACCTTCATCACTCCTTGGGTTTTTTATTCTTTCAGAGTCATGCCATTTGGCCTGACAAATGCTCGTGCAACTTTCCAACACTTCATGAACATGGTGTTTCAAGCATTCTTTGGAAAGTCCATTAGGGTTTTTATTGATGATTTTTGCATTTATAGCTCAAATCATTTCATCTACAAAGGGTAGAAGAAGGTTTAAAGAAGCTCTACGACATGGGAGGTCATCTAAATCCTGAAAAATGCAACATAGGTGAGGATGAAGCGATCTTACTTGGTCATAAGGTATAGGCATTGAGGTGGATCTTTCAAAGGCAAAGGTTTTTATGGAGTTACATCACCCAAGAATCTAAAGAAGTCATCTCATTCAGTCAAAAGGTGAATTTTATATCCCACTTCATTCATTTAGCCTTGGAGGTACTTCACCCCCCCTTGCAAAAAATGACACAACAAATTGAGTTTGTTTGGTTTGATGAGCTTGAAGAATATTTTTGTAAGATTAAAGTCATTCTATAAGATAAACCAGCCCTTTGTGCCAAATTTATGGTCTCACTAGCTAAACAGGACCAAGCTTGGGCTATCATGACCAAGGAAATGATTGATGCAACAAAACTGGGATCGAAAGGGGGAAAGTGGAAGGGGGTTGCGATGCATGACAAATTGCTCGCCCCGAAGTGGTCTTATCTTAGATCTGGTGGAATCTCAGGGGAGTTGACGGGGAAGTGTAAAAGTGCGGCTGAGGTTTTGGAATGGGGGGAAGCAACCAGATACTTTAAGAACTCCATTTTGCACTGGTCCCCTTGGCTCTCTAAAATAATGGGGCCTCCACAAAGCCCCTACTGGATAGATATGGCCAGGAAAGTGAATAATAAGGGGCTCGTTCGACTAGAGAAATTCTGGGATGGCAACAAGAAGTGCTAGAAAACTGTTGACTCTTTAGCCATCCAATTTCAATTTGATGGCCTTGAGATCTTACAGCTAGTCTATAGGGTGATTAAAGAGCTCGATAAGGTGGTGATGCCAATTTGTGAATCCAACTTTGAATGGGACACTTGGAGATGGCCCTAGAGTAGCCTCTTTTGAAAACCACACTCTAAAGGCATCTACCATGCATTAATGTACGAGGCTGATTGGTGTAGCCCCCTAAACAAATTATGGAAGAGGCACTGGATGGAAAAACGGTGGGAGGAAGTCATGGAGAAAAATCTAGAAGCCAAGATGGCCTCAGTATATGAAGATATTGCTGTGGAAAGTGATGTGCGGTGCTCTGCCGACGGGCGTAAAGATACAAGAAAGAGGCATCGGATCCGATCGGTGCTCGGGGTGCAGAATAGCCAGTGAAGACCTAGCCCACCTGTTCATGGGATGCCAGGCAATTAGGAGCATGGTTGGGAAAATATGAAAGTGGATTCAAAGGACATGGAAAATTAAGTTCTTCAAGAATGATCTATTATTTGGTAGTAACAGGATGGGAAGTCCTGCTCTTCTCGTATGCACTCAAATAATCAGGTACACCATATTTGGCAAGCAAGGAACCGCCACGTGTTTAAGGGGGATCTTGCTGTGGCAAGCTTTTGTGAAATCACACAAGAGAGTAGATTGATGATCCACATGATCGGATGCAAAAAAGCCTCAGAGGACTGGTCTAGAACAATACATAACATATTATACTGAGTAAAGCTGAGAAGTAGGAGTGGTTTCTATGCCAAGCGGATAACCTGTAATCGTTTGACCCTCAAGGCTCGGTCTAAGCTCGAGGATTGGTGTATTTTTTTGTTCTTAATACTATCCACTCACAATTGTGAATTTTGCAAAAAAAAAACAAAAAGATAAACCGGCACTGATGCATCCTTGTTGGGAGTACACCTTCTTTCTTAGCTCTAGTGTTGGGAAGGAAACAATTGGTGTTTTTTTGTTACAACAACATCCCCACAATACCAATATGTGACCCATCTACTTTGCTAGTAGGGTCATGAATGCCTTGGAGAAAGGTTACATAGAAGCAAAACTCATAATCCTTGCTCTCATGTTTGCAGTGAGAAAATTTAGATCCTACCTATTACCAAAACCTTTTGTCATTCTCACGGCATAATTTTTTTTTCTTGGGTGTCTTCTCAAATGAACCTTATTACTAGGATCTCAAAGTGGATTATGGAATTGCAAGAGTTTCAATACTCTTTTAAGGTAGACGATAGTGTGCGTTCAAAATTGGCAAGAATTCTCACTTATAGGGTGCATGAGGAGGAGATTAAGGTGCTGAAAGTAAAGAACCTACCATTGCCACCACCTAAAAGTATCCCTAATGCATTTACTTTGTTCTTTGATGGAGATTTCCGATGAGCCACAAGTAGAGCAGGGGGAGGGCTAGTGTTGCTCAACCCAAGTGGAATGGTGGTCATGAAAGGGAAGGTCACTTCCCTTGAGTCTCACTTAGACCTCTTCTTTTCCCCAACTTAACCCTTAAGTTCATAATTGGTTTTTCTTTTTTTTTTTCCCCCCTTGAGTCCAACCACCATTTTGCCTTTCCATTTATGCCCAAGAGGACTTAGAGTACTTGGTTCGCGCCGAACACCTCTCTCGCCAAGCTACCCCTGATCAGCTCCAAATCCGGAGAACTTTGCCGCATTCCGAACACTTCACACCCTTCAACGGCAAATCACAAAAGTGGAAAAAAATCGAGTTCGGTCCCTTGCCGCCATTGTCTGTCGACTTGAAGTGGGCGCATCTCGATGCCCCTGACTCCTATTTGAATGTTCAACAAGAGGGTGGGAAATGATGGTGCAACCAAATTTGGTTTGTGCTGGGAAGTGTGCTATATAGTGCTAAAGTTGTGGGCAGGTGCGAGTTGGGATGCTAGAGCAAATATGAAGGCCCTATGAAGGTAGGTGACAACGGAAACATATGCTCAAAGTTGTTATTTAGACCAAGGGGACTTCAAATATTGGGATAATCGGGATGGCATACCAAAGTGTTCAAAATGTAGAGAGTGTTCCTTGGAATGTAGGGTTCAAGGTGCTCTTGAAGCTCGTCTAGACGGCTCGTCAAACGGAGCCCCGATGTGAAAGATATCAAAGTTCCAATTTAGAAGCCTTTGCAGATCCCCGACGAGCAGGGCAGATGGAGACAGAGGATCAGAGTTGACGTCAGAATATAGCCATGTGAAGCTTGAATTGTGGGGCACGCAGGTCTTTTCGGATTGCCCTTTGGAGCTCAAACGGGCAAGTTATGGCTTGTGGAATATTTACCGGGGGTCGGGTGTGTGCTCATCGTGCTGCATTGGTAGGCATGCTGAAAAGGATATTTTTGAGCTCACCAAGCTTCGTGAAAGTTTCATGCAACATGGGCGGTCATCCAAAATTTGCGGCTTGAAATTAAAAAAATTTCATAATCCATGTTACTCTTAATAAAATTGATTAGGTTTAATCCTAATTGGGGCTTTCCAAAACCTATAAATAGAGCCCTTCTCTTCTTTGTAAGGAGGCCAATTGCTCACATAACATAGCACTCTCCAACCCTAGTTGTGTGAGGAGATTGTAAGATTTGAGAGCTCTCTATCACATTATACTCATATGTGCTTAGAGATGCTTTGAGGCTATTGAAAGGAATTGAGTGATGCACTACTCTCCATCACATTTGTAGCTTGCACTTGATCATAAATAAGATTGATAGTTTGGGGTGCAATTGTGTACAACGGCTATGACTCTTCTCTCCAAGGTCAACTCGGCAAGTTGGCTCAATGCCTTGTATAAGGTGAAATTGTCCTTAAGATTATTCATGTACTTTCATTCTTTGTGGTTTTAAGGGGCTTGTTGAACTGTTTGCCTAAGACTAATTGTAAGAGGGTGATACGGTGAGAGGGCTCCTATAACCCTAAGACAATGGTGTGATGGAAATAAGATAAAGCCTTGTGTTGTCTCTCTAATAGCATCTAATCTTTTAGGCCAAGATCTAGTTGTTTAAGTTGATTTGTACACACTACCTTACTCTCTTACAGATCTTTATGGTTTCAAAGGACTGTGTTTAGTGTGTTTGTGTGACAATTTTGCATTCTTCTCTTTGAACATTGGGCTATATACTATTTGCATCTTAGTTCGCATCCATAACTAGGTGGTGCCCCTTTCATTTTTTGGGTCTGGCTGTGGGTTTGTTGTTGTGTTGTGTGTATGTAGTCTCCTCAGCCTCAATTGAGTAGCATGGGAGCCTTGAGGGATGTTTAAAGGTCGTAGCTCTTGTTGTACACCCTGGATCGCCTCAATTTTGGTGCCCCAGTGAGGAGGGCTTGGGTATGTTTTTGTGTGGATTCAACCTTAAATATAGTCAAGTAGTTTGCATAGTCACAAGAATTTTTAAGATCCTTTCATTCCCATTGCAAGGCAAAAGGTACACATAATTGTTAGTACTAAGTTACAATTTCAACATGTAATCCATAGAATTTTAGGTCCTCTTAGGTTCGTCGAATTAAATGCTTTGGTAAATCCTTTTATTTTGCCTCTCATTAGGTAGGATCTTAGTTTGGACATATATATCTTTATTCTATTTTAAGCATTAGTTATGTATAGAGCATGGATAATGGTCCAAAATGTTTTCCTTGTTACTTCACACCATATATTAGGATAAATATTGCACTCAGTAGAAAGATATATTTTTAGAAACATATGGTGTTTATGTTTGGGACTGAAAGAACAAGAGAAATTCTTGCATCTTCACAACCTGTCATTCTACTTCTCATCAACTACCATACTTCTTTTGATGTACATGTATTCATTTTATTTTAAAATGAAGTGTAGCCCAACAAAATAGTGTGTATGTTTGTTTTTTCTTTGTCCAAGTTTGTTACAAAAAACAAAAAAGTATCATTTGTTCTAACAAGGAATGTGTGTGCAGTAAAAGCTCAATTCTTAGAGATCTAGCCCTATTACCAATTGAGTTGCACGAGCAAGTAGTAAAGCGACTCCCTCATAACAATAGGGTGGTGAAGTTAAGACAAAAGGTCCTACATGGGGATTCTATTTTTGTCTTGCTGTTGGGTACTAAGGAAGACCACACTTTCATCCAAATAGTGTGTGTCTTAAGACTGCTAAATAGAGTAAAATTTGGTGTTTGGAGAGTGCATTTTACCATTAAGGAAGACTCTATAGGAAACTTTTGGTCAGATTTCATACTTTATAGACTCACGTTTGGTGAATTTTTTCCTCACTTGTGTCTAATCAATAGTCTTCCTTTCACTTTAAAGAAAGACAATCTAGAGCTATTTAGAGCTTGTCTTAATAAAGAGAGCATTGCGATTGATTGCAAAGTTGTATAAATTCTCATCCTTCTCTACTTTCTATGATATTTTGTTCATAGAGACATGTAAATATCTTTATGCTTGTGAATGATTTAACCATAATCCTAAGAAGTTTTTTTCCAAGAATTTTGTAGCACAAGTGGAGTCTTTAAATCTTGAAAATTTGATTGGACTTGATGAGGATATTATTTATGAAATTGTGAGAAGGTTGCCTCACTTTGACTATGTGGCACTCAAAGAAAAGGAGATCCTAGTCAACTGCGACTTACTCACAGCCTTCAACGAGCATGAAGGTTTAGTTTTTATACAAACCGCTTGTGCATTGGGAATTGTAGAGCAAGTGCAATTCATCACTTGGGACATGGTAGCTCTTTTGGATTTATAAAATAAATTTCTAGAGATATTCATTTATCACCTTAGCTTTGAAGAATTTAAACCCTCCTTAAAGCTCATCAATAGTCTATCTTTTTGTTTTGATCAAACAAATCAAGACATTATTGAAGCTTGGATAGTTGAAGAAGAAAAACCAGAGTGGTACTTTCTTACTTATTCATTTGCAGGCAAGTTGTTCTGAATCTCTCATTCTATCCCTTGTTATCACTCATGTTTTAATCTTTTGTAATAATGGAAGGCCAACGCCAAATGTTTGAATATCCTCTTTTTCTAGGAGAGCTTGGCGAGGATACCGAGTTATTTCTAGAAGATTTCAAAATGACTTGCCGCATAAAGAGAGTGATAGCAGATGATGAATGCTTAGAAATGTTTGAAGTGGTCCTTAGGAAAGATGTTAGCACTTGGTTTGACTCTCTATCTCAGTATGTTAAGGGAAACTATAAGGAATCCATTGAACATTACAAGCGATACTTCTTTGGCCCCCAAAATACTCAAAAGATATAACAAGACATTGTTTCTCACAAGAAAAAGAACTTAGATGACTACTACATGTATAGACAAGAGTTTCTATGTCTTTGGGCTGTATGGATGAGAAATGTTGCTAACCTTGGTGATGGTGCGGAGTTCCTAAAGAAGGAGAGATTCATAGCCGATCTCTTTCCCACACTCAAGATAAGAGTCGAGGAGAATGCAGCTGCTACCTTTGATGTAGCTAAAACTAGGGCTCTTAAGAAGTATAGAGAACTCAAGTGTCTAAGAGGAGAGGTTCCAATGGGTCCTAGACCTAAAGAAAAATTGCAAGCATCAACATCTAGAGAGATTCGTGAGGTAAAAATTGAGGTAATTGAAAAGTTAAATAAATTTTTAAGAACCTTGTCAATTCATCTTGCACAAGCTATAGATCCCAAGGGACAAAAAAACAAAGCTGAGGAGCGAGATCCACGACCCGGGCGAGTACTACAATATTAGAATTTCGGGGAATCTGGGCATGGGATGTATAATTTGTCTTTTTTCCATGGAGAAACAGGGAGACCTAATTTGAATTACCCTGTGATGAATGCAGATGAAGGAGCTGGTCAACAACCAAGGCTTCTACAAAGGCCAAATGGAGCAAGACCACCTCCACAAGGAATAGACGGAGTTCCACCTTTGCCAGTGTAATGTACCCAACATTATTCAATAAAAGTATTTCATTTACTTTGCAAATATTTGAGGTTTGCATTTTATTAAGTCAAAGATCATTCTAATGGAACGATCGGATCAAAAATCGGACTTTAGAACTATTAATTATGACCCTTATTTACTTGAAAACAATAAGGTTGATGGGAAACTTAAGCTTCAAGATTGTATCTAGAGATAAGAGTTGACTCTTGGGAAAGGAGCAATTTTAGAAAAGAGAGAGCAATTTTAGGAAAGGAGGAGTAATTTTAGAGGAGAAGGAGTAGGAGGAGCAGTTTTAGGAAAGAAAGAGAGGAGGAGCTTTGTTTAGAACTCTTTTCTTGGGAGCCAAGTTTCATCCAAGAGGTTCAAAATCGCGCATCAAAATCCGTGTCCAAAAAAAATAAAAAAAATAAAAAAAATGGAGCTGCGAACGTACGCGAATTTATCCCTCTATTCTTAGCTGGCCTTGAGA
The DNA here is from genome assembly GCF_014529385.1 of Adiantum capillus-veneris. Lineage (NCBI taxonomy): Eukaryota > Viridiplantae > Streptophyta > Polypodiopsida > Polypodiales > Pteridaceae > Adiantum > Adiantum capillus-veneris. The sequence goes on from NC_140946.1 coordinate 28,222,894, forward strand.
GCCTATATAAGGACACCTCTCCCCTCACTTTGAAGACACAGAGACACACTCTCAGAAGAGCGGAAGCTCTCTTGCTTTGACGTCGGAGTTACCTTCTCTCCCTCAACCTCTCTCCCTCGAGCTCTTACCTTCAAGCCATCTCCATATCTAAGTCTTTCTCTACCATCATCGTGTTGCCCTTGGAATTTTTGAGTTCTCTTTCTCTCTTCTCTAGATCGATATGATGGCGTCGAAGCGACACTACAACAAAAAAGGAGACCTTCGACGTAGGTTTCGACGCATCTCGTCGAAAAAACCGTCGATATACGCGTCCCTACAAAAACGTCGCTATATGTGTCGATATACGCGTCGAAAGGTAATATTATCGACGCATATTTCGATGGGCTTAGCGATGCATATAGCGAAGACCATAACAGGAAAAAAAAAATTTATTGGACAGAGGACAGGCATCCTGGCCTATGCCCAGTGAAAAGATGGACACAACCACTGCCAGAGACTGCCTGTCCTCTTCCCAAGAAAGCGAGAAGCACCAAAATCAATCGTGCTCCCGCAGAAATTTCGGTAGAGTTCCCTTCGTTTTTACATAAACTTTTCAAAAAAAACCATATCATGTATACGCCTCCTACATGCTATCCATGTAGGATCTCATGAGATTTAAGGCCAATGAAAGAAATGAAATGAACTTTGTGCAAAATCATAACCGTACCAACTTAAAACCATAACCATAACGAACTTAATTTGTGCAAAAACATAAGATCAAAACCATAATGCAGCTAACCATAACCATAAACAAAACAATAACCATAAGCATAACCAAAAAGTTAAACATAGCCATAAACAAAACAAGAACCGTAACCAGGTCTATACAAGAATAGGAGAAATAACCATGTCTATACAATGACAATGACAATAACCATAACCATAAGGAAAACAATAACCATAACCATATATGTCTATACAAAAAAGAGACACAGAAGCATGTGAAATCCACTGATGACTAGGCATCATAACCTGTACATAGGACAAGCCACAAAATTAGTATAGATATTACTTCACATATACTTATTTAATTAAATCAACTCACACATATTAACGTCTCACCTCAAGCGATCAGCGAGACTCTAAGGCCTCCCAGTCTATAGGCTCTCATGAAGTATCAAGATCATTCAATACTTCATAGATACCGCTGCGATATCCATCTGTCTCCTCCTGGCGTGTCAGGGCTCGATGCATCACAAGATTCTGCGTTTATACAAAAATCAAAGTAATAAGAATACATGATTCATCACGTTTTAAAAAACGCCATAGCTAGGATTGGATTAGAAACTCACAAACTCATAGCGAAAGGTGTCAAAGCCTCCGCTACCAAGATGAGATGTCCCCCTGGTCATCTGTCGTATCTGCGCACCTGACGTTGCTGTCTAAACCGCGTGTCGCTGTCCACTCATCCTCCCTAATCTGCTGCCACGTCTCGTGTGGGATGCCCGAAGGCTTAGGCGAGTTGGTCCTGAAAGCCTGTCGAGCTGCATCTCGTGGATGTTTCACAGTGTCCCGTGCAACACCCTTGATCCACCTCCTCGGAACAGCCTTTAAACCCGGAGCAGGCTGGTACTCTCTCATGATGGTCTCCACTATATAACTGACTTTGTCCTCATCCTGGTCAGGCCAAGGCGTCAGAATGCTGGTCTAAAATTGCAGCTTCGCGAGCTGGCGAATCCGCTGTTTCATCTCAGTCCCAACTCTATCCATGTCAACAGAACCATCTGCCCGTATAGTATAGAGCTTGGAGGCACTAGGATCGTGTGCCCCCCAAGGTGTCCGAGGTGTGCCAAGAGGTGTGTCGAGAGGTGTGCCTGGGTAGGACAGGGGTCATGAGCGATGAGGGGTTAAAGCATCTGTGGACCCTCCTCCCCAGCAACCACCACCTCCACCTGACGATCGTCGAGATCGGCAAGTGCGCCTGTGCTGCGGATATGAGAACGTACCCGCCTTTGCCGCACCCCTAGGTGTCGAAGGGGCCATGATGGGAGACCTCACAGGCGTCATACCCGTAGGCGTCCCCACCCCCCATAGGCATCTCTCCCCCCATAGGTGTCCCCCCCATAGGCGTCAGACCCTTGGGTGTGAAGCCCGGAGGCGTAGTACCCATGCCCCTGGCTACCCAGTACTGAAAAGCCTCTGCCATCTGACTGGGCGTCATCCGTGTGACGAAGCCCATAAATGCATCTGCACTCATAGAAGCGGGATCTGGAAACTGGTCTACCATACTAAAGTCCTGTACAAAGAAAGTAAAATAAAACGTCAGAACACCTTTGTTTAAATTAACTCTAAGATTAATTTTAAATCAACGTCTTCACACAAACACTTACAGGCCTAGGCCTTGACGAGTGAGGCATCATCGATAAGATCTTGCACCGTATCATCGTCTATCTCTAATTGCAGACATAACTCTATCCCAACTGGTTCTGGCAGATTGTCTTCATCCATTGCATCGTCATCTACAAGTGTCGATTCTGCCTCGTCTACGTCATCCCTTGTATATCTGTCAGCTTCCTCTACCATACCTTCGTCCATCTCATCTAATGTCTCAGTAGTATGGACGTTGACTAACCGACTTTCCTCCAGGAGCTCTTGCCCTTCAAATACTTGTTTATTTCTTGGAGCAGTCTGAACCACAAACCACCATTGTCGCTCTCGAGGGTCAGGTACAAAGACTACTTGCTCACAATGTTCGGGGAGAGCAAATGTGTCGCTCGCATCTGTCCAAACCTTTGTACAATCTATTTGCACAAGCTTGTTTCCATCTTTGCATACCGTTGCATTGCGACCAGAGTAATCACCTTGAACCGCTTCACATCCAACAAAAACATCTCAAGCCGCAACACTTTAGCTGGCACTATCTTGCCAACTGCATCTTAGGACACGACAGACAATCTGCGAATTCATTGCGAAAAAGAATGCAATCATTTGGACATGCATGAATCTTGTTGTAGTCCAAGAAAATTGAGGTCAATAGTTGCTTTGCGTCTGGCATGGAGGGGGGCATTTCATTGCCATCCGGGAGAAGTTTCTCCCGCAACAACTTGTTTAAGCCACATTAAATTAAAAATCTCTCCAAGCACGTCACCGTTGCAATCGGAAAATCTCTTTTGTAAATTACATACCTAAACAAAGCAGTGACGCTTGCATCTGACCACCCATACACTGACTGAAGATTCAAAAACGCCAGACAAGTACGAAGCACAGATATTTTGGCACCTTCATAGATTGGTTTACGTGCCAACTTCCTCAACATGTCTTCAAGAGATAGGCGCAAGGCTTCTGGTGCTGCTTTGTTAGCGTTCTCCTCGCTTGTCTGGAAGAAGGCATCCGACATCTCCTCCATGCCGTCGTCTTCTGTCTGTAAGCCCTTTTCTGCTTCCATCCTTGGCTCTATATTGGTTGGACCTTCACACATAATCCTTTTCTCTCTCTCTCTCTCTCTCTCTCTCTCTCTCTCTCTCTCTCTCTCTCTCTCTCTCTCTCTCTCTCTCTCTCTCTCTCTCTCAGATGTAGGTGCTATGTCGTGAAAATCAATGCCCGTTCCGTAGGAGTCGTATTGTAGATTCCGTACGGTTTCTCTAGAAAACTCTCCGTACTTGTGCACATGCTCATTACATATCCTATGCTTGCGCATGATTTGATACTTGCAGAGTGTGCATGAGCATGCCATCTTTTCCTCCATGTTAGTTGATGACGTTGCCATCTACAACGATTATGAATGTTGTTTTAATATATATACTCCTCACAATGTAAACTACCTCGCATTCTCTAGTCTTGCCAAATCTCCGTACACCTCGGTCCAAAGGTGTACGGAGATCAGGACCACCGGGTCAAAATCTCGTCTTTATTGGTCAAATCCTATATGGGTAGACACATACGTGCACTCCCAGGTGTACATGGCAATGCATGTAGCAGGCAAAACCCCTTTGCCTCTTTTAGTTCCATACACGAGCCCCCTCTAAACTGTAGCTTTCCCTTCCCTATACTGCACATGGCCTGCCTCCTTCTATGCAACCATCCCCAGCTGGTCGTCCTCCTCCTGCAGTGGCCAATTTGTTTTGTCCCACCCTTTGTAACGTAGAAAAAATATTGTTGCTTATGGTCCTCGTATTCTTTGGTGCGCTCATTCTAGCAGTGCTCGGCCACCTGTGTTCACCTTTGATATCGTCCTCCTCGTTAGACCTCTGGCATCTTTCTACCCCGTGTAACCCAAGCTAGACACTCCCCAATCTCCAGCATCTCAGCCTGCTCTATCGGCAGCTCTTTACTCTTACAGGGCCATCACCCCTTGCCTGCAGCCCCTGACCGTGCTGTTCATGACCTTCCTCAACGTGGGGCCCTTGGCCTATTCCCTAGCATGCAGATAGCGTCTTTTTCCTCCACACAATTGACGGACCTCCCTTATGCAAACTGTAGCCAACTTCAGAAGCGCCACCCTTCAATTGCAGACAGACGTACTCACTTTTTTTAGCTTTAAGATAGTTTAAGCCTCCCTTTATATTTAAGAAACCTCCAACCTGGCTCTCTTACCCACACCATCGACTATTAATGGTCAAAAAACCTTACACATTTTCCATATTTGCATGTCCTTCGACTCCAGAGCTTCAACGTGCTAAAACGACTTGATACCTAGCTCCCTATCATGCTGCTATAAAAGTACCATCACTCTTTTAAGTCAGGTCGATGATTATAAATAGGACCGCCCACGAGCTTTGAGATTTGTTGAAATGAAGCTGCCTATTAAAATAATGCCTTTCTATCTATATCCTAACGTTAACCTAGGTTTAACCTAGGCTCTAATACCACCTATAATGTCTCCGACCGTGTAAGATCGGTGACTGGGAGAGCTCAATACATCCGCTTTGACTCTATAATGCAAAGTGGAGGAACAATCAAGTGAGCTGCCCTAACTCTACGTATCCTTTAGCGAGGTCACCCTAGAAGGGGTTGCTTATCCTTTTTGGAATCGCAAATAACTAGAACCCTTGGTTCATAGATTGACGCTTTTTTCCTCCACTAAGTGTGAAGCACAACCGTCAGTTGATCCCCTAAGGTTAGGACTTAGTTCTACTTTATCTACCATCATTTAAGTCCACGTTCATGGAAAGCACCCGACTTATCGGGTCCACCTATCCGATGATTGGTTCTAGACCAATCCCCGCTTTCCACTCCACACACACCCTTGTCTTTGTTTCCTAATTATGTAACATTTACAAGCAATTTCCTAATATAATTCCTAACATGATTTTTGTTCTGACAGTAATATTTTCAAACATCATCAAGAGAATATTTCTGCATACAATTTCTATTGAAAACAACCTTTTTATTAGACTTAACGGCTAATCACAACCGACCTGCAACAAGAGGTTTTTTCTCTGCACCAACAGAGCATTTGTACAAAGGTTTTCTCATTCATAATCAATTATTTAATTTAGGGAAACAACTCTCTTCTGGCACCAAGCCGGCATTGTGCACCAAGACCGCATCGCGTAACAATGCAGCATGGGCACCAACCAATTGATTCAGTCTCTATTCAAATGAAATTTAACTCTTCTTCACCCAAACATGAGGCAAGTAGTATTTTAACATCAAAGAAGTCTTGCCCAAGTTTCTATTAACAAAAGCATGCGTTTTGGTTTGTACAACCAGTGTTTTCCTTATGGTTTCCTAAGCTCTACTAGGTCATGCTTATCTATGATCCATAAAACTTAAAATTAGTGGTACTTGGTTTGAATTTACAACAATGTTCTATTGCGATGGCTGATTTGCCTCGTCTACTAGAGTCTCAAGAATCTTTGTAAAAATCTCAAAAAAAATGAATGGTATTTGCTGGTTTTCCCCTAATTTTACTAGGCTAAAATTATATATATTTATGGTAATTATATTTATTTTTGCCTAGAAGTATTATTCTAGGCTAAAAAATATCTTTAAAAATTTGAGAAAAAATCACAATCATTTTTTCTTATGCAGGAAGTAGTTTTTACAATTATAAAATCATTGGTGTTAAAACTTTGATTAGATACGTACTTAATTGTTAATTAATTAACAATTAATTACTAAATTCTATAATCTTATATGATTTTATAGTGGTCTAATTTCTTTGATGATACTTGCTCATCTAGGCCCATGCATGCACATATAAGGTAGATATGGGTGCGTAATAAGCATGCATGTCAGATTTTTATGAAATTCAGAGATGCATGTCATTCTTAAAGGCTTCATGCACGCAAAACTCATACATGCAAGAGTTGCATGCTACATAGTATCAAGGAACACAAGAATTTCTAGCGACAGAAAATTTAGGGATTTTGAAGAGAAAGAGTGTTTTCCTAAGCGTACAAGAGTGTGTATAGATGTTGAATTTAACATTCTATTACCTTTGGTTTCCCACTTTGCAGTTTCACAATGTCGATCGCAGTTCGTCACTTCGTTGCCTCGCATGAACCTCCTTTAACTCCACGAGTGTGTGTGTGGTGCGCGTGCATGCGCGTGTGCACAATGCGTGAGATAATTTCAGCAGAGTCTCCTCCTTCTGAAGAGCTCTCTGACCATACAATGTGTGTTGTGAGGGGCCTGGGGATCTTTCTATAGGCTAGGAGAGCTGATTGTAAATGAACTCCAGAGGTGGGAGAGTGGTTTTGGAGTGTAGGGTGTGCCCCAAGCTGAGGGAGGGACAAGTCTCAGGTCCCATGCACTTATCTTTAGCCTTCCCCTTTTCAACATTTGCCCTAATTTTCAAGTTAGCCTAAAATGCTCATCCGGGGTCTGTTTCAGGTGCTGTCAAGTGAATTTGAAAGCTGATCTTGAGGACTACAATGCCCACACAATGACACACATATCTATTGCCTATAATTTAACCCAAAAATTCATGAGAATGGATACTTTAAGTTCAATAAATGTGCACTTTTTTCCATTTATCAATGGGTACATATTTTGTCGGGGTTTGGCACATTACAGTGCAAGAGGGTGAAAGAAGGCATACATAGGTATAATTAAACACACATGTAGGTATATATATTTACTAAAATACCAAAGATTGTTTTAAAAAATCCCTATATCTAGGCCCTATATACATGCAAATGGGCCATAATATTTATTTATTTTTTCTTTTTTTTGTTCAACTAACCCCATGACTAGCTAGCTGGGGGTTTTTTTAGGAGATATTGGGAAAATTCTCTTACTCACATATGCCTATGTACAGTGAAAGGATGAGGATAACCACAATGTTTGAGTGATTTTGATAGGGTGAGGTAGCTCACTATGGAAATTACGGAGAGTCAAATGACAACTATCACTACCTAGATCAGCAATAGTAAACTTTGTTTCAGAGAAGGATGACGTAGATGAACAAGCCAATCTCTATGTTGCCTTGAATCCTAGTGACCTAAACTGAAAAATTCACATTCTCAAGACTAAGGGAGAGTATGAGGTTGAATCTAGACAAAAGTTTAGACATGAAGGAGCCAAAGCTGCTACCTGGAATGGTTCAGGAGGTTTTGATCTAGTGGAAGGTCTATCCCATTGAAGGTGCTTCCTAGGAACCTCTTAATTCCCAATTTCCTCACCTTTTGTAATGTGTTTTCTCCTTTTTGGGATCCTATTATTCTTTCCCAACTAATGAAATCGATGGATACAAGCTCCATCTTGTTACCTTTTGTGTCACTCAAGTAATGCAACCTTTTGTAAATAATAGCAAAATTAGTGTTATCTTTTACATCTTGTAACTTGGATCGTGATATAGAATTGCAAAATAAATAATTTTTTATATAGAAGAAAAATGTACAAGAGGATGGTGATGGGTGTTTCTAAATTAGGTTCTAAAACTTGGATGACCAAAGGAAAAAAAACCAGGTGGAAAAAAAGTGCCTTTGGTATATGCTCTTATTGGAGTTGAGCATTTGGACTTGAAGTACCTATCATGCAAGGTCAGTGCTTGGGAGAAACAAAGGAAGAGTGTCTAATGTAAGTGTCAATTATGGGACACTCTATATGCGTATGAGAACTTTGTCAAATAAAAGCATGTTGTGCAAAAGAGGGGGTTGATGGGTTCTTCAAGAAACAAATGTAGCACATGTGACATCAAAGGACATCGCAATAGCTTCCATGTTTCCAAGAAGGATTTTTGAGGTACAAGCTTCTCTACTCATACCTTACTATGCTCTGTGCATGAGTGTCTTTTGAATTTCCTCCTTCACTTATCCAAACTTAATAATATATTGACTTTGACTCTTATGCTCACTTGTACCAGCATGAGATACACAATGTAATTATTCTCCACTCTTCCATCTTGAATAGTACCTAGAATAGCTAAGACGCTTAGACCACAAACAATATTAATTCAAGCCTTGAGACTAATGCCTCACTCATTTGGTGGCTTAGCTGCCCGACTCTGACTTTTATGCCATGTAATTTTAATAGAAACTTGGACGTGCCTGTTCAAGGCCAAAAACCCAACTCCATAAGTTCTTGAAGCTTTAGGTCTCTTCCATTGTGTTGGTCTATGGATGCCACCATTTTTTCAAGTAGGTTGGCATAATTCGTCTTTTCTTGACTTGGTTGTCTTATGTTCACACTGCTTTGTGAAACAAGTTCTTCAGCTATTGTAGGGACTGATGTAGCTTTTGCTTTATCTCCCATGAGAAGTGGAGAGAGAGAGAGAGAGAGAGAGAGAGAGAGAGAGAGAGAGAGAGAGAGCACAGAAATAGAACCCCAAAGTGTGTAGAATACACACATGAGATGATGTATATATAGAGGGGACCTGGGTGCCATATATAGAGAGGCCATATATTGAGTAGCTTCACATATAAGCTCAACACCCCTGCTCAAATAAGGGTCCCTAACTGTGGATGAAAAAACCCTTGGGGGATCAAGAGAAAAACCCACAGATCTATATACATCCACCGTTATATTATAAAAATCATTGAATATACAAATGTTCATGAGGAGCTACATCACTCCTTTTACAATGAATGTTTTATGAGGAGTTACATTACTCCTATCCTATCAAATACAATAATGAATACAAAGGTTCATAAAGAGGTGTAAAGGCTATCGATTAGCTCGTAATCAGAAGTGTCTCCATGAATCTGCTATGTAGCTTGTCATCACTATCGCATCACCAAACATATCTTCATGTTGTCATCAATATGGCATCACCAAACATGTCTTCATGAATCTTTTATTTTCACCAAGTTTGTCTTCATGAAATCAATTCTTTGATCAATCCTACATAGATCATAGACTCAAAAAAAAATAGTCATGAAAATTATTAGCATCGTTAATGAAATAATTACGTTCACAGTGCCATAAGAGATGGTTCGTGACGCCACTCTTTGATGACATATATACTCATGACAACATATGTGGACATAAAGTATGAACATAAAAAGTACAAGATGCATGATACGTGATGTAAATGACATGTGTATATAATACATAAAACAACATTTATCAACGTAGTGATATCAATGAGTATCATTAAATTATTAACAAAATATCATCATTGTATCAATAAAAATGAATAAATCATCATGGTATCAACGAAAAGCATCATAGAATAATCATTGTATCAACGAAACAACATCATGGTATCACCGAGAATAACCATGGTATCAATGAAACAACATCATGATATCACCGAGAATATCACCATGGAATCAACGAAATATCATCATGGCAAATCAACAAAATATCATCATGGTGTCAACGAAAATCACCATGGAATCAACGAAATATCATCATGGCATCACCGAGAATAACCATGGTATCAATGAAAATTACCATGGAATCAACGAAATATCATCATGGCATCACCGAGAACAACCATGGTATCAACGAAATATCATCATGGCAACACCGAGAATAACCATGGTATCAATGAAATATCATCATGGTATCAATGAAAATCACCATGACCAAAGTACTAACAAAACATCATCATGGTATCATCAAAATCACTATGGTATCAACGAGAAATTATCAATAAAACAACGTAAATATATCTCTAGAAGAATAATTATACGAGAATCAAATAATGAGTATATCATATAACAAAAGATCATGTACCAACAGTAGCTCGATAGAATTTGGACGATCATCAACGGCTCCACTGAATCGGAATGATATGTAACTGGCTTCTGCAACAAAATTACGTTAGTAACAAATATATGATTGATGAAGAAAAAATATTGAGAAGTTTTCAATTATGAGGAAAATCAAAAGCAAAAAGTAAAATTTTGCTTTTCAAACATATTCGTAGTCCGAGACGATAACCCAAAATCGGTGCAGAATTTCGAGAAACTTTCTTCTGCAAAGTTGTAGACCACATCAATTTCGATGGCTCAAGCGAATAGTTTCTGCAAAATTGGTCTCAATTAGGAGAAAAAAATAAAAAATAAAAAATGAAAGTTGCTTTTCAGACATGTACGCAGTCCGCCAACGATAACTTAAAATCAGTGCAGAATTTGAAAAACAAAACAACTCTTCTGCAAAGTTATAGACCACATCCAATTCAGTGCCTTCGCGGGCTGTTTTTGCAAAATCGTTCTCAATTAGGAGAGAGACAAAAAAGAGAAAGTTGCTTTTCAAACATGTACGCAGTCCGCCAACGATAACTCAAAATCGGTGCAAAATTTGGAAAAATTTTCTTCTGCCAAGTTGTAGAGCATATCGATTCCGATGCTAAAGTCGGCTAGTCTCTGCAAAATCATTTTCAATTAAGAGAAAAATCAAAAACATAAAACGAAAGTTGATTTCCAGGTATGTACGCAGTCCACCAGCAATAACTCAAAATCGGTGCAGAATTTGAAAAAACTTTCTTCTGCAAAGTTGTAGACCACATCGTTAAAGAGAAGTTTCTGCAAAATCGTTTTCAATTAGCAGAAAAATCAAAAACAAAAAGTGAAATTTTCTTTTCAGGTATGTACGTAGTCCGCCAACGATAACTCAAAATCGGTGCAAAATTTGAAAAAACTTTCTTCTGCAATTGTGGTCTACTCCTTCAAGAGTTTCTACAAAATAGTTTTCAATTAGCAAAAAAATCAAAAACAAAAAATGAAAGTTGCTTTTCAGGTATGTACGCAGTCCCCGAACGATAACTCAAAATCGGTGCAGAATTGGAAAAAACTTTCTTCTGCAAAGTTGTAGACCACGTCAGAAGAAAAATCGAAAACAAAAACGTACTTCTGTGATACCATGTTGAGAGAGAGAGAGAGAGAGAGAGAGAGAGCATAGAGAGCATGGAAATAAAACCCCAAAGTGTGTAGAATACACACATGAGATGATGTATATATAGAGGGGACCTGTGTGCCATATATAGAGAAGCCATATATTGATTAGGTTCACATATAAGCTCAACAAGAAGCAGCTGTTGATGTGTGTGAGTTTGTTGTGATTGAGCTCCCACCAGCGATTTTGGAACCCATCTTGTTTTTGGTCCTCCTATGATCGTCTTTTGTATTTTACCTTCTTCTTGGTATCCATATCTGATTTTTTTTGTTGTGGAAGGCTTGCTTTTGTACTTGAAAACAAGGTATCCATCTAGAGGTTGCATCACCCTCAATTCTGAATGAATTTTATTGGCGTTTGGTTGCTGCATTGAATGGTTGTCATTGGGTGGATCCTTGTGCTACATGACTGATCTTGGTTGTTCCAGGTTGAACTACAACTTTGGGTAACCATATTTGAATGTTACCTTTGTAATATCCTTGTGCTTCGAGTAGCTTCACCGAAATCATTCGTTGATTCACATGTTCTTGTTGGGTAGCTTGGTTGAGGTCTGACTTTGGTACCCATACTTGCTGGATTACTTGTTGCTTTGAAAGTCTCCTTTGATGCCTTTTGTGGTTTTTCTTCCTCTTGCTTGATGTGTTTGTCTTGCTTTGGCTTGGCTTTCTCTTTGTAGAACTCTTTGGTTGAGGTGAGTAGGTCCATACAGAAAATTTATATTCTACCTTATCTTTGTTCTTCCCATGATCTTGAGTTGATGAACATTTGATGCGGATTTTGGAAACACTACTTATTCATCTTCTTTCAAGTGTTCTTTTTGTTACCATATACATGTGGTAGTGATGTGTGTGAACACACTAGGACCGCTGTGGCATTTTTTCCCTCTTTAGGAGGTTTTTCCCCCCGAGCATTGTATATGTGCCCATCACTCTAGGGGTATCTATCTTTTCATTGTACACTAACTAATACACTCTCTATTGTGTGACTTGAGCTTCCTTTGTCTTCTCCAAGATGTGTGCCTTTCTCTGCAACCCTAATTCCAACAATTGATATCAGAGCAGGTTGCATCCTCCCGGGCTTAGTTGCTAGCTGCTCCAGCACACGCCTGCTCACTTTCTCCGATTTCAGTGAGCTTTGGCAAGCCTTCTCATTTCGGCCTCTGTTTCCACTATAGGCAATGCTGCACAAGCTATTTTATCATTCTGTGTAGAATTTTTGTCAGTGCCGTTATCTGCATAACAGGTGCCTTACAATCTTCTACGGTTTGTGCTATATAGTACGTGTTGTTGCCGCTCTGTTTCTCCTATTTTCGAGCAATTTTCACATCAGGTGCAACATTTACCATGGCTGACAACAACACAGATGTCTTCAAGATGTTTACTGCTGAGGACAGGTTGGATGGGGACAATTACCCTAGGTTGGCTTACATGATGCAACATGTTCTTGTGTCAAAGGGCGTCTGGAATATTGTGCAGGGCATTGATGTACGTCCTGGTTCTGAGTATGCAGGTGATGTTGAGGATGTTGCAGGTCTTGCTGCAAGGATTTCTGCTATTAGAGTTTTTTTTACCTATGGCGGAACAATCTCATTGGGATGTAAAGGATGTGCAGGCTCATGCATTGATTGCGTTTTCTGTGAAGCGCACCATTGTTCCTCACAACCGTTCAGCAAAATCTGCAAAACAGGCTTGGGATATTTTGGCTGGTCTTTATGCAAGCCACAATGAGGCTAAAATTGCTTTGCTGCGTAAAGAGCTGGAGTCGAAGATTATGCATGAGGAAGATGATATGGACACTTTCCTTGCTAGTGTCAAGGATATCAATGAGCAACTTATTTTTGCAGGTGTAGTCATTTCAGACAGTTCCCTTGTGCAAAATATTCTTGATGTCTTACCAAATTCTTACCAGACTTTTGCTAGTACTTGGAGACTTATGACCCAATGAAATCCAAAAGTTGTCAAGTTTGCTGTTACAAGAGTCACTTTCCACAAAAAAGGACTAGAAAATGTGCAGTTGAACAACTTTTATTGCTTCTCAAAGAAAGGGTGGTAATCGCAATGCAGTCACTTTTTATGGTTCTGCTGCGAGTGGCAAAACTTCTGTTCCTAATCCTTCTGTTGGTAGCACTTTGTCTGACAATTCTGGTGATAAGGGCAAAAAGAAGATGCATTGCCATTATTGTAAAGCTATTGATCACTTGATCAAGTCGTGTCCTAAGTTGAAGGCCAAAAAGGCTAAGAAGAAAGAGGGTGGTTCCACTGCAAATGCTGGTTCCACTACAAATGCAGCCATTGTTGAGTCTTCTGTAAAAGGAGACTGTAATGCTGATGTTGATACAGAATGGGCTTTTAGCGTAGAGTGCACTTACACTCTTGCTGTCCATGATGCATGCTTGTCAATTGTTGCTGCAGATTCACATGTGTGGTATTTCAACAGTGGTGCTACAAAGCACATTACCTCACATCGTGAATTGTTTACCTCTCTCGAGTCTGTCCCTCATGGGAATTCAATCACTTGTGCCAACAATTCCTCTTATCCGGTTCAGGGAGTTGAAAAGATTGTGCTTACTGCTAGAAATGGCAGTTCCTTCACACTTGTTGATGCACTTTATGTCCTTGGGATCAAGAAGAATCTCTTGTCTGTATCCGCACTTGCTAGACTTGGACTTGTAGTCAAATTTGTGGATGAAAGATGTACAAATCATGATCTTAGTTTTGGTGATGAAATTGTTGCATCTGGCCATTTGTGCCGTGGGATGTATAAGCTCACTTTGTATGACAAGTCTAGACAAAATTTTGCAAATGCTGTTGCAGATTCAAGGGCTATTTCAGATGCAAAACTTTGGCATGCATGTTCTGGTCATCTGAATTTTGCCAGTTTGCTGCGTTTGCAGAAATTCGATATGGTTGCTTCTTTTCCGCCTCTTGAAGTACCTGTCAAACATGTTTGTGAAGGCTGCATTTTGGGTAAGATGTAGCGTTCTAAGTTTCCAAAGGATGGTTCAGTTTGGGCCACATGCAGGTTGCAGCTTGTGCATAGTGATGTTTGTGGGCCCATGCAAACTCCGTCCTTGGGAAATTACCTGTACTTCGTGACTTTCATTGAGGATTACTCTAGGCATGAAATATGGGTATTTTTGCTTAAAGCGAAGTCCGAAGTTTTTATGCGATTCAAACAATTTCTGGCTATGGCTGAAAATGTCTCGAAATGTACTATGGGCACCCTCCGTTCCGATCGAGGGGGGGAGTATATGTCTCATGAATTTAATGAATTTCATGCTAGTCGTGGGATAAAACACCAATGTAAAGTTCCTTATACACCTCAGCAAAATGGTGTTGCTGAGAGAAAAAATAGGTCACTGACGGAAATGGCACGATGTATGGTCAAAAGTCAAGATTTTCCGCATTCTTTTTGGCTTGAGGCCATCATGTGTGCCACTTATGTACTTAACAGGTGTCGTATGAAGCAATAGAAAGCCTTCTATTGAGCACATGCGTGTTTTTGGTTGTTTGGCATATGTTTTGGTGCCACAAACACAGCGCAAAAAATTGGAAGATAAGGCTGTCAAATGTATTTCTGTTGGTTATAGTGTTGAAAGCAAAGGTTACACGCGATGTAGTGTTTGTGGAAGATTCTGTTTAGCCCTTGCTGTCATATACTAGAGATAGTAATGCAAGCTCACATGACATTTATGACACTTTGTTGCCTCTTTTTAGTGGTGGAAATACGAATATAATTTCCAATGAGGCAAATGTACAGACTATGGGGGTTTTTAAAAATGTTACAGATCAGCCTATTACTGATGCAGATGTTCATGATGTACTTGATGAGGAAAGGGCTGAAAATGAGCAGGCTAAAGGTATGCCAAAATGGCTGGTGCACACTTTGCGTGACAGTAAATTGGATGCAACTCTGTCTAGCCGTACTCATTCAGGCTCTCTCCATGCATCTCATGCATCAGATTGTTATGCTTTGGATGTATCTACCTTACATGATGTTGAGGAGCCTCTGTCTTTTGATGAAGCATAGAATTCAGAAAATTGGATGGTTGCCATGCAATCAGAATATGAGGCACTTATAGAAAATGACACATGGACTTTATGTGATTTGCCTCCTGGAAAAAAGGCCATTGGTACGAAGTGGGTTTACAAGTTGAAACGCAAGCAGGATGGTGAGAACAATCGCCATAAGGCTCAACTTATTGCAAAGGGTTATGCACAGCAAAAAGGCATAGATTATGAAGAGACTTTTGCTCCCACTTGTCGTATGACTATTGTGCGTTTTCTATGTGCATTGGTAGCTCATTTTGGTTGGGATGTGCATAAATAAGACATTGAATGGTGACATATTTGAGGAAGTTTATGTAATGCAGCCTCGCGGTTTTGTCATCAAAGGACAAGAGGACAAAGTGTGCAGATGTAAGAAGGCTTTGTATGGGTTGAAGAAATCTCCTCGTGCTTGGTATGAGAAAGATGACACTCATTTGGTTAAACGAGGCTTTCATAACAGTCGATGATTTGCTGTTAATAACAGTCGATGATTTCATAACAGTCGATAAAAGAACTGAGCGTGAGGGTGATGTACTTCTCATTGTGGTTCTTTATGTCGATGATTTGCTGATCACTGGACCAAATGAGAGATATATTGCTGAATTTAAGGCTGATTTGAATGCTATTTTCAAGATGAAAGATTTGGGGCTGTTGCATCATTACTTGGGTATACAATTTAAGCAGTGTGATGATGGTATTGCCTTGTGTTAGAAAAGTGACATAGAGACATTGCTATGTAAGTTTGGACTTGAGGATTGCAAACCTATTTCCACCCCCATGGAAATAGGTTTGAAGTTGAGTCTACATGATGCTGACGATCCTTTTGATGTCACTCTTTACCAAACTGCTATTGGCTGCCTCATTTATGTATGCAACATGAGGCTAGATATTCAGTGTGCAGTCTCATAGGTCAGCAGATTTATGCATAGCCTGGGGTCTAAGCATTGGCAGGCTGTCAAGAGGATTTTCCGCTACCTTAGTGGAACTTTACATCTTGGCTTGTTTTATCCCAAGGGGGGATCATTGCCGCCAGACTTACATGATTTTCCAGACTCAGATTGGGTTGTTGTTTTGACACGCGAGTGTCCACAAGTGGTTTTTGTTTCATGCTTCCCAGTTCATGTATATCATGGTTGAGCAAGAAGCAACCTAGTGTGGCCACTTCGAGTGGTGAGGCTGAGTACAGGGCAATCTTCACAGCTACGGTTGAGTGTGTATGGCTCAGACGCCTTATGGCTGATTTGGGTGTTGGATAGGACATTGCCAACACTATCTACATTGACAGTCAGAGCGCATTGGCAGTTGCAAGGAACCCAGTTTTTCATGCTCGCACAAAGCACATTGAGGTGCATTACCACTATGTCAGGGAGAGGCTCTCAGCAGGACGCAAAGCTTTGGGCTTACTCCCCTTTAAGGACTGATCATGTACTCAGGGCATGGCACTTCCCTTTACTCATGTGCTAGCTCTCGTTCACCGCATCACTCCAGGGGGGATTTGTTACCATATACATGTGGTAGTGATGTGTGTGAACACACTAGGACTGCTAGGGCATTTTTTCCCTCTTTAGGAGGTTTTTTCCCCCGAGCATTGTATATACGCCCATCACTCTAGGGCTATCTATCTTTTCATTTCACACTAAGTAATACACTCTCTATTGTGTGCCTTGAGCTTCCTTCGTCTTCTCCAAGCTGTGTGCGTTTCTCTACAACCCTAATTCCAACACTTTTTTTTGGAGTTGGCTTCTTGTAGATTTTGTTGACTCTTTAGGTATGTCAATGATGACATATTCTCGTGGTTTCTTTTCTTCCTGTGTTTTTGCTTGTGCACCATGGTTCATGACATTGTTTGTCTCACATATTCTACTTTCATACTCATAGTTTTCATTATCTTCCTTCAACATCTTTATTATAAAATGGAGATCTATGTCATAAGTATCCTACCAACCAGAGCAAAAAAAAGGTAAATCTAAGGAAACCACTGAAGTAAATCAACCTCGCAAGTCAACTTTATCTTCAACCAATATTCATCAAACTTCAAACATAGCCACTACATCAAAATTCAAACCATTGACAATGCAATGGAAACATAAGAAGAAAGTTTAACAACCAGTTTCCATCACAAAAAAGCCTCCAGAAGAAGCCATGGAAAATCAACGATGTGTTAGTATACAAAGAGCACATCAAAGTCAAAGATCTAATCTGGATACACCAATCCCAATCTCAACATCAACAACCCAAGGTAATAGTGTGGGTAGCATCAAATGAGTCAATCATTGCTCAAGGTTACTTTCAAGGGTCAAAAAGCCTAAGGTAATAGCTTGGACCTACTCACCCCAAGAAAAAATGTTTTACAATGAGAAACCCAAGCTATCATGGAAGAAAAACACCTCAACCAAGAGAAAGAACAATAACAAAAGTCAAAAGAGAAGACCTTCAAAGAATTAGCAATGCGACAAGTATAAGTACCAGTCAAACGTCTACCAAGCTACCCAACAAAGATAGGGGAAGTAGAAGATAATTCCAATCAAGCTACTTAAAGCACAAGCATTTTATAAAAGTGACACTCAACTATGGCTACCAAAAGTAGTAGCTCAACCAACAATAACTCAAATCAGCCATGTAGCAAAAGGATCCACCAAAAGGCCAGTATTCATGACCAAGAGCCGACAAAACCCGATCACAATTGAAAGTGGTATAGCCTCTAGAGGGATACCTAATTTTATACTAGAAAACCAAGGCTTTGACAACGATAATATTCAGATATGAATACCAAATCCTAGTATCCATCAAGTCAAAGAGCAAAAAGGGTAAATGCAAAAGATGGTCACATGGAGACCAACAACATGGTGTGTTATCAAATTCCTAATTGAAACTCAATCTCAGAGGACCCACACATCTACAACCACTTTACATGGAAGATAAAGCAAGGCTCCATTAGTCCCTGCTACAATCATAGAGCGTGTTTCACAAAGCAATATCAAACAAAACAAGAGGAGAAAAAGTATGTCAACCTATTGGACAAAAATGGTGGCAACCAAAAACCAAAACAATGAAAGAGACTGAAATACCAAGAACCTATGGAATTGGGTTTTTGACCTTGAACAACTACATCCAAGTCGCCATTAAAAATACATGGCATAAGAGTCAGAGTCAGGCAGTTAAGCCATTAAATGAGCGAGGTGTTAGTCCCAAAGCTTGACATTAGGAAGAGAATGGGGTCTATGAGAGCCTCTTTATTCGGCAGTTTAAGGAATTCAAACCTTTAGTATTAAGAAAGTAATTAAAGGATAGCTTTTGAGTTCAAACAAGAAAAACAACTAGTTTATTTGACTTCAAATTCTCCCCCCAAAAAGGAATTTAAAATCTAGCGGTTGGTGCTTTTTGATCAAGTTGGGGAATTTCAAACATAACAAGCATCATTACGTGGTATGCAACCATTACACTCCTGCACCAAGCAGACTTGTTCATAGATCCTTTAAACTTATAATCTTCTCTTTCACTCATTCAAACTGCTCAAGCTACCATTCATCAAACGTCGTGTAGTCAAAAGTATCAGTCACAATGCACTTATTGTGTAGGAGAGATTCCAATGTGTAATAGTGCATGCAAAATTAAGTATTAGCGAGCAGTTTCAACATAATTAATAAGTACATCCTGTATAAATCAAACATTCTTTGCATTTCAGGATAAGATTTCCAACTTGATGTGCAAACGTTCATTATTTTGGCAAACCATGTAGTTTCTTTACTAGTGTACTAATTTTTTAGCACCAAGTTTAATCTATGTGCATTCCCCATGACTATTTGAATACAAATCCACCACCTATTTCTTTAATTATACTAATTAATAAATCATCAATATATTTACCACTTTAAATAGCACCAAAATTGTCAATACCTTTTATGAACATTTCTCCTCTTGAAACACCAACGTAAATTTTTAAAATCATGCTCTTTTACTTCAATGTAACATTTGTCCAGGAGATCATTCTCTATTGTATGATATAAAGGGGCTAAAAATCCTAGACCGTTGGATAGGGGGAAAGCGGAACACACTCGGCACACAAACATCAGACCTCTATATAGCCCAGGATAATCATTGCACCCCTAACCACTAGAGTTCACCTTCAAAACTAGAGAATCTAGCAAGAAAACCACCCTTTACACACAGCTACACACGCACACACACACACGTTGTGATATCACAAACACCATCAATCACATTGTACAACCCGATTCAGTGCCTTCACCACACACAAAACCTCTCTCAATCCTTCTGTGTACAACAGACTTAGGGGGGGCACAGCTTCCACACACACCCGGGAACACACGCACACAAGTAGAGAGGAGAAGGGGGAATGGAAAAATAAACACAAAATGCACAGCAATGATGGATTAGCTTGTACCATGTACATGATAGCTCTGAGTCGGCACACCCTCAACGAGTACACCCAAAACCCTGTTAGGAAATATGAAGAAACTAAGTAGATAATTGAGTAGATTACTTAATGGAGAGAGATACTTTTCACACACAAGAGATTATAGAGTAGAGAGAGAGAGAGAGAGAGAGAGAGAGAGAGAGAGAGAGAGAGAGAGAGAGTACACACGATATATGTGGTTCACCCAATGTGGGCTACATCCACAGAAAAGAAGCCACTTAATGGCTTTAGTACTTCAAACAAGAAGTAGGCTACAAAGGGATTATACCCTTAATAGAGCTCCCATCTTGATTCACTCTCACCACCTCACACTAACTTCACAATGCACCACAATGCTTCACAATCCTTTTTTGTGTGTAGAAGAGGCCACCTTTTATAGGCCAAAAGGGCTGCCCTCTCTCATGAGAGGCAGCCATGTGTAGCCGCCCTTGTGTAGATAAGTCCAAAGAGGCAGCCATGTGTGGCCGCCCTTGAGAAGATAAGTCCACTTTTTAATTTGGCCACCGGCCATTGGCCATTGAATTCAGCCACACCGGCCATCAGCCATTGACTACCGGCCAACCGACCTGTCATTTTTTGACCACTTTCCAGCCGCCATTTGCCGGCCGCCATTCCGACGAAAAGGAATATTTCGGCATGAAAATTTTGGTTTATGGCGAGTGATTTTTATTTTTGATGAGTGATTTTTCTTCACGCACGATGGCTTCTCCTCATAACGGGTGCATTTTTAATACAAAAATTTACAAGGGGTAAATCAGGCTCCATACTTAACAAAACCTCCTCTCGAGGTCCTCCTTTAGCTTTCAAAAGAATCGACCCCTTAAGAGATGTCCAACCTTCCAAAAACAAAAATGTTCCTCCTCCGTGCTGCTTTACTTGAGCCTCTCTTTAGAATCTTCTCTCTTCCACCCATTTGACCAATGACCACCTTTAGTTGCATGTGGACCACATCCCTTAGTCGCCAACTCGATCTCTCTCTCTCACACTACGCACATGATGCACCCCTTAGAGCCCAAGGGAACAATCACGGTGTGGTGACTCTCCCGTGGGACTCCTCTTCAATAAAATGGTTCACGCGGTTTCAAGCACGCGAGCCCCCCACCGCCTACTGCACTACCACATCATCATCAACATCACACTAGCGCGGGCCGCCCATGGCCGCCATAGCTCGTGAGGAACAAAGGGAGCTCCTTTTCCCCACTCGTGGATGTGCATCTTGTAGCTTTTATAGGGCGAGTTTTTAAGGCTCAGCTCCTCATCTGGGTTCACTACTCCTGCCACATGGCAAGCCCACATAGCTCCTCTCCTCTGAATGCCCTCAATACCTTTGAAAGAAATCAAAAGATTGTTCTTTTTTCCCTGACTTCATAGCTTCAGAGCTTATTGCTCACCGGTCTAGTGCCCAAGCCACAAAATCCTATGGGAACCCTTGGTGTTGGGCTTCAACTCCATTGTTCCTCTCCACACTCTCATTGTTTGGTGACCTTGAATAATGCGCACAAAAATTGGAGAAAAAAAAAGATCCTTCTTGACTCAGCAAATGGCCCAAACTTTATCAAGTCGTATCTTGGCATCCATAGCTCCAAATGACATGTTGTTTCTTCATGTCAACTCTATATACTACATACTACCTCTATGAACTTGTCAAGCTTCAAAAAATTCCTGCATGCACTTTTCCCAAGGCGGTCAAACCGCCGACCCTCGACAAAACTTCAGTTGGCAATATCTTGCACTCTGGAACTCAGATTGCTAATCTGAAAAGACTGACAAGCTCTATAAATCAATCCGTACACATCCATCCACAGGAACTGGCTTTGAACACTTGGCATCACCTGACCCATCCTCAAATCTGGAACACTCAATGTTCAACCAAAATAATGACTAAAGAAACCGAGAAACTGCAAAACTAATAAATTATACGAGCAAACAAAACAGTTTATTGTATGTATAGAGTCTTATTCAAGGCATATATGGATCTTATTTAGGTCGGTTGCCCAGCCCCTACTATCAAATCTTGATGCACTGTAAGAACCAATTCCCTTTCAAAATAGAGCTTGAGATGCACACCATTCACTTTGTTCTTGAGAAGATGATCGTTCATCCACGTCAGCAAATAAGTACCATTAGGAAAGGCCTGGTGAACCTTGTATGGCCCTATCCACTTCTTCTTAAACTTATTTAGAAGGTGAAGTCCAAATAACTTTTGTAATTTATCACCAAATCTCCCTTCTCTGGAAAGTGTTGGATTAATTTTTGCTGCCCTTTTCTCCCGCTGCATCACATAGAAATATGCAGCCGCTTCACGATCCATCCTCAAAGCTCAAGACTTGTGATTTTATCCTGCAAAACATCTTGATGAGATTTGTCTATCCACCACATACCTTTTAGTGCTGCTAACTCACATGCGTAGGCTACACTGCCTCCTTGCCATAAACCAACTCATAAGGAGTAAAGTTGGTAGCCACTTTGTAAGAGGTCCAATACACCCACAAAAAATTTCAAGGTTAGCTTCCCACTCTTCAACCTACTTGTATATATACTTGGTGAGCATTTTGACTATCTGTCCATTTGTACTCTCAACCAGACTGCTGCACTATGGATGCTACAAAGACAAAAACATGTGCTGAATGCCCAATTTTTCCACTAGTGTACGTACCAACATACTACTAAACTCTACCTTGATAAAAAGTGAGCACCCAAGAGACCCTAAAACAGCAACATATGCAAATCAAAACATACTAAGCAATTGTATGAGCATTTACCTCCTTAATTGCTTTTGCTTCAATCCACGTGGTAAGATAGTCAATAGCCACCACAATGTATTTTTTACCACTTGCAGACTTGGGTAATGCATCGATGGGATCCAAACCCCACTTTTCAAATGCATCATGACATTAGGAAAAATGTGGATTCTCCTTGGGCCATATAGGATTAAGGTTAATTAGGCTCCAACCAATAGGAAGAGAGCAATGTATATAAGTCTAGAACCTAAGAAAGTAGAGAGAATAATAGGGTTGTCCACTCATTTATTGCTTTTTATTCTAGAGGGAGGTGGATGGGTAAAAGAGGGAGGAAAAAAAAAGGGGGGGGGGAGTGGTGGGTCCACAGATACGTTTTTGCAAAAACCCTAAAATTTCAAAAATTTCAAAAAAAAGTTAAATTCAAAATATTCCATCCAAAACTCCCCCCAAACCTACCCTATGATCAAAATGTTATTTTCTCACTCTAAAACCTTTTTCCCAAGACTCCCTTCCTCCATAGCCCCTTTCCATAACACAAAGCTCTCACTCTCTCTCTAAACTCTTACACCTTCCTCCTTCTTCAAGCTTTCCATTGCAACTTTAAGCTCCCACTCTCTCTCTAAACTCTGTCTCCCTCCTCCTTCCTCAAGCTCTCCATTGCAACTTTAAGCTCCCACACTCTCTCTAAACTCTGTCTCCCTCCTCCTTCCTCAAGCTCTCCATTGCAACGTTAAGCTCCCACTCTCTCTCTAAACTCTATCTCCCTCCTCCTTCCCCAAGCTCTCCATTGCAATTTCAAGCTCCCACTTAAGCATCCATGGAAAACAATGGTCAAAATAGACGCCCCAAACCCATCATTCAAAGTATGGTTCTCCACAACTCGAAGAATGAGGAGCAGCAATGGGAACCTTAAATTTTTCAAGAAGGTGCGTGGGTCTACATGCAACCTTCCGCAATCGGTCCCCATCGTGTTTGTGAAAGAACAAACGTTGATCTCCATTGGAAGGGAAGACTAATATGCTTCAAGCAAGTAAGAGACAAGGGTACGGTGGCAATCGTTCAACATGTCTTCATGTTTGGACACATGCGTCTACGAGGGATCACCAACCCAAGGGATTTTCCTTATAGTTGTATGTCCCTTGCACTTCAATGGTTTTGGTGGTAACAAAAAATTGGACTTTTTACATCTCACGGACTGTTTTGTTTCTATGTAGATGTTTTCCCTTCTAGCCTTGTGGAGGAGCAACTGCTCTGGTGCCTTTCAGGCACATTTACGGCCATGCATGCAAGTCTTGGGGATATGATCTTCTCCAACACAACTTCATCAAACCTTGCATGACAAAGGGTGTTCTTCTACACCCATAAGTACATTGTACCTACAGATGAGGAAGGCTACGGAGAGCTACAACCTTTGGAGGCTACAACCTTGCGTAGCATGGAGTGGCCAAAGCCAGATGCATTCACTGTAATGTCTTTGAAAGCCAAGATTGTAGCTGATGTGAGAGAATCATTAAAATTTGGAAAAGCCTCGCGTTCCATTGGGCTTGGATGGTGTTGTCCTGATCATGTCTTCGCTAGCATATTCGGATCTTTGCCTTTCCATCATACAAATACTCTGTATGTTTGCAAAGATCTACATTACGATACATTGGAAGCCATCCTTGGTGAGAAGTGGGGGTTTCTTGAAGGACTTCACAACGGAGATCGCTTTCGGTGTCAAGTTGGAAGTTTCGGCATTGCTATCCGTTTCATCAAGGTGCGCTCCACCCTTTACGTGCAGTACTTCTATGAAAGATGGATGTGCAAGCTTGGTGAATGGATTCCATCACAGATGCTACAATTGAGGTATTTGATATTGCAATCAAATTGTCGAGTGGTGCCGTGAGACCGTCGAAGTGAACAAGCATTGGACATTGGCCAATGTGCGGGAGCACTTAGTGATAATGGGTTTAGAGCATGGAGAAGATACAAAATTTTGCATCGGACGACGTAAGGTGAATGATTTTTCTCTCTTAATTATGTTATCTTTATGTTCTTTGGATTATTCCCTGCTCTAAGGTGGGTATGCTATTTCTTTTTTTTTTTCTAGATTGGTAGCCGCATGGAGAGCACGATTCAAATTGAAAAGGCGTGGATGACGGAAGAGAATCTAATTTTATCATTAGAGCAGTTATGTTTTGTACTTAAATTTCTTATAATATCACAATTGTAAGTTCAAGCAGATGGTTGTATCAAATTTTGGCAATGCACATTATCTTAAAGTCATAGTGATGTGTTTTTAGCGTTAAATGATTGTAATTTAATTTGAAAGTTTTTTATAACTTCTTGTTATTTGTGTTACTTTATGAAAATTGTTTAATATTTTAATTATTGTTATTTTTTTTATTTTTTTTTGGGGGGGGGGCGCTATATAAAGCCTCCTAAACCCTACCATTTTCACAATTCACCTACATAGCCTATTCACACTCTCATTTGAGCTCTAGCACTCTTTGCATTCCTACCTTAGGAGCTAGCATTATGGCATCCTCCTCCACCCCTCTCGAAGCCACGACGTTACAACGCTTCCAAGAGTTTTTACAAACAACCGAGTGGCAAGATCGTGATGATCTCCACAATTTCTTCACCCAATTCCCTGATGTGAATGCAACTATTCACCTAAACAGCCAATCTTTTCAGCCTATTTTGGAATTTTTTGAAATATACATCGACAAGTATGCTGTACCAATTGTCGAACAAGGGGAATTGTGGATTCCATGCGATTTTCTTCGCTACATACACAAAGGCGATCGGCCTTTCACCCAGCGGCTTCAGCGATTTTGTGTCATTGCGGGTGAGGCAAGTCAGTACATTGAAGATTCACGTTTGAAAAAGAAGAAGGTCGGCACCCAGTTTCTAAGTCGCTTGGCGACTTTTATGTTTCCTCTTGCGGAGGAGCCTGAAAGATCTGAGGTGAGTTTGCCTCATTTGCGCCTTAGGGGTGTCGTCAAGGACACAAAGGAGCCCATTACAGCGCCCTAGGATGCAAGCAAAGAGGCCAATATTCTTGCCCTAACCTACCCAGGAGGTGTTGTGGATGCCACCAAATCCATGGGTGATGAGGGTGCAGAAGCATCCTTTAAGCCCGCTGCAGATGTACCGGAGGAGACATTAACTCCGGAGGTTTTTTTTGAACACCTCTCCCCAATTGTCATAAATGTGGAGGAATATTTATTTTTACATGATCTTGAAAAGACTTTTGACATCCGCATGGATGAGTGTCTGTCCATCCTCTCTGCCACTGTAGAGTCCTCTGCCATTGACCCCTCCTCTGATCCACTGGATCAAAGCCTCCTACCCCTTGGAGAGAGTGTGGTAGATACAGTGGAGTTGGAAATGGTGGCGGTGGCAGATGCACCGCACTCATCTGTGTCGGAGGATGAGTTTGTAGCTACACGCGCATTGCTTGAAGCCCAACACACTCCTATGCTTGTTCATATAGATGAACTTGAGAGTGTCGCTATGGATCCCAATTCATCTATATCTCTTGACAGCAAAGGCATAAACGATGAGGACGACGAAAAACAAGAGGTATTAATTAATTTTTGTTTTGTGATTACGTTAATTTTCATTGTTGCATTCTGAAATCTTATTACCTATTGATTTCTTTGTAGAATGTTGTGGAGCTGGATGAGCATGCAGGTTAGGGAGGAGATGGTAGGTGCCAAGCTTTTGGATGGCAGTCATCTCTTGCACATTACCTTGGCAAGCTCCCCCAAGACGGCTTTGCGATAATCCACAAGGAGTACACTCCTTGTGGTCAATTTTGGGTGTCAACAATGATGAAAGCAATGAGCCGCATCGTATGCCTGTCAACCATATCTCAAGCCTCCCAAGTTATATATCTTGTAAATAAATCTTTGGCCAGTGCTGCATTTGCGACACACATTCGTGGCCGTGTGCTTTGTAACATGGCCTTAAGCCAAGCTGTAGATCTAAGAAATGTGGAACAAATTGCTTGGGATGTGCTGCACAAACAGCTTCCTTGCGCCCAAGATCGCCGAGAAAACATTGCTCGCCATATCTTAGATGGCTCAAGCACTCAATAACTGCATAAATCTTGTAATTAACTCCTTCAAATTTGTAATGAGATATATCACATCTTTGTACTTTGCTATTTCAAATTTAGAATGGGACTTGATGTTAACTGGTACTTTACATCTTCTGTATTGAGTTTATGGTACGATAGACAGTAGGTGATTGGTTCTATCTTGTGATATGATTGTGCAATTCTGTGAACCAAAATAAAGAGTTTTTTATATATAAATAACACCAAAAAATCATAATATCACTGTATTTTTGTAAACCTAGTCTAAAGAAGGTTTAAAAAAGCTGTCAGGGGGCCTGCCGCAGAGGCACGCGAGAAGGAAAAAGTAACAGTTACTTTTGCCTTCTCGCGCGTCTCTGCAACAAGGCCCCCAGACAACTTTTTAAAACCTTCTTTAGGCTAGGTTTACAAAAATATAGTGATATTATGCTTTTTGGTTATTCAGTCAACCACACTTGGTTGACAGCTCTTCTATCGACATCTCTCTCTCTCTCTCTCTCTCTCTCTCTCTCTCTCTCTCTCTCTCTCTCTACTTAGTTTTACTTATATCACTTAACACACAAATGTACACGACTCGTTATATTTGAAAAATCCACGACTCGTTATATTTCAAAAAGATATCTTTACATTGCCAAAATTGCATAAAGTCAAATTCAATCTCTCTCTCCTCTGATTCGACGCGCAAGAGCTAAATCCTTGGGCATTATTGTCCCCCGTTTTGCATGAAAAGCACACAAGTTGGTGTCTTCAAAAAGAGAAATTAGATGATATTATGCCGCTTCTTGCAGAGCTACTACGGTGATACCTTGAACTCGAAACGCCATTCGATAACTTTGCATGATCTCTTTCACCAAACGTGCGAATGGTGCCTTGCGGATGAGAAGGTCTCAAGTTTTTTGATAGTGACAAATCTCTTGCAACGCCTTTGGAATGCGTCGCTTCATAGTAGGATCCCGTTGTTGAGGGATGGTAGGATCTGGGACATGGGCCTTGAGAGGGCGAACTTTGAAAAACTTTTCTTTCTACGAGAGGGCTTGCGAGGAGGAGCTTGCGCATCTTCAAGGCCACCATGTGATCCGACTGGCTCTTCAACTCCACCCTGCGCTCCAACTGGGTCATCTTCTACATCCTCAAAATCCTCTTCATTTAGTAACCCATTATCCCTCTAGGCTGATTTGACGGCAGAGCGCCGAAGCCACGTGGTAATGTCTTCCCAACCAGGACTCGATGATTGCTTGGGATCTTCTGTCCACTCCATGGTGGGCTTTGTGCTTTGTTTTCCGTCTCGGTTTTTGTGTCTGATGTCACTACCCGTTTCTTCTTGCGTGAAGGTTGTCATCTTGTTGCTCTTCACTTGACCATTCCCTCTCCATCTCTTCTAAGAACTCTTGTTCGTGTATCCAAGGTGGTTTTTGAGCACCTTGGACGGATGAGTGAGGGTGAGCAAAAAAAGGTTTATCTTTTCTTGCTGTTTGCTTTGTGCGTGCCATTGTGTAAGAAGGGGCAAGATTGAAAATGAGACTCTCACTTCTCTAAAAGTCCTCTATTTAAAAAAAAATAGGTCTCTTCACACTTGACTAGGCCACTTAAAAAAACTCTTAATATCATCAAAATATGAAAAACAAAAAATGGATAAATGGAGAAGTATTATATGCAACTCAACAAAGACATCTACAAACATAAACGTTACATTGCATAGAATCATTTGTTTTACATGTTGGGTAACCAACGTTTGCCCACTCTATGACGATTTTTACACCACCTAGCATGATTAAGGGGTCCGGTGGAGTTTCTCCATTTCTTTTTAGCAGTAAGTCGAGATTGTCTCCTAACCTCCTTGGCAAGACTTGACTTTTGCACTCGCTCTATGGCATGACATCTCCCCAAAGAACAACGAAAGAACCAATTAAACATCTCCTTCATGTAGTTGGATCTCGTAGTTCCACCACCGTGACGTGTATTTTTAAAGTAAACACCTTTGGCTCGATAATGTGATTTTTCCATTCCTTGAGTGCTCCACATATCTAATGAACCATATTTTGACATAAAGAATGCTCCATGCGCATACAAAATATGCTGCATCAAGAAAAAATGCTTAGATCAAATAAATGTTTATGTATAGCATCAAAATTTGAACTGAACAAAGTAACTTACCATGTAGTGTGTGATACTGCTCTCTCCCCACGCTTGCACAAATGCTTTAGTGAAATTCGAAATGTGATCTTTGAACAAATTTTGTTGCTCGCTCGTGGTTTGGGGTTTCCACATGATTTGAAGCACTCACTCCAAGTGGTGCCACACTTGCCTACGCAGATTTACAAGCACGGGATTTGAATCTTGATCGGTTGTACACTTACAAAGCGCTTTCCATAGCTCCCATGGAGCATCCTCCTCACCTTTCTCTTTCGCATCTCTGGTTTCTTGAAAAACCTACGTGCTTTCACACCATTCATAGATACTTTTTGTGGCACTTCATGCATATTTTCCACCTCACCGATGATAGAAACATTGCCACCGTGACATCCAATCGAATTTAGAATTGCTTCAACTATTCCAATGGCTTCCACAGATCTGGAAAGTGGTTTCATTGTGAAAGCGTACTCTATGTGAAGCTTTAACAAGCAATCAAATATATGCATAAAGGCATGCAAAGTGCAAAAGTGTATATTTGTAAGTGGAAAATTGATAATGGGATGCCATGTTTTATCTTTTGTCGACCGATTGGGGACCTCCATGATAGGACACTTCAACACCGAGCACACCCAATCCCTTGCATCATCATCCATTGACCCTGTTGCTTGACTTTCCTTGACACTTTTCTTTGAAGACGTGGAGCCACGAGTACTCTCCTTGTATCCTTGTACACAATATGGACAAGGAAGAAGTGATAAAGCACTTTGTTTACACCCAAGTATACATGTGATTGTTTTTAGATCACCTCCTAAGTGCCACTCAACATCAAATGTACCTACTCCATCTACTTCTAGCTTTTCTCCCTCTAGTTGTGCCTTAATAACCTCTGTGATCCATGGGATCATAGAGAAGACCCATGCCAACACCTCATGAGTCTCTTTCGGAACTTCAAAATCTCCTAACCACCATATTTCTTTTTCCGGTTGTACACTAAATGATGGTTTCTGAGAATCAACACCTCATGAGTCTCTTTCGGAACTTCAAAATCTCCTAACCACCATATTTATTTTTCTGACTGTACACTAAATGATGGTTTCTGAGAATGATCACCGATAGCATTGACTTTTGCAAAAAACATTGCCTCATTCATGAGTGTCACACTCATACGTTCCAATCTCCGTCCTTTGACAATTTGACATTCATCTAGCTTAAGAATAAATATGAGCTTCTCTCCAAGTACTGAAACAACACAGGAATTGAATTGTTATACTAAATGATATTCAATACAAATAAAAAATGACATTACAATTTGTATTACCTTGTGGAGACAAAGCATAAAATTTAACCATAGCTTGTTGTAGTCGTTTCAAGTCAACATAAATATTGTTGAATTGATGATAACTAAAAGACTTTGCCCCATTAGGAATAGTATTGCCTCCCTTTATATTACCACGTGACTTGGCACACGTGGAAGAGTACATCATGGATCCTTCAATGTGTTTGTATTAGCCAAGGGATTCCCGAACGAGATCATTGTTTGCTTTTTTTGCAAGTCGGACCCTATGTGGAATAGGAAATAAATTTTCGGTGATGCCTTGCTCTTGTAATGCATCTTTCATCAATCCATGAAGTGCATGGTATGCATTTGTGTTGATCCCAACCTCATCACAAGCTCTATGGACATCATCCTCAGACACAAGGTTAGAGATCTTTTTTAGGATCTCCTTTGTGATGGCATCTTTCATGTGTTTGACCTTTTCACAACCTATGATGTAAAGTATATCTTCCTTTGAGATGCATCCTAGGAGAAGATTGCAACGGTCCTCTTGTCTAAAACTTCCACACACATCTTGTATATATGTCCTATTTCAAAAGGTGAACCGAGTTACAAATTGATGGAAATTATTTGAGAGTTATGAACACTGTGAATTAAAAAAACTACTTGGTTTCCGTGATCCGCTTCTTACGTGCCCCTCCATTAGAGGCTAAGTTTTCAATGGAAGAGAACTCCCTCTTAGGATCAAGCATGCCAAATGGAGTGGCTTTTAGGTGCATCATTGCAATCTGTAGCTTAGTTACCTCTATTTTTGTAGCTTTCATCTCCTCTTTAAGATCTTTGAGTTGTTTCTCTGTGGAATGTAGTTGTTGTTGGAGATTTGTGGAATGAATGTGTAACACTTGACATTGTTGTTGGAAATATGCCGACGCACCTGCGTGATTGGAGTCCAATCTCTTACAATACCCAAGAAGACCACGTTCTCCTTCTCCCACATATTTGATTAAGCTTGGGAGTGTACGGAATGTCGGATGACAGCCCACGAGCGGATCTTTTGGATACAACCCTCCATCAAGCCATAGGTCAACATTGGTTTCTCCTCGAAACTGTCGTACGGATGCCGATTGAGATGCTTTCTCGTCATTTTTTTCAGTGGGAGCAAATTCGATCGGTAGATGCAGACTGACATTAGTTGACCTAGTAGATGACGGCGCAGGTGATTCATTGGTTATGTCATGAAGAGACATGGTGAAAAGTTATGATGGGGAAAAAAATTGATAAGATATACTTTTTGGGATAAAAAGACTTAATTTTTTTTTTCATATATAGGTTGAATTTTTGAGCTCAAAGGACATTTTGATGATGGACGTTTTATTAGATGGACGTTTTGATGATGTGGCATTATCTATTTATTATTGGAATTAATGTAGAGAGAGACCCAAGGAATTTTAGATTTGAAAGGCTTATAAAAGCTATATTCTTCTAAAAAAATAATGTTATATATATATATATATATATATATATATATATATATATATATATATATATATATATATATATATATATATATATAGGGACCTTTTTAAAGCTTAAAAGATCCATTTTGAAGATTTTATTAAAAAATCATTTTTTGGGGTGAATTGATGCACGAGCTGAAAAGTGGAAGATGTCATAACTACTTACTCTCTTTGTGGAATTAATGTAGAGAGTGTTGTTAGGAAATAAGACGTAGCTAAATAGATATTTGAGTAGATTACTTAATGGAGAGAGATAAATTTCACACACAAGAGATTAGAGAGAGAGAGAGAGAGAGAGAGAGTACACACGATATACGTGGTTCACCCAATGTGGGCTACGTCCATGGGAAAGCAGCCACTCAATGGCTTTAGCACTTCAAAAGAAGAAGTAGTCTACAAAGGGATTAAACCCTTAATAGAGCTCCCGCCTTGCTTCACTCTCACCACCTCACACTCACCTTGTTGCATCAACTTCACACACTATGAAATGTGTGTAGAAATGGACTCCTTTTATAGGTCAAAAGGGTTGCCCTCTCTTATGAGAGGCAGCCATGTGTAGCCGCCCTTGTGCGAATAAGTCCAAATCGGACCCTCCAATCCGCCCATGTGTGGCCGCCCTTGAGAAGACAAGTCCTCTTTTGAATTCGGCCACCGGCCACCGGCCATTGACTTCCGACCACCGGCCAACCGACGGTTGTTTTCTGACCACTTTCCGGCCGCCGTCCGGCCATAATATTCCGGCGAAAAGGAATATTCCGGCGAGGGAAAAATAAAAGTCTCGGGGGCTTCCGCCCCGAGGCCCCTAAAGTTATCGCTGATTCTTGGCCGTGAAAATTTTGGTTTCCGGTGAGTGATTTTCCTTCACGCACGATGGCTTCTCCTCATAATGGGAGCCTTCCCAATGTGCGCTTTTACCACATAAAATTACAAGGGTAAATCAGGCTCCATACTTAACAGAGAGGGACCCAAAGAATTTTAGATTTGGAGCTTATAAAAGCTAGATTCTTCTAAAAAAATACTATTTTATATATATATATATATATAGGGACCTTTTGAAAGCTTTAAAGATCCATTTTGAAGATTTTATAAAAAATTCATTTTTTGGGGTGAATTGATGCACGAACTGAAAAGTGGATTTTGTCATAACTACTTACTCTCTTTGTTTGGTGATAGATAGAGAGAGAATGGTTCTTCTCTCTAATTTTACTCCTCTCTCTCTTTTTACTTCCCTCTCTCTCCTACTTTATCCCCCCTCTTCCTCCTACTTTACCACCCTCATTCCCTACTTTCCCCCCCTCTCCTATCTAGAGAGAAGTTAGAGAGAGAGCTACAAAATTAGCCCTATTTATTGTCTTTGTTCCCTCCATCCCCTACAAAATTAGCTTTAATCCCTTAAAATTAGGAATCCTTATATGGCCCCAAGGGGGTCCAATTTTTTCCTAATGAGCTACGATGGCCTCTTGCAATTTTGCTACCAATCTTCTCACCATTGTTTGGCATGGATGTCAAGTTTTGCACCAGTAGTGCACATCTTATACAATGGAAGGTCACCAAAAACCACCTCTTAGAATGTGAAACAATACTTGATCTTTGCCTTGATGGCCGCTTTCTTCATGACACTACTCCAACACTATGCCGATCTCCTCTTGAGTTTGATCCTTAGTGGGGTCACCAAAAGATGGTTAGGGGGAAAGAGGAACACACCTGGTACACAAACAACACGCCTCTCTATAGCCCAGGATAATCACTTAGCCCTTAAAACTAGAGTTCACCTTTACAACTTGAGAGCCTCCCAAGTAAACCACCATTTGCACACAACTACACACGCACGCACACGTTGTGATATCACAAACACCATCAATCACACTACACAACCCAATCCACTTCCTTCACCACACACAAAACCTCTTTGATTCCCACTGTGCCTTTGGCTTGCACACAGGCTTGAGCAAAATATGATGTTTCACCCCTTTTGCTCCCTGCAAATCTTTGTATTTCGTAGCAAATAAATTTGGATATAATGTGCACAACTTCATATAGATTTCTTTCTCCTGCCTAGCTAGATATTCACCAAGCATACCCTCAACCTCTTTAATCTCTAGACTGCAAATTGGATCTTTCACACCTTCACTGGACTTGGCCAAATCTACTGTGACTTCAAATAGATTTGTATCCAGCTTTAGAAAGTCTTCATCGCTCTCCTCTTCTTCAACATTGGTAGGCTCTCTTTGGTATTTAAGTCGAGCACAATTTTCCCACCATTCTCTCGATCCGGCAAAGTGAAAAACTATGTTTCCCAATCTTTTTTGGCCCCAATTGTCAGCAACCATGGGCTCTTCAAAATGATTGGATAAGAATTCTCACCGTCTTTCATAACAAAGAAATCAATGAGGCGTTCAAACCCAGAGATTCCAGAAAAATTAGTCACTACTGTAAGCAACAAATGGGCTCAACAGAGAGAGGTATGGAAGGCCAAGGGTAAAGAAAAGGTGGTTGATGAATGGAAGGAGCAGAGAGAACTAGCGGCAAAAATCACAGAGGATTTAGCCGAGAAGCTGCCAGAGCAGCCAGAGAGTTCTGAAGCACGGGTCATTCAAAAGATACCAGCCCAATCTATTGAGACAGATCAGTCAAAGGCCGGCATGTCTGAGACCATGTTGGCTGCAGTACAAGGGTTGATTGAAGAGTTGGGAGCTGATAAAGGAGCAGAAAGCACTAAAATGAAGGAATGGCATTGTGAAGATATTACAAGTTCTTCAAGCTTCGACAACAACTCTGACCATGAGAAAGAGGAAATGCATGTCAAAATCTATGAAAGAATCCACACCTCACTGTGGAGTTGGAAGACATTAGAAGAACTTTACCTGAAGCAGCGAAATTTATCAGACAACGAAGGAAGGAGGAGGCGGAGGCCAGAATAGTTGACTTGACGGCTGTCAAAGATGATGAAGTGCCGCTAATTCAAGTAGATTACAAAGTTTGGAAACAATGGGAACCACTTTCGAGTGTCATTCTGGATGGAGGAGCAGGAGTAAACATCATGGGAGTACATCTTTAGCAAAGGATGGGCATCACCAACTTGAAGCCAACACCTTTCAAAGTGCGGATGGCAGATCATCAAGCAGTGCAAGCTACTAGTATGATCAAGAATATGCCAATACGAGTGGGCAAGGAGAAGTTCAAAGCCAATTTTCTAGTTCTCAATGTGCAAGGAGCATATGGAATGCTACTAGGGTGCCCATGGTTGCGAATGGCACGGGTTGTTCACGACTATGCTAATCAAACTCTAACTCTACAAGGGGCCAGTGGTGGCAGAGTCCACATTCAGACAAACAACACTAGAAGCTGGAGAAAGGAGCTGGGACCTAAAATTGACAGCCTTCTTAAAGCTGGGTTCATCACTGAAGTAGCCAATAGCGATTGGTTGTTTCCTATTGTAGTTTTTCCCAAGAAGAATGGGAAGTTGAGAGTATGTGTGGATTATAGGAAACTCAACGCTCAAACCATCAAGGATCCATTTCCATTGCCCTTCATAGATATGGTTTTTGATGAGATTGCAGGGTATGAGATGTACAATTTTATGGATAGATACAGTGACTACAACCAATTACAAATTGCTCCTGAGGATCGGGGGAAGATCACTTTCATTACAGAGTGGAGAGCATTTATGTATTTGATCATGCCATTTGGCCTATGCAATGCACCAGCCACTTTCCAGCGGTGTATGACGGAGATATTCAATGAGTTTCTTCATCGGTTCCTCGCCATATTCATGGACGATTTCACTGTATATTCAGTCGAGGAACAACATCTACTATTCCTGGAAATGGTTTTTAAGCACTGTCAGGAGAAGCGGATTTGTATGAATCCATTCAAATTTATTTTCCTACTTTGGAAAGGCCACTGGGACAAGTAGTATCCCGTAATGGAATAGAAATGGCCAACAACAAGATCCAATGCGTTCAGTAGGCCAAGGCGCCTAGGAATGCGTCTGAGTTAAGTTCTTTCTTGGGATATATTAACTTTTACAGAAGATTTTTGCATAAATTTGCCTCCCAAGCTTTACCACTTGCATTGCATTTATACGCCCGTATAATAAAAATTATATGTATAAAACGTCAATATACGCTGTATTTTCGAATAATTACGGGATAATCTTATAAAACCGTTTTTGATCGAGATATTTTTCGATCAAAAAATATCTCGATCAAAAAACTGTATATATATACAATCATCGTCGTATTCGATCGAAAAGCATTGTGGACATTTTTGGAGTTTGGAGAGCTTGGAGCTTCTGAGAGTTTGGCAGATAGCGACAATGTCTTCGGTTTACAGCGCAGGTATATTTTTTAAATTTTCAGTAAATACTTACTTTTTCTTTGTGCTGTGCCAGACTTGTGTGGTGCAGTAGTTTCGGCTCTCACCACAAAGTTGGCTTGCAGGTCGTAGGCCACTTCGTGGTGTGTAGCCATATGGCTCACTCCAGAAGGTGTGTAGAATATAGTTTCCTTTCCCGTGGTGTGTAGTTATATAACTCACTCCAAGGAAAGCTTAGGGTAAATTTAGATTCTCACTCGTATGGTGTAGTAGTATATCTCTCACCATAGAGATGAGTTATGATTAGCGGTCGACTCGTGGAGTGTAGTAGGCATGATGCTACACCTCTCACTTCAGAATGGCCTATAAAATTTACAATCTTAAAGTAAATCATTATTGATTATTCTACATAGAAGCACAAAGATTAACGTTCGTCATGTTAAGAGTGTAGAGATGCATACTTTATGCCCTCTTCATCTTAATGCGACTTTCATTATTTTTGTGCTTCTATTTCTGTAGTAACATCATTGTTCATCAGCAGATGACTTGGTGTTACTCTGAACGTAGATATATACAACAATTGATTTACATTTGAGATTGTTGAGCTGTTTGCTGATGGTTGTGTTGTGCGTTTCACACACTCCATTAGAAATAGCTTATAAAATTTACAATTTTAGATTAAGTTTTCTGTCATATGTGTTACATAGAAACACAATCGTTACCACTCGTTATATTAAGAGTGAAGAGATGCATATTTTCATGCCCTCTTCATCTTAATGTGACATACTAGTTACTTGTGTGTTTCATATTCCAAAAGAACATCATTTTTCATCATTAAATGACTTGGTGTTGTTTTGGACGTAAACACATACGATAGGTAACTTACATCTGCAATTGTTAATTTATTCGCTGATAGTTGTGTTGTGAGTTTCACACTTTATCAGGGATTAGATTGATAAAAACTATCAATCTATTTTACAACAGCATCCAGGACTTGTGCTGAGAATATCTCACACTAGCTGAGCTGTTCACATGTACGATTTTCCAACCCGCAAGATGTAATTTCTTTCATCATCTCACACTTCTACACATAGCAGGGTCGAGTTCTTGTGCTGAGAGCATCTCACACTCCTCCTGGCCTGTTTCTCTCTCTCTCTCTCTCTCTCTGTCTCTCTCTCTCTCTCTCTCTCTCTCTCTCTCTCTCTCTCTCTCTCTCTCTCTCTCTCTCTCTCTCTCTCTCTCTCTCTCTCTCTCTCTCTAATTTAATTTTCATGGGGTCGATTCGCACAATGTTTTTTGTAATCATAAGATTTTCTCTTTAATTTGCAATAATTTAATATTGTTTAATAAATGGGTATCATCATTTAATATATATAGGGTTAACACTCATTATATAATAACTATGTTACTATGGTGTACAATCTTTTCGTAAGATTCTTACTTTATATTTTTGTCATACAGATATGGCAGACACGAAGCTAGCGAAACATCAACGAAAGTTCGTCTCCGAAGTGATTGTGAGACACTTCCATTACTCGTCAGAGGCAGAGATTAGGCGTTGTTTAAACCCTGTCTCTCGAGAGCATTTTTATCAGCTTACAGAGACTCTAACCAAGTCTGTGTTTGAGCAGCTCTAGGCAGAGTTTGCACCAGCTATTTTTGACATGTCCCTCCTGACATCAGGTGCTTTAGTAAACATGGTCAAACAAACCATTGGACAGATCATGAAAACCTTTCAAGAACTGAAAAATCCTGCAATTACTTCCTTGCCAAACATAGCTGAGCGCATATATCTTGTGCAACAGCTTTACACGAAGTTCAAGAGCAAGGAAAAGTTAGAAAGAGCAGCAAAGCGTGCAAGAGTGGAAGACACCTCTTCTGAAGCTTCTGTTGAACCAGAAATCATTCTTAGAACAGAGCCTGCAACATCATACGTTGCTACATTTGACCTCTTTCAACTACCACCTATTTTACAACCTTTATCCGACACAGCCGTCTTCAATATCCAAGCTCCACAGCTGGGAGAGGGAAGATGGGCACATGTGAAGCGTGTGGGCATCACACATCCCGCTTTCAAAGATCAAGTGTATGCTACAAAAGTGTTCAAAGTACACTTACATGGGCCCACCATGGAGCAACAGGTCAAAGACCAAGCAACAATTTTGGATATTTCACATCGAGGTATTATCTACCCTCTTGCCATGGTGCGCCACGTGGAGCGACCAATGCTCATTTCACGATTTTGGAATGGCGGCCATGTGGAGCAATGGATCAAAGAATGCACTGTTGACGACAGCCAGCCTGTCATTCGCAATTACGTACTCACTGCAGGAACAATAGAGCCATTCCAGGAGAATATTTTGCAGATCATCAATGCTCTCCTTCAAACTCTGAAGTATATACATATGCATAACTACCTCCACAATGATCTACACTCTCGGAATATGATGCTGCATTTTGGCGAAAAAGGTGTTTACCCCGGCATTGTGGATTGGGGTTCATGCACCAAAACAAATACGACAACCGGTTTTCCTCCTCTACACGATATGCAGATAGAAACTAGAAAACAATGTGAGAGAGATTATCCATGGGCAGCCCCCGAATGTATATCTAGTAATCCTCCCTCTTGGACCAAAGCTATGGATATTTATTCCATGTGTCATACATGTAAACGCATTTTGAAGTGCTTACCAGAGCCCCAAGAACAAAGCAAGAGACATTTTTTGAGTAATGTACTTGCTCATCTTGAAGCCGGCAAGCGCCAAAACCCCAAAACCCGGCCTAATGATTTTGATCTCTCCTTATGTTTAAATGGTGCCCATAGAATGGGTTACAACATTGTAATGACATTTGGCTTACGACCAATTGCTGATGATTAATGAAAACACAGTCTCATGATTTCATCATTGTTTTACTTTTGGTGTCAGATTTAATTGTATGTTTAATTGAACAAAATATCTATGTTTGTCATTCGATATACTATCCAATGTCAAATTAATTGAATGGGTATTTAAAAGTAATGACATGTTCACCTGATATGCAGATATGGAAGAAGAACTCAACCACGCTGAAGCTCAGGAAATTTTTAAAGAAGAACAAGTTAGATGTGGACAAGCAGATCTTTCTACTATTGCCAACATTGAAGAAGATGAATCTGAGCTGCAGGGCGAACCATTAACCCTTAGAGAGTGTAAAAATCTTTGCTCTAATCACTTTGTACGCCATCAACTATTTCAAATAAGTGGCAATGCAAAAGATACAGCTTCGTTAAAGCTCTATGATTTGCAACATAAAGGACTGGCACGTGTATTGCTGCAAAGGTTTATATGACAAGAGAGATGCCTACCAAACAACAACCAAGTAGCAATTTAATTTATCCAGCAATGCTATGTTCGATATGTTTTGCTGAAGAGAGTGGATTGGTCAGATCGTCCAGGCACCGCTGGCGTTGGACGTGGACGCATTGCCGAAAAGGTGGCAGCACGCAATGCAAATAATCGAATGCCTCCTCGCAAGCATCCTATTTTTTTACTTCCTGAAGAGTCAGAAACACTAACTAAATTAGCCAGCCAAGGAGAAACACCGGACATGCTTCGTGGCTGTATTCTTGAGCTTGAAATAGAGTTAAGTGATGCACAAGCAAAGCTTCAACGATATGAATCATTGTATGGACCTTTGCCAGATGATACTACCACTTCACATAAAGATGTTGCTCAACCATGCATCCCCTGAGCTAGGAATTACAGATTTTACCATAGACGAACTTATAGCAAATCTATCAAACTCATAAGTCACTCAGAAGATTTTTGTAATCTCAAAATTATATCAAACTCTTTTCGATTGAGTAATTTCCCAGAACCTTGTTGTAATTTGAAACCTACATCAACTTTATGTAATTTTGATTCGACAAGATATTATCGACAGTTTATATTTGAGTGTGAGTGAATATGTGCGTCTGAGAGAGAGAGAGAAAGAGAGAGGTTTTGATGTGAACGACAACGAGATAACACTTTCTTTCATCATATACAAAAACTTGTTGAGTAAGTATTACAATGGTACTCTCACAAATCATCTCCATCTTCAAAAACTGCAACCATATCATCTACTTCGTCCATATCTGAGTATTCTGAAACTATCTCCCATTCCATATCATCATCATCATCAACTTCTGCAGAAATAGCTTCATGCGTTTGGAAGACTCCATATTGATTTTGAGCGGCTCTAGTTGCAATGTTTTGAGGCTTATAAATAAGTCTCATATTGCAAAAAACATACACCAAATCAGCAACCCATTTAGTATGAAGTCTGTTTCGCTTTTTAGTGTGCACAAAGTCGATTGCTGACCAGTTTCGCTCACAACTTCCACTTGATGCAGCTACTGATAAAACTCTAACTGCAATGTGTTGCAACTCCACTTTCTCTCCACCATACTCCTTCCACCATAAAGGTGCACTTGTTTTGCCAATGACATCTATATGCCACGGATCCTGAAACATACCAGTTCTGTTGGCATAATCTACTCCGCTGATGAAAAGCTGTTTTTCCATCTTCGTGCCCTAAGAGTTGGGAGCACACTGTTTTGAAGTTGGACATAACTTCTTTGTTGGCAGATTGCTGATGCATTTGAAACTTAGGATCCAATACAAAAGCCGCACCATGCAATGGCGTATGCAACTGCACCCAACGCTTGTTAACAATTATAATCATGGTAGCTTTATCCTTTGCACCAAAACTGACATTTTCTCTTAGCTTGCGTATAGCCTCTGGCATATACCAGTAGACCCGACCAAAAATAAAAGAATCTGTGTCAACTACTCTCAAAAGATCTACAAATGGCTTTGACACAGTTACTATTCTTTCTACATTACGCCAAAAGACTGGCGAGTTTACTATTTGCGCACATCGACCAACTACTTCCTGATAACTTGGATACTTGCTGAGCCATCCATCCCATCTTCTGTCTGCTAAGGTTTCCATCAATGCAGGCTTCAACTCTTGCAAAGAAGTAAGAACATAGTATGACGTAGCAAACCTTGTCGCGCAAAATATTTGCAAAGCTTTATTTGGTGACTTGGTTTGAAAAAGAGCATACGAAAATTGATGATCTCTAATGAATTTCACTACATGATCTGCATCCAATAAAGTTTGCTTCACACATGCCATTTTACCAATATCTTTTAAAAGCAAATTTAAAGTGTGAGCTGCACATGGTACCCAAGAAATCTCCGGATACTTGACTTGAATAGCTCTTCCTGCTCCTTTGTAGTTGGCCGCATTATCTGTGACAATAGTAGTCACATTCTTTGGTCCACCTGCCTTTGCAATTGCACGGTCATACACCCCTGCTAGGTAGGTGATAGTCTTCTCTTTCAATGAGCTGTCAATTGCTTCCACGAACATAGCCCCTCTAGGGTTAATAAGCATTACATTGATTAAAGGTTTTTTCTGACAGTTAGTCCATCCATCCAATGCTATGGTGCATCCATATGCTGGAACAAACTCTAGAACTGTGCGTTTGAGAATGGCTTCAGTACTGTCTTTGACTTTATCAAGATATTCAGTTCGCATCCTGTTATAGTCAGGAAGCACAAATCCTTTTTTGGCTGTACTCATCAAAGAATCTTGAAATATTGGATTGCGCATAGCATTGAATGATATGCCACATGCAACAAATGATTGTGTCCATTTTAAATTCAACTCAAGAAACCATTGTTTACCTAATGCTTCAGGCATTGTCTGTCCATTGGATGACGCTCTGCCGGATTTGCTTGTGCTAGGAACTCCTCCTGATGTAGAAGCATGTCCATGAAGAGGGTTCAATTGAGAACTTTGATCGTTTACTTGAGTGGTACACACCTCTTCTGTTGCCTCATTGCATACAGATGGTTCAATATTCGCATGAATATCTTTAGAAACATCACCTTTATGTTTAACTGCAAGAATCAAATTTACTTTGCAAGAATACATGGCAAATTTTTCATGAATATCTTTTGGTGGTGCCCCACACTTTTCAACATTGCCAGGGACTTTAAATAAATTCTCTTTAATTATGGTTGCATTACCACTGAACTCATGGCCACAGGATTTACATTTAAGTCGAGATGTATTTCTCCCAGCTTTCAACTCATGCACATAACTCCACTCTTGTCCTTTCACCATGATGCACAAAAGTAATTTGCTAGTAAAAACAAAGTCAAGGATCATTTTCATAATAAAAACCAATTAAAACATTAAATTAATTTAACTAACAATGATTGAACGAAATTCAAATAATTAAAAACAATGATTGAACAAAAATACAATAATAAAAAACAATACCATTGGATTACATATAAATTGCATCGATTTATCTAAAGTGCAAGCTTGTAGCTTTAACACATTAAGATAATCAATAATTACGATTAAATCAAGTATTAAAATGATTATCATTATAAATTGCTATACATACAAGAGCTATAAGTGACATTTTTAAATGTCAAAACGATAATCACTTACATTACTTGATAATTATCGTATCTATGTAAAGTGCAAACAAAAAGTTCTTACACTTTACCATAGATTTTTAAGCGATCTACAATGCGACCATGTGTATACTCTCACACAGTACGGTAGATTATGCAGTCCAAATAAAGATAAGAGAATATCAATATTTTTGGACATGTTTTTCCTAAATTTTTACTCTAGTGAGAGCATAGCAGTGTGAATAGCTCTACACAAAACATAAAAATATAATTTTGTTTCATTATATTCATTTTGAAGTGAGAGAAAATCTCTACACATCAAAATCGAACTTTAAATTACATAAAATTAAATTTTATGTAATTATATTTTTAAACTAATTATCTCATGTGAGAGTTTACTCTACACACAACGATAATATCTTAGTTTTTTTTTATTAGTAACTTTCAAGTGTCAATTAATTGAACACATTGACAAGTGATTCTTATAATTACAGTTTGTATCAGGTGAGAGATTAAACTCTTCACAAAATACAAACTTTCAATTATTTACTAAGTTTTTCAAAACAAATTCATATATTTGAATCACAAAACTTAAAATTCTATTGAATTTTAATTTTTATTAAATTCATATGTTTTATTTTTTTACAAATTGCTTTTTTTGATCGTTTGGTGAGAGTACTCACATGGAAAACACTGACTGTGAAAGTTGGTGTAAGGGCTGTCGAGTGCTGCTATATATACTAACATATTCGATCGTTATAATTTTGATCGAAAATAATTTCGATCGAAAAATTAAGAAGTTATACGTTTAGCCGTTTATGCTGATGTGGCACCGTATAATACGGCCGTATAATTTAGATAAACGAATAATACGCCCATTATTCACGTATTATACGTCTCCCGAATAACGAATAATGCAACTCAGTTTACCACTGTATGAGCTCACAAAGAAAACCAGTAAGTTCAATTGGATTGCTGAGTGTGAGGAAAGTTTCCAAAACCTAAAAAGTGCCATTATCAGTAAACCAGTCCTTCGAAAACCAAATTGGGATGTTATCTTCCATGTACATGTGGATGCTTCGGGGCTGGCGATGGGGGCAATACTAGCCTAGCCAGATGGAAGGACTGACTATCCTATCTACTTTGCCAATCACAGATTCAGCCAGGATGAACAAGGTTATACAACCACTGAACGAGAAGCTCTAGGGATTAATAAAGTCATTATTCAAGGTAGGCTAATACGGTGGATGATGTTCCTTATGGAATTTGAATTTTGAATTTTCCATAAACCTGGCAAGAACCACTGTGGTGCTAATTTCCTCTCTAGAAGTACGGAGGGCTATTCTGAAGTATCTTTAAGAGACGAACCAGTGGATGCTGAATTATTTCAGTTGGAAGCGGAAGAATTAGTCGATCCTGAATTATATGAAGTATATCAGTTTCTTTCTCAAGGTGGTTTCCAAGATGACTGGAAGCAAAACCAGAAGAAGGCTCTAGTTATCAAAAGATTAAAGTTTACCATCTTGGGGGCTCACTCTACAGATTAGGTGTCGATGGGATTCTTTGCCGATGTGTGCCTATGGAGGGGAGAATGCAAGTTATCTCAGAGGCGCATAATGGAGAATCTGGTGGACACTTTTCGACTGATGTTACTTACAAGAAGATTCTGCAGGCTGGTTTATGGTGGCAAAAATTGATATCCAATGTCAGAATTTTTTGCAAAACTTGTGACATATGTCAAAGAATCGGTAGACCCACAGCTGCAGACATGACTCCCTTAACACCAGTACAACCACTGGGTGTTTTCATGAAATGGGGTTTGGATTTTATGGGACCTTTCAAGAAGGTTACTCCCAAGAAGAATAGGTATATAGTGATGGCTACCTCCTATGTAACCAAGTGGG
The DNA here is from genome assembly GCF_014529385.1 of Adiantum capillus-veneris. Classification (NCBI taxonomy): domain Eukaryota; kingdom Viridiplantae; phylum Streptophyta; class Polypodiopsida; order Polypodiales; family Pteridaceae; genus Adiantum; species Adiantum capillus-veneris. The sequence continues at coordinate 28,267,082 of NC_140946.1, forward strand.
TAGAAGCTAAGGCTCTTCCTGACAACACAACCAAATCCACTGCAAGATTTTTATTTGAGAATATTGTCTGTCGCTATGGTTGTCGTGTGGAGATTGTGTCGGACCAAGGGACACACTTCATCAATGACACTATGGAGATCCTTATGGATATGCTTTCAGTCAAGCATCATAGATCCACACCTTATTATCCTAGATGCAATGGATAGGACGAAAGCAGTAACAAGACCATTAAGACTATTCTCACTAAGATTGTGTAGAAAAAGCTAGACTAGTGGGATTTGAAGCTTCAGACTGCTTTATGGGCATACATGACAACTTATAAGGTCACTACAGGATTAACACCATTCAGAATGGTATATGGCACTGAAGTTGTTGTCCCTATGTAGTTTGCTATTCCAAGTCTTAGAATGGCTGTAGAATCACAATCTTAAGAAGCGAGTGGAGGAGCTTTCCCAGTTAGATGAACCGAGACAACGGGCTATGCTGGAACAGGAGATTGTTTAGCAAAGAAGGAACAATGGCAAGACCAAAGGATTAAGTTCCGGGAGTTTCAGAAAGGGGATCTGGTACTCTTATATCAATCCAAATTGGGTCCTAAGAAGCCGAATCTAAAGATAGCCCGGGCAAGACCATTCAAAGTGGACTAGGTTTTCTCCAACGGTATGGTAAGACTGAAAGACCTATCTAGATTACTGCTGCCACAGGTGTATGATGGAGCTTAAATCAAGCTCTACTATTCAAAAGATAGAGAGCCTTGCCAGGAACAGGGTACTGAGGATCTGGGCGCTGAAGACCAAGAAATTCCAGAATCAGCTATCTTGGGACTTTTTGATGTGCAGCCAGTTCCAGTTCCAGAATCAGTTTCAGAGCAATACCAAAACGACCAAGCCAGGCTTATACCAGGACCAGAAAAGTGGGGACAAAGTTATCAGTTTTTAGGGGACCAATGGTCAGATGGAATATTAGTGGTAATCATTTCAATGACAAGCCAAATGCTTGTTCAATGCATGTCTGCCACGTCAGTTGTGGTGCACAGAAGTCTAGGAACGGTAAGTGGTGGAGCTTTTATGGTGCGAACGCGTATAGCAGTAAGGAGAGTAGGCATTTTTCCTTGCAAATATATTGCGCAATGCTTACCTTCTGTTGTCCACTCACCATCGCCGAGCTTTGAAGTTTCTTCACAGCAGCCGCAAACCTCGTCCTCTGAGGAGACCACGGATTCTCGTCTGACCTTGCCAACCACACCCAGATACGGTTTCAAAGAATCAAGTAAGTCATCTTCTTCTTCAACTGCTTCATCATCTTCACGGTGTATGGGTAGGAGGAAACTGTTAGAAAATATGCAGAAGACTATCGACAAAACCCAAGCCCTTATTAACTGCTACAAAGGCAACTCTTCCACTCATCCCACACAACAAAATTCGGCGCTATGTGTTTACTGAGCAAGCTAAGGTTCTACTCCAACTATGGGACTTGCATGTGGTTTTGCAAGCCACGAGGATTGAGTTTGACACAACCATCATAAGGCAAGTCCTGGACTCTTTTAATGTTGAAGATGGCAGTGCTGTGATTTATGGCCAAAAGGTGTCTATCACACCAGAAAGTATTGCTTTTGCATTTTGTATGCCAAACAGGCCCAAACCATCTGTGGAAATTGCAGAGTAGATCAATGCAGCTCTGAAGGAGGATGATGCTTCTAAGAGGAAAAGGAAATCCAGTGCGCAAGGAATTTCAGTCGCGTAGGACCGGAAGCTCCCGCTACCTACCGATTTGTGGCTAAAGCTGTGAGCCTGAAGAATAACCCGACATATGTGTCAGAGAAACTTTTTTCTATGATTTTAGCAAAAATACTGGATTCCAAAGTCTCTATCAACCTTTGCCATCTATTGTCACATAATGTGTTGGTATTCAAGGCTTGGTATGTTTGGCAGTTTCTGTACTGGGTAATTGCTCTAGAGACCCATGATCAGGTGAGAATGGATTGGAGTCAGAAGCCGTTTCCACTATCTAGAAATATAGACTTGTCATAGGATGAAGAAGATCCAGAAAGTCAGTCAACCACCACTGGACAGAAAAGGAAGGCTAAACAAGATGAACCTGGTAGTTCAAAGAAACCGAGGACGACACTGACTAAAAGCATTGCTCTCCTGAAGCAATTGGAAAGTCAAATAAAAACAGTGTCTACTACTGAAAGGATTCCAGTTAGCCAGACTGAACAACATACTGACCAGACCACTGGTGGAATCAACCAGTCAGCAGGCCAGATTTTAGTAACCACGAGTACTGGACAAGATCAGCCAGAAAGGGCCAGTCTTGAGCAGTCAGCAGACCAGATTGATAAGGGAAAAGGCCTTGCCTCTCCAAATCCACTTGGTCGAGTCTCCATCCCATACAGTGAAGAAGCTTTGCACTTGACAAAGAAAGACAGGTTACAACAGCTGCAGACTCATCTGCTCAAGGGATGTCTCCTATTGCAAAAATCTGATTATGCTGCATTACCTTATCTGGCTCTTGTCACAGTCTATGATCCAACTCATTCTCACCCAATAACAGTTAATGATGGCTATTTAGTACTCATTCAATCATCATGGAATACTATTGTCACAATGCATGGGACAAATGCTGGATGTTGCAGGGTCAGAAGATGAACTAACTAAGGTAAAGACTGAATTAAGGGAGGTTGAGGAGCAGATTGAAAAGCTGGAGCAAGGGAGAGTAGCCCAAAACCTATGCCACACTATCCTTGAGTCTCACTCAGATAGGACTATTCAGTAGTTACAAAGTAAGCTAGCCAAGGTAGAGTCTGAGATGTAGACCATGCGGGAAGAAAAGACAGAAGCTGAACGAGCTGCTGATCGGTTTGAAACCATGCTGAGAATGAAGCGAGTTGAGTTCAACTCTTTATTGATCCTCCACAATGCTCTGAAGGCCACATTAACAAAAAGATATATCTATAATAATCTGGCCGAGATCTTGAATCCAACGGGCAGTGTTGTTTTCAACATGGATAACTTGAAGTCTCTTATGGAGATGATGCAAAGTGATTTGTAGGATAAAGTTACTGAATATAAAAGTGCTTTGAAAATCCAAGATATCCTTGATTACATTGAACAATAGACTACCATTGAAGAAGATGAGGATAAGGAGGAAGAAGAAGCAGAGAAGGAGGATGAACCAGACGAAGGTCATAATGATGATGATGATGATGTCTCTCCTCCATCTCCACCTCCAGAACCTAGTACTGGTGGTACAGGGTCAGCTAGAAGAAATCAGTCACACAGGAAGACCAGCCAGACCAGCATGAACAACAGCGGTCGAGTAATCAGCAGCTAGGAGAGCAACAACCCAACAACATTGGGAATCCATCGGCACACCGGTCACAACACAGCAGGGGTGTTAAAGGGAAAGGCAAAGCTGTGACTGAGGGACCAATAGGTGATGAGCAACATTCATTACAGCTCATCATGTTGAACAAGAGATTGAGACATCAACAGGCTCCTATAACCAGGCGGTATCTGAAGGATGATGATCTTATCTCTGATCTGGAGCGCTTTCAACGACTCTATGTCGGCGAGACATGTAAATGGTTGAGAATTGGAAATCAGCTGCTTTCCATGATCAAGAGGCCTGCCAATTACCTGCGCATCCCAGTACAGTACAGCTGTTAGAAAGGGTGCCTAAATGGATACTAACCGCTGAAGAGAGAGTAACCAATCCACATTGGCAACGATAGTCTACTACAGATTGTCACTCTTTGGCCATGGAATTAGAGCTTTTGTTGGGGAAAAAGCCGACATATAAATGCATGAAGGATGTTCGGAATCAATTGAAAGAGGTCTTAGTGCAAATGCAGATTGCTAGGGGATTTCTGGACCAAAGGGTGCGAGCTATTCTTGAAGACCAGACTGCCACCAGCAAGGGACCTCAAACTCGAATGCCAGTAGGAGAATAGGCAGCTACTCTCCGGCGACCGTTTTAGCTGGTTAAAATAACCAGAAAGATGATGCAACAAGAGAACCAGCCTGTCCTTAACTTCTTGGAATTTGTGCATGATTCCCCAGTTCTCTTGTATGCTTTACCAGCAAGAGAGGCAAAATTGCCAAGATTTTTTCCAGCACTTTATCCTCAACATCTAGAACTAGTTGATTGGCTCACATATTTCAAGATTACTGATGATCTTCAGGATTGGTATGAGCGATCGATTGTGGAATGGAAAACCTAGCAAACACTGTTCAAGGATGCTCTCCAACTGAATGATCTCCAGGAGATGAAATATGAGGTACAAAGGATCAAACTGTGTATGGGACAGTGGAAAATTCAGATCAGAGGCCTCACTAAGATCACCAACCAACTGCTGCAACTCACTGTTGAGTCCTCTAAATTGCTTGAAAAGGACATTACGGCTAAACCATGCCTAGGACCATAGTACAGAGAGATGACTGAGATTCTTTTCGAAGCTCGGATCAAAACCAATTAGCCTCTTCTCAAAGGATGTATCCATACAGCCTCGCATTGTCACAAATTGGCCAAAACTCGGCTCACCAAAGGCAGACGCACGCTCTATGATCCCGACACCAAAAATTATCATCCTCTCATGCCTTATGAAATTTAAGTTGACCACAGAAAGGTGGGATCAGCTTGAGCAGAAGTCCATTTATAGGCTCATTTAAAAGGAGAATGCTGGCACTAGGACTTGTCAGACGCCATCCAGGCCAAAGGGTAAGCGAAAACGGGTTCAATGGAAGGATACTGGGTAGTTCCATCTCACAATTTGATCAAGGATTTTTTCGTCGGTCTTCGAATCAGATGGTGGATTTTTCTAGCAGTTTTCGCAGTAGACACTGGATTTTTCCACTCAAGGGTTGGTGTCACTTGCCTGACGGCCCTTGGAATTACAATTATAAGGGCGTCAAGCACTCAATGAGCAAAATTCCAGAAGAATCAGACGGTGGATTTTTTCAGTCCGACTTGGCTGGATGTCCATGGAACTACAATTATAAGGGTGTCAAGCACTCGACGAGCAAAATTCCAAAAGAATCAGATGGTGGATTTTTTCTTAGAAATTTTGGAATCTTGCCAAAATTCAAGAAAGGAGGGAAGGATGTAGATGGCTCAGACAGTCTCACAGGGTGGGAAATGGCTCCTATGAGACGAACAATGGATCAGTCAGTAATTACCACGAGAGCTACCACAGTAATTCCCAAGGCATATAAATAGGACCCATTACATTGTAATCGGGTTGGCATTCGGGTTGGTATTTGTCGGTTGTACTTCTGCTTAGCTTTTGATTCATAATCCTTAGTTCCTGAGCTTTTCTTGAGCTACAACATCTTTATCTATAATCTTTCATATGTGATCCTAAATACAACAGTCCGGTGTACTCCAGTCATACATACTTTGTACTCATTCTCTCTGAGTCTGAATCTGAATCTGAATCTGAACATCATTCTCAGTACTTTAATCTGTTTCTCATTCTAGTAGATGTATTCCAGTTCAGTTTCTATTTCCTTTTCCAGTCTACTACTTGAACTAACACATCACCCGTAGCTGTAAACTTCTAACACTAGCATCAGCTATCTAAAGAGATCAGCTCCAATTCCAATGCCATTGGTAGGTTGTTTAGTCAGTTTGAATAAGTGCAACTATATCATATTCCTAAGAAACAAAATTAAGATGCCAATTTACTTGCACAACAAGTAGTTACATGTGTTGAGAAAGACGTGCAAGTCATCGTGGTGGCATCACCTATCAAGCAACCGAGATACCAAGGAATTGGAGTCATTGGCTCCCATTATTGGCTACATTTTGGAGGGAGAGTTTCCACAAGACTTCACAAAAAACTCAAAAGAGGAGACTCGGCAAGAAGGCAAGTTCTTGTCTCTTTCTAGAAGGATCCCTCTATCAAAGAGGGAAGGATCAAGTGTACAGGAGAGTACCAACTATTGAGGAAATTCCAGCCATTTTAAAAGATTTGCATGAAGGGGCATGTGGTGATCATTTTGACCAAGAGTTAACTATGAAGAAGATTTTGCTTGTGGGGTATGTTTGGCCAATCCTATATGTGGATGTTCAACATTGGTGTAAAAGCTGTCACAAATGTCAGGTAAATGGAAATAGAAGATTGGTACATGGTCCAAGGCAAATTGTGCTTGCAAATGGACCCTTTGAAAAGTGAGGCATTGATGCTATGGGTCATTTGCCTAGAACAAAAAATGGTAAACTCTACATTCTAGTGGCTGTTGATTACATGACTAGATGTGTAGAGGATCAAAGTGTTGCAAGGGTAAATGGGAAAACAATGAGAAGATTTGTCTAGACTCTACACTAATATTTGCAGATTTGGCACACCTTTGGAGATTGTTTTTGATAATGGTCCACGTTTTAGAAAGGGTGTACTCACGGAAGTTTGTGAAAATCTTCACATTTTACATCCTTATAGCACACCCTACTACCCACACTCAAATGGTTCGATGGAAAAGTCTAAGGGCGTATCGGACGACATATAGGGAAGACACAAATTTCACACCATTTCACTTAGTCTATGGTCAAGAGGACTTGCAGCCTATCGAGCTCAACATTCCAACCATGCAGCTTCACAAAAAAGGGGCACAAGATGACCAATAAACATGGGTAGATTGACTTCTTACCTTAGTCACACTTGAGTGGAAAAGAGAGGCAGCTTACAAGTTCTACAAGAGGAAATCTATGAATGCAAATGAGAAGCTTGATAAGAAGGTCAAGGATAAGGGTATCAAGGAAGATGGGATGGGGTTAAGGCATGGCAATCAGATTGACAATAGGTTTGATGCCAAATTCAACAACAAATGGCAAGGTCCATATGTGGTCAAAAAATCATTTGATTCAAGTTACTATCAACTCATGGATTTAGATGGCAAGGAGACTCCTAAGAAGGTAAACTGGTACAGACTAAAGCCCTACTTGAGTCGCACTCTACCAAAGGATATGCAAGAGCATCACCAAGAAGCTATATCATCATGTGAGTCTTGTAGCTTGGTTTGTGTCAGTAGTTCAAGAGAAGATGAAGAATAACTACAAAAGGAAGACGTGTTTGAGGCACAAAACACCACAAATAGCTTGTAACCACTCTCATTGGAAAATATGTCTTTTGATGGTACATGAATGTCCCATCATCCTGGGGGAGGCTGATGATAGCCTCCCCCAGGATGATACCCTTCTTTTGGTTATCTGTAATTGTCATAGTGAGCTACCTCATCCTATTAAAATCACTCAAACAAAATGGTTATCCTCATCCTTTGACTGTACATAGGCATGTGTGAGTTAGGAAATTTTCCCAATATCTCCTAACCCCCCCCCAAAAGCTAGTCATTGGGCTAGTTGAATAAAATAAAAAATAAAAAAATATTTGGACCATTTGTGTGTAAATATCTCATTGTATGCTAAATATAGGGATTTTTAAAATCAATTTTTTGTAATTTTGTACATATTTATACCTAGGTGTGTGTTTTATTATACCTATGTATTCCTTCTTTCACCCTCTTGCACCATAAGTGTATGTTTATTACCAATATCTACATTATCTAATCTCATAAATATTTTTTTCTTTTATACAAATCACCCCCACATTTTTATCCTCACCCTTGTGAAAACAAAATAACCGGCTTTTACTCCCTTAGTCACTTTTATTATATAATTTTCATTTACGTGCATACTTTTTCCTCTTTCACCAAAAATAATACAAAAGAGGCACCATATCATATGATTCCGATATATTTTTTTGTATCCATAATTATTCCACATTTTTTTATTATGTAGTCATTATTCTAACACCATGTGCTCATTGAGCTAAAATCCATGAATAGTCCGTACACTAGTCCCACCATGTATATATTCCTTTATTCAGTAATGATCCTCCTCCATGCATGTGTAAAGATAACTTGTATGCTTTTTATCATGATATGACTCATGGAGGGGCTCAATCTTGAATGCATTGTGCAAATTCAACAAAGGAGGGGGCCACTAGACAACTTTTGCAAGCATTAAAAACAGGATTTTTGGTGAGATTTTTGACGCCTATCTCCACTTCAAATTTAAAGAAGTGACCAAAAGACAAAAGGTAGCTCACAAGCTGAATGATCACCTCAATGTTTTGCATGATTTCTGGAGCTACTATCGGTGAGATATGAATTTTATAGTGGACCCAGTCTGTCCACTTTTTTTGACAAGTCACCTCTAGTCTTCTTTCACTTCTTTCACACTTCTTCACTTCTGGGACATTGGCATTCCCATTATGATGTTGTCTGACATATCTTTTGCTATGATCACATGGAACTGAGCTATGATGATCTATGAACCTACTTCAATGGTGGTGGAGATGATTCCCCAACATTCTGCTCATTTGTGTTCAGATATGCTCACAAATTCAAGAGCATCTTCCAGCTACGGTTGGCCACATCTTTTCCAACTGCGAAAAGACATGAGGTTCTTGTCTAACTAAAAATATAACTTTATTTCTCCTGACAGCTTTTCTGCGTTTTCACCAACAATGTTGCACTTGATGGTCTCAAAATTTCTTTCATTGACTACTTTTGTTGTGGTAGTGTTCTTTGGTTGAGCTTTACCTGCATCTTCTTTCCTTTGATCACCTGCTTCAATTGATGTTGACTCGTATGACTGTCGTACTGGACTTTTTTGCAATTGTTGAGCATTATCCGCCTTCATTTTAGTAACCTTTGACATTAAAAGATCCATTGTACTTTCTGGCAGAATCTATCTCTTCTGAGGAGATTTTGGTGGTGATTGTGTATCTTTCTGGACTTTAGCTTTCGTTGATCTTACTTTTTTTGTCACCTATTCTGGCAGCTTGAGGCTTTGCATCATCTTTAGATAGTCTTTGACTTCAGTTGGGCCATCCGTAGTAGGGGTTTGTACAAGGTCTTTATCTTGCTGATATTCGTTACCATGTGAATCTTGATATGAATATGTGAGCTTGATCACATGTAATTGTTTGAACACTATTGTACTTGTCGGATTTCACTTTGATTTATGGAGATCAGCTGAAACTTTTTCCCCTGATGATCTTCATGCATTTGTCTGCAGATTCTGAGTGAATCTAGGTCAATTGGAAACTTCCATCAACCATATGATATTTCAATGGTTTCTATCTTGAAGGGGTCTGTTGGCTAGAAGCTGCAGGGCTTCTAACTGGTGTAGCATTTCTTGGTACATAAGCTGAGCTTGATGGATTTGCAACTCCCCCCTTCTTAGGGTGATCACTGTAGCCTGCTTCATTATAAGAGTTCAAAACTATTTGGTTCTGCTTTAGTCTCACCTTTTGGGACTGTGAAGGTACACTTTGGGTAGCATTATTGATGTTTGACATTTGTAAACCTTCTGCATAGTTTCCTATGTATCTTCGTGAAACATGACAAACTATTCCCCAAGTCAAGCTATAGATAGCATTATGTTTGCCCTGATATTGTCTATCCCCTGGGTCTCCTATGATATGAGATTCTGTGGTTTCAGGACCCAAGGCATCATAGATGCTAGAATCTTGTCTATATCTACGACTGTTTTGATCAAAGTATATGCTCGTTTGGTTACAATGTTGAAGCTTGATTTCCGATGGAGGAGAGTTTGGCTCTGAATAGATTTCTATGATGGCTTGGGTTTCAGAACCCAAGGCATCATAGACGCTAGAATCTTGTCTATATCTACCACTGTTTTGATCAAAGTATATGCTCGTTTGGTTACAACGTTGAAGCTTGATTTCCGATGGAGGAGAGTTTGGCTCTGAACAGATTTCTAGGTTCACGCGGGTAATATTCTTTAGCTCTAGAGAGGATTGGCTATAATAGATTCTTTCCTTTAAAATGAACCATCCTTTCTAATCTATCACTAGACGCACTTCTAGGAGCTGGTATGTGGGCCGATCAAACATTGGTTGATCCTTTTTGTACAATTTTTCTTTTTGGTCTACATAGTGTGCATATGAGTTATGTGTACCATACAAAGCTAATAACATTCTGTTTGATGTGTCCCTTGGACTCCTGAATGATTGCACACTTGTGGCAGTGGATGCAAAATCATTTTCAAACCTAACAGTCTTTTCAACATTTGGTGATATCTGGACATCTTGACCAAATTCATGCAGGAATTTGTTGTTCAAAGAATCAATTTTAAGATTTTCAGGTGCCTGAGCATCTTTTTGTTGATTTTGACCTTAGAGTGTTTTTATTGGTGCTTTTAATAGTAATGAAAAATCATCCGGTTGCATTAAAAGTGACGAGTGAAATGCACTTACATCAAAATTTTCTTTTCGAATTTTCTATGACTTGCTTGGCAGTTGATGTGTCCTTGTTGGCTGGATTTCTTGGACAATATTTAGAAAAATGTCCACCTTTTCATCCACAATCTGAGCAATACACCATGACTGGTGGTATTTCATTTGGTTTCATCATGTCAAGCTCTAGCTGAGAAGTTTCTGCTTCTATGCTTGCCAAGTTGTCGGCATCTTCTTTTAGAACACTAAGCATCAAGTTGTAGATCGCTCCATCTTGACCTTTGTACCATCTTTGGCTTGGTTCCCCAATTAGAATGGCTTCTATTGGTTGATCTGTTGGATTTTCCATTTCTGGTTCTCGTCTATAGATCTCACCACTGTAATCCATGTACAACGACCCTAATTGCATATGCACCAACTATATGTTTTGCTAGCTTGTGCAGATTTCTGGATTTTTAGCAATACCCATGGCGCTCTTGGAAGCTTTGTTTGGCTAGCTACATTGGTGAAAGGCCACAGCTCTGGCATCTTTCCAACTGACTGCAAATCATCTCGTGAAGCTCGATTGTCTTTCATTCCCATGATTGTCTTCCAGAGGAGCTCTCCCACATTCTTGAATATATGCATTGGATCCAGCAAATGGTTAATTAGTAGATCACCCCAGTACGGCAACGTATGGAGAATGGACAAACGTTTCATTCCTGGAACAGGTTGCCCCTTATGTTGCTCCCATTGGCGACGCCACTCTTGTACATGCATAGGACGATATTCGACGCGACCAAGCTGACCTTCGCGCAAGTGATGACCATCTGGAAGATAACGGTGGTGGCCTTGATAAATTGTCTTTCGAAGAGAGGCAAAATAGCGCACATCCAAAGACGGCTCGCAAATTGGACATGCATTGTATCCCGAAGTTGTAAGCCCTGCATATATTAAAGCATGATTCAGGCCAAGGCAAAGTGCTTGCGAATAGCGAGAATTTTTTAAATCAAGAACCATTACCAGAAGCTTCTCCGTATCTTGGCCAATCATGCATAGTCCACATAAGAAGTCCATGGATCCTTGCATGCTGTTTTCCTACTGGTTCAACCGCATCTGCTATGTTGATCCCATGCCATAACTCCTGGAGCTCGTCAACTAGTGGAGCTAGATAAACATCCATGTTTTTTTCCTTGAACTTACCAGGTACAATCAAGCTTAATCTCAAATGACCCTTCTTGATGGCAAGCCACGGTGGGAGGTTGTATTTGATAAGGCACACAGGCCAAGTGCTCCATGACGAGCTTCTGAAGCCAAATGGATTGACTCCATTCATTGCCATGCCCAGATGCAAATTGTGTGGTTCACTCTTAAAATGTGGCCAGGTATCTTTAATGTGCCTCCAAGTCTTTGAATCAGCGGGAACCCTAAATGTTACGTCAGTGGATCTATTCGTAGAATTCCACCGCATCAACTTTGCAATGGAACCACAACGAAACATGCTTTTTATCCTAGGAATAATAGGGAAATGCTGCAACACTTTAGCTGGCACTGTCTCGCCAACTCCATCTTGTTTGTAGCACATTGCTCCGCACTTAGGACACGACAGACAATCTGCGAATTCATTGCGAAAAAGAATGCAATCATTTGGACATGCATGAATCTTGTTGTAGTCCAAGACAACTGAGGTCAATAGTTGCTTTGCGTCTCGCCTAGAGGGGGACATTTCATTGCCAGCCGGGAGAAGTTGCTCCCGCAACAACCTGTTTAAGCCACATAAAATTAAAAAGCTCCCCAAGCGCATCACCGTTGCAATCGGAAAATCTCTTTGTAAATTACGTACCTAAACAAAGAAAAGACGCTTGCATCTGACCAACCCGTACACTGACTGAAGATTCAAAAACGCTAGACAAGTACGAAGCACACATATTTTGGCACCTTCATAGATTGGTTGACGTGCCAACTTCCTCAACATGTCTTCAGGAGATAGGCGCACGGCTTCTGGTGCTGCTTTGTTAGCGCTCTCCTCGCTTGTCTGGAAGAAGGCATCCAACATCTCCTCCATGCCGTCGTCTTCTATCTGTAATCCATTTTTTGCTTCCATCCTTAGCTCTATATTGGTCGGACCTTCAGGCATAATCCTTTTTCTCTCTCTCTCAGATGTAGGTGTTATGTCGCAAAAATCAATGCCCATTCCGTAGGAGTCGTATCGTAGATTCTGTACGATTTCTCTAGCAAACTCTCCGTACTTGTGCACATGCTCATTACATATCCTACGCATGCGTAGGATTTGATACTTGCAGAGCGTGCACGAGCATGCAATCTTTTCCTCCATGTTAGTTGATGACGTTGCCATCTACAATGATTGAATGTTGTTTTAATATACATACTCCTCACAATGTAAACTACCTTGCATTCTCTAGTCTTGCCCGATCTCTGTACACCTCGGTCCATAGGTGTACAGAGATCAGGACCACCGGGTCCAAATCTCCTCTTTATTGGTCAAACCCTATATGGGTAGACACATACGTGCACTCCCAGGTGTACATGGCAATGCATGTAGCGGACAAAACCCCTTTGCCTCTTTTAGTTCCATAGTATCTGCTAGAGGGAGAGATAGAGAGAGTTTCTGTCCTTTTCACACAATTGGTCAGTCAACCTAACTCTTTCACGCCGAATTTCTCTAACTACTATCTATCTCTCTCTTTCTACCTCTGTAGCTATCTCTAGTTAATTCTCTTTCTCTCTCTATATATATCACTCTCTATCTCTCTATTTCTCTCTCTCTCTCTACGTACCCTATCTCTCGTTCTTTCTCTCTCGATCTCGCTCTCGCTATCTCTTTTTCTCTCTCTCTCTCTCGATCTTGCTCTCGCTATCTCTCTTTCTCTTTCTCTCTCTCTCTATTTTCCTATCTCTATCTCTCTCTCTCTCTCTCTCTCTCTCTCTCTCTCTCTCTCTCTCTATATATATATATATATATATATATATATATATATATATATATATATATAGATATATCACTCTTTATTTCTCTCTCTCTCTCTCTTTAATTTATACGAACATCTCTCTCTCTCCCTCTCTACCACAGCAGAGCTCGTCGCTTTACACCAGAGGCATACTGATCGAACGAGCGACTGAGCTAGGGAGATCCATACGCCCACGATTGCGGAGGACTACACAACATCGATAGAGGCTGCATCAGAGGATCCAGGTCACTTTGGCTCGACATGCACAATGCCCGGTCAGACTACTGTCCATGGAGGAGATTGATGAGATCCGCAAGCGATCGATGCTGGATCTCCTATGATCTACCTATCCCAGCTAGCTGTTTTAGCTGCTGAGTCCACACCCAGCAGTTTAGGATTCCATAATATTTTATTTTGTCATTTTGTCATCTTGTTACTCTGACTTTGTATCAGATCCACCACATTGTAACTTTCTGGTCTCATAGGTCACTTTGGCCTTTTGAAGACGTTAATATAACATTTCATTTCATTTCATTTTCATTTCTCTCTTTAATTTTAATTTCCTACGCATGCATTATCTCTCTCTCTCTCTTTAATTTCCTACATGCACACACATCTCTCTCTCTCTCTCTCTCTCTCTCTCTCTCTCTCTCTCTCTCTCTAGCTTTTTAATTTCTTATCTACACACACACACATTTCTCTCTCTTTCTCTCTTTGATTTTCTACACACACACACACACACATTTCTCTCTCTTTCTCTCTTTGATTTTCTACACACACACACACACATTTCTCTCTCTCTCTCTCTCTCTGTCTCTCTCTCTCTCTCTGTCTCTCTCTCTCTCTCTCTCTCTTTAGTTTCTTACACACACACACACACACGTACGTTTCTCTCTCTCTCTCTCTCTCTCTCTTTGATTACCTACACACACACATTTCTCTCTCTCTCTCTCTCTCTCTCTCTCTCTCTCTCTCTCTTTCCTACACACACACACACACACTTCTCTCTCTCTCTATCTCTCTCTCTCTCCTACACACACACACACACTTCTCTCTCTCTCTCTCTCTCTCTCTCTCTCTCTCTCTCTTTTCTCTCTCTCTCTCTCTCTCTCTCTCTCTCTCTCTCTCTCTATCTCTCTCTCTCTCTCTCTCTCTCTCTCTCTTTCTTTCCTACACACACACACACACACACGATGTAGAGAGAGAGAGAGAGAGAGAGAGAGAGAGGTTGGGGCGGGGGGGGGGGGGGGGGGGGGGGAGAGAGAGTTTCATAATACCTGTGGAGCAGGTTTCGGCCAAGAGATCTGAGCGCGTCGCATGCGAAAATGGTCGCCTGTGCATGGATTTTCCTTTTTTTCCCCTAATTTTTCGCGTCGAAATCTGCGTCGATATACTCGTGGTAATATCCATCGATATACGCGTGGTAAAGTATGCCTTGCCACGCGTATCTCCACGTGCATATCGACGGATATTTCAACGCATATATCGATGGGCTGCAAGTACGTCCATAACCGCGTGGAAAGGTACGGTCGTCGATATATACTGCGTCGATATCTTGATGTTATGTTGTAGTGAGAGAGACACGCATTATGAGACAGGCAGGGGTACACGACAAAGAGGGAGAAAGAGACAAGGCTGCCTTTATGGCACGTTGTACGCGATGAGAGAGGAAAAGGGAGAGGTTGTATAGAGAGGATGTTAATAAGCGTGAGTGGGGAGGAGAGAGAGAGAGAAAGTTAGAGAGAGAGTGCGGGGAGGAGAGAGGGTGTAAAAAATCGGGGAGAGTGTGGGGGAGGAGAGAGTGTGTAAATAATCGGAGAGAGAGTGTGGGGGAGGAGAGACAGTGTTATTAAGTGTGCTTTTCAGAGGAGGAGGGATGTTTATTTTTGTAATTTCTAACAAAGTTAAAGCTTAGCAACGCAAGGAGCCGTTCCCACCTCGAGCTCGCAAAATAAAAACTCACTTGTCACGAACGTTGACATCGTACCGGACCGCACGCCAAGGTTTGGGAAATCCCTCCGGTCTGCACCGAAGCTCCAAATCATTTTATTTTTATTTTCGAACGTTTAAAAGAGTCAAAATTAGGCCAAAAATCACCCAAAAACACAGAAAATCAGTTGAAAATCCAAAAAATTGCCAGAAAAATCCCAAAACTTCCCGGAAATTCTAGAAATCTCTAAAAATCATTGGCAATTACAATCAAACACTTTCGATACATATAATCACACCAAAAATAGTAGTCTTTATCGAAAATGCTAAATTTGACAAAATCATCGACCTGATCCCCGGAAATAGCAAAACGCTCAAAATTAGGCAAACAAAAGCCCAAATGCGCTTGAAATCAAGCTGTAAACACACATTCAAAACAGGTCGTAAATATCACAAAGACATCAAAGTTTTACAAAATTACAAAAGTTAGCGAAAACGAATGCAAAAATTAATAAAAATCACCAAAAATTTATCCAAAAAAACTCAAATTTTTTTTGAAAATTTTCCACACATAGGGGATAAGTGTGGCCAAAAAAATCACAAAAATCACATCAATTCAATTGCCAAATAATTTGATCAATAAAATCCAAACTAGGCAATTAAATTGACAAAATTAGCGGCAAAATTAGGTCAAAATTTGACGCATTTGGATCGTGTAAATCCCTGGTTTGAGCTAGAAAACGCAGCAATTAACCATTACACACATCAAATATGCAATCAAAACATTGAAGTAATCATGCACATTTAGCACTTTTTAGGCACACACACACACACTAATAATCGGCAGTTTTTACCAATCTTTAGGTGCGCACACAAAAGGGTAAATCTTGTCGAAATTGGAATGTGATTTCATAAATCTCTAGTTGGGCATGACCAGAACACAAATCAATCATCACAATTGAAAAATCACTAAGCACACATTGATTTCTAGGTACACAATCGAGAGAAAAATAGTGTACACACACCTAAAATTAGACATACACACGCTTAATTAGAATGCACACACACTTGATTTTAGTGCACACACACTTGCAATTGACCATTCAAGCATGCAATTAGATCAATTAGGTACACAAATAGCAACACACATTCACCAATTAACAATTGAACTTGTCAATTTCATACGCCACCAAATCTAGAAAATTTTCCCATTATGATGGCTTGAAAACGAACAATCCAAAAATTTTCATAGCATCATAGCATCAACATTACATTGCATCATGGTGGAGTCTCTACACAATTCTACACATGTTTAGATTCTAGGGAGGTTGAGAATACCACCTTGATTACCTTTCCAATGAAGATCTATTGAACGGTTGAAAACTCCAATCCTTTGTAGCAAATTAGTGTGTACGTTAGCAAAGTTAGTCAAATTAGCAAGGGTTAGTGTGAAATTAGAGTGTGTAAACACATAATTGGTAAGATATAGTGACAAATTACGGAATAATGAACACATTGCTTCATGCACACACAACCAAAATCCACAAAAACATAAATATATATGTGAAATTTATAGTGAGGAAACACATCCGATTATGCCACAATTACACTAGCATAGGCCATCGTCCCCGGCAGCGGCGCCAAATGTTGGGGGTCCCCATGGTTGCATAGCTCCAGTGACCAACAAAATTATCGATCCAGAGGGATGAGCTACCTGTCTAGGGCATGGAAACACTCACAGGATAAGTGAGCTAATCATGACAACACGAATGGTGACTCTATGAGGTGAGCTTCTCGGCCTATGGAGAAGCTAAGCCACAATGATGGGCAATCTCCACATCCACTTCCCTTCACCTCCAATCAACCCAATCACATACAATAACGATTGCAAGATGTACACAACACTAATCCTATCATGCAACACACTAATCACAAGCTCACACACATAGATCTACCGAGCACCACACTCCAACCAAACCTATATACGCACACAAGAAAAACAGGGCAATCACACAAGATTAGAGTGGGATTAACCACTAATTAGTTACAATCTAGCTAATCTAAGTATCATAGGCAATCACAAGAAGCATGAGAGAGGCAATCAAGTCACATGAGCAAGGAGAAGCTAAAGGACTCCATAGCCACACACCTCAAGAGCTCTCACCAAAGAGTGCTCTCAACAAATGAGCTTGAGAACCCTAATTTCTTTTACACACTGCCTTATATACCTAGGGTAAAAATATGCAATGCCTGTGAGCCCAAGGACTTTAGGGCTCCACCACTTACTGAATTTTCTACCTAGGCACACTAACTGACTTGTTCTTTACATCTTGGAACTCCCGTTGAGCCCGTAACACATTAAAATATTACAATGGCCTAAAATAAATTGGAAATTTACAATACATGACCATTTTGGAAAAATGTGTAACTCCAATCTTTACTGCTTTTTCCTGTTGATCTTTGATGTGCATCCATAAGGCTCATCATTTAGTAGCTTTTGTTAGCTGAGATTGACTTAGTTAATAGTGTTCAGCTATGACGGTGGCATGAAGAAAAGAAGATGAAGAAGATCGACGATCACTTTCGACAATCTACATAGGGGTGACTCCAAGATATCTTAACAAATTATCCATCTTATTCACCTCTCTTTCCTCATCCCTTCAAGTCATTTCACCCATTGTAATTATATTACTAACTTTATTTTATTGATTATTCATTAGGAAGAGGATAGGGTCTAGGAGGGCCTCTTTATTTGCCATGAGATTATGGAGGTGATTAACATCTTGCCAAGTAGATGCACGCCATGTGTGCAAGAATGGTGGGTGTGTAAGAGTGGTCAAAGGATGCACATTTCCTCCCAAAAAAGGGAGTGGACAACTTTATAATTTTTGGTCCTCCATAACTCCTACATACGATCTTTGATTTGAGCGGAGATTATAGATCTGTAATCTACATACCAAGCTCTTTCCATAAATATGTTACATGATATGTTTTTATCGCTAGATTTTAAATTTCATTTTGGGAGAAAAAGTTGAATTCAAATAAACTAGCCGTTTTGCCTATTTGAATTCAAAAGTTGTCCTTTGATTGCTTTCTTAATAGGAGAGGTTTGACTTCCTTAAAATGCCAAATAAAGAGTCCTCCTAGACCCTAGTCTCTTTTTAATGGATATTAATTGCTAACCCTTTCTTATAAATTGCACCCACTCTACTCTACCTTGGAGTAGGTAACCTCACACAAAAATCACCCACCTCTCTAGAATCTCTTCTTTCAATCTCAATAATTCTCTTCTTTGAGCCCACATTCATGTGACTCAAAGGATAAGAGAGATCCACTTTCATTTCAAATTTAAAAAAATCATAATCAATGTTACTCTTAATAAAATTGATTAGGTTTAATCCTAATTGGGGCTTCCAAAAACCTATAAATAGCAACCTTCTCTTCTTTGTAAGGAGGCTAATTGCACACATGATAACATTGCATTCTCCAACTCTAGTTGTGTGAGGAGACTGTAAGCTTTGTGAGCTCTCTATCACATTATACTCATATGTGCTTAGAGATGCTTTGAGGCTATTGAAATGAATTGAGTGATGCCCTAATCTCCATCACATTTCTAGCTTCCACTTAATCATAAATGAGACTCAATAGTTTGGGGTGCAATTGTGTACAATGACTACGACTCTTCTCTCCAAGGTCAACTCAGCAAGTTGGCTCAATGGCTTGTATAAGGTGAACTTGTCCTTAAGACTATTTGTGTACTTTCATGCTTTGTGGTTTTAAGGGGTTGTTGAATTTTTTTCCTAAGACTAATTGTAAGAGGGTGATATGGCAAGAGGGATACTGTAACCCTAAGACAATGGTGTGATGGCAATAAGATAAAGGCTTGTGTTGTCTCTCTAATTTTTTCTAATCCTAGAAGCATCTAACCTTTTAGGCCAAGATCTAGTTGTTTAAGTTGATTTTTACACTCTACCTTACTCTCTTCCCAATATGTAAGGTTTCAAAGGACTGTGTTTGGTGTGTTTGTGTGGAAATTTTACATTCTTCTCTTTGCACATTGGGCTATATACTATTTGCATCATAGTTTGTATCCATAACTTGGTAATACCCCTTTGATTTTTTGGGTTTGGCTTTGGGTTTGTTGTTGTCTTGTGTGCCTGTAGTTGCCCCAGCCTCAATTGAGTAGCATGTGAGCCTTGAGGGGTGTTTAGAGGTCGTATCTCTTGTTGCCCACCACAGATCGCCTCACTGGGTTGCTGATTTTCCCTTGAGCACAAAAATGAGTGTACGGGGATTTCATGTCTGGGTTGTTTCTTCCTCTTTCTCCAAGGTTTTTGAGTCGTTCCCGTTGATTGCGATGATTTTGAAAGTTAGTAGGGATAGACGGAAGACTAGGGTCTCACTGGGTTATTTTAGGCCTTGTGAGCATTTGGCCTTCTTATGTTCAAATTCTAGTCATTCATAACATTGAATTTTCCTTCCACTTTGAGTGACTAAAAGAGCATTCACATGAGCAAAATGCGGTGGCAATTGGGGTTGGGCAGTTGACTTTGACATAAATGATGTTTTGGGTGCTCTAAAAGGCTGATTGGGGTAAGAAGGGAGTTCATGTTTCCTACAAGTAGTAGTACTTTCCTTAAAATAACTTGGCATGGATTAGAGCATATGAAGCAAACCAAAGGGTCTCTACTTCAGGAGGAAAATCTTCTCCAAGCCCAATGATAAAGCGATTTAACTTTTGTTCCTCTATCATGAGAGGAGCATACCTTGAAAATCGGACAAACTCTTAAGCTTCAACAGATCCATTCCCTAGCTTGCAAGAAAGAAACTCAATCGTCTTAGTGGTTGACTTGTCTAGGGGAAGATAGCACTCACTAAGATGATGATTTAATTCATCCCAACTTTGGCTCGCCTCTACTACTTGGCAAGATTGGCAGTTGAGCTTCCACCATGCTTTTGATGGTCCTTCTAGCTTAACTCTCCTCATTATCCCCTAGGAAACTACATTGTAGTCTGCAAGAGAAAAGTAGTCATCCATTTGAATTATCCTTTCTTATAGTTGAGTAGGTACATCATCACTTGCGTCTAAAAATGGACGTGGTTGCACAGATTTGTGCAAGGTGCAAAATCCTCTATGAGTGCTACAACAAGCTGCATTTGATTTGGTACATTGCCAACTTGAGGTGGTCATGGTGCTTGTTAGGATTTGAAGAGTTAGCTACGGGAGAATCACAAGTAGATGTATCTCTTGGGAGTTTACGTGGCATATTTTATGGCTGTGGTAAAAAAATCCAATTTTCCTTAGTGATAGGCTCATAAATCTTACAAATACCTTAAAACTATTTAAAAGTCAAGCATTTCAAAAGATGGATTCTCTTTATCTCATCCCAAAATCTACTATGAAAAATAATGAACGATCAAGGAAAGCACTTCTTTAGCATTTTGTAGATGCTAAGTTTGTCAATTTCATGTTTTTGAGAGGAATGCCCTTAAATCCCTAGGTAGTACTTTAGAATTGGATAAAAATGACTTACAAGCCCAAATACAATGCGAATTTGTTCCACAAGGTTCCCAAAAGCACGTTCGTTTGTGGTTAGATAAACATTTCCTCCTAGAAAGGTTGATTATTATTACTTGAATCTTTCTTCCATAGGTTGGGTCATAAGACCTGTTGATACATTAACACTTGAACCAACTCCCAATTTTATTATCATCATTTCTAGATAGAGATGATCCAAATCATAGTAATGGCCCCCAATGCATTACTATAGTTATATTGTATTGGGTGTCCCATATTTGCAGATTTCAAATTCTTCCTTTAGTAGAAAAGATGAGGTAGACAAAGTTCTTTATCATGTCCTCTTTTTTTGTTCTTCCTTTTCCAGAGTTTCTATCTCCATTTGTTTTTGCAAAACTGGAGAACTCCCTCTTCTCAATAGTATCATGCCATTTGTGTCAATACCTCACTCTCTTCCTACAAAAGTTCATATTGAAAATCTTTCTGTCACAAGATGGGCACCACGTGCCAATAGAAAAGAACAGACTGAACAAACTTTTAGCACTTCATTAACAATTGAACTAAGAGAGAGACGACACACGACACGGAGTGGGAAAGTTCCACCCCAGAAAGTATTGGCCCCAAACCTTGGCGCCCCTTTCGGTATTTCTCTACATTGGATCAACACAGTACAAGACGGTACTCCATACTCTGCACCTTCTTCAGAAGCATACCAAAGAATGAGCCCTAACCTCATATTTAAAGGCCCTAGTCCCCAAAAGCAATTTACAATAAAAAGCATTCAAACTCAAAGGCATCTAGTCCAAAAGCAAAGCATAAAAGCTGCCAGTGTAATTTAGGAAAATCCGTACAATTGCCACATCATGAACCAGTGCAAAAACACAAAAATCCGTACAGCTTGCCACCTCAACAGCAGCCAGTGTATTTTTTGAAATCAACCACATCATCAGCAACTACACAATTTTCAAAAATTTGTTGCTGCTTCTTCTATTGCTTCTGCTTCTTCTAGGGTTTAGGCCCCTCGATCGGTAGCTCCGTTCTTCAGTAGGTTGACACGTTAGCAGTTTGTTACATCTCCCCTTCTTGAAAGAGAGTAATCGTCCACGATTACACCATATCTACAAAACAACTCAAGTTAGCTCAAAAAACAATTATGAGGGTCATTCCAAGGGACATTCAGTTTGCTCTTTTTGTTAAGATGTTAGGTTCTCCTTTCGTCCAGATCGGAACTCTCCAAGCAAGTCTCTACCATGTAGGAGCTTATGGACCATGCCGCGGTCGGCTACAAGCTCATGAGAAAAAAGTTGGAGTTTACCACAGAAGAACCTCCGGCCACTAACTAGAACTCCCGGCAACAACGAAAAAATTCTCAGGAATCCCATGAAAACCAACCTCAACGGCCTCGTTTGACACAACGTCAACGAGCTGCCTTGTTACAAGAAGGTTGATGCTTCAAATGTTTCCAAAGAGGGCATACATTCAATACATGTCTTGAGCAAGCCTCGACGTCCTTAGTGCAACCTTCGGCTCCCATGACAGACAGATCCCTGGCGCCACCTCCAACCAAGAATGTTAGACCTGCTCTTGGACTAGTACCCGATATTTATGGTATACACCTCAAGAGTTTTAATGAATTATGCAGAGCTTATGGAAAATTCAACGTCTTGAAAGCCCTTATTTTCTTTGACCCTGGAGCTATGGAGAACTTCATCCGTCCAGAATTCTTGAAACAGATGCACTTTGATTATGATGCACAGGGTGGAGAACTTTTGAAGCTGAGATAGCCACGGGGCAAACTCAGAAAATGGTACCGCTCATTGGTGCACTTCCAATGACTATACAAGATTATCATGGAAAAGCCAATCTCAACATTATGAAGTTTGGAAATTGCGATGTTCTCTTGGGCATGCCCTGGCACGGCAAGAATGGTGCAACTCTCTAGGTCCAGAACCTAACCATCACCGTGATACAGAAGGGCAAGCCCGTTGTCCTCAAAGTTCGGTTGTCCAAACAAGACCCTGAATGACCTCTCTAGTTGGTTTCTAGTTAGATACCTTTGAACATTGTTCGAGAAAGTATTGTTTTAAATTTGTTTGAAATGGATGCTATCTATTTTAAACCTGTCTTGGTGCCGATTTGAATTGTTTGACTTTGGTTTGAATAATGGTTTCAATAATTGGTGATTTTACTCCTGGGTGGAGAAGTGAGAAATACTGTTTTGGTATTGTTTGAACCTCAGAACGACATAGGCTGATGCCTGGGGAGCGTTATGTTGTATGCTAGAAAACCTCCGAACAACACATGCTGATGCCTAGGGAGCGTTTGGTTGTATGCTTGAACCTCCAAGCAACACACTGCGGTCTGGGGAGCATTTGGTTGTACAATCCTTTGAGCTCATGGCCCGGACCTTTTTAGGTTATTGCGGGGGGAGTGACGAGGTAGTCATTGAGTAGCTTCATACCGTAGACCATTTGTCTTGGGGGAGTGCTCAACGACGCTATTTTTTTTGTCTTCTAACATGAATATGTAAGCATTTGTGCTGCATTGTGATGTGCCAACTACTGAATATTCCTGATTGGATGAGATTGTGTGGGTATGTAATTTTAGTGCATCAAGACACCTGTGGAAGATCAATACGGTCTAGGTGTGATGGCTAATTACTACGCTGGAATATTAAGAGTTTCGATCTGGACAAAAGGAGAAGCTAACTCCTCAATAAAAAAGAGCCAAAAGGAGAAGCTAACTCCTTGATAAAAAGAGCCGAAAGGAGAAGCTAACTCCTTAACAAAAAGATCAAATTGATTGTCCCTCGGAATGACCCTCGAATTTGTTTTTGAGCCAACTTGAGCTTTTTTGTAGATATGCTGTAATCACGAACAATTACTCTCTTTCAAGAAGGGGAGATGTCACAAACTGCTAACGTGTCAAAGCATAACTTGAGTTGTTTTTGGGGTTTTTGGAGCCTATTTTGACCGTAAACTGCTCATCCGAGGTCGGATTTGAGCACTTTGACATTGTAGATTGGGGTTTTGGGCCATTCCGGACGCAATGGCGCTGTCCATTTTTCCAAATTCCTCACTCTTTTTTTGCTGTTTTTGCTGTGTAAGTTTCTCCCATGAGCGAAGCTTCTGCTCCAATTTGTGATTGTATCTGGTATATTTTACCCATTTTGTGTGAGCTATTTGCCCATTGGTGTTGGCCCAAGATCATTTGTATCTAAACATCAGAAGTTCTCCTCTTTTGAGCTGAGTTTTGTGTGTGTGTGTGTGTGTGTGTGTGTGTGTGTGTGTGTGTGTGTGTGTCTCTGTGTGGAGTGGGCAAGTGGATAGTTTCTCTCCTCTCACTCCATAGGTGTGTTTCCTGTCTCGGCCAAGTGTGTTGTGTAAGCCGAGTGGTGCCCCATAGCGTGTGTTTGTATCTTCCCAAGAGTGTGTGTCGGGTTGTTATAGAGGCGTTCTGTGTGTTTCCATCCCGCTCACATTCTTTTGGTGCCCCCACGGAGGATCTTCTTCGAGTACCTTCTGCTTCGAGCTTCAAGCTTCGAGATTCGGGATTACAGGTTGTAGGTAATAGGTTACAGGTTACAGGGACATGTACAGGTACAGGTGATTCACACAGATACAGGTAGCTGGAGAACAGTGATATACTAGCAGTGGTGTCACTTGCAGCTGTTGTGGGTATGCATCATTTGGCGCCTGTTTGAGCGCATTGTCTGCTGGATTGTACGTTACTTGTGGAAACTACCATTGTACGCCTTTGTGAAGCCATATTTGGTTTTATTTGGCAGTCCCAGCCATTTCTGAGACTTGGTCTGGAAGATAGTCATTTTTGAGACTTGACTATACACGATTTGCATGAGCCTTCGTGTGAGGGTCGATAGCATGAGGTTTTATTAAGCTGGGGGATTCTCAAATGTGGAGATCCTTTCGGTGATACAGGTAGCTGGAGTACCCTTTTCATGACCTCGCCATAGGCTATGTACTAGTGAGTCCTATTTGATGCTCGGGTTCTATTGTTGACAGTTTATGCATACATATACAGTCTATATTTTGGGTTCTTACTGCTCTACTTCTGGGGAAGCTCTGCCAAAATTTTTTCAAATTGTGATGGATGGTTTTTTGGTCTTTTGAGCCATTTATGTTGTTATGCTACTGAAATTTTGGAAAAATCAGAGGATAAGACAGGTGTGCTTTCTTGGGAGCTTCATGGTTGGCTTTAATGGTTGGATGATCAAAATGGACCTCAATTCACACCTTTTCATTTAACTCAAAGAATCCAGATAAATGTTCATGTGTCCAGGAAGATTTTTTTCCAGCAGCGTATAGTCTTTATGTTCGGGCCAAGAAGATTACGAGAGATCCTGGAATGTCCTTTGCCTTTTGTAATTCCAATGATTAACTATGAAAACTCATTTGATGTGCATGTGTTTGTCCTTATCTAAAGCTGAGCTCCATTAAAGTTTCTAGGGATTGGGTAGTGAAAAGTTTTGGGTTCTTGCACGTGTGTTCGAAGGGGTTCTCAAAGCATTGAAACTTGGGTAGCCATGGCTTTCTCTTATCCGGAGTTTCATGGAAGAAGTGATGAAGATGTGGAAGACTTTCTAGAAAAGATGGAGTTTTCTTGCATTAGCAACCAGATTCATGACCCTGCGTAGATGTTACGTCTTCTCCAAATTTGTTTGAAGAGTGATGCACGAGTTTGGTCCAAAGCATTTGAAGAGGAGTTGCGTGGGGCTGATCCACCCGTAAGATTGAGTTGGGACAATCTAAGGCATGGATTGGAAGTGGAGTTTGTGAAGATAGAAGATCTTGACAAAGTGTGTCAAGAAGTACAAGGTTTGGTGCAAAAGGAAGGTGAGCCAATAGATGCGTACATACGTAAGTTCTCATTGGCATGGGAGCGGATGTGCAAGGCCTTAGCACCACAAGTACCCCCGCCTGACATGATGAAGAAGGACAGGTTCTTGGCTGGTCTTTGGGAGAATATACGTTGGAGAGTGGAGCTAAAGAAGCCTAGGACATATGAAGATGCATTGGAGGTAGCAAGGAACAAAGAGTGGAAGCTAAGGAAAATGAGTCAGCTAGGAGTAGAGTCTTTGCCCATGAGGTCTGAATTTCAGCATATGGAGCCTTCGCAAGGTCGCATGTTAGGGGTTCATCATGAACTAGTGGTTTCTGTTACTCCTCAAGTTATGCCACCAGTGGTCACTATAGCAGTGCAAGATGATGGGCTAAGGCAAGACATGAGGCAAGTGGTAGATTTAATGAAGAATCTCAGCCTAAACTTGCTAGGTGAAGTGGAAAATAATCGAGGTCAAGGGAGGTTTGCAAATCAGCCAGGAGGTGAAGAAAGACACAAGAATGGTGTTGGACAAAGTAATGGTAGGTTCTGGAGGCAGACGCCCACGTGTTATAATTACGGAGAGTTGGGCCACATCATCCCACAATGTGATAAGCCACCAAGGATGGGGGGAGACATGTATCCATTGCCAAGAGAGATGCTAACTAGGTCAAATGATTATGGCATTGAAATTAAGGGAGATGAAGGAACCAGTGGATTAACCCATGACGAAAAGGAAAAGACAAAAGTGATCAGTGTAGTCATTTTGGAGAAGGCATCAAAGTTAGAGGATACATTAGTGATGCCTATTGGGAAGAGAACCACAGAGGACAAGGAAGGAAGAAGTGCCCCAGGTCCTAGTAAGAAGAAGGGAAATAGCCATGAGTGCGAGGATGTCAAGGCTAAGAGGAAAAGGAGAGCTCGTCTCAAGTTTCATGTTTCAGATTTTCCACTAGGGGATGGGCAATTAAGCTATGACTTGAAGGAGGATATGACAAGCAGGAAGGCCGATGTCACTTTTGGGCAGCTTATAGATATGGTGCCTAAGCTAAATCGACAGTGGAAGAGGATGGTTAACCCAATGGAGAAAGAGCTAGAGAGAGGTTCAGCGAAGGTGTTGGCAATGGATGAGCTACCAGACATTTGTCCAATAGTAGATGTGTGGCATAAAAGAAAAAACCTGGGACAAGGTTATGTGGATGGTGGAGCCCAAATATGTGTCATAACACACTCATGCGTTGAGAAGATGGGCCTTACAGTGACTGGGGTGTCAGGCTTCCGGATTAGATTGGAAAACCATCAAAAGGTAAAATGTTTGGGTGTTGTAAAAAGCTTAGAAGTGGAGGCATATGATGCAAAGGCAGTGGTTGATTTTCATGTGATGCCAGCACGGTTGGGAGCATATCCTATTATACTGGGCAGACCATGGCTAGGTGCAGTAGGAGCTGTTCAGGATTGGAGACGTGGTACTATTAGCCTCTATGGAAAGACAGGTACCAAGAAGCTTTATAATATGGACACAAGGAAACGATTAGAGGAGCTTTATGAAGATGAGGATGAGTCTAGTGATGAAGACTATTCTACAGTGACTGATGAGGACAGTGATAGCACTACCAGCAGTGATGAGGATGCTGATGTTGCATTTCTTTTGATGGATAAAGAAATCCAGGAGTCTGGTTTAGTTGCATTTGCGAATGAAGTTGAAGATGAAAGTGAAGGGCCTTATGAAGTGATTGAAGGGCTGATGCAAACCAAGGTTGAGTTGTCAAAGAAGCAGGAATTGATGACACAAATGATCAGTGGAGACCTCTCAACTATGGAGAAGGAGATATATTTGCACATGCTAGCTAGTTTTCCTGATTTTTTCATTAATTCATATGAAGAGATCAGAGGGTTCAAGGGCGAAGAGATGCATATAGAGCTAAAAGAAGGTGCTAAGCCAGTGCGGCAAAGGATAAGAAGGATGGTGGGTCAAGAGAAAATGGAAGCCTTGCGAGAAGAGGTGGACAAGTTATTGAAGGTAGGGTTTATAGTTCTAGTGGAGACCACAAAATGGGTGAGTCCAGTAGTAGTCAGTCCAAAGAAGGATGGGAAGTGGAGGATTTGTGTAGATTTTAAACCCTTAAACGCAGCCACTAAGAAGAACCCATATGCTCTTCCATTCATTGATCAGATCTTGGATTCAGTGGGGCAGGTTATGAGAGGTACAATGTGTGTGATGGTTTTTCAGGCTATTTTCAATTGAAGATTGCTCTTAAAGAGCGCACAAAGACAACTTTTATTACGCTATGGGGCTGCTATTGCTAACAGTATTGCCATTTGGGTTGACAAATGGACCATCTTTCTATCAAGAGAGAGAAAGTTGGGTATTGAAACCATTCATTGGTAGTTGTGTTAAAGCTTTTATGGATGACTTCTGTGTCTACAGCAGTAGGGCTGAACACCATGAGAAGTTGCAGATGGTATTGGCTCGATACGATGAATGTGGAGGACAACTAAATCCCAAGAAATGTCATCTAGCACAGCCAAGGGTGAAGTTATTGGGCCATATGGTGTCAGAAAATGGCATTGAGGCTGATCCAGATAAGGTTAAGTCTATTATTCTTCTTCCATCACCTACGAATACAAAGCAATTGGCAACCTTTATACACAAAGTGAAGTACATGGCGCGGTTTATTCCCTTGTCTTCACAGCTCCTTTATCCATTACAACAAGTGGCAAAGCATGATCCATTGCAATGGGATGACAAGTGTGAAGAAGTGTTTCAAGAGGTGAAAGAGGTGTTAGGGGGTTGTCAGCCATGTAGGCTCCTGATTGGGAGAAAGTTTTTTATGTAAATCCATCAGTAGCATATGATGCCATTGGAGCCATGCTATTGGAAAAGGGGAAGGGAAGCCATTATATGAGGCCAGTGTATTGTGCAAGTCGAGTGAAGTTGGTAGCAATTAAAAAGTTCTCGGAAGTAGAGCTAGTGATGGCCAATGTAATATTTGCTTGTCGACGATTTCGTCATTACTTGCTACCACGACCTTTTTTTTTCTTGACGAGTTATGCCTTTTTGCCACAGTTAATTAATGGCACTAACATGTCAAATGTGGTCAAGAAGTGGGTAATTGAGCTGCAAGAGTTTGAGTTCTCTTTTCTAGTGGAAGATAGTACAAGGGCTACCCTAGCTGATTTGTTGACCTACAAGGAGAATCCCCTTATTGTCAAGGAAGAGGTGGTGAGAAAGGTAGTTGAAGAAGTGCCACATATCAGCAATGCACATGTTTTGTTCTTTGATGGTTCATACAGAAAGAGCCATGATGCAGCTTCAGGGGGTATAGCACTTTATGATCTAGAGGGGAAGCTAGTATGCAAGAGAGGGTTCAAATTGGATGCTCATAGTAACAATGAGGCTAAATATGCTACTCTGGAAGCTGGATTACACATTTGTTTGAAGCATGGGGTTCGAAGGTTGAGCATGAAAGGTGATGCCTTGTTAGTGGTGAAGCAAGTGTTGGGTGTGTGGAAGAGCAAGAACACCTCATTGAAGGAAATGTGCTTCAGAATTAAAGGCCTGTTAAAAAAGTTCGAAGCATGGAGCATCAGACATATTGAACGTTCTCTAAATGGAGAAGCACATGAAGCAACTCAAAGCATGATTGGGGAGTTACTTGTGTTGAGGACCACTTTACCTCTTTATCATGGCCGGGAAAGTTTGGCTCAAGAAGAGGAGTTTTTGCTAACAGGAATCATTCCAAAGGAGATTCAGAAGTTTAAGAAGTATGGTTTTGTGCATAGAGCATACAGGTACAAATTGATTGGTGATGTCTTATACATGAAAGGGGCTGATCTCGTGTTGAGACGTGTACCTTGGCGGGAGGAGCTTTATAGAGTGTTGGAAGAGAATCATGAAGGCACATGTGGCGGCCATTTTGCTCTAAAGATCACCTTGCATAAGATCTTGCAAGAGGGGTATGTCTGGCCTAGTTTGCACAAGGATGTTCACCATTGGTGTAGGTCTTGCAATAGGTGTCAAGCATTTGGGAAGAGAGTGTTGAAGCGAGAGTTACGAAAAACCATTATGGCATTTGATGTGTTTGAAAAGTGGGGGATTGATGCAATAGGCCCGTTACCTATCACAAGCAGGGGCAAAAGCTATATTTTGACTGCAGTGGACTATCTCTCTAGATGGGCAGACGCTATCGCAGTAAAACAGATCACTGCAAAGGATGTGGCAAAATTTGTGTACGAGGAAATATGTTGCAAGTTTGGGGTGCCATTGGAGATACTTTCAGATAAGGGGCCAGGATTTAGAGCTAAACTGCTAGATTTTTTATGCGCGAAGATGAAGATTGGGCACCAGCATACCACTCCTTATTATCCACAGTGTAATGGCTTGAATGAAAGATTCAATGGTGAGTTGGTACAAATTCTTTCAAAAGTGACAGAGCACCAAGGAAAGAATTGGGATTTGGAATTGCCTAGTGCACTATGGGCTTACTGTATGTCGGTGAAGAAAGGTACAGGGTTTACTCCATTTCATTTGGTGTATGGAAAGGAAGCACTATTGCCTGTGGAAGTAGATTTGCCTGCAGTCAAGATGTTAGAGAAGTTGCTTGGGCCGCCTAGTGATGCATTCGAAGAGAGGCTCTTACAGCTACAAGAGGTTCAGTTGGATAGGATGAGTGCATTGGAACATTATGGACAGATGCAAGATAGGGCTATGTCAAAGATAAATGAAAAGGTCAAAAGTAAGGGTATCAAGAAGCATGACTTGGTTTTGCGCTACAACAGTAAGCTGGACAACACCTTCCAAAAGAAGTTTCAAATTAAGTGGGAAGGCCCTTTCAAGGTAGTGGAGTGTTTCCCGAATGGTACATATCAGTTGGCTAACCTGGATGGGGTTCTACATAAGTCAAGGGTAAATGGATTGCGTCTTAAATTGTATCATGCCAGGTTAATGATGGTCGAGCAAGATGAGCTGTCTGTGGATCAAGGAGTGTTGGTGAAGGATGAGGAGACTTGTGATGCTGCGAGTCTCATATCGCTTTTTGCTGCTGTTGATCATGAATGATCTAGCAGGCTAGGGGATGGGCAAATTATGTCAGGAGTTTTTTGGAGCAAGGGATTGTGCATATGTACATACACATGCATGGTGCATCGAATAAAGGATTGCCCATTTTCCATAGCCAGGTGGTTACGTGGGGCCCACATGTGTACAGGTAGGACAGCATGTACATAGTGCATCAATTTTCACTATTACCAGTACCAGTGTGTTTTTTCTACAATAAGGAGGAGTTGGTAGCACGTAAAACTTCTCGAGGAAGCTATCCGCAGGCCGATGACATGAGATAAGCAGGTGCGTTAGATGGCATCTAGTGGCGTCAGGAGGGCGAATGGGGTCAATACTTGCACGTGGATGAGTACGGACACAACGTGGGTGTTTTCTTGTGATAATTATGCAGAGAGGTCATCATGAGGACCATCTTTTGGGGCCACTTCACGTGGTGGCGGGATGCATTATTGAAAAAAGTCGAGTGCTAGGTGTGCGTATGGATGCAGCAGGGTGACAACTATGCACTGCGAGGTCAGTTTTTGGCATGTTCGGGGGCCGTTTGAGGTCATCTAAAAGACCAAGGGTGCCCAAGTAAAAAAGCTCAGTGTGGGAACTGAAAAAATAGAGAGAAGACCAGAAAAAACGTGGAGAAGAGAGGAGGAACAGCTGCAAGTGTGTTTTTGGGATTTTTGGAGCCTGTTTTGGTTGTAAACTGCTCATCCGAGGTCGGATTTGAGCACTTTGACATTGTAGACTGGGGTTTTGGGTCATTCCGAACGCAATGGCACTGTTCATTTTGCCAAATTTCTCAGTACTTTTTTTTTTTTTTTTTTTGTGTAAGTTTCTCCTATGAGCGAAGCTTCTGCTCCAATTTGTGATTGTATCTGGTATATTTTACCCATTTTGTGTGAGCTATTTGCCCATTGGTGTTGGCCCAAGCTCATTTGTATCTAAACATCAGAAGTTCTCCTCTTTTGAGCTGAGTTTTTTTTTTGGTGTGTGTGTGTGTGTGTGTGTGTGTCTCTGTGTGGAGTGGGCAAGTGGATAGTTTCTCTCCTCTCACTCCATAGGTGTGTTTCCTGTCTCGGCCAAGTGTGTTGTGTAAGCCGAGTGGTGCCCCATAGCATGTATGTGTATCTTCCCAAGAGTGTGTGTCGGGTCGTTATAGAGGCGTTCTGTGTGTTTCCATCCCGCTCACAACGTGGCAATTGTACGACAGATGTGGCAGGCTGTACGGATTTTCGTGTTTTGTGCTGGCTTATGACGTGGCAGGTTGTACGAAGTTCTATAAACTATGCTGGCAGCTTTTGGCATTGCTTTTGGGACCAGAAGCTTTTGAGTTTTGAAGGATTTTCACTATAACTGCTTTTCAGGCCAAGGGCCTTTAAATATGAGGTTAGGGCTCATTCTCTGGCATGCTTCCTTGTGAGGGTGCACAGTCTGGAGTACCGACTTGTATTGTGTTGATGTAATATAAAGAAGTATCAAAAGGGGCGCCAAGGTTTGGGGCCAATACTCTCTGGGGTGGAATTCCACTACTCCGTGTCGCGTGTCGTCTCTCTCTCTCTCTCTCTCTCTCTCTCTCTCTCTCTCTCTCTCTCTCTCTCTCTCTCAGATCTGTTTTTATTGCTAAAAGTCTATTCAGTTTTCTCTTTTCTATTGGCATGTGGTGCCCATCTTGTGCCCATTTTGTGACAGTGGACAAGGATAGAAACTACTCTCTGATACCACATTTGTGAGGCCCATGCAAGAAGGGACTACCGGTTGCACCATCTCCAAATGGATACACCAAAATTATCGACATCCCTCCTGCTTGAGACTGACACAAAGACAAGAGTCCTCCCGCTCTTCAATGCCAATTCAAGGGGTGATAGCATTCACGTTTCTCATATGGAACCCTTAACCCCAAAAGTCAAACTTTCAACTAAAGTTATGAGATCAAATGTGAGCTCAACCTTCTAGGGTCAATTAGTGGGAGTTCTCTAATTCAACCTTCGTTCAAGGTCACTGATGCTTTTTTCTTGGTTATGACGGAGCTCAACAGTTAGTTGTTTCCCTAAGATGAGTGCATTTTCTAACTACATGAAGCCCTTGTTTCCAATTTTAATCCCCACTTTGTAAATCAAAATCCCTTTTCTCGTTTTTAACATAAAATTCGGTTCCACTTTTTGGCCAATGTGCGCTCCTTGCCGCACTGTCGAAGCAAGGGACTTGCCAATACACCGTATGCGAGCCACAAACGGCTCCAAGCACACAACAAGCCTAAACTAGCAAGCTCAAGAAAACAAAGGGTGTGTCACTCACCGCTCTACGCTCGCCTTCGTGGTGGATTCCTCGCCGCGATGAAGTAGAAGCTGCAGTCGTGCCGCGCTCAACCGCTTCGCCGCCGTCGTGCCTTCGTAATGCTCGATCGCACACACACTCTCCCTCTCTCTCTCTCTCTCACACACACACACACAAGGAGGTGAAGAAGAAGAAGAAGATGGAGATGGAGCAAGAGCACTCTTCAATTGCACAAATGAGAGAATGAGTAAAAATTAGGTTTAGTTGGCTTTTATAGGAGCTCACCCCATTCACACTTGGGCGCCCATGCTTAACCAACTAATCCCTTGAATGTCCAAGTTAAAGTGCGCCTCTCATCGACGATCACTCTACCTTTCCCTATTGGTCCGACAAGCCCGGTACCTGACTCTAAATCATACATAATACGCGTCCATCGTAGGTGATGGGTGTCCGTGTGCCATGAGGGTTAACATGCCCCCCTTCCTGATGTAGATTCCGTCCTCGGAAGCTATTGAGTTGAAGCTGGTTCGTTGAGGTGGAAGAGCATTTGAGATTAATGTCCTTAGCCTTCTTCAGTCACTGCAAAATCAAACAACATTGGCACAGTAATTGCATTCTCTTAAAAAGCATATGCAGTTTTAGGTAGACACATTGATTGGTAAAAGAATTTCAAACAATTTGTTAGTAATGAACATTAAATTGCAATGTAATCAAATGCATAAACAGATGTAAAGGCAAAAAATTAAACAAGTCTGGGGTCGCTAATTTGACGGTCGAAAAGCACTAGAGATCAAATATTAATACCATGGGTAAGCTTCTTAATTTTCAGTGGTCAATTAAGTTGTTTAATCGCGAGAGCCAAGTATTCATGTTCAAGGGCTGACTAGAGGCTATATCTAGAAAACCTTGTAGTTAAGCTACCATAAAAGGAATTTCTCATGAAATCATCGCCTGACTGATTACTTTTTCTTTGACCCCCCAATGTCTTTTCACATTGATTCAATTATGATGTGTGTGCTTATTTTGTATGCCTTGGGTTTTTTGCTTTTCAAGGAAAAGCGCCCACACTGGGAACCTCTAGGGCTCTAGTACCATAGGCAATACATGTGAGTGAAGTACCAAATCAAGCTGAGATTTCTCTTCCAGCTTAAAATTTTACATTGTGGCACTTTGATTTTTTGCTTGTTCATTTTCAACATTTAAATTTTGTAACTTTGGGGGGTCATATAACACTGTTACACTCCCCAGGCTCATCACATTAGTAAACTCCCTTTATAATACTTAAGCTAAAGGTCGATAGGGTTAAGCCCACTAGAAAGCCCTAGTACATTTCATACAATGCTGCCTAAATCGGATTAAGAACCTAAGTAACCATTGCTTATTAGGAAGGCATTCCCCATGGTATTAAGAGAAGATTTCTAATACCTAGCTTGGTCAAACTAGCTTAGTCGGACTGCTTGATTTTTAAACCTAGACAAGTGACTATGACAAAAGATTACATTGAATTAAATGTTTGATACCAAGCAAATGCACTGAATATTATGCTACCAATCACAATCAAAGCAGACAAACATGGATGCAAAAAAGATAAGGGCAATGCTAATGGACAAGAAACACCTGTTTGTGTTGATGGTCGCGCTTGATTTGAAGGTTCCATGAAGGTCCAAATCCTATCAATAGCAACACGCTCCTGTACACACTAGGAAACACAAACAATACCTCCAGGAGGCACATCAGTGGGAAAAATTAAAACTCCTAAAAAACAAACTCAAAACACAATCTAGACCCCTAACCTACCTATCTGTCACCCCTTTTAGAATCAAGGAAAGAGGATATTATATAAACCGGGTGGCCACCCTAAGGCTAGGCCTCTATCCTCATCATCTAGATAAATAAAATCGTTGTCCGTGACGCCATAGTCTTCCTCGGTCTCTATTAGTTCCTCTTCATCATCCTCTTGTGCAAGCATGCTAATCAAGAACCTCGTGATGCGTGGATACTCATCTTGTGCAAAAGAATAAGCATGTGCCATTGGAGACACATTCGCCACTGGGTAGGGATCACTAGTTAGCCATAGACGTATCAGCCATTCTAACTCCTCAAAATTTCTCTCACATGCAAGGCTCTCTATCAAATCCCATTCGCAAGAAAGTATAGGGTAGCATACGTAGAACACTTGTTGAAAAGACAAGGGGTACCTTTCATCAAAAATAGAAGTGCATGCCTCTGGTGAAGTAGCCATTTCTGACAAGACAGATAGATTTGGTTAGGCCTTTAAAACATAAGAGTTGTTTTTGTGTGTTGCTTGACTTGACACGGTGAATTTGGACTTATATGTAAGATCTGATAGGGTGCTCTCTCATTGCTAGGCGCTCTTGCTCTTTACTATTTTTCTTTTTTTGTGAGTATAAGGCTATATATATACATTCCCTAAGATCGGAGATTAAGAGGTCAGGGAAAAAGGTTGAGAGGGAAACAAATGAATGATGGATGTCCACACACACTCCCCCCTTCCTTGGGTAGATCATACCGTTTGAAATGAGCTTGTCACCCTTTGAAACCAATTGTTCCAGTTGGTAATAGGTGAGGATTTTTGCCAGTAGTTTTCTATTACCCTAGGTGCCTCGTCAAGCTGCAAGGGTGGCAAGGTACTCTCCCAGGATGTTATTTGCAACGTTGTTGTAGGTGGTGAACTTACCCCGGAAGGTGCAAACTCTTTCGTGCTTGGATGGATATGTACAGTGGTAGGTGGAGGTTGTGTCGAAGCTTCTATTTGCATATAGGAACTACATGAAGAGCAAGAAGCTTCATTTGATTTCCCTGTTCCTGAGCTAGGTGGGACAAATCGTTCTTTCTTTGGTACCCAAACTAGCTCTAGAACGGGTGTGTAACATTCCATGATTTTTTCCTTTCCGCGATTTTCAATTTGTTTTGGAGCCACAGGATTGGGTTTACATGGGCCAGGTGACAGGTAAGAGTACACTTTACGTTTGGGCACCCAGATTTGATCATTTCCTTCATAGTATCCTTGGGCTTCCAATAGTCGTTTAGGAATCCAACGCAGCGTTTCTTTACATTTCTTGGAGTGAGTGGTACGGTTCTTGCTAGGTTTCCGTTTTTTTGCATCAACCATGCTCACTACAGAGGTTTTAGGGACCCACTTATATGTTTTCTCTGTTATATTAGGATGGTTCTTGTGTGTCTCAAGCTTTCTTTCAACTACATTAGTTGAAGCTCTAGAGAGTTGGGCTATGGGGACGTATGGTTCAACCTCCTGGACATGCAATGTCTTGGGTTTTATTTCCTTGGGCAATATCTCAGGGACTATGGCTTGAGTGGTAGGGCTAAGAGTTGGTTTTTGCGTTGTAACACCCCCAGTCCCCCAATCAATAGTGCATTTGGTGGCTATCATCCACGTGCGGCCTAGGTTTATATTACCCTCCATAGTTCCAGTAGGCATGACCAAAAAGTCTTGAGCTACCACCCCATTGTCATAACTGACAGAAGTGTGCCAGATTCCAAAAACCGCAGTTTTTTTCTTGTTGACACCCTTGACTTGGATAATACTCTCAGATAGAGGTGGCTTCCCTAACTGACACCACACCCCATAGGATAGCAGATTGTATTTAGCACCCGTGTCCAATAAGGCGTTATATAGCACTTTTCCATAGGCACTATTTAACTCAATGGGGTATCGTAGAGGTGTGTCAGAGTCCAACCCATCCTCTTCGTGTGCTTCATTTGCATTAGGTTCCGAGCGAGTAGCTCTACCTAATGTTTCCATGAAACGGCTAAACATACTAGTACTAGGCTGTGGAGCTTCGGGAGGTGCATGGCCTTCTCTCTCAGTGTTTTGGTTAGGGTATGCTTCCATGATTTCTGAGTCGGAGGAGGAATCACTAGCGGCTATTTTAGGGTCTTGGGTGGTGCTACCTTGTGTCCCCGCTGAGGGTCTAGAGCTTATCGTGGATGGGTAATGGGTGTCCGTATGAACAGAGGCACCCTCAATATGCTCGTGTTCTAGCACCCGCCCAGAGCGTAAGTGCATGTGCTTTTGATACCCTAAGGTGTCAAAAAGCTGCTCTAGGAGGCCTTGTGACTAGTTTTTAGCGTGTCTTTTGTTTGTTTTTTTGCTAGATTTTTTTGAGCGTGTCGTGGAATGGGCCGTGTGATAGCTCAAAACGAGCGTATCGGTCAGAGGGTCGTGCCGTGCTTTACAGCCCTCCGTTTGGTCACTCTATGCCCTCGGAATCCCTAAAACTGTCAATTTCCAGTAGGGAACTAGGCCCAAACTAGAAAGTCTAAGGGTGCAAGTGGGAAGAGAAAGGAGGAGAGTGGAGGACTTGTCCCACATGCTCTCATTCTCTCTTGAGGGAGTAGGGTATATATATAAGAGTGAGTCTAGTATACATCATAAGACTGAGGACTGAGGCCTGGGCCTGGGCTTGGGCTTGCGCTTGCGCTTGCGCTTGCGCTTGCGCTTGCGAAAATGATCCCGATCCCGGTCTATCTTTTATACAAACCAACCCGTACGTTTTAAGAGTCGTGTTTTTTATTTTCGAAAAATATCGCCGCCCACTCGCTCGCGTTTTTAATTTCCGAAATTTTTCCTTTTAAAATTTTAATTTTTTTTTTCCAAAATAATATTTTTTCTTTTAAACTTTTTTTTTTTTCAAAATTTTTTTTTATTTTTTTTTTTATTTTTTTTTTTTACGCAGAAAAACGCAGCAATTAAAAAAATGCAGAAAAACGCAAAAAAGCAGAAATTGCAGAAATTGCAGAAAACTGACAGAAAAACGCAAAAAAATGCAGAAAATGCAGGAAAACCGCAAAAAAAAATGCAGAAAATGCACAGAAATTGCTGAAAATGCAGAAAATGCAGAAAAAACGCAGAAATTGCAGAACTTGACAGAAATTGAAAACGCCGAACTTGAAATTGCAGAAATTGAAAAACGCAGACAATAGCAGAAATTGAAATTTGACAGCAATTGCA
The DNA here is from genome assembly GCF_014529385.1 of Adiantum capillus-veneris. Taxonomy (NCBI): domain Eukaryota; kingdom Viridiplantae; phylum Streptophyta; class Polypodiopsida; order Polypodiales; family Pteridaceae; genus Adiantum; species Adiantum capillus-veneris. The sequence continues at coordinate 28,304,894 of NC_140946.1, forward strand.
GAAAAAGCAAAAAAAAGGTATCTCCACACACCCCTTCCCTGCCTTTCCTATGATAGAAATTGCACCACAAGGAAGCGTGAAGTGCTAACCGAGCTTAGTGTAGGGCATATCCCCGGCAGCGGCGCCAAAAATGTGCGCTCCTTGCCGCACTGTCGAAGCAAGGGACTTGCCAATACACCGTATGCGAGCCACAAACGGCTCCAAGCACACAACAAGCCTAAACTAGCAAGCTCAAGAAAACAAAGGGTGTGTCACTCACCGCTCTACGCTCGCCTTCGTGGTGGATTCCTCGCCGCGATGAAGAAGAAGCTGCAGTCGTGCCGCGCTCAACCGCTTCGCCGCCGTCGTGCCTTCGTAATGCTCGATCGCACACACACTCTCCCTCTCTCTCTCTCTCTCACACACACACACACAAGGAGGTGAAGAAGAAGAAGAAGATGGAGATGGAGCAAGAGCACTCTTCAATTGCACAAATGAGAGAATGAGTAAAAATTAGGTTTAGTTGGCTTTTATAGGAGCTCACCCCATTCACACTTGGGCGCCCATGCTTAACCAACTAATCCCTTGAATGTCCAAGTTAAAGTGCGCCTCTCATCGACGATCACTCTACCTTTCCCTATTGGTCCGACAAGCCCGGTACCTCACTCTAAATCATACATAATACGCGTCCATCGTAGGTGATGGGTGTCCGTGTGCCATGAGGGTTAACAGCCAACAAAATTAACCCTCCAAGGTCCACCCTCCCACTGAACCGCTTGATAAATGTACCTTTCCAAGGTAGTATTATGATACTAGTAAAACCTTATTCCAAACATGTTGAACCAAGAATACATTTCAAGCATTTGAAACCAACCCTTACAAGTGTGCATTTATCAAGTCATTTCCACCTTTTTCCTTCTAAGAATATTTTACGTCCTTTTTTGTTTAGTAAAATTAAAGTTATCTAGTTATCTTTTAAGAAATCACATATACATCTCCAAGAATATAGAAATCCTTGTCTTAGGATTCAGGTATCCTGTCTCCTCTGCCACGTGTGGAGGCACACCTTTACACAATTTTCAATTCTTATTTCTCTTTATTTTGTCTAGAAAACGCTTCAATTAATCTACCTTAAGGTTCATTTTAGATAAGTATTCTGAGAACAGATCAAAGGTCCAAATGATGAGTACATTTATGGAATAGCCCATTTTGATTTATAGCCTTTTCAAGGTTCTTTTCTACCAAATAATTAGAAGAGTTCCTTAATTATATCATATCTTTCTCCCTTATCTGATCCCTTCTTGGACCCATTTTTCTTCCTCTTTTTCCCATTGACATCAGGCCTACCTAGACTAGGGTGATTCCAAACGCATCCATGAGTTCTCCCACCCAACCGGGACGCATTCCCATTCAATCCCATTTTCAGGGCCTTGAAAGCTCAAAACATAGAACAACAGTTATCAATCCTAGCAAGAAAGGACCATCCCCCATTGCATCCCACACGTAAATACCTCCCCTACTTTTTTTTTCTAAACATGTAAGACAAATTTCACACTTAAACTTCTATGCTATGATAGGACTATCCACGTTGATGAGCACAAAGTCACTAATTCATGCCAAAAAGCTTGCCCACTAGCCTTGTGTATATATGTGTATATAGTCTTGCAAGTCTATGTAAAAAATCATGTATAAATGTGTGATTTTGAAAAAATTGTGTAGTGATATTTTGGGTTGTTCAAGTCTCCAAAACATGACTTTTAATAAGTATTTTCAGCGATACTTTATAGCTCGTGAATCGGACTTGTACATCATGAATTATGAGCATCCGAAGTGGGCGGTCTCAACTTAGAAAGTGATTGCGGGTGCATGCAACAAGAGCAATTAGGCTAGCTTGATCATTTGAATTAGAAATGATGAGGTTTGATAATTCTAGATGTAGCCGAGATGATGGGTTTCGAGCCATGTGTTACGGTGTGTCATTCGATGACCAAAGCAGCATGTTATGTCCCTAAGGGATTCACCATGGAAAACTTACCACACCACGTAAGTGCAGGGAAGGGGTTTTTTCTTACAAGTTACATAAGCATATAAGTTAGGAGCAGGCCCCCAATAATTTTTCTCCCAAGCTTAAAAATAAGGCAGGGGGTATTATATTTATGGGGTAAGGAAGGGAAAAAATTAGAGGAATTTTTTTTTGTGTTTCAAAATCATGGCTTCCCAAAAGAGCCTTCCCTCAAACTTGTGAGTCAATAGCTACAAAGATACATGCAAGAACTAACACTGCTTTGTATTAATTTCTTGTTTTGTGATTACACTTCATTTGTTGAGGGATGAAAGCCATAAAGAGCTTGTATAGATGCAAATTTACACAGAGAACCTAACACAACTTTATAGCCATGTTTTTTGAGTAATTTAGATGGGTCCAAATTGGACAAGTAGCTAGAGTGCACAAGTAGCTAGAGTGCAGGCTGAACATGCACATAGTTTGAAGTCAAACTAAGACACATTGAGGGTACATCTAGGTATCAACAAAAGTGGTTCCTTTGTACATTTCCAATCACTATGCTACATGCTCTTTGACTAGTTTTACTCAGTTAGATCATGTAAGACCTAAATTTTATATGTAAGATAGGGGTATAATAGTTCTTTGCATTGATTATCGTAAGAGTAGAAAGGGGGCTCATATTCCTTAATATGAGTCGTATATAGGGGTTTTATCAAAGTTGTCCGCTCGCAGGTGGCGTCCCATTTTGTATATAGAGCTCGGGGGGTTCACTATGAGTAAAACTACTATATCACGTGCGTTCAAGACATGTTTGTAAAACCCCTTATCTGTGAATTTTGTTAGGAATATAATGTACCCTTTTCTTTTAAATCTGTAAGTTTTTTTCAAATTTGAAAAAATAATGCACTTCTGTATATATATTTCTGTAAGTTTCAAGAACTTTAAATACCCTTCTATTGAAGTCACGTGATAGGTTACATTTTTATTGGGTGACCTCCCCGGGATATAGAGTGAATCCCCCGGGGTTATGTCTGAGAAAATTTTGTCCGAGAAGCTCTCCTGCTTGGGGGAGAAGCTGGAAATTTTTGGGCATGCGGGAGTTGGACGGAGTGAGGAGGAAGTTTCTTAGTGTCATGGGGATTATCCCACATGGAAAGGAAAAAGTGGTAGGTGAAGGGTATATAGCCTAAAGGGGGCGTACCCTTTAGGAGTATCACTTGATGCAAGGATGGCTTGATGGGCTCGTGGGCTCCTTGGGGAGAGATGTCGCATTTTTTATCTGTTCACACCACCTGCCTGGGCGCTTGGTCCGATTTCTGGTCCCTGGTCACTTGCCTCCACCCCATTCCCTTGGTCAAAGGGTCACCGAAACACACCTCATTTTTTGCCTAAAAAAGGCCAAAAAAGAGCCAATTAAAAGGTGCCTAAAAATGAAGCCTTGTTGGTTGAGAAGAGAGAGAAGATCTTTGGGAAATAAAAGATAAGGAACCCCCATTTTAATAGCTGCAACACCTGCAGAATCTCTAGAGAGCTCATTTTTTAGCAGAAAGTGTACACCCCCGGTTTCGAGCGGCCATAACTCTTTCATCCTTCATCTGTTTTTTGCCTATGGATATCTACCGACATCTCCATAAGAAGAGCTTCATCATAATGTCCTTGTTTTCTCCTAATTTTGAGTATGTTTCATGGTTATTGCATGTGTTTTCAGTGGTGTAATAGTTCTTCCTTTCGATGGTGTGATTCATGCAAGGCTATAGAGGTACTCATTTTTCTTTCCGTTTGCATGCTCTCATTGTTTTGGTGCCCCCATTGATGAGCAAGTGCTCCTATGCTCCAAATCCTGTGGAAAATGTCTATTCTGCAGGCAGAGAATGTAAAAGGGATGTGGGTCCTTATGGACAACTGTTTATGCATGTGAAAATTGTGGACATCACTTGAGGTGATCGTATAATTGGATTGTAGCCTTTGGAAGGTTGTGAGGTTTTGTGAAGCCAAGAACTGGGGGCTCGGTTACCCTGTGTGAGGTGGATTAGCTATTGGAGTGATACATCGACATCCCTTTTTGACATCACATGTAAGTGTTTGTGTGGAAATCAAACATGCCGGATGAGTTCCCACAGTTTCATGGATTTCCTAATGAAAATGCGCAGACTTTTATTGAAAAATTGGAAGTCAATTTCTTACTGTGAAATATACTAGACCAAGCTACATTGTTGCGGCTGTTGCAATACAGTTTACAGGATGAGGCAAAAGTTTCGTTACACAATCATGAAGAGTTGGTGCATGCACAGACTCTAGGGGTGGTTTTGGACTACAATTGTGTGAAGCAAGCTTTCTTGGCATATTACAGATCCATTGAAGTATCTGATAAAGTTTGGCATGAAATTTTGGGGTACACTCAAAAGGGTAATCAGAGTGTTGATGATTTTGTCATGCAGTTCACCCATTTATGGGATAAATTGGCCCGAGCTTTGGGAAATGAAATCCCTCCATCCATGTTAAAGAAGGACCGTTTCATGGAAAACTTAAAAGAAAGTCTGAAGTTCAAAGTTGAGCTGAAAAGACCCGCCACCTTCGAGGAAGCACTCACTATCGCTAGGGAGAAAGAATGGAAGGCTCAAAGACTTAATGAGTATGTGAAAGTGGTTTCTGTGCAAAGTAATGGTGGCCAAAAGGAAGAAAGTCAGACAGAGGCTGGAGCCCAACCTGCTCAAAGGGTTGCTAATATTAAAAATTTACAACTAAATATGCAAGACATGATGACCATGATGCAAGAATTTTGACTTAGTGTTCTTGGAGGTTGGACGTGGTCGTGGTCGCGGTTGTGGTAGAGGAATGATCCAGGCATGTGAAGCTCAACCTAATGCTAATGCTGGTCATGGACAAGGTGTCTTTGAGCCGTAGAGGAGGTTTATTTCTACTTGTTATAATTGTGGTGAACTTGGTCATACTAAGCACTTATTGCTCAAAGCCAACAAGGATGGGAGGTGACATGTTTCCAGTTCCCCAGCAGATTCTTAAGAAGCTAATGATTATGCATTGGATATATGAGGAGATCAAGGTACTGAACAGGAAAATTAACCCTCAACCTCTGGTGGTCATGTGGTATTGTGCGGGTTGAAAATAAAGAAGCAGATATGCTATCCATAGGCAAAGGAGACAGGGAAGGCTATGTTGCGCCAGGTCCTGGCAAAAAGAAAGGGAAAGAGAAAGAGGGTGAAGATGCAAAAGCCAAGAGGAAGAGAAGACCTCGTAGCCGGTTTTAAGTAGCAGATTTACCTTTGGGAGAAGGCCAAATAGCTTTAAAGGAAGACCTGATTGGGAGGAAAATAGGTTGTACTTTTGGACAATTGATGAATATTGTGCCCAAACTCAAGAGGTTGTGGAAGTCATTAGTGAATCCAGAGAGAGAGCCAAGGCATGGACAAGTTAGAGTGTTGGTTGTGGGAGAGTTACCCGACATTTTTCCTATGGTGAATGCTTGGCACAAAGGTGTGGGCATGGGAGAGGCCTACATTGATGGAGGTGCTCAAGTTTGTGTGATCACATAGTCATGTGTCGAGAGAATAGGTCTCATTACATGTGGAAGCTCTAGGTTTTGGATTTGACTCGAAAACCATGCCAAAATGAAGTGTTTGGGGATGATTAAGAATTTGGAAGTTGAAGTCTTTAATGTGAAGTTTATAGTAAACTTTCATGTTATGACAGCTGGCTTGGGAGCTTTACAACTCATTCTGTAATGACCTTGGTTGAGAGTTGTTGGTGCTGTGAGAATAATGAATCCAAAGTTACCAGTGAAGATAGTTTTGAAGATTCAAAAAGTAGCTCTGCTTCCAGTTCCAGTGACGAGGGTGAAGTGTCATTCTTGTTGTTGGACAAGGAGAAGGGAGAAGTGGGTGAAAGATTGCAAGTGTCAAGGAATGCAAACGCTTCAAGCCGTTTAGAGCAACTTGAAGAGTTGATACAACGTAAATAGGAATTCCCAGTGAAGAAAGAGTTGAGTCAAAATATATTGAGAACTCATTGGACGCAAGGAGAAAGAAGGGAGTACTTGACAATGTTGGACAGGTTTCCAGATCTTTTCATCACTTCATACCAAGAAATAAGGGGTTTTGTTGGGGATCCCATGAAGTTTGAGTTAGTTTAAGGGGCAAAGCAAATACGACAGAAATTAAGAAGGATGGTAAGGAGCAAATGAATGCTTTAAAGGAATAAGTGGATAAACTTTTAGATGCAATGTTCATTGTGCCAGAATAATGTTGAATGGGTGAGTCCTATGGTGGTCACTCCAAATAAAGATGGGCATTGGATAGTTTGTGTTGATTACAAGCCATTAAATTCAGTGAGACCAAGAAAGATCCTTACCCTTTGCCTTTCATTGATCAACTTTTAGATGTAGTTGCTGGCGTTGAAAGATACAGTGTCTGTGATGGTTATTCGAGATATTTTCAGCTTATCCTTGCTTCTGAAGACCGGAAAAATACTACTTTCATCACGCCATGGGGTTGTTTTTTCTTTTGTTGCCTTCCTTTTGGGTTGACCAATGGGCTTGGAAATTTTGAAAGAAAGGTGGATTGGGTGCTTACCCTATTCCTAGGGAATTTTGTCAAAGGATTCATAGATGATTTTTGTGTATACAGTTCAAGGAAAGAGCATGTTCAAAAGCTTGAAATGAATTTTGTAAGGTATGATGAATGCAAGGGTCAGTTGAACCCTAAGAAATGTCGTTTAGCACAGCCACGGGTGAAGCTTCTTAAACAAGTGATTTCAAAAAATGGGATTCAAGAGAATGCAGAGAAAGTGGAGGCTTTGTTGTTGCTATCATCTTCAAAAGATACCAGACAATTGACCACTTTTATACAGAATATTAAATATATATTTTGTTTCATACCCTTGGCATCACAACTATTGTATTTATTACAACAACTAGTTAAGAATGATCCCTTGAGTGGTCTCATGACTGTGACAATGTTTTTGACAAAGTTAAAGAGGTTTTGAGTACACTACCCATTATGAAAGCTCTTGACTGGAAAAAAGAGTTTTATGTTAACCAATCAGTGGGAGATGATTCCATTGGGGCCATGTTGTTGCAGAAAGGGAAGGAATCTCAGTACATGAAGCTTGTACATTATGCTAGCAGCGTGAAGACTCCTAATGAAAGAGATTAGTCTGAAATTGAAATGGTGATGACCAGTATGGTTTATGCTTGCAGACGATTTAGACACTACTTTCTGCAAAAATAATTCACCTTTCTCACCAGTTATTCATTGCTTTCTCATCTGTTCAATAATTTATCACAAATATATCAAAAATAGTGATGAAATTGGTTGTTGAATTCCAAAAGTTTCAGTTCACCTTTTTGGTGGAAGCGAGTACTTGGGATACCCCGGCATATTTACTCACTTATAAAGACAATCTTGTTTTGGTTATGCTGCTTCGTGAGGCATTGTCGTTAATGATGCACAAGGAAAGATTGTAAGGAAAAGACGGCTAAAACTTGATGCAAAAAGTAACAATGAAGCAGAGTACATGGCTCTTGAAGGTGGTTTGCACATTTGCTTACAGTTGGGAATTAGACTCTTGCAGATCAAAGGAGATGCCTTGTTGGTTGTAAAGCAAGTATTGGGAGTATGGAAGAATAAGAATCCTAAACTAAAGAATTTATGCTTCAAGGTGAGATCGTTGCTCAAAAAGTTTAAGGCATGGAGTTTTCATCATATTGAGAGGTCTCAAAATGAAGAAGCTCATGAGCTGCCCAGGAAGTGATCACTTGTGTGTTTGTACTGAAGTCAAATGCCCCTTTATATCATGGGAGGGAAGTGTTACCAAAAGATGTGGATTTTTTGTTGACAAGTGTTTTACCTGAAGGTTTACCATCCTCCGAAAAATATGCTTTTATAAAGTACAAAATTCTTGAGGATGTGCTTTACACGAAAGGAAGTGATTTGGTTTTGCATCGTGTGCCCTGGAAAGAGGAAATCTACAAGATTTTGAGAGAAAATCATGAGGATACTTGTGGAGGCCATTTTGCCATGAAGATCACGTTGCATTAAATTTTTCAAGAAGGCTATGTATGGCCAGGAATTCAGTGGGATATTAACCATTGGTGCAAGTTGTGTTTGCCTTGCCAGAAGATGGGGAAGAGAATATTGAAGCTCGAATTACGGAAGACAGTTCTAGCTTTTGATTTGTTTGAAAAATGGGGTCTTGAAGCTATTGGATCCTTACCTATGACTAGCAAAAGAAATGCTTACATTTTGACAGCACTGGATTATTTTTCACGATGGACAGAAGCCAAGGCTGTCAAAGAGATTACTAGTAAAGAAATGGGGAAGTTTGTTTATGAGCATATATGCTGCAAATTTGGTGTGCCCCTTGAGCTACTTTCTGATAGAGGACCAGGATTTAGAGGATAGCTGTTCGATTTCTTATGCGAGAAGCTCAATATACAACATAGGTATAGTTCTCCTTATTATCCATAATGCAATGGTCTCAATGAGAGGTTCAATGGAGAGTTGGTGAAGATCTTAACAATAATGACCCAGACACATGGGAAAACTTGGGATTCGGAGTTACCTTGTGCATTATGGGCCTACAAAACTGCTATCAAAACAAGAACAAGGTTTTCTCCTTACCACTTGGTGTATGCCAAGGAATAACTATTACCAATTGAAGTGGAGATTCCTGCACTCAAATTGTTGTCATTGGGAGATGAAGAACAAAAGAAATCTGGAAAAAAAGGTTGTTGGATTACACATTTGAAATTGGACAGAGTTTTATCTTTGAGATACTATGAAGAAGTAACAAGGAAGGCTCAGCTAAACGCTAATGAATGTGTACAAGATAAGGGAATTAAAAAGGGTGATCCTGTGTTGTGATACAACAGTAAGTTTGAAAATACCTTTCAAAAACAGTTTCAAATCAAATGGGAAGGTGCTTTCATTGTTGTCAAGAAGTTTGATACTGGCACATATTAGTTATTAGCAGGTTTGAGTGGTGCATAGCATAAATATCATATTAATGGTTACAGATCGAAGAAATAACTAGCATGTTTGATGAAAATTGTGACAAATGAGATGCTATCAATAGGGGAAGACAGTGTGGAAATATCCGAGAATGTAAATGATGTTTCTGGAAATGAGTTGCAGCAGTTGTTCACCCTAGGGACCTCTGCTTGTCATGAATGACCAAGCAGGATAGGGGGGGTTGGAAAGCTACGTCAGGCATTTTTTGGATGATCATAAAGTCACTATAAGTCATGCCAAAAAGGCTTTCCCACTAGCCTCATGTATATATGTGTACATAGTCCTGCAAGTCTTGGAAGTGACCATGTAAAAAATCATGTACAAAGGTGTCATCTTGCCAAACTTGGGTGCTATAGCTCATGAATTAGACTTGCACATCATGAGTTCGGAGCATCCGTAGTGGGCGGTCTCAACTTATAAAGTGATTGTGGGTGCATGCGACAAGAGCAATTGGGCCAGCTTGATAACTTGAATTAGAAATACTGACTTTTGAGAATTCTAGATGTAGCCGAGATGATGGGCTTCGAGCCGTGTGTTACGGTGTGTCATTCAGTGATCAGAGCAGCAAGTTATGCTTGAGGAAAGTTTGTCCGAAAAGATCTCCTGCTTGGGGGAGAAGCTGGAATTTTTTTGGGCATGAGGGAGCTGGGAGGAGTGAGGAGGAAGTTTCCAAGTGTCATGCGGATTGTCCCACATGGAAAGGAAAAAGTGGGAGGTGAAGGGTATATAGCCTAAAGGGGGAGTACCCTTTAGGTGTATCACTTGATTCAAGCTTGGCTTGATTGTAAACAAATCTTCTTCAACACCACATCCTTTTCTCTATTCCTACTTTACAGTGGCTAGTTACTCATATGATGAAAAGTTTCAAGTTTAAGTATTGAAGCTATGAGCTTACAAGATAATCACGATACTAATTTTATGGAGTAATCAAGTATGAAACATGGCATAACTATCATTCCGAGTAGTAAACCAGTAGGCAATTTACCATATTTGAGTATTAATAAAGAAGCATTTGAGGTAGAATGCTAGGTTGCTGATCACCTAAGTGGGGGTTATATTCAATGCAGTTCCTTAACACAAGCTTTTCTATTGTGTTGGTGGAGAGGAGAGATGGTAAACTGAGCATGTGCATAGATTATAACAGGATGAATGCAACCTCTACTAAAGATCAATATTTGCCTTTATAAGTCGATAAATTCTTTAATTAACTACATGTGGATTGCTATCTTACATAAAAAGACATACATGGAGAGTATCATGAGGGATGCATAAGACATGTAGATATACCCAAAATTACCTTTATAACACAATTCTAGCATTATGAGTTCTTGGTTATATCCTTTGGCTTGATCAATGCTCCTGCTATTCTATGACACTCATTGACAATGTCTTGGAAAAGCTCATTGTTGTTCTCCTCATTGGCATGCTTGTCTACAATGCTGCCAAAGAGGAGCATTTGAAACATTAAATATATGTGTGTTTTGCTATTTCAAAACAAGCTTTATGTCAAGGAGAGGAAATGTTACTTTCTCAAGACAAAATCCCGCTATCTTAAACATGCCACTTTAGCAAATGACATACCAATGGATACTTTCAAAGTGGATGGTATTCTTCAATGATGTCTTTCTTTTTTGGGATTGGTAGTCTTTCATGGAAATTTTATGAGGGATCATGCAAGAAATTTTATTAGGGATTATGCAAGAAATTTTGTTTCCATGATAAACCAATTAAAGGATGAAAGACTTTCTTTTGGGGAGAAGATCAATAACATAGTTTTGAAAAGCTCACTGTAGCTCTAGCATCGATACCTATACTAGCTATAGTTGATACAATTTAACCATTTGTTCTAGAAATTGATGCTAATTCTAGGGTTGTTGGTGTAGTTATATTCTGAGATGGTAGAGCACTAACTTTTGAGAGTAAGAAACATGATTGTGTACAACATAATTACTATGCTCAGAAAACAAGACTCTATGCTATAGTGTACACCTTTAAAAGTTGAGGCATCATTTGTATGGAGCTCGGTCTGACATTGTATTTGACCATAAAGCATAAAATGTTTCTCAACTTAAATTGATTTGAAGGCTTGAATATCTAGGTGGTCTACAATTCTTGAAGAGTATGCTGCTTCACTACATTATTGCAAGGTTGATAGAATGTTGTCGCAGATGCTCTTAATAGAATGCCATAGAATAACTTATTCGTGGAGATATGAAGTTATCTTTTAACATCTCTTAAGAAAAAATGTGAGCATGACAAGGCATCCTCGAAAATGTACAACCATGTTAAAATGAGGGACACTTCTCACTTCAATGTCGGTAGTAATTCTGCTATCTCCATACAAAATTATCATCCATGAAGTGGTGAAATGAGTTGATGGAGGAGTTCCTCCATCGAGGATGGCACCTACTCTACAAGGGGAGAGTATATATACTCACATATGCAAACATATTGCACAATTTTCTGAATGTCATGATAGTAGTGTAAGGCATCCAAGCATTAAGAATAGTCATACACTAATATATCAAAAGTTTTATTGCCAGGTTTATGTCAACTGTTCAAGACTATGTCTTGCATTGTCAAAAATATATTATTCACAAGCAACGTGCCTCAAAGCACGTGGACTCTTGTATCTTCTTGAGGCTTCCAATAATAAACGGAAAAGCATTTTCATGGACTTTAAAGAGTATGCCTTCATCTTACTGCTGGAGGATATGTGCCAATTGAGGTTATTGTTGACAGGGTGACCAAGATGTACACTTTTATCCTACCAAGTTTACTATTAGAATGCTGAATTAGCATGATTATTTGTAAAACATGCCTACATGCTTTGTGGTTTTTCTAAAAATATAGTAATAATGGATCATGGTCCAAAGTCTAATAATCACTATTTTTGAACTATTGGCATACAACTCTGAAATCTAAGTACTTGTGGTGATCTAGAGTTGGATATTCAGACAAATTATATCTACCAAATGCTGCATATGTCAACAAGAAGAAAATGGATTAGGAAGATTATCTCCCCATCTTAGAGTTTTCCTGCAATAGTACAAAATATGTGACTATTAAGTTCACTCCACTTACGCTCATGTTTCTTTTTTCAAATAGATCACCAATTTTTAGCAGGGTTAGCCATAAATCAAATTTTCTCGAATGGGAGAGTAATGTCAGGACATGAGTGCTAGGGAGCATGGCTCCTACAAGATGGCATGCACGCGGGTCCTATACGTAGGATCTACCTATATATAGGGGCTGGTCTCATAAAGTGCCTTAGGCCATAGACCTCTGGGCCTCATAGAAAGCCCTAGAGTAAGGAATTTTATTTTCTTCCTTACTTTTTAATGTCCTCACTTTGGTCATGCCGGGTGCATATTAACAGGACTTGAGAAGATTTTCACCCATAGTTTTCAACAAGAAAATACACATAACTAATCAAACATGTAAGATGAAGCTCCCACAAAGGGAGGGATGGCTCTACAAACTCAAGTTTTATAGCATGATTTTGCGTTTGAGAAACTAGCTTGGCAACTAGGTGTCTAAGGCTGACGCCATCAGATATATGATTTTGTATATTAGAAATGAAGTAGAATTTGTTTAAAAGTTTATTAAAAGATTCTGTATATTAAAATAAAAAATTTAGAAATTTTTTTGCTTGCCAGGTTAGGTAAAATTAACCTGGCAAGCAAAGGAAATGCTTGAAAAGCATGTTGCTGAGCAAGCTGTGCCTATGATAGCATAGGCCCTGAGCGTGCAAAATGTTTGAGGGGTAAGTTGGGTCTTAGTGAAGAAGGACCACTACGTGTACAAGACTAAAGGCTCCTCCAAATCAAAGGACATTTTTGAACGATGTGTGTCTAATAGTATATTGCCACTAGAAAAGAATCGCATATGGGGGTGGAGTGACGAGTCTGGGGTGACTCGTGACTCGTGAGGAGGCACGGTGGATTCCTGAGTCGGCTCTCTGCCTCAAAAGAGATTCATTCCGCCCTTGCAAGATCTGGGCGTCAGAAAAGCAAAGTCCTTTCTTTCCCTTTCTCTTTTGGACAAGACGCCTGCATGCAACATCGAATCTCTCTCCCTCTCTCTCTGTGGGGAATCGGGATGCTTGATGTTGCTTGTCCTGCTTACTAGTACCGTACCACCACTCTTACCCTACTTGCCATACATAATTTTTTTTCACTATACGGTGAACCCTTCAGACTTGTGGACCTTGATTTTTTCCTTGTGGGCCTTGATTTTTTCTGCTTTTTTTTGTGGAAAATCTAGTTTTACGTAATTGCACTCACTCACCCACTCTCGCATGTCACAAGTGTTGAACCATAGCCAGCGCACTTTAAGCACCTTGCCTTTACCACTAGGCCAACTCCTTTTGAGTGGGCCTTGTACTTGTTACAAAAAGAAGCTTGTAACTACTTTAAACTAGGAATCTATAGCTCTCATAGAAAACGTGCCACAAAGAAGATATTGTATTACCGCACAATAGCCCCGTTGATGCTTTAAGCCGGAGGCTCACATTGAGTCTATGTTGATTGATGCAAGCCTTCAAGAAAATGTTGTGCTCATAAACGAAAGTGCGTTTCCTTCCTCATACTAAGCTGCATTTGCATTGAAATGTTGTTTATAAAAATAAGATTTATTGAATTGAATGCAATTAACTGAGGTAAATAAGTCAAATTGTTTTTAAAGGGTTATAGTGACTTAAATGGAGTTAATTGAGATAAATAGGTTAAGTTCTTGAATTTCTTGAAGAGGAAACATGTGGAGAAGATCTTGTCTAAGTTCGGTAGCCCTTGTGAAATGCACAATAGCCACCGTTCATGCAAACATAATTCCCAAGCACAAGAAACCATAGTTTTTTAAAAGAAGGCATCACTTGTGCCACTTGCATGTCTGAATAAATGCATGTTCATAAGATTGATCCTAGGCATTGTTGCATTTGTGCAAGTTCAATTGTGAGCTCGTTGTGGTGGGGTCTGGTTGGCTGCAGTGCATCTCGGATTTCGTGGTCATGGTCGTTTCTTGGGTCTGGTTGTCTTGTCTGAGTTTGGTGTGAGAAGATAGGGATCATGTAGGTGGCAGCTTCTTGTACCCTGGTGACGACTTACGACATCATTTTCAAGATAAGTCATTTGCTCATGGTTTGGGTGACTCCAATGTTAGCCGTAGCAGCACTAGCCTTTTTCACTTGTGTCTGGTGGCTTCCGTGTTAGCCGAAGTATCATTTTGTGGGTGGGTGGCTCCTCGTCTTAGCTAATGTAAACAAGTTCCCTATTTGTCTATTGGTGTTGATGGATGCTTTTGCTTGGTGTGAGGGGATCTATGTATGGAAGGTTTTGGGTTTATTTAAGAAGAAGGCTCATCAAACACATTGTGTTTGTTGGGGAGTGCACCACATTCCACATACATGGCTAGCTACAAGAACAACAAGCACAAAATCATTATTTAAATATACCATTTCAAAAATTGGCATTCTTGCCATCTATCAATATTTTCTCATTTTGTATGCTCATCATTTGGCCTAGTTTATGAAAACTTGCTTCACAATGGTTTCCTTTGTCTTACCATGAAAACACATTTTTTTGGGTTTAAAAGAAAACAAGATACGGTTTATACTTCTCAAATATCTTTTTCAAGTGTTCTATGTGCTCATTTCTCAGGAGAGAATGCACGCATAAGCCATTGTGAAGGATTGGGGGGACTGGCCTCTACAACACCTCAAACCAGCACGAAGAAAAGAGGATGAAAATAATAGCTCTCTAAAGATAATGTGGATTGATCCTCGCTCACAAATTTTGACAGCCTCACTCCCACTCAACCTCGACTACCCTAGACTACCTTCCCTCTATACCGTTACAACTCCCACTATACTTGGATGCACAAAAGGAAGCAAGGGAACAAAGAAAATCAAAGGAAAAAAGTAAAGAAAAACAATGGAAATCTCTGCACTTTTTCTCATAGAACCAAGAGTTTCACTTCTTTTCAAATGCCCTTCCATGTGCTAATAGAGACTCCATAGGCGCTCCCATATATACACATAGCTTGCCAAAACCCATCCAAATCAAGCCCAATTTGAAAACCCACAAAGTTCAACAAAAAAACTCAAAAAAAGTAATGGAAAACTTGGGTGAAACCTTGCCCTTTTGCGTATGTACAAGCAAGGAATTGCAACACAGTCTACCCTCGACTAGCTGCACCACAGGGGACTACACACAACATGGCTGCCATAACTCAAACCAAGATGAAGAGAGGTCAATATGCAGAGCTAAGCACACACTCTCATCAGTCCATTGAGAAGACACACACTCTCAACTCACCACACCATGCTCTCGCAAGGCAAGAGCGGCACCTCTACACCAAAACCCCCACCCTTCCCCGCAGACTACATCAACACATAGTTTCTTCTTCACAGAGCTGAATATCCCTTTTCACTCACGACCCCAAGCTGATAAAAGTTTATTTTTTGTTCATATTTTTAAAGCACTAACTCACTCCTTGAAGTCTTGACACCTCTATGTACAAAAACAACAAAACTATGTACCTCGCACAACTGGCCCACATGCGTAAACACAGCTGGCACACACCGCCTTTGTACACTTTTTACAAGCATGATTTATTTACATCTAAGGCTCCCAAAAGCATTAAAGAAATATCTCAAAGACTTTGGGGTGGTGCGCGCCATTTTGCCAAAACACGTCACATATTTCCTCCCCAACAAGCATGGAACACTTTCAAATGTTTCATGTGCATTTCTTGCTTCATCACATGATTCTTGTCACATAAGTCTTGATCCTCGTCCCATTGACTCTTGCCATGTACATCTTTCCATCCAAGTCCTTGAGCTGATAGCTTCCATTATCATACACCTTATGCACCACAAAAGGACCTTCCCACTTTGCCTTGAACTTTGTTTGAAAGTTATTGTCCAAAGCATTATTATACCTCATAACCAACATGCCCTCACATATCCCTTTTGCCTTTATCTTTTCATTGAATACATCATCCATTCTTCTTCCCAAGTCTTCATAGTATCTAGTGACACTTTCACTATACAACAAGAGGCTATGCATAGATGCCAGTCTTTCCTTTACATGCTCCTCCTCAACCAAACTATGCTTCAAAATGAACTCTAATGAAGGAAGCATCACATTAACCGGCATAACACATTCTTTTCCATAAACCAAATGAAATGGAGTGAACACCATGGATGATTTATGAATCAATCTATATGCCCTCTCCAAATACATATCCCAATATTTTGGATGCTCTTCCACAAGCTTGATTTTTTTTTTTTGCAAAACTCCATAGAATGCCTCCACCAACCCATTGCATTGTGGATGATAAGGAGTAGCAAACCTATGTTTGATCTCCAATTTCTCCACCAATTTAGTGATAAGATCATTTCTAAACTCTTTCCCTTGATAACTTACAAGCTCCAATGGCACTCCACGTCTACAACATATGCAATTAAAGATAAAGTTGCATACATCTTTGCTTGTAGCCCCTCTACTAGCCTTTGCTTATTGCCATCTTGTCATATAATCCACTGCACTAAGTATGTAGTGCTTCCCATTTTTAGTGCCTGGAAGAGGACCAATTACACCCACACCCCACTTCTCAAAAGGTCCATAACTTACAATATGTCTCAAAGGCTCGGGCATCAACTTTCTCTTTTGATACATTTGGCACTCATGACAACTCCTACACCAATGCACGACATCCCTATTCATACTTGTCCACATAAGTTGAGCATTCAATACTTTCTTTCTCCTATTTTTCACTCCAAAATGGCCTCCACATCCTTCCTCATGACATGCTTTTAAGCAATCAAAAATTTCATCATGGTAGAGAACTCTTCTCATAACACCATCAACCCCCTTGTGATACATTTTCTCTCCAACCAAGACGTACCTCATAGCTCTTCGTGTGATTGCATGCCTTCATTGAGAAGCCAATCCCTTTCTTGCAAAACCCATTTGTAATACATGATCTTCCTCATGGAGGGATTCCCTTCCAAGATACCTTGGCTCTCTACTTATCACTTCATGCACATCCTTTGTGAACACGTGTTCCACCAATTCATGAGCCCTTACATTCATGTTTTGGGGTAAATGCCATATTTGAAAGGAAGCAAAAGACTTTAACAAATTTCTTACTTTGAAAACCAGCCCTTCATGCCTTCTTGATTCACCTTCCACTTACCTTGAACTTGCCTCACAATCAACGTAGCATCACAATTGATTAAAAGCCTCCTTACATTCCTTTTGACACATTCTTCCAAGCCCAAACAAAGGCTTGCATACTCAGCCTCATTACTCTTTACATCCACTTCGTGGCTTCCAAAGTAGCAGTCAATTCCTTCTTTATCCACAAATATATGACCAATAGTGCCCTTATTCATGCTCCTCTTGAAAGCCCTATCAAAGTATAAGGTACCCTCTACATCCTGAAGCTCCACATGCATAGTTGGACTTGGTACTATCTTCTTTTTCAAATATTTCTTCAATTCATTACTCGCATGAATCTCTTTAAAAGTGAACGTATCTGCCATATTTTCTCTCACACTATTATCCTTAGTAAAGCTCATGTCAAATTGCTGCAAACTAAGTATCTGCTTTTGCAATTTAGGACTATTCCCAGGATACCTTAGTGCATGAGGCAATAAACTACATGATGTCAACACGACTGAAGGCTTACAAATAAGATAAGATTTTAGCCTTTTTGTTGCATATACCAATGCCCAAACCAATTGCTCGATCTCATGCCAAGATTTTTGTGCATCATTCTTCACCTTGCTTATGTAGTAAACCGGCCTCATATAAGATTGTTTTTTTCCTTTTTGCACCAATAACGCACCAATAGCATGCTCACCCACACTCAAGCTCAAGTAAAACATTTCATCCCAACAAGGAGACATCATCAAAGGTAGTGTAGATAGCTTTTCCTTGACGTCCTCAAAAGCTATGTGCTCATGCTCAACCCAAAGAAAAGGGTCTTTTTGTGTTGCCTCTTGCAAAGGGTGCATATATTCACCAAGCATACAAAAGGACCTTGATAAGAACCTTAGCTTTTGTACAAAATTCATCAACTCCTCTGTACTTTTAGGACTCTCCATCATAAGAAAACATCCCACTTTTGCAGGATTTGGAGCTATCCTATTCTCACTTACCTCATGGCCAAGAAGTATCACTCTAGCTCTTGCAATTTTACACTTCAAAGGATTGAGTTGACCCCATCATCATCAATCCTCTTAAATACCATATAAAGCTTTTTCACATGAAGCATTCTATCAATGTAAACACAAAAATCATCCATAAAAACTTTTACAAAGCGTCCAATGTAAGGCCCCAATACTTTGTCCATCCAACTTTGGAAGATTTCATAAGAATTCATTAAGCCAAAGGGCATTACCCTATAGCAAAAAATTCCCCATGGGGTCAAAAAATTGGTTTTCTTTTGATCTTCATATGCAATCCCAATTTGAAAATACCCACTAAACCCATCACATACCGAATATCTCTCATGACCTGCAACAGTGTCCAAAATCTCATCCTGAAAGGGAAGTGGATAGTGATGCCTCTTTGTTGCCGCATTCAATGGCTTATAGTCAGCACATATTCTCCATTTATCTTCCTTTTTTGGAACTATAACCATAGGGGAAACCCATTCTACATCATCCACAAGGTAGATAAAACCAGCTTGCAAAAGCTTACTCACCTCCATCTCCAATACCTTTTTTTGAATGGTGCCCAATCTCCTTAGATTTTGAGCAGCAGGCTTTGCACCTTCTTTGAGCTTTATTTCATGGGAAAAACTCTTTGTTCCCCTCATTTGAGCATATCTTTGGAAAAGAACTTGGGATACTTATCAAACAATGCATCATATGCTTCTCTCTCTTGACTTGTCAAGTCACCTGAGAGCATATCCATTAATTCATCTTTTGGTACATTCGACTCACGATCAGCCCTGTGGTCATTTTTTGATCTCATAGCATCTCTTTTATCACAATTTTAATCATATACATGTATCCCACAAAGATCTACATCATCAAGATCAAGAAGAATCTGATCATAAACCTCATCATCTATACATGTAGAGGATGCACTAGAAGAATTGTCACACATGTCATAAGTGGATGGAAATAAATATTGATGCATCGCTGGTTCATCATCAATTTACACAACCTTACATGTTTTCATATCATATCTAATCCTCTTGCCTTTAGATCTATCCACAAAGAGGTCAATACATCCCCTGTACCAGTCCTCCCGTGACCTCATAGCAATAAATCAACCAAGGTCTATCCAATATAATTGGATATGCCCCAATATTTGCAGGCATCACAAGAATGTCCATGATAGACTTTGACCCAAAACATTAATCTCTAGGTCATGAATGACTCCCAAGAATTTCATTCTACTACTGTTTGCCATCTTCACACTAAACAAGGATTTGCCTGTGAGCTGCAATCCCAATTGTTGCATTGTTTCCTCTGTCACAATGCACACTTTGGCTCCACCATCCATGTAAGCCTTATTCACCCTCCTTCCATGTATCCACATATCAGCAATAGGCAAAACATTAGTAGCTTTATGAAGTTGCACTACATGTGCATCACGTGTCTTTACCTTCACCCTTCTAACACTAGCTAGTGTATGCTAGTGCTTTCTCATACTTGAGCTCAAATGCAAGAGTTGCCCATATGATAAGTCGGATATCTTGTTCTTCAAGCCTTCTAAGAGGTTTTATGCTGATTGGCCCTTCCCAAGCTGAAAATCATCCATGCCTATCTTCCTTCTCCTTGCTCTTGCCTTTGCTTGCCTACTGCTTTTAGCCTCTTCCATAGGTGCCTTGCCTTTATCTACATCTCTCCTTGGATTTGTCCTAGCTCTTTCCTCTTTGAAAATTCCTTCATTCGCCCTTGTTCTCTTATTTGAAAAGACATAAACCTCATCATCTTCATCTCTCTCCTCAACTGTCTCCAAAATTCCTACATTAAACTATGAGGTGCTTGAGCTTGGTTTTGTCCTTGTTGTTGTGCATGTCCTTGGCCTTGGAGTGGTTGCACATTTCCAATGACATTGACTTCATTACCTATTTTTTCTTTGTATGATAGGATATATACCTTTTGGCTCTCTCCTTTGTTGATTGCAATTGGACGATATATGCCCTCTCCCCCCACAATTGTAACACATCACATTATGGCATCTATTCCTTTGAGGCCGTTCTCCTTGAGGTCTTCCTACTTGTTGTTGGATAGCTGGCATAGAAAGGTTGAGGCTTCCTATTTGCTCTGTCAATATTTGAATGTCTTGGTGAAGGGATTCTTGTCCTCTATTGTCCACTCTCGGAGCTTCCACATGGATTTCCCTTTCAACATGCATATCCAAAGGCAAAGGCTCTTCCACATTATTACTTGATACATAAACATCCTTTTTGATGTACATTTTCTTCTCTTTCCCTATTTTCCATCTTATGCCTTCTCACCTTCTTTCTCCATTGCTCTCTAGCAACCTTTACTGCCTCATTGTAGGTCCCTGGGTCCTTGAGCTCCACCTCGTCTCTAATGCTTTGATGTAAGAGAACCACAAACCTATATTTCTTCAAAAAATCTAGGGGCATTTGATTCTCTTCAAGTCCTTTTATGATCTTTCTCCAAGAAGCTTCAAACCTGTTTATGTGCACGTTGATGTCTTCATGTTCTCCTTGTTGCAGCTTGCTTAGCTGTCTCCACAAATGCTCATGATCATCCTCCTTCTCAAACTCTTCTCTCAAGGAATGAGAAAGAAAATTCCAATTTACCTTTACATCATATTCAATCCTATCTTGATACCATTCATGTGCTTCACCTTTAAGTAGCAAACTCACCAAACATACCTTGAATGCACCATCATCCCTATTGCTCTTCAATGCAATCAATCCAATCCTTTGGATGAACTTGTCCACATTTTCTCCTTTACCACTTTTAAAGACTTCATACCCATCTCCCACCATAGGCCTTGAGTTGATCTTCAAATGGATGCCAATATGTAGACCAAAACCTTGTTAGAAGGATTCTGTTCTCCTCCATTGGGGCACCAGTTTATGTGAAGGATTGGGGGGCTGGCCTCGACAACACCTCAAACCAACACAAAGAAAAGAGGATGAATATAATAGCTCTTTAAAAATAATGTGGGATGATCCTCGCTCATAAATTTTGACAGCCTTGCTCACACTCAACCTGGACTACCCTCGACTAGCTTCCCTCTACACCGCTAAAACGCCCACTATACTTGGATGCACAAAATGAAGCAAGGGAAAAACAAAAACCAAATGAAAAAATTAAAGAAAAAAAATGGAAATCTCTGCACGTTTTCTCATAGAACCAAGAGCTTCACTTCATTTCAAATGCCCTTCCATGTGCTAGTAGAGACTCCATAGGCGCTCCCATATATACACATAGCTTGACCAAAACCCATCCAAATCAAGACCAATTTAAAAACCCACAAAGTTAAGAAAGAAAAATAAAAAAAAGTTATGGAAAACTTGGGGAAAACCTTGCCCTTTTGAGTATTTACAAGCAAGGAATTGCAACGCATAGTCTACCCTCAATTAGCTGCACCAGAGGGGACTACACACAACACGGCTGCCATACCTCAAACCAAGATGAAGAGAGGTCAATATGAAGATATAGGCACCCAGTTTTATCAGACCATTGAGGAGAGACACACTCTCAACTCACCACAAGAGGCTCTCGCAAGGCAAGAGGGGACACCTCTACACCAAAACCCCCACCCTTCACCGCAGGCTACAGCAACACATAGTTTCTTCTTCATAGCTTAATATCCCTCATCACTCACAACCCCAAGCTGATAAAAGTTCATTTTTTGTTCATATTTTTAAAGCACTAACTCACTCCTTGAAGTCTCAAAACCTCTATGTACAAAAATAGCAAAACTATGTACCCTGCACAACTGGCCCGCATGCATAGAGACAGTTGGCACACACTGCCTTTGTACACTTTGTACAAGCATGATTTCTAAGGCTCCCAAGAGAGTTAAAAAAAATCTCTCAAAAACTTTGGGTTGACGTACACCATTCTGTCAAAACACGTCACACCGTCCATGTCGATTTCTAAGAGTTGTATTAGGTACTCCTTAAAAGCATGATCCATGAGCCTTTGGAATGTGGTAGGTGAATTGGTAAAGACAAATGGAATCACTCTGTAAGAAAATATGTCCAATTGAGTAGAAAAGGGTATCTTATGCCGATCCTCTAGCTTTACAACAAGCTGGTTGTATCTTGAAAAGCAAGGATGTTATAAGTTTCCTTGCCACTCAATCACATGATCAGTAATTGGAAGGTGGTAGTTTTCTCTGATAGTAGGAGTGTTTAACTGTTTGAGATTCACACAAACTTGCAACTTGCCATTTTTCTTGGGTACTATCACAATCAGTGACTTCCAATCTGTGTGCTCTATCTCATAGATAAATTCCAATTTCTTAAGCTTACCCATCTTCCCCTTGATTTTTTTAGCAGGGATTTTGTTATAGGTATTGGAATGTTGTCTGCGAGGCTTTGCATCGCTCTTAAGGGGGGGAAAGGCATATTGAAAAATAGTTGAATCTATGCCCTTAAGGTCCTTGTATGACCATGCAAACACATCTCTATAATCTTTGAGTGTAGTTATTAATAGTTGCTCTTTCTCTTTTGTGAGGTCAGTGGCAATGTATGCTGACCTCCGTTCTCTAGGTTCAGCTAAGTCAATGCGCTTGGCATTCTCAGGTCCTTCGTACGATGTCCCTCGTTCTTCAAGTTCTTGCATCCATTTTGAACTATGATCTTTTAATCCTAGATTGTATGTTTTTTTTAGTGGAAGGGTGCGTCAAACTTATTTGTATCTAAACCCTCTTCACTCACCATTTTAGTTGTCCAAACTTCCTTCAAAGTTAATTTTAACTCTTGATATTTCCATTTTCTCTCTGTTTTGGTCATCGTAGATAATATTTCATTTGTTGCTTTGCCTTTTTTTTAACTCTGTTTCTTGGGATTTGTCTTTGTCGAAGTAGGTTTAGTGTACTTTTGTGTCCAAACTTCCTTCAAAGTTAACTTTAACTCTTGATATTTCCATTTTCTCTCCATTTTTGTCATCCTACATGACATTTTAGTTGTGTCTTTGACTTTTGTTTAACTCTCTGCTTCTTGGGGTTTGTCTTTCTTGAACTAGGTTTAGTGTACTTTTGTGTCACTTCATCTTTGATACAATCATTGGCCCCTACGAGCTTCAAATACAGTGTTTTTCTCTTCACAAGAGGCAAAGGTTTTCCCTACGTGTGCTTTTGTTTTCTCACTCATTTTGCATGGTACCTTTCTTGTCTTTTGCAATTAGAGAAATTAAAGAAGATTGCCTCTTTTTTTTTTTTTGGTTTTGTTTGAAGAACATCGTCTCATGAATCTTACAACTCTTCGTCATTTTTATCGCTTAGATCTTTGATCGAAACTTTGTCAACTATGCATTTGCACTCAATTGTTCCCAATGTTTTTAGCTCCTTGGTTTTTGACCCTGTTTTCAAGATAACACTCACTATATGGAAGGGTGCTATATCAAAGGACTTTTTGTCACATAAGTTTGATGGGGTTGCTTCAATCATGTATGCATCTAGAGTAGCTAGTATCGAATTCTAGTCAGAAGGCTCAAATAACTCTTTTGGAAATGGCTTTGGTATATAGTCTTTGTCCTCGATGGGTCTCTCTAGGATACAGTGCCATAATATCTAATATCTAGCCAACCCAAATGATTTTCACATATTAAATTGATCATTTAATGTGGGAGAATAAATAGGAACAAGGGTTAGAATATAGACATGTGTTTATAGATTTGTCTCAACACGGGGCCAAGGGTAAAAGGGGTCCAAATGAGAGATGGTATGATAAAGAGAAATGCTACCAAATGGAGCTTGAAGACCGTAGGGTTAGCTTCATTAAATACCTCTAAAAGTTAGTGTTCAAAAGTCCTTTGACCATGGGAAAGCTAGGGCTGACCTTGAGGTGGGAATCCTACCGAAGCATGAGGTGCTTTTTGGCTTGCTAAGTGTTAGTGGAAAATTTACCCAAAAGCTTGAGTGTTTCTCACATCCTTAAAAGACTAAAGTTCTTGAGTATTCAATTCAAAGATAAATCTCAAGACACATGAACGTGCCATGATTGATTGACTAAGTCTTTGAAGTTTTCAATTCAACCAAATGACTTAATAAGCATAAAAGACACATGTTCAAATGATCCTCGACTAATGACTAAGACTTTATATCTTCTACCTCATAGTCAAGGACGACTATGATTTCACAAGAGAGGTAATGTCATAAAATGTAATATCTAACCAACCCAAATGATTTTCTCATATGAAACTAATCATTTAATGTGGGAGAATAAACACGAACAACGGTTAGAATATAGACATGTGTTTATGGATCTGTCTCAACACGGGACCAAGGGTAAAAGGGGTTCAAATGAGAGATGGTATGTTAAAGAGCAATGCTACCTAATGGAGCTTGAAGACCGCAGGGTTAAATTCATTAAAGACCTCCAAAAGTTAGTGTTCAAAAGTCCTTTGACCTTAGGCATATCTAGGGCTGACCTTGAGGTGGGAATCCTACCCAGGCATGAGGTGCATGTTGGCTTGCTAAGTGTTAGTGGGAACTTTACCCAAAAGCTTGAGGTGTTTCTCAAATGCTAAAGAGACTAAACTTCTTGAAGTATTCAATTCAAAGATAACTCTAAAGAGACATGAACGTCCCATGCTTGATAGACTAAGTCTTTGAAGTATTCAATTCAACCAAATGACTTAATAATCATAAAAGACACATGTTCAAATGATCCTCCACATGTGGCCCTCATGATGTGTTTGAATGCTATTGGATAGGTTTTAAAAGGGTCCAATGAAAATTTAGATACATAAAAATCAATAAAATAGTTCTTTCTCTTAAAGAGGAAAAAGAGGACACATGTCCAAATGAAATAATAAAATAATACGAGAGAGAGAGAGAGAGAGAGGTGTGGACCAAGCATGAGAGGGGAGGTATACTCTCCCACACACACACACACACACACACATACACACACACACACACACACACATTCTCTCATGGTGTGGAGTGCAAAATGCAAGAGCTCCATCTCCTGCTCCAAGTTGGTTGAGAAGTGGAGAGCCTACACCAACACTCTTGGCTATGGAATGAAAATCCAACCAAGAGCCATGCTTCAATGCTTAAGCTTGCCATCTTCTTCATCTTCACTACTATGCTATTAAGCTATGCTAAGCAAGAAGAGTGATGATAAGTGAGGAACTATTTCTTTCTCCTATGGAATGTTTCTTCTTCCTCTTCCCTACCCTCATTCCCCCCTAGCTCTCTCCACCTTCGAAGGTGTTTGAGGCCTTGGGATTGAGGCTTGGAATAGTTAATGCTTTTTGAAAAGTTTATTCTAAACTCGTGATGCATGAAGCTTTCCATCTTCATAGCGCTTCATAAGGAACTCAAAGATTGTATTGTAACAAAGTTTCTCTTGATGGGAGAATCTATAATACAAACACCTTTTGGAGGGGGGACCGGCTCCAAGTAAATCCGGTCCTCATCTATTGTCATGCTCTCTAATACTCTCTCTCTTGCAAAATTATTATTCATGCCAAGTTAATTAAGTACTATGTTTATGTTGCTACCATCAATTAAGTTCACTCTCCAAGTTCTCAAAGTTATCTCACAAAAATGCTCACTCTAATTCTCTTAATTCCGCTATTCTCAAAGTTCATAGTCCAAATTTTACATTACATTGGTATAGAGCATTTGGTTTCTCTTTTCTCATTTAAGAAGAGAGGTCCTTAAGTAGCCTATTAATGGTTGGTTTTGTTAATTATATTAGGGTAAGTGGGCCTGGGATCTATTATCGGTTTTTTTGAGCCCACTATGTGGGATATGGTGCACACCTTGTGAGATTTGGTCTTAATAATGGGGTCTTTTGGAACTTGCCTACGGTTTTACCATTATTGAGCCATAAGAAGTTCAAAAGGAGCTATCCCTCAACAATTTTTCTATGTCAGACCCACCCCACTACTCTCTATATTTAACCAATTCGAGCTGTGGGTGTAGATACTTAAGTGCTTATTTTCAAAGGATAAGAGGAGTAGCAACTAAGATTTTGAGTTTCCAAAAAATACACTAAGTAAACACATAAGTATAATTAGCATAGATGACAACAACCAAGAGAGTAGAAGGAACATTGATAACTTTGATTTTTCACATGAAGGTGCTAATGATGATGCCCCCATGTTTATCAATTATCCTGTTACTAGGTTGCATCAAGCTATGGGCAACCGTACTTTGCAAGCCAAAGTTAACAACTTCCTGCTTATGGGATTTTCCTTCCTCTCCAAGAGGAGAGAGAGCTTAGGAGGCCTTTTGATGAGATGCCCAAAAGAAGACTCTCTCCCATACAAGAGGAGGAATCCAAAGAACAAGAAATTAATGAATCCCTAAGTTCCTTTGAAGATGTGGCTCTACGCAGACGGCGGTGACGATCGCCAACTCCTAACGTTCAACAAATAGTCCTTCTCCTTGTCACTCCGAAAGGGAAGAGAGGAAACAAAGGAAGAAAAGGTCAAGAAAGAGGTCACCCTCTTCTCGTTCTTCTTCACCTTCCTCCTCTCCCGACAAAATCTATGTCTATTCTCCTTGAGAATATAAGAGGGGAGGACATTGCAAATCATACCCTGCATGGCAAAGGTCACAAAAGCTCAAGAAGTTGAAAGAGGGAGGAAAGAGTATCTATTTTCTCACCTATGATGGCACCTTTGGTGCCACCGACAAAGTATTGGCCTTCATCCGGAAATTTGATGTGGCCTTTGGAGACGAGGGCTTCACGGAGTCCTCCAAGCTACGCCATGTAGCTATGCACTTCCAAAAATCAGCTCGTCAATGGTGGGCTAGCCTTTGTGGCAACAATGAAGTCCCAAAGACATGGAAAACTCTATGAGTTTCCATCATGAAGAAACTCCTTGCAAGTGATGCAAAGGACAAAGTACTTACTGAATGGCGCAATTTGACACTTCTCTCACATGAGTCTATTCACAAATATGTGGACAGGTTTTGGGATTTACATCTCAAGGCTACTGCCTTCCAAAATATAGACTTCACCGAGAAAAAGCAACAATTTTGTGCAGGATTACCTGAAGAAATGGTCGGGTATGTCAACTCCCAACGGCTTGGTTCTATAACCGAAGTAATCCACCACACCATGGTTGCTTCCCGCATCAATTTCCAACAAGGGGCTAGACAGAATGCCAAACCCATGGAAAACAAAGATAAAAATGATGCAAAGGGGAAAACCAATGCCCAAAATTCTTCCCAAGGCACTTCCTATAACAACAACAACAACAATAGGTCCAAGGAGAAAGGAGTTTACAAAGTTAAAAACGAACTCTCTCATGAAGAGCTTGAAGATTTTCGCAAGGACCATAAGTGTTTTAAGTGTGGGGAGCAAGGACATGGGTATCATTCTTGCCCTAAGAAAAATGCTCACAATGAGACTCCTAGGGCTTCCACCATCGAAGCTCCAAAAGAAGATGCCCATTGCAAAGGATCATCTCTCTCCTATGCTTAGGGAAAGGTAAGGGAGCATGATGCCTTCATCTTGTTTGACCTTGGCTCTACTCACAACTTCATATCAATGGAGTTGGCCACCAATTTGGGCATTCAAGCTTTTGAGATGGGAGATATTGTAATGGCTGCTTTCAAGGGATAGCAAGCCTCCATTACTCCCTTGATTGGGAAGTTGAGGCTTCATGTCCAAAGCTATGTCGACAAAGAATACTTTTTCATCTCTCCTCTCCAACATGAGGATGCTATCCTAGGGACGCCATGGTTTGATCGCATGGCTACCAACATGAAGTTCCCTAAGAGGAGAATCTACTTCACCTACAGGGGAAAGAACATTTATATAGATGCTAGTGAGTATGGTCATACTGTACCACTTGTAAATTCACCAGCTTTTGATAATTCAATTAAAAGCTCGATTTTTGCGTACATGATTCTTGTCAAAGTAACCACTAATGATGCTAATGGTTTATCAAATGAAAATGGTAGGAATCAATAAGAGTTAGACTTGTCTAACTTTCTAAAAGGATTCCAAGATGTATTCATCGATGATATACCTATGGACTTACCTCCAAAACGAGGGGATGATGACCATCAAATTGAGCTCCTATCAGGAAGCTCACCGCCTATAACAAGCCTCCTTATCAAGTTTCCCAAGCTCAACAAGAGGAGATTATGAGGCAAGTACAAGAATTGGTAGACAAAGAGATGGTGAGGCCTAGCTCATCTCCCTTTTGTTCTCCAATCCTTTTAGTGCAAAAGAAAGATGGAACATACCGCATGTGTGTGGACTATCATGCACTAAACTATATCACTATCATGCACTAAACTATATCACTACTATCAAAAACACATTTTCCATACCTTGGGTAGAAGATCTGTTTGATAAGCTACAAGGCTCTACCTACTTCAGTAGGATTGACCTTAAAAATGGTTATCATCAAATAAGAATAGTAGAGGAAGATATCCTAAAAATCGCATTTCGTACAACATTTGGTCTTTATGAATATCTAGTCATGCCTTTTGGCTTGACCAATGCACTTGCCACATTCAACCATTTGATGCAGAAAATATTTAGACCCCACCGCAAGTTCACTGGATTGTTTTTTGATGATGTCATCATCTACTCCACGTCCTTGGAGGAACACAAGCAACATCTCCAAGTGATTTTTCAAGCATTGAGGGAGAACAAGATTTTTCTCAACCAAAAGAAAAGAGAATTTTTCCTTTAAGGGATTCAATACTTAGGTCATATTATCTCTCAAGATGGTATCCATATGGATCCATCAAAATTAGAGATAATAAAAGCATGGCCTAATTCAAGGAATCTACATGAGCTAAGAAGGTTTATTGGTATGTGTGCATAGTATAGACGCTTCATAGCAAAAAAAATTCAAATAGTAGGACCATTACATAACAAAGAAGAACGTTAAGTATTCATGGACTGCTAAGGAGCAAAAAGCTTTTGACAAGCTCAAACAGAAACTTACCTCTCAATCAGTCCTCATGATTCCGGATCTCTCAAAGCCATTTGAGGTCCAATGTGATGCTTGTGGTGATTGCCTTGGAGCAGTCTTGCTTCAAGAAGGGCATGCCATAGCATATGAGAGCCGAAGGTTCAATACGGATGAACAAGTCTTGGGCATTTATGAGAAAGAGATTTTAGCTGTTCTACATGTCCTAGACACATGGAAGCACTATTTACTGGGGATTCCATTCATTTTACGAACAAACCATCAAAGTCTCAAGTACTTCATTATGCAAACAAAGCTTTCTGACAAACAAATGAGGTGGGAAAATCTTCACTTGCAATTTAATTTTCATATTGCTCACATTGTTGGTAAGCACAATCAAGTGGCCGATGCACTATCACGACGACCAAAAGTTAATGTTGTGTCTATAGCAGCTCACAATGATCTATCTTCTATGATAGATGAGTATGCTATTGACCCTGACTTTAAAGACATAATGTCAACCCTTGCTTTGGGAAAGAAAGAGGACCATTCACCTTGCAGGATGGTTATCTTCTCCATGAAAATAGGCTATGTGTTACCCTCTCTCTTTGTGAGAAAGTCATGTATGAATCCCATGCTCCTCCCTATGAGGGGCATAGAGGCATTCAACCTACTCTTTGAGGAGTAGAGACGTATTTCTATTGGCCTACCATGAAAGTGGACATAAAAGTGTATGTTTCAAAATGTGTGGTATGCCAAAAGACTAAATATGATAGAGGGAAGAAATCTCAATTACTCCAGCCATTGCCCATCCCTAATTTACCATGGGGGAGTATATCCATGGATTTTGTCTTTGGATTACCCAAGTCTATCCATGGGAATACGGGAATATGGACAATAGTCAACAGGTTTAGCAAGAAAGCACACTTTATTCCTGTCAAAAAGACTATTAAGGCACACCAAATGGCAACCATCTTCATGTCTCAGATTTTCAAACACCATGGATTACCAATATCCATCGTGTCAGATAGAGATCCTAGAATGACCAGCAATTTTTGGAAAGGTCTCTTTGAAAATCTAGGTACAAGATTGAATTTCTCTTTGGCCTACCACCCACAAACGTATGGCCAAAGTGAGATAGCCAATCTTACGATACTCGATCTACTAAAGACTTATGTTACATAAGTAGATCAACGATCACAATGGGAGAAGTACTTACCCCTTGTAGAGTATGCGTATAGTAATACTGCCTATACTACTACAGAAAAAGCATCTTTTGAGATCATAGAGGTAAGACCTAAAAGTCCCTTGCTATTTAAAGTACATAGGAAGATATTCGCTCTGTTGATGAGTATAGTCGTGACCTATAATAATCTTTTCAAAAGGTCAAGGAGGCTATATCCATCTCTCAACAAAGGTATAAAGCTGTTGCTGACAAGCACAGAAGGGCCTTAACATTCAAAGAAAATGATAATTTGGGTCTTACTTAAGTTTCCCAAGGCTCAATTGAGGCAAATGACGGGCAAAAATCCTACGGGACATCAAAAGTATTATGCTAAATTAGCAAAAAGATACTATGCTCCTTTTCAAATCTTGAAGCCAATCAATGACATGGCTTATCAACTCAAGTTGCCCAACAAGTGACTCATACACAATGCTTTTCATGTGAGCCTACTTAAGCCCTACAAAGGAGAGCCACCAACAATTATTGAAGACCCTCCAAAAATAGAAGACCAAGAAGAGGTGCTACAACCCGAAGCTATCCTTCGGCATGAAGATAAGATACTACAGTAAGATTATCTGACAGTAATATATTAAGTTAAAAATTTATCCATTTGAGATGCTAGATGGATGCAAGGAATACAACTTAAGGATAGTATGAACCTTGTCAATGCTTACAATGCTGCACTAGAGTAAGCAAATGTAAATGATTTCTTAATGAATAATGTTTTTGTCTTATAAGACTAATCCTCTTTTGGGCACAAATTTGAATAGTGTGCATGCTTAGAATCATGTTCGTGATGACAACGTCACTCAAACAACAAGTAGAATTTGTCACTCTACCTTGGGAGTATGATATGGACGAAAGAGTAGACATGCTTGCGGCAGCTACGTCTCCCAAAAACCAAATGGACTAGTCATCAATTCTGGAATGATGTTGCAGGGTAAAAAGGGATCCTCTACCCGCTAAGAAACATAGACTAATGACTACGTGTTTATCTCTTCTACCTCATAGTCGAGGACGACTATGATTTCAAGAGAGAGGTAATATCATAAAATCTAATATCTAACCAACCCAAATGATTTTCTCATATGAAACTGATCATTTTATGTGGGAGAATAAATAGGAATAAGGGTTAGAATATAGACATGTGTTTATGGATATATCTTAACATGGGACCAAGGGTAAAAGGGATCCAAATGAGAGATGGTATGTTAAAGAGAAATTTTACCTAATGGATCTTGAAGACCTCAAGGTTAGCTTCATTGAAGACCTCCAAAAGTTAGTGTTCAAAATTCCTTTGACCTTAGGCAAGCTAGGGTTGACCTTGAGGTGGGAATCCTACACAAGCATGAGGTGCTTGTTGGCTTGCTAAGTGTTAGTGGGAACTTTACCCAAAAGCTTGGGGTGTTTCTTACATGCTTAAAAAACTAAAGTTCTTGAAGTATTCAATTCAAAGATAACTCTCAAGAGAAATGAACGTGCCATGCTTGACTAAGTCTTTGAAGTATTCAATTCAACCAAATGACTTCGTAAGCATTGATAGCCGTTTTTCGGCTTTCCATAATTGCCATAGTAAGCTACCTCACCCTATCAAATCACTCAAACATTTTGGTTATCCTTACCATTTCACTGTATATAGGTGTGTGTGAGCTAGGGGACTTTTCCCATATCTTCTTAAAAACCCTCAATTAGCTAGTCACTAGGCTAGTTGAGACAAAAAAATAAAATAAAATAAAATTATAAGTATATTATGGCCCATTTGTGTGTAAATATTTCATTGTATATAGGGCCTAAATAAAAGGATTTTTCATAATTATTTTGGTATTTATTTAAATATTTCTACCTATGATGTGTTATTTATGATATGTACATTGACTCACCATTACCATATTTTTTCTTACCATTTTGTATACTCTTTATTCCGTATAAAAATAATTTCATGCAAGCTTCTCTTATTTTTGGTGTAACTCCATCCCAACAAAAATCCAAAAAAACTAGTTCTATATTTTTTCACTATTGTGATTTTTTCCTTTCTACATCTATTCTCTATTACTCTCATAAATTAGACCACCAAAAATATTCATCTTTTTATGGTAGACTTATAATGAGAGAGATTTATTTTGACCCCTTTATATATTTTCCACCTATATTATTTATAATTGACATGTACATATTTTTTTAGACCCCTCAATATTTGATTTTCTTAGTTGTACTATTCACTTATATCATGATCTCAACAATATCTTCAATTATAGACCTACCAAATAAGGTCAAGGGTATGTGGAATGCATGCATGCACCATGGGGGGCTCACTCTTGGAGGTATTCAAAAGCATCATCCAAAGAAGGACCTCACAAAGACTTTGTGCAGTGGAAAAAAAAGTCGGTTTTGATGAATTTTTAAAGATCACATGCTCCCGGAATTTGAAAAGGTGATACAAACAAAAGTTGTAGCTCGTCAACTGAAAATTTACCTCAAATTTTGTCATATTTTTTTGAGCTACGAGCTGGGAGCTATGATCTTATTGGTGGACCCCAGTTTGCCCATGCTATGCAGCCACACTCCCTCTTCCACTTTATCATTTTTCTCTTTCACACACACTTATCCACTCATCATCCCCACCTCTCTCACCACTCCTCTCTACACTCTACTCACCTTCTTCTCAACCTTGAAGAATAAGGGAAACCATGCTGAACTCATGTCTCCTACACACACTTCC
Organism: Adiantum capillus-veneris; assembly: GCF_014529385.1. Classification (NCBI taxonomy): domain Eukaryota; kingdom Viridiplantae; phylum Streptophyta; class Polypodiopsida; order Polypodiales; family Pteridaceae; genus Adiantum; species Adiantum capillus-veneris. The sequence goes on from NC_140946.1 coordinate 28,337,921, forward strand.
ATTCCAAAATCGACCACCTAGTCTCATTTTTCCTCATCCATATTACCCATATCTATAAAAAAAACCACAAAATTCAGTCTCTTCTCTTGAAAGACAGCATCATGGTGATTGATTACTCATGTTCACTTTCCTTGGCTCTCAAGGAAGGTCAAGAGTGGAGAAAAAACGTACCGTCAAAGCTAGTGGACCGTCAACAAGCGTCAAAATTGACCCTACTCAAGACACTTGGAGCATCAACATTGTAAGAAATCCATAATTTCTTACCTATTAAGAGTTTTTTCTTCCTTATTTGTACCCTACATGGATACTCCCATTGTAAATATCCAATTCTATTTGTAAATTAATAAAATAATAACTCTACTAATTTACTGACACTAACCTACTATGAAAAGTCCTATCACCTCCACTTCTCTTCTCTCTCTCTTCTTCATCTATCCACACCAACTTCTTGATAATTCCAAGCAAAAGAAATTAGATAAGTGCTGAAAATCTAACTCAACCATGGTTAGAGTAGTAACCCTAGTCCCCAAAATTGCTATAAAAGGAGGGTGTAGCTAGCACAAAAGGGGGGAGCCATAAGCAAGAGCACTATGCTATAGCTTGAGAAGTCAAGCTCAACCTCTCTAGAAGGATCTCTTGAGTAGAAGCTCATTGTCTTATGCATATGCATGTGTTGTATTAGGGGTGATTAGCAACGGAAGTCTATGCCATTTTAAGAGAGAGTGATCATTTAATTGAGAGTAGGAAATCTATCATTTCTCTTACTAGTGTAAGCCCAACTTTTGTTGAATCAAGGCGGGTAGATTTGGACTAAGCTTCGATACTTTGTCTCTCTTCCAACGTAAAGTAATGGACAACAATGATGTGTAAGTGTCTTGGTGTTTTTTTAAGTTCTTGATAGCTTGTCTCCTGGTGTTGTCATCAATTCAGCCATAAATTCCACATACTGTAAGAGGGCAACAGGGTGGAGAGGACTCCCCTGGCCTTAGGACAGTGATTGGGGTGGCTTTTCTTGTGATTTTTTGTGGTGTAATTTACTCAAGCTATGTTGAACAAATACTAATCTCACTTTGATTGGTCGTGACAGATTTGTAAGAAGGTATTAATGCAACAAGCATCCCCTCCCCCTTCTCTCTCTTTCTTACATATTTAATTGTGTTTGGTTGATCACGGCCGATACATTTCAAAGCAGCTGGAGCACTCTCTCTCTCTCTCTCTCTCTCTCTCTCTCTCTCTCTCTCTCTTTCTCTCTCTATGCGTCCTAGTTCGCATCCAAAACTAGGTGGTGCCCCAAATTTGTGTAGGGTTAGGTTGCGGGTTTGTGTGTGTGTTTGTTGTTGTTTTCCAACCCCAACCCAATTGAGCAGCATGGGAGCCTAGAAGGGTGCTTAGAGGCCACTCTTCTTCTTGCCCGCCCCGGACCGCCTCAAATTGGTGCCTCCACAGGGGAATGACTTTGTGCTTATTGTTGTTGTATTGCATGAATGCTTGAAGTTTAGCATAATCAAGAAGATTGTATGAATCATGAAAACGTGTATGACCGAGTTTAATTTCAAGGCAACAAAAATTGATCTAGAATATGGTTTGGATTAGCATAACATAAGAAAGGAAAAAAACATTTTCACATAAGAATCTAGAATTCATGTTGAAAGACCTTTCAAAACTTTGTGTAGTTAGTTGATGTCATGAGAGAAAATGATTGTTTGGAACTAATCTTTGTGTGGTTCTAACATTGAGAGACTATGACACGCTATAGCTTTGATGATATCCCAATCTTCTTCGGAAATCTAGAAGAAGATGTTGATGATTTTCTTGCTGATTTTAGAATGGTTTGTCGTATCCTTGGTAAAAGGGATGACATTGAAAAAGGGGATTTTCTATTGCTATGCCTTAGAGGCAATGCTGAGCAATGGTTTTGGAGTATGTCTTCTCAGATTAAAGATGGGTATACCCAAATTTCCAAAGCTTTGAAGACCAGATTCTCTAAATTTCCAACAACGGAGAAAGCATGGGCTTCATTAGGGAGACTTCAACAACATGGTGAAGATTACTATGCTTATGAGGATATCTTTTCTCGTCAATGGGGAGGATATGGGTTTAGTTCTACATTTCCAGATTATGTAAAAATGGAGCAATTTATTTCGGGTTTGTCTCCTTTCCTAAAGACTAAGGTTACTTGTAATGGACCCTCTATCTTTGAAGAAGCGGTCACTATTGCCCGAAGGAAGTTTCACAAGTACTTCTACATCAAAAATGGTTTCCATCATGCTGGAAGAACCAACCATCATGAAAGTGTTTCTATCAAGGAGTCATCTCCTTTGCCATACTTGTCTCCTTCTACTCCGACAAATGTTGAAGAAGTTACTTACATGCCAACTGATTATTCAAGTGCTAAAGTGTGTGGCCAAGATTCAAACGTGGAATCTCTTTCTTCTACCTTTATCACAAGCATGCAAAAATCGACACAAGATATCTCAAATGGCATTGATGATTCAATAATGGATACATCCAACCTTTTGGCGGAGGATCAATTTCTAGTCCGAGCAGACGAATATTTTGTGCAACATGACTCTATGGAGAATGAAGACCTTGAAGGTAGCCTTGATCTTACGGAATGTTCTGAGAGTGTATCTTGTCTAAAAGAAGAGAGTGAAGAAGAAGATGAAATCATAGGTGGGGAGATCATAGACCACATTGATCATAAAGAGATGATTGTGTACATGGAATGCCAACTCCAAAACAAAGTAGAAGAGTGTGAGTTGATGAACCCATGTGAGGAAAATCTTCAAGAAGTGTTTGAGGATGTTGAAAAGCATTGGTATGACCCATGTATGTTAAAAATGGAGGAACCTATCATGTAAGAAGCCAAAGTTTTCACAAAATCAAATAGTAATCCATCAACCTTTGAGGTGGTACAATGTGAGGAGTTACAACCTTGCCAAAGGGGGGGCTTCGAAGGGGATGAAGAACATGGGAGAGTAGTAAAAAATAAAATCATAAAAGGAAACTGTCAGAAGGGTATCATTCTCTCCAATGGTGTTTTAGTGGGTGGCTCTTTATTCACGGGACAATCTCTTAGCAAGAAAATCCAAACTTTTGAAGCCCAAATCATCTTCACATTGGGTTTCATCTCTTCAAAGTCAACTTATCCTCTCTTCACATATACCTTTGATCGGGGGCACCTTATCTTCTTAAGTGGAAGAGGACATGAATACTTGGTGATGAACAGATATTTCCAAACCTTCTACATTTGGTTCTTTGGTGTATGGAGGTCACACATTGTGATGCTTCTGGTCTTCATCATAGATGAAAAACTTGTTGATTTCTACATGTGGATATTTCATCAATCAGTACCAAAATCTATTCTCTTCCAATGTGTTGGAAGCAATAGAAACCTTCGTCTATTATCTACTTATGTGGTAAACTATTTGCAATATCTTCCAATAGCAGTTGGAAGCATGGATCAAGCTTTTCTAAATCATGAAGGTCATAGAATTTTTGACTTGATGTGCTAAACTATTTGCAATATCTTCCAATAGCAGTTGGAAGCATGGATCAAGCTTTCCTAAATCATGAAGGTCATAGAATTTTTGACTTGATGAGCCTACCCAAGTTGAATGAATTTTATGAGCTACAGTTTAGGAATTTGCTCATACAAGCTCTTGAAGATTGTAGCAGATACATCAACTTTACACAGGAGGAAGAGCAACCAATCTTTTATATCACATTCATAGTGATAGATGCAATGATGGACAACAATAAAATCTACAAGTTTCTTCAACCGGAAAGTGATTCCATACCATACATCTCTCTTTGGGAAAGATATTTCAAGATCTTTGATCCTGGGGGGTACATGAATGTACCATTATCTAAGGGGGGGGCTAATGATAGCCGTTTTTGGCTTTCCATAATTGCCATAGTAAGCTACCTCACCCTATCAAATCACTCAAACATTTTGGTTATCCCTACCATTTCACTGTATATAGGTGTGTGTGAGCTAGGGGACTTTTCCCATATCTTCTTAAAAACCCTCAATTAGCTAGTCACTAGGCTAGTTGAGACAAAATAAAAAATAAAAAATAAAAAATTATAAGTATATTATGGCACATTTGTGTGTAAATATTTCATTGTATATAGGGCCTAAATAAAAGGATTTTTCATAATTATTTTGGTATTGATTTAAATATTTCTACCTATGGTGTGTTATTTATGCTATGTACATTGACTCACCATTACCATATTTTTTCTTACCATTTTGCATACTCTTCATTCCATATAAAAATAATTTCATGCAAGCTTCTCTTATTTTTGGTGTAACTCCATCCCAACAAAAATCCAAAAAAATTAGTTCTATATTTTTTCAATATTGTGATTTTTTCCTTCCTACATCTATTCTCTATTACTCTCATAAATTAGACCACCAAAAATATTCATCTTTTTATGGTAGACTTATAATGAGAGAGATTTATTTTGACCCCTTTATATTTTTTCCACTTATATTATTTATATTTCACATGTACATATTTTTTTAGACCCCTCAATATTTGATTTTTTTAGTTGTACTATTCACTTATATCATGATCTCAACAATATCTTCAATTATAGACCTACCAAATAAGGTCAAGGGTATGTGGAATGCATGCATGCACCATGGGGGGCTCACTCTTGGAAGTATTCAAAAGCATCATCCAAAGAAGGACCTCACAAAGACTTTGTGCAGTGGAAAAAAAAGTCGGTTTTGATGAATTTTTAAAGATCACATGCTCCCGGAATTTGAAAAGGTGATACAAACAAAAGTTGTAGCTCGTCAACTGAAATTTTACCTCAAATTTTGTCATATTTTTTTGAGCTACGAGCTGGGAGCTATGATCTTATTGGTGGACCCCAGTTTGCCCATGCTATGCAGCCACACTCCCTCTTCCACTTTATCATTTTTCTCTTTCACACACACTTATCCACTCATCATCCCCACCTCTCTCACCACTCCTCTCTACACCCTACTCACCTTCTTCTCAACCTTGAAGAATAAGAGAAACCATGGTGAACTCATGTCTCCTACACACACTTCCATTCCAAAATCGACCACCTAGTCTCATTTTTCCTCATCCATATTACCCATATCTATCAAAAAAACCACAAAATTCAGTCTCTTCTCTTGAAAGACAGCATCATGGTGATTGATTACTCATGTTCACTTACCTTGGCTCTCAAGGAAGGTCAAGAGTGGAGAAAAAACGTACCGTCAAAGCTAGTGGACCGTCAACAAGCGTCAAAATTGACCCTACTCAAGACACTTGGAGCATCAACATTGTAAGAAATCCATAATTTCTTACCTATTAAGAGTTTTTTCTTCCTTATTTGTACCCTACATGGATACTCCCATTGTAAATATCCAATTCTATTTTTAAATTAATAAAATACTAACTCTACTAATTTACTAACACTAACCTTCTATGAAAAGTCGTATCACCTCCACTTCTCTCCTCTCTCTCTTCTTCATCTATCCACACCAACTTCTTGATAATTCCAAGAAAAATAAATTAGATAAGTGCTGAAAATCTAACCCAACCATGGTTAGAGTAGTAACCCTAATCCCCAAAATTGCTATAAAAGGAGGGTGTAGCTAGCACAAAAGGGGGGAGCCATAAGCAAGAGCACTATACTATAGCTTGAGAAGCCAAGCTCAACCTCTCTAGAAGGATCTCTTGAGTAGAAGCTCATTGTCTTATGCATATGCATGTGTTGTATTAGGGGTGATTAGCAACGGAACTCTATGTCATTTTAAGAGAGAGTGATCATTCAATTGAGAATAGGAAATCTATCATTTCTCCTACTAGTGTAAGCCCAACATTTGTTGAATCAAGGAGGGTGGATTTGGACTAAGCTTGGATACTTTGTCTCTCTTCCAACGTAAAGTAATGGACAACAATGATGTGTAAGTGTCTTGGTGTTTTTTTAAGTTCTTGATAGCTTGTCTCTTGGTGTTGTCATCAATTCATCCATAAATTCCACATACTGTAAGAGGGCAACAGGGTGGAGAGGACTCCCCTGGCCTTAAGATAGTGATTGGGGTGGCTTTTCTTGTGATATTTTGTGGTGTAATTTACTCAAGCTATGTTGAACAAATACTAATCTCACTTTGATTGGTCGTGACAGATTTGTAAGAAGTTATTAATGCAACAAGTATCCCCTCCCCCTTCTCTCTCTTTCTTACATATATAATTGTTTTTGCTTGATCACGGCCGATACATTTCAAAGCAGCTGGAGCACTATCTCTCTCTCTCTCTCTCTCTCTCTCTCTTTATGCGTCCTAGTTCTCATCCAAAACTAGGTGGTGCCCCAAATTTGTGTAGGGTTAGGTTGCGGGTTTGTGTGTGTGTTTGTTGTTGTTTACCAACCCCAATCCAATTGAGCAGCACGAGAGCCTAGAAGGGTGCTTAGAGGCCACTCTTCTTGTTGCCCGCCCCGGACCGCCTCAGCATAAAAGACACATGATCAAATGATCCTCTACATGTGGTCCTCATGATGTGTTTGAATGCTATTGGATAGGTTTTAAAGGGGTCCAATGAGAATTTAGATAGATAAAAAATAATAATTAAGTTCTTTATCTGAAAGAGGAAAAAGAGGACACATGTCCAAATGAAATAACAAAATAATACGAGAGAGAGAGAGCATTAAGAAAAATTTAGACTCACAAAGGGGCCCTTTAAGGAGTTTGACTTTACCTCTCTCTACCAAAATGGGCGCATGGATAAATTTTTGCAAACAAACTCCAAAGTTGATCGAGGTTTGACAGTTAGAATGTCCTCTTCAAGCTCTATCTACTGATATATAGCACGCCATGAGATTCCTCATATTTTAGAAGATTCTTTTTTTGATTCACCTATGATGTGACAACTCTGTCGGAATCTAAGTGAATCAAAAAAAGAATCATCTAAAATATGAAGAATCTCATGGCATGCTATATATCAGTAGATAGAGCTTGAAGAGGACATTCTAACTGTCAAACCTCCGCCAACTTTGGAGTTTGTTTGCAAAAAAATTATCCATGCGCCCGTTTTGGTAGAGAGAGGTAAAATCAAACTCCTTAAAGGGCCCCTTTGTGAGTCCAAATTTTGCCTAATGAGAGAGAGAGAGAGAGAGAGAGAGAGAGAGAGAGAGAGAGAGAGAGAGAGAGAGACCGAGACCGAGCATGAGAGGGGAGGTATACTCTCCCACACACACACACACACACACACACACATTCTCTCATGGTGTAAAGTGGAAAATGTAAGAGCTCCATCTCCTTCTCCAAGTTGGTTGAGAAGTGGAGAGCCTACACCAACACTCTTGGCTATGGAATGCAAATCCAACCAAGAGCCATGCTTTAATGCTTACGCTTGCCATATTCTTCATCTTCATTACTATGCTATTATGCTATGCTAAGCAAGAAGAGTGATGATAAGTGAGGAACTATTTCTTTCTCCTATGGAATGTTTTTTTTCCTCTTTCCTACCCTCATTCCCTGCTAGCTCTCTCCACCTTTGAAGGTGTTTGAGGCCTTGGGACTGAGTCTTGGGATAGTTAATGCTTTTTGCAAAGTTTATGCTAAGCTCGTGATGAATTAAGCTTTCCGTCTTCATATCATCACCAAGGTCATAAGGAACACAAAGATTGTATTGTAACAAAGTGATCTCTCCTGATGGGAGAATCTATAACACAAATGCCTTTTGGAGGGGGGACCAACTCCAAGTAAATTTGGTCCTCATCTATTGTCATGTTCTCTAATACTCTCTCTCTTGCAAAAGTATTGTTCAAGCCAGGTTAATTAAGTACTATCTTTATGTTGCTACCATCAATTAAGTTCACCCTCCAAGTTGTCAAAGTAATCTCACAGAAATGCTCTCCAATTCTCTTAATTCCTCTATTCTCAAAGTTTATAGGCCATTTACATTACATACAGTCTTCTCTAGCCAAGCTCTCGTATTTAGATGCTCCACACATCCAAAGATGTTGTTGGATTGTAACCATACATGTATTTCCTTCTCTCGCTTACTTTTGTGGTTGAGTCAAATTCTAGAATTTTGGTCCTTTAAGTGATTCTTGTTGTAACCTCCTTGTGTCACATGTAGGTGTGGTCATAGCCCCAATCTTGTACCATTTTAAGCTAATGCGTAAATGGTCTTCCCAAAATGACATCAAAGTTTGTGATTTTGCTAAAGTCCACTATGGTAAAGGTATGCTCGTACTCTATTTTGCATGAGGAGGGCTATGATTTATTCCAACATACCCACTGGTCTCTATACGTAACCATCTACAAGTTGTAGTTTCACTCTTGTTTTTCAAAGAGTTTGTTTTTTCCATTTTCCCCTCCGCTATCAAGTATAGAAATGGTTTTTACTCCTTTGTGCTCTAAGGGCAAGGTGGTATTTCCCTCTTCTCCTTCATAATAATCTCCTACCTTGTTTATAGGTACTGATTTAGTTTTTGGTTTGTTTTGTGTAGGTATACCCATGTGTTCATCTAAGGGAATGTCTTGATGATGAATTTTCAACCCCATCTTCTCTAAGATTTTACCCATTTCTCCCCAAAGATGTGGTCTAATCTGTAATGGCTCTAAGGGAGTAACCATGAACTACATAGGAGTTGATATTAGTGCATGAAGGATTTTGGTGTCCATCATCTTTAAAATTGGCTTCCATTGAGAAGGCACTACCTTGAGATTTGATTTTGTTTTGTGATCTCCTATGAAATTCGACAAAGTCTTCAATATTTCTTGCTTATTCTCTACAAATTCTTCTATTCTTGCATCATTGTATAGAGATTGTACATCTCTAAGAAATCTCTAGGGTAGAACGCATGATCCATATTGATCTTGGAGATAGGTGCAGACTTAAAAGTCACACTACCATCTTTTTGATTCTTGATTATTTCCCTTAGGGCTTGTGGCCATGGCTCTTCCACTTTTGGAATTGGCATCATCACTTTGACTTAGCATTATCAATGGAACTATCCACTACCGTTGTATCCAATGGTGTTTTATTCTCATGTTCATTTGATCAATTATTTCATTTTCCTTTTGCTAAATTTTCCCATCCCTTTTTGGATTAACACTTCTTGTTTGGGTATGTTTGTTTTTTCTAGATCCACTAGAGCTTGAGTTGTCTCTATGAGCCGTTTGCATATATCTAATCTTTTTTTTGGGATGTTAGGATACGAACATGTGAACCATCTTTGTTCCAATGTCTAGTTGGTCTTCACTCTAGCTTTGCAAGCTTCCAATAGAGCCCCTAAAGGTTCTAGGACATTGTCTACCAAGATTAAACATCCTGATGGTATTTTCAATGACATGCTCCTTTTACTCTCCCCTTGTTTTCTTTTTCTTGTTTAAGTTGCTCTCCAGTTTGTTAAAGATCTATTTCCAAAGGAGATTTCTCTTTTACTCTTTTTTCTTTCATTTTGTCTCTTTTGATTTTCCATGTTTTTCTCTGATTATTATCGACAAACTCTAAAATTCAGTTTCAACCTGTGTGTTTTTTGTGGGTTCTTGAGCTTGGACTCTAGTCACCACATTTATTAGAATTGTTGGCTCAATTTTTGCTCGACATGAAGGTGGCATAATGCCAATGATGTTCATCGTATCTTTTTCCTTGTTTCAAGACTTTTTAACAGTTCAAAAGAACATTTTCTATTACACATCCATCATAGAATCCAAAAATATTTTTACACTCACCCTTGTGTGGACAAACTCTTGGCCAATGATTACCTCCACATTCATACCACAGACCCTCTGGTTGGTCCCCATTAGATGTCCTATCCTAGGAGGATATCCTCTATGTCTATAGTTTTGAGTTTTTATGAACATAAGTATGTTATCATCCATTGAATAATGGTTTTGCATTGGCTACGTACATCATTTGATGGATCTACAGCTTCATCTGTACTTACCCAAGAAGGATAACCTTCAACATCATATGCGGTGCTCTCAGGTTCCCTCTCATAGGTCTCACTCGGTTCCCCCTCGATTCTTCATAACATGAAGTTAGTAGAAATAATTTTTGATTAGCAAGTGATTCTACAGGCTACGTGTATCTAACAGTTACCCAATTCTCTTGAGGCAAAGTAGGTTTCTGACCCAACACTAGTTGAGAATTGCTTCCCTCTTGATCTATGTTATTCGTGTGTATTTGGTACCTCGGTGGTGGTGGAAGAGGTTGCACCCACAGAGGGCCATATGATCTTTCCCTAACATAATTCCTATTGTAAAGACATTCCATCATCTCATGATTAGTATACTTTTTCTTGATCATGCACCACTTCAAGACACGTGGTACATTTCCTACTACTGGTGGTTGTCATATGTTCGGTTTATATCAATAGATTTGGTTCATCCTTTGGATCACTTCTTTGCCATTTGATCAATAGTCGGTACACTTAGAGCTTGAACGCTCCACTTTGTTGTGGATTCACTTGTGATAGAAGAGGAACTACTAGTCATCATTAGGAAGAGAATGGAGTCTAGCAGGGCCTCTTTATTTGTTTGTTTAAGGGAGTCAAACCTTTAGTATTAAGAAATCAACCAAAGGACGGCTTTTGAATTCAAACAAGAAAAACGGCTAGCTTATTTGAATTTCAAATTTCCCCCCAAATAAAATTTAAATTCTACCGGGAAAAAGTATATCATGTAGCATACCTATGGAAAGAGCGCGACGTGTAGATTCCAGATCTATAATCTCCACTCAAATCTAAGATCATATGCAGGAGTTATGGAAGGCCAAAAATTATAAAGTTGTCCACCTCTTTTGGGGAAAAAATGTGCATCCTTTGACCATCCTTACCTCTCTTACACAGCCACCATTCTTGCACACATGGCATATATCTATTCGTCAAAATGTTAATCACCTCCATAATCTCATGGCAAATAAAGAGTCCCTCCTAGATCTCATCCTCTTGCTCATGATTGTCATCATCTTACATTACCTCTCCGTATACTAAGCTTACAGTTGTCCACTAGATACAATGCTTCTCAAGTGACTTTATCAAATGCGGTGCAAACTTTCAAGTGTAGATCCTTTTTGAGATTTTTGTTTCTCGAGTACTCTATGAAGAGAACTCATAGCCTCTGATCTTTTGGTAGCTCTCATATAGGGAATCTCTCTATGTATTGTTTGAAAGGAAACAAAGATTCCATTACTTTCACATTATCTTTCTGCTTGAAATTATAGATTTAGGACATTATGTTGTGCTTAATTCCCCTTTTAGAAAACTTCTCAACAAATTCTCACAGAATTTTCTCTATGTTTGGAAACTCTTTGCTATTCAATGATTGGAACCATGCTAATGTTGTTCCTTCCAATGTCCACCCAAATCCCTCATGCTGAGTATGGAAATTTACCACTTGTTTTGCTCTCAAAGCTTGTGTGAAGAGTGAAACATGTGCATATGGATCTCCTAACCCATTGTACTCTAGGCATATGGATCTCCTAACCCATTGTACTCTAGGCATCCTCACAACTCTAGGCTCTCTTGCAAGGAAATTTCTAGCCTCCTAACCCCCACAAGGAACTCTAGTTGGAGTTAGTTATGTGGCTCTCTCCTCAAGTTGCACATCTCTCACTTTTGTCCATGTTTCTAGAACTCTAGTCATATAGGTTATGCTAGGATATTCATTGCCCCTATAAGTAGTCATTGGAACCCTTAAAGCCAAGGATCCCATTAGTCTCAATATTGAAAATTACGGTTGAATAAATGAGTCGGCCATTTGAGTTCTATCAAGACTCAATCTTTCTGTTGTTTCTCTTATCTCTAATATAGTAGTTCTAAATGTGATAGGAGTGACATAATTCTCATGGAGTGGACCTCCAAAGTATGTATATCTCTCAATATCTTTACGATCTACAGTGGATTATCTCCACCCATGATTATCAAGCATGATAATATGGGTTTTTTTGCCTTCAATGTATGTAAAAACATACATTAACTTTTTCTTTGATAAAGCTCCAATGTAGATCTCTTAGCACTTGTAATGGAGCATTTGCTCCCTATTATCATACTTGTACAACCCCATATGAGTGTTGTCTATGTTGACTCGTGTTGTTTTGTTTATGCACCTTAGGCTTTTTGGAATGTCCAGCTTAGATGGCTTATCCTCACGTTCTATGTACTATACCTTGTGCCTATCATTCCCCATTTGTCCCCATACTATAGGGATTTTTCATAACTAGATACATTATTTCCTCATCAAAATATCAATGATCGCTATGGTCCATAGGCACTAAGTCCTTGAACTCACTAGGTCTCTCCTTTAACTTTATGCAGTAGTAGCGATCCATGCCATCTTTGTTTTTTTTTGCACTCTTGTTGTTTTCAAATTGGTATTTTAAGTACAACAATTTTATGGTTGGTGCAAGTTTGGATGGTCCTAGTCCCATGTTTTTTATATCTTTAAAAACAAAAATTTTGAATCCCTCAATCATGTAGATATAAGACCTCTTTCATGAAGTATCGGACATACTTTCCTCTGTGGTCGGCTCTAAGGGAGGAAGTGGTCCTTGATTCCCACTCTCTTTAGTGAAAATGTTACTAATAATGGTCACATATAGCAGGGTTTCTACTCTAGTATAGTCTACCTAATGTCAAATACATAAAGAAAAAGACCTCTTGCAGAAGCTTGACATGTTACCTCTTTGATTGCTTCCAAATCCTTGACTTGGAATCACTTCAAGCCGCAATGCTCTAGCCCTTTCAATCTAAACAAGACAAATTGAATAGCTATGAGCTCACACTCACTTAGTTAGTCAAAAATCTTTGAATTGACAAACAATTGTGCTTTTGGTAAAAAACCTATTTTAGCTCTTTATTGAATCCCATAGATGATGTTCATATCCATTTTGGAAAATACCACTATGCTTCTTATGACTAGATCTAGCTATGGTACAATTTTGGTCTCAATTTTTGACAGTGGAAAATGTGATGAAACTCCACACACAACTTTCTTTTCTTACTCTGCTACTAGAAACTCAAGCTCTGGGTCCAAATTTGTGGTTTTTCACTTGAAAGTGCTTTTAGACCTTTTGATAAGCTTTTTGGGCTCTTTTGGCTACCTTGCTTTGGGAAATTTTGTTAACAATAGTCTGTTGTATAGTGTGGAATATTCTTTGCCCAAAATCACAGTTGGGAGACATGGATCGCAATCCATGTTCCATCACTTCTTGATTTGAAATTTGGCATGTTGATTGCTTATGATTTTTGTAGCCTATCCCAAAAATCTTTTGGATTTGGATCAGTTTTTGCCCGATTTTTAACTATCCTCTGATTTTAGCTATTTTGACCACTATGTTCACTCTTTTTTGGCAATGTTTCTTTTCAAAAAAGTGCTTGTGTAAGTCTCATCTACCTACTGCTCAATTTTCAGCGAAAAGATATGATGAGATACATGGATCACAATCCATGTTTGACTTCATGTCAACTAGTAGTCTATGCTATATTGAAGCTATTTCCCAAAACTATCTACAGATGCTCAAGCATAGCCTGTTGTTGCGAGGGTAGTCCACAAGGAATGACTGCAGCTTCAAGCAATGGTCAATTAATAGTCCGACATCTAATAGAAATGATGCAAATGCAATGGAAACAAGAAAATTGATTAGCTTGAGATTGGGGAGCATTTTACACAATGATTTTGAAGGTTGGGGAGCGTTCGGATACCAAACTGGCCTTGGCTACCAAAATCATTGCACTTTTTATGTTTGAGCTGAGAAGATTGCTTGAGTGGTGTATTGGCGCAGATCTCTTGGCAATGTAAGGGCCACAAGTAGGAGCTGCAAATGGATTTTAGGATTGGTGGTGCAAGAGAGGAGGCTTGATAGCGTCGTCAAGATTATAGCAGGTAGGTTGTCATGAAATTGATATCATCAACACCTGAAGTGTGTCATGCTAGTGTTGCAGCAAAGAGGCTTTCACAAGCTTGTCATGAAGCCGTTGCTTAGGCATTCTGAGCTTGGACAATGAGAGTTTGCAACACGAGGGAAAGGATTGGTGTGCTAAGTCTATGAGGCTGAAGTAGGGCAGGCTTAGTCATGCAAAAGGGAGATTGAGGGATTGCACAGTAGGAGTTAGGGAGATTGATGGAGGTAGCCCATAGAAGCACAACAAAAGGGGCAAAGCTAGATGGCGTTTAGGATGCACATCCTTTTCTTTTGGCAAGGTGGTAGAGGGATACCGATATGTAGTGATAGAGGACAATGCTCGTGTGGGAAACACCTTCCACGACAAGGATGGTGTAGTGATACTTTCCCTTTGTTGGGGCCTCAAATTTCCATGGCAGACATTAGCAAGTTGATTTTGATGATTCAACCTTTCAGTAACAATGCCTCGGAACCATTAAAAGAACATTCAGCTTATGCCCTTTGAGGCTTTGAAGAGATAGGGACAAAAAAATTACTTATAGGATAATCTAAACGAAATTAGTTATGATAGGTGAGAAAAATTCATATGCAATTGGAGATGATGCGTATGATCAAAAGATTAGGCTAGGAGATGCTAGCCTTCTCGAGGCTCTGATACCACATGATGGTGCTAAGCTGGGGTGGACATGTATTAGTGGCGTTCATGGGAAATTAATGTAGTGGAATTAATAACAAGGAAGACGTCAAGCAAGCTCAATTGGATTTAAAAACAAAAGCAAAAACATTAGCTTCATAATGAAGTATATATATAGTGCTTTTATAGGCCAAATCTAGGCTGCTAAAGGATAGAGATCATGGACCTTCTTGAAATGCATCCTTTGTGGAATTCATTTAATGGGGTCTTCATGGGTCATGGGTGTATGCATGTAGGTATGGAAGTATGACCATCAATTCATGGAGAGAGAGGGTATTCCCATAGCACACTCCATGGCTAGAAAAATCCCAACAACTCCTATGTATTGAAAAGAAACTAAGAACAAAAATGAACAAAACAATGCAAATTAGAGACAAAATGGAATATGGAACAATACTTCAAAGCATCAAGAAATTTGAAGAATGAAATTCTTTTGGTATCACTCTCACAACTCTCTTTTCCGCTCAAGGATAGATCTTGCTGGTCTCTTGACTATGGACTCTATCAAGCACTAAGCTCACATCTAGCTGCTTCACTACTATCGTGTAAATGCAATGGGTGACACATATTCAATAGAAAAGGCTCTAAATACAAACTAGGTCATTGACAACCTAAGGATCATTTCTTGACAATAGTGCCAATGTTAGCGGGTCGCCAAGATGGACGTATGTAGCATAGCTATTTGTCACTAACATAATTCATCAATACTCAGATAAGTGACTCGGATGGGGCACAAAGGCTGCTTGGGCTTTGTGCATATGATCAAATATAAGAGCTTAGAGTATACAACTTTTTAGATCAAAATCATAAAGACTCTTTTACAAGGCTTATCGAGACAATTAAAAATGGAGCTTGGATAAGTGTGGCTAGCTAGGAAGGTGCCCATCAACTGCATCAACCAAACAAAGTGGTAGGTGTAGTTAATAAATATTGTATTAATAATTTTGGTTTATTGAATTTATAATTTGGTTTTGGTCATTACAAAGTCAAAGCGATCAAACTTCTGTACTACATGAGGAGGACAAGGAAGATGCGGCCCTTAAATTGACATATATTTTTTGTAGTCCTCTTTAACAAGTGCAAATATGGCACAACCATCACTCATGATCTATATATAAAACTCATTTGATATTTTTTGCTTTATTTGGTATTTAATTTAAGTATTCTTCTCTTGTGCTTTAAATTATGCAAGTAAGGTGTGACACGTAATTTCAAAGTTTATTATTATTTTTTTGTACACGTTTCAAAATGCAATTGATATTTCATATGTCTTGTGTGGGTCAACAATAAAGATGCTTATTTGGGCCATCCAAAATTGGAGGGCCCAAATGAACAACTTTATTTTTGAAAAGCCATGTAGCATTAATATACACGGTAACTGGTGTGGTAATAGTCAAATAAATATATACCTATGACTATTACGGTGCATATGTGCTCTTTGCTGTCTCTGTTGCCTCTCACATAATTGTTTCTCTTTTTATTTTCCTTTGTTAGTCGATGAAAATGCTGGAAATTCTCAACTTTGTTGGAAATAGGGTTTTAGGGAAACACACACAGCTTGGAGAAGATGAAGAAGCTCAAGAGAGAGAGTAATATTACTTAGTGTGCAATGGAAAAATAAGTTAGCCCTAGAGTGAAGGGCATATATGTAATTCACGGGGGAAACAAACTCCTAGTGAGGGGAAAAAAAGTCCCAGCAGTGCTAAGTATGTTCACACAAATCACTACCACATGTATATGGTAGCAAAACCCGGATGGGAGTAATGTGGTGAACAAGAGCTGGCACATAATATAAAGGGAAGTTTCATGCCTTGAGTGCATGATTAATCCACAAAGGGGAATAAGCCCAAAGCTTTGCAAAAAGCTTCAACTTCTCACAAGGCAATGCCTCCGTGAAAAAAATTGCAAGATTGTCTTGTGTTGGCACATAAGCCAAGCTAATCTCTCCTACTGATATTGTCTCCCTGACATAGTGGTAATTCACTCAATGTGCTTTGTATGAGCATGAAAATTTGGGTTCCTCTCAATGCCAATGCGCTCTGACTATAAGTGTAGATGATGTTGCCAATGTCCAATCCAACACCCAAATTAGCCATAAGGCATCTTAGCCACACACATTCTACCATAGCTATGAAGACTACCCTATAATCATCCTCACAACTAGAATCTGCCATAGTAGGTTGCTTCTTGCTCAATCATGGTATGCATGAATTTTCAAGCATGAAACAAAAACCACTTGTAGACACTCACATGTCAAAACAACAATCCCAATTTGAGTTTAAATAAACATTTAAACTTGGTGCCAATGATTCTCCCTTGTGATAAAAAAGACAACATGCAAAGCTCCACTCAAGTAGTAAAAAATACTCTTGAAATCCTACCAATGCTTAGACCTTGGGCTATGAATAAATCTATTGACTTGTGAGACAGCAAACTGAATATCAGGCCTCGTGTTGCATACATAAATAAGGCATCCAACAACAATCTGGTAAAGATTGACATCGGTAGGATCACCAGCATCATGAAGAATCAATTTAAAACTTGTTTCCATGGGAGTGGCAAAATTTTTGCAGTACTCAAGTCCAAACTTACATAGCAATGTCTCTATGTAGCTTGCTTGACACAAGGAAATACCACCATAACACTGCTTAAACTATATGCCTAAGTAATGATGCAATAGCCCAAAATCTTTCATGTTGAAAGTAGCATTCAAATTAGCCTTAAATTCAGAAATATGTGTCTCATTGGATTACTTGATCATCAAATCATCAACATATAGAACTACAATGAGAAGTACATCACGCTCATGCTTTACATACAAAGTGGTTTCTATTTGTCTGTTACAAAAGACTCAATTAACCAAATGAATGTCAACTTTCTCATACCAAGCTTGAGGAAATTGCTTTGACCCATACAAATCTTTCTTAAATTTTCATACTTTGTCTTCCCATGCTTTGATGACAAAATGGTGAGGCTACGTTACATAAACTTACTCAAATATATCACCATTCAAGAAACCAACAAGAATATCTGATTGATGTACATCCCATCCAAAATGAGCTACATATGCACAGAAAATGCACAGTAGGCATATGCGAAGTGGGAGCAAAAGTCTCTTTCATAATCTATGCCTTTCTATTGTGCATAAAATTTTGCAACAAGTTAAGATTTATAACGATCAATCTCACTATCCAGCTTACGTTTCAACTTGTAAACACACTTGGTACCAATGGACTTTTTTCTAGGAGGAAAATCACATAAAGTTCATGTGTTATTTTCTATAAGTGCATCATATTCTAATTGCATGGAAGCCATCCAATTTTTGAATTCCATGCTTCATCAAAAGATAGAGGTTACTCTACATCACAAAAGCTAGAAACAACCAAAGAATAACAAATTGATGCATAAGATGCATGGCGAGAACCTGAATGAGTATGACTAGTAGACAAAGGTGCATCCAATTTATCCACACAAAGTATTCACCATCCATTTTGGCATACCTCTAGCGTGCTCATTCTCAGCCCTTTCCACATCATGTACATCATGTATATCTATTGCATTAGTAATAGGCTGATCCATAGCATTTTTTGAAACCCCCATAGTCATTATGTTTTTGTCATTTGAACTAACATTCAAAATTTCACCACTGAAAAGAGGCAATAAACTGTCATAAATATCTTGTGAGCTTACACTAATGTCTCTAGTACATGATAACAAGGGATGAACAAAAACTTCTACAAACACAACATCTCGTGAAACCAAGATACTCTTTGTTTTCAAATGGTACAATGTATAAGCTTTCCTTTCAATACTATAACAAAAAAAAATGCATTTAACAGCCTTATCATCCAATTTTCTACGGTGCATTTGTGGCACCAAAGCATAAGGTAAACAACCAAAAGCGAGCATGTGATAATTAGAAGACTTTCGATCATGACATGCTTCATATGGAGTCATAGACTACAAAGCTCTTGTAGGACACATGTTGAGTACATAACTAGCACACATGATGGCCTCAAGCCAAAACAAATGTGGTAAAGCTTGACTCTTGACCATACATAGTGACATATTTGTAAGCCACCTGTATTTTCTTTTAGATACACCATTTTGTTGAGGTGTATCCGGCACTATACATTGGTGTTTTATCCCGCGACTAGCCATAAATGCATTAACTCATGAGACATATACTCCCCCCCTCAATCTAAATGGAGAGTGTCCATATTACATTTTGAGATATTTTCAACCATAGCCAGAAATTGTTTGAAGAACATAAAAACTTCAAGCTTAGCTTTAATTAGACCCATGCATACCTATAGTAATCATCAGCGAAAGTTACAAAGAGAGGTAATTTTCCAAGGATAGAGTTTTCATAGGCCCCCAAACATCATATGCACAAGTTGTAATCTATATGTGGCCCTAACTGAACAATCCTTTGGAGACTTCAAATGATGCATCTTACCCAAAATAAAACCTTCACAAACATGCCTACAGGTTCTTCAAGAGGCGACAAAGAAGAAACCATATCAAATTTATGCAAACACAGCAAACTGACAAAGTTCAGATGCCCGAAATGTGCATGCCAAAGTTTTGCATCTGAAAGAATCTTTGAATCCACAAATGCACTTGCAAAATTCTTCCCACACTTGTCATATAAAGTGAGCTTATATAGCCCATGAGATAAAATATGAGATGCAATAGTTTCATTACCAAAATTGAGATCATGAGTTGTATAAGTTGTCATCCAAAAATGTCACAACAAACTAGCTCTAACAAGTGTATATATAGACAAAAGGTTCTTCTTGATCCCATGTTCATAAAATGCATCAACAAGTGTAAAATAACTGCCATTTGCAACAATTAACACAATTTCTTCCTAACCATGCCCTTATCAACTAACTCATGTAGTTGGATACGAAGCATTGTTGGTACAAGTGACTATATATCCCATGAGGGATATCCTTGAGAGAGGTAACGAAGTCACGATGAGAGGTAATGTGCTTCCTAGCACCACTATCAAAGTACCACACATGAGAATCTGCATCAATTGGCATACATGCATCATGGACAAAAGGATCATAAGTCCACTCTGCACTAAAAGACCACTCTACATCTAGATTAGCATCACATCTCCTTTCACAAAAGACTCTACAATAGATGCATTTGTATTGGAACTATCCTCTTTCTTCTTGGCCTCTTTTGCCTTCAATTTAAGACATTTCTTGATCAAGTGATCATTAGCCTCACAATAATCAACACATTTTTTTTTCCCCTTTTCACCAAAATTCCCAAACAAAGTGTTGCCAATAGAATCATCAAGAACATGCAATATTCCACTCGTGGAAGAACCATGAGAAGTGGATACATTGCTGTTACCACTTTTTCTTTGAGCAATAATAGAAAGTGCACGTTCTTTAGCCCTATTCTTTCTTGAAAGTGACTCTTGCAACAACAACAATGTACATAATGCATCAAACTTGAGAGCATCAATATTTCCTTGGGTCATAAGTCTCCAAATACTAGAAAAAGCCTGGTAAAAATCTGACAAAGCATCAAGAATAGT
Organism: Adiantum capillus-veneris; assembly: GCF_014529385.1. Classification (NCBI taxonomy): domain Eukaryota; kingdom Viridiplantae; phylum Streptophyta; class Polypodiopsida; order Polypodiales; family Pteridaceae; genus Adiantum; species Adiantum capillus-veneris. The sequence continues at coordinate 28,358,058 of NC_140946.1, forward strand.
CTGCAAAAGGGAACTTTGTGGAATGACTTTGCCTGCAAAAATGAGTTTCTCATTTATATTCTTGATACCAACAAGGAAATTTTTCACGTCATCTTCCTCATGCATAATCTTTGGTTCCGGTTCTTTAAACAACATTGCAATTTTAGTCTCACAACGACTTGCATAACACCAACCGGGATATCCCAAGCATATTTTGCAAATTTAGTTGAGAAAATGTGAGGAGTAATGGTGAGCTAAACAAAACCAAGATGTACATCAATGCCTTGCACAAAATTCCAAAAGCCCTTTGACCCAGGAACATGTTGCATCATATAAGCCCACATTGGGTAATTTTCCCCATCCAATTTATTCTCAACAACAAACATCTTGAACATATCAGTCTTGTTGTCAGCGATGGTGAATGCATGCACCTGATGTAAAAACTACCCAAAAAGAGGAGAAATGAAGAGGGCCTAACACATGCTACATAGAACAACCCAAAGAAAATTTTACGGGACCTGTTATGCAGGAAATAGCACTGACAAAAAATCTACACAATAGGAAAAAAATGCTTGCACAACAGTACATGTAGTGGAAATGGAGACCCAAAGTATTTTTTGACCTGTTGATGCCCACCAAAGATCATTAAAATATGAGAAAGTGAGCAGGCGTGTGCTGGAGACTAAGCCGTGGAGGACGCTGAGGTCAATTGTTGGAAATAGGGTTGTAGGGAAACCCACATAGCTTGGAGAAGCCAAAGAAGCTCAAGGCACACACTAGAGAGCAGTATTACTTAGTGTGCAATGGAGAGATAAGTTAGCCCTAGAGTGATGGTTGTATATACAATACTTGGGGAGGAAAATCTCCTAGTGAGAGAAAAAATGGCATGACGGTCCTAAGTATGTTCACACACATCACTACCACATGTATATGTTAGTAGAATTTTCCTCTTATAGAGGCTCCCAACCGCACAAATATGACGCCTATTTTCTATATTAAAAAACCCTTTCTTCCCCCTTACATTCTTCATCAAGGAAATTTCATGGAGGCTTAATCACCTCCATAGATACTCCAACCACATTTTGGAAGACATAAAGCCGTAATGAGAACCCTCACATAGTAGAAGACAAGGTAAGAGATGTGCATGACTACACTAGCACACCATACAATAACCCTCTGTATCCCTTCTCCCTAGAGGCTTAAACTATATAAATTTTGCTTTATAAGTAGCCCCAAACTAGATCAACCACACCTACAATTATTGATGTGGAATCTTCACCCATTTTTTGGTATTTTGGGTTATTTTTAACCATTTTATGATCAATTGTTACCATTTTAGCCCAGAAATATCATTTTTTGCTTGTAAAAACAAATGACCTAGAAAAATCCCCAAATTTATGGAAAAATTTTTGTGGACTCAAAGTAAATTTTGAGCTTCACTTTTCCACTTAGAAATAATTTTAGATACATCATTTACGACTACATATGAAACTTGCTATTTTTGGAGGAGATCAATAGCATTAAACTTTCTAGGAGAAATGACTGTGCCCTCTTGATGCACGATATTTGTGGAATTTTGACCCAAATCAAGCTTGCTCTATTATGATAAAACATTCCATATTGCCACATCTAGGGCTCTCGTCTCCTTAGTAAGGTATGCACATGACTACAATCATGGCAACCATTTTTGCACATATGACATTATGTACACTGTAGCATTTGGTCTCACATATCAAAAGGAATTAAAAGTGAGGTGGACATTTCAATTTCAAATTATGAATGTGCCATGGGACAACATCCACCCCCTCTAGACTTGCACATCCTCCGATATGTGGCACACAAGTCTTTTGTAAGCATCAAAATTCAATGTCAGACAACGTATCCTCAGTTTTTCCTCACTTTGCACACAATCATAGTTATCATCTTCATGACTTGATTTCACATCAAATAAATTGGCATCCCCTTTTATTTTGAAAATTGTAATTTATTTCCTTGTAGTTTTCTACTTTTTCCCATCTAACTCACTCAAAGTATGTTTCATTTCCCTGCACATGCTTAGCTACACAAGGACCAAACCATCTCTCTGAAAGCTTCCTTATCATAGATTGTTGTTTATCAAGACTAATATCATACACCAACACTTAATCATCTTTCTTGATATCTACGACTATGTCTCTTATCAAACCTACCTTTACTTGCAATTTTCAACTATGTCCCATCTAACTCAAGGTATAAGCTGCATTTCATGCACATGCTTAGCAACCATAATTGCCAAACCATCTCTTTAAAAGATTCATTATCATAGAGTGTTGGCTATCAAGACTAATATCATTAAGTTTGTATTTGCAATCCTTAGCAAAATCTTTAATGATAGGAGAATGTTCATGATTAGATTTTTGATTTCCTTTAAGGTTGTAAGCAGTAGTGAGAGCAAGTCTCATGGATAACTTTGAAAAGAGCTTATTAACTTCCTCATCATCTAGCTCACCCCTATCTATAGATATTTATTTGACACAACCATAATGCAAAATTACATCTTCAAGTAGAAACTTGCATACTGTCCCTGTATTCTTTGTCCTTCGCGCATGGCCTTCCACTTGGTTTGAAAATCTTCTCTTGCAAGAACTATGTATCTCATTTGTCATAATCCAAAATCCATAGTACATTAGGAAGAGGATGGGGTCTAGAAGGGCCTCTTTATTTTCCATGAGCTTATCGAGGTGATTAACATTTTGACAAATAGGTGTACGCCATGTGTGCAAGAATGGTGGGTGTGTAAGAGATGTGTAAGAGTGGTCAAAGGATGCACTTTCCCCCCCAAAATGAGATGGAAAAATTTATGATTTTTGGCCTTTCATGACTCCTACATATGATCTTCGATTTGAGGGGAGATCATAGATCACGTGTTGAGCTCTTTCCATAGATATGCTACATGATATGGTTTCACCCACTAGATTTTCAATTCTTTTTTTTTCTTTTGGGGGGGGGGGGGGGGGGGGATTTTGAACTCAAATAAATTATATTTTTTGCTTGTTTGAACTCAAAAACTTTCCTTTCATTAGTTTCTTGTTTGACTTCCTTAAACTACCAAATAAAGAGGCCCTCCTAGACCCCATTCTCTTCCCAATGAACTAGATCTACCACCCATTTGTAATGCATGAATAATGGGTATGTACTAGGGTTCAGCCCACCACAAGGCCTTACATTTGAATACATTTGAAGGCTACATAAGACTCAACATATTGAGATATGGCTGAAATCATGGTTTTGTGGGACAAAAAGGATTTTTCTTGACATGACATAGGCTTGGTGGTTCATGTGTGTAAAAATAGAGGACCCTTTAATTAGAATTGGAAAGACGTTTCTAAATTTTGAAACAAGCCACTCGTGAGAAGAGGTGGGGGGTGATGGCGGGACCAAGGGGTTATGGTTCCAACACCTCTCTCTCTCTCTCTCTCTCTCTCTCTCTTTCTCTCTTTCTCTCTCTCACTCACACACACACACACACACAGAGAGTTTCACATATTGCACCTTGTTTGTTCCATAGCAACCAAAGTTATAGTGGTCTCTCTCTCTCTCTCTCTCTCTCTCTCTCTCTCTCTCTCTCTCTCCCCCCCCCCCCCTCTCTCTTTGTCTCTCTCTCTCACTCTCACTCCTTGCCAATGGATAGTACTGTAGGAGATTACTACTCAAGTGATCCACAACTGCTCTTTTTTGACGAGTTGACAAATTGGAAGGTGGTCCGAGCACAGATGAACAGATACAAAGGCATGCCATTAGCACTTTGATTTAGAAAACTCTCAGTAATTAGGGTTTTCTTTGTAGCTATTTGGCTACAAATAAACGTGAAGAGAGAAGCAAAGAAAACATCCTTCATTTGCTGTACCAAAAGCAAGGACAAGCAATAATATTTGTACAACGGTGGCATGATGTTGGCACAAGCAAACACTAGGGTTGCCAAGGAATGAATAGAAGGAAACATTCTAGTGACTCTTAGACTACCAATTTTTTTTCAAACTACAAAAAACAAATTTTAGCAATGTCAAAGAGACCATTCTATCAGGTGTGCGCAACACTTTGACTCAAATTAAGGTCCTGCACTCAACAAGTGAACTTTTTATGAAGCGAACCCCTTTGAGAATTATCTTGAACAATAGTGCATGTGTGACCTTAGTAAACCAATCTAAAATTGCTAGTGTCGTAGGTATCCATTGAAGAAATATAGCTGATGCAAGTTCAAGGATGGAGAATAAAGATGAGGATGAAGTGTTGCCATTGAGTGCATGTGAGAAACAATTTCCTTGAGGAGCGGTTATCGCCAATGAAATAAGAGATTTTTTGTATGCCTTTTAGATCAAAGACCAAATTTTCACCTAACAAGGACATATGCAAAAAGAGAATTGGAGAAAAAAGTATCTTCAAACATCCTATGCATCTACTCAATGACTCTGAGATACCAACAACTCTTAGAAATTTTAATTTGTTTGGTAATCCTTAAGGCTAATAGACAGTACCAAATTTGGTAGTCTGCTATATGGCAATGGGTGTGTACAATGCCTTACAAGGTTATATACAATACCAACGCATTCCTATGTATTTCCAAAGATATCATGCTATATGGCAGTGGGTGTGTACAATACCTTACAAGGTTATATAAAATACAATGAATTCCCCTCCACATGCATAATGCACAAGTGGGTCCATAGCCTCCCTTGGCTATGCCTCTCTGACTTCTTTTAAAGTTCTAGTCTCACCGAAGCTGCACCAAGGACAAGAAATTAGGTGCTTGGATGCCACTCAACCAACACCTCTTGAAGAAATCTTTCGCAGCTAAGCATCAAAAAGGCCTTCATCAAGCAAGCATTCAAAGGTGACACTTTTTTTTTTTGTGAAGAGGAGCTTCACTCTGATGAAGAGGAGCTTCACAAAAGAAAAAGGGAATTTCTCTCTCTCTCTCTCTCTCTCTCTCTCTCTCTCTCTCTCTCTCTCTCTCTCTCTCTCTCTCTCTCTCTCTCTCTCTCTCTCTCTCTCTCTCTCTCTCTCTCTCTTTCTCTATCTTGCAACGAATCCTAAAAAAAATTGCGACCCAGCAAACAAATTTGCAAATAAATTTTCTATCATCAATTGTGCTCATGTAAAGAGGTAGACACTGGCCAGGAGAGTCTCCTAAGCTAAGACCCCTCTATTAGCACAAATGGGGGAGAAGGGAATAGAAAAGTTCAACGAGGAGGGGTTTCACACTTGGAAAGCAAAATTAAGATAATACCTTATGAAAAAATGTTTATGGTCTATCATGAGCACTGCCTTAGAGCAACATTTTGAGTGACTTGTATCTATAGTAATCCACCAAAATTATGCTACTATCATCAAGCTATAGGTGCCTTACCCACATTGTTTGTAGGTTCTTTAGGTGAACAGGCTTGTCGCCCACATTTTTGGGCACAAGTGGCACCTCCGCAATACTCTATTGCCAGGTCTCATAATCTTCTTGGGAGAGTACATCTGCCATGCCAAAAGGAGGTTAGAAGCATGCGCAACTTAACCTCTAAAAAACTAAATGCTTACATGAGCTACCTGCAAAATACTTCTGCCTCACATGTTGGGGGAAGAAAGAGTTCAACATATTTATCAATTTTGTCCTTTTACAGTAAGATCACAGAATGTTTTTGTCCTTTTTTTTAAAAGTTAGTATGAACTCGTCAACATCTTGCCTTATAAGAAACTATAGTAATCTATAGACATTGACAATCCATGGTTGGAGATTCTTGTCCAGAACCCAAAAGCCTTTTGAAATCTTGTTGCAGCTTGTCAATAACACACCATTGAGATCAAGCACAATCAGCCACCCAGGTTTAGCAGCCACATCAACCTCAAGCACCATGTTTGCCGATGGCTCATCTAGCCACCAAGATTTCACTACAATACCAATAGTCCAAATGACTGGAGGCAAATAGAAAGTGCAAACAGATAGTGCAATTATCATATCAAATAAGAGAATTGGTATGTCATGAGAAAGTACATTATTTGGTACTCAATAGGGCCTATTTGGTACTAGATAGTACCAAATTGGTACTATAGTGTGCATTATTTTGTTTGGAAATGAATAGTAACATTGGAGCACAATTACAAGTTGAACACAATAGAATACCATAGAGATAACAAGAGATGAAAGACAAAGTCCAAAAGCTAAATTAATTTAGTGAAATGAAAATCACATTGTGCAAGATACATAAGCATGTAATAAGGGCTACAAATTTCATACACGATACAACCGGCCATGGGTGCGGTTGTGCTTCTTTATTTTCACACAAAAAGGCTCTGATAGGGTTGCTAAATCAGTAGAATCAGCTATCAAATCTTGTTTAGCATCACCAGCAATTGGATCCATCTTGCCATCAGTGCTGTCCACTGTTCCATTCTTTGCTATCACTTCCTCCTTGGCATCCTTGTCCCCATCCCTATTCTTTGCATTGCCTACCTTTACCCTTTCTTCCTCTTCCCCTTCTTGGCATGTGCCCCTTCTCCTTTCTTGGCATCATCTACCCCTTTCCCCTCCTTGTCACCCACTCCTATATCGGCCTCCCTCTCATCCCCCTTCTTGGCTTCTAGCCCTTCTCGGCCTCCCCCTTATCCCCCTTCTTTGCTTCCACCCTTTGCTTGGCCTCTTCCCTTGCCCCTTTAGGTTCTTCCACTCCTTTCTTGGATGTTGTATCTTCTCCTTTTTGCTCTCATCCTTGCTAGTGATCTGATTCCTAGGCTTCGTGTCAACTGCATTTGGTGTGATAGCATCCAACTCCACTATGTGAGGGTTTTCACCTCCCACATTGTCTTTAGTCTTTTTAGCATCTTTGTCCTTGGAACCACTGTTTCCTTCAATGTGCGCCATGGTATCACAATGCTATCCCTTATCAATATCTTCCCCTTCCACACTACCACACTTTAAATCAAGGAGAACATCCCTCATCTCTTTAGTAACCTCATCCTCCTCCCATAGAGTACTTGCAAAAAACTTTGTGGCACCTTGCTCATCCTTGACGGCCTCTCGAGTTCTTCCACTAGGCCCAACGGATGCAACATCATCTTGCTCTACAAAAATAGAGAAAGAAAACATGTACCTATAAACAATTTCACATTCAGTGCAAGTAAGCATATGATTTGCAAAACATACACACACTTACTCTTCACAACATGATGCCCAATGACCCACGACTTTTCCACCTCAGATATCATCATAGTACAACCAGGTGGGCACAATGATCTTTGCTTCACATAACAAATCATTGAAGCAAAGGGGGTGATACTGCTGCCTGCACTCAAGCATAAAGGTTTCAAAAGCTCATGCAGACTCCAAAAACTCACCACATGCAATACACACGTCAAACAGGTGTATCATACCCACCAAATCAACAACTTGGGGCCTAGGATATAACATGAATCTCTTCCCAAGACTAGCATCAATAATCATTAGCTTTTGTCATAATAATCAATATCTAATTCTCCTAAATGTTTTTCTCATGTTAAACTGATCATTTAATATGGGGAGGTGCCAGGGGAGAAAAAGCCAGAATATTGGTTAAGCTAGCAGACCGGCCACGGTAGGGATCCAAAGGAGGGAAAATAGGGATCCAAAGGGGGGGACATCTGCAAAAGATCCATGTGCAACAATGGGATAAAAAGACCCTAAGGTTAAGCCCATTAAGACTTCCAAAATGCTAAGGTTCCAAAATTCAAAGGTTGTGTCCAAAGGTCAACCATAAGGGGAATTGGATGCTTTGTGTGTGTACAAAAAAATTCTTTGCAATCCCTACATAGGAGGGGGAGAGCCTTGGGAGTAGGGGATGAGAGAGAAAGTCACACACACACACCCAAGCTCCCTTTACACAAAGGGAATGAGGGACACATGTCAGCTCCCTAGCCGAGATGCCCACAAGGTGTACCCAATTCCTATTGGATGGCCTTGGAGGTGGACCAATGAGAATTAGGCTAGAGTAAATCTAGTTTAATTAATTTAAAAACACTTAATAAAAGAACCAATGAGAATTAAGTCCTCTAGAAGACTATTGGACAGTCTCCCAAGGGGTCCAATGAGCATTCAACAGCCCAATGGCTTGCCTGATTCCTATTGGCCAAGAGGCAAAGGGGTCCAATGAGAGTTTAGTTGAATTATTAAATTACCTAAATATCTCACAAAAGGGGAAAGGGGGACACATGTCAGAAGGCTATCACTTATGCTGCTTAATTGTCATTGGCTAGCTCTAGGGAGGTCCAATGGGAGGACAGCAAGAGCAAATAGCAAGGAGGCTCGCCCAAGAGAGAGAGGGGGCTGATTTTTGCAATGCATTATGACACACACACTCACACAATCTCATGTGTGAAGTAAAGAAGACTCTCTCTACTTCTCAAGCTTTAATGGAAAGCTTACCACCTACTCCAAGCTTGTGAGAAGGGAGGCCTACACCAACAACTCTTGGCTTTGTGATGCAAATCCAACCAAGAGCCAAGCTTCAATGCATGCTCATCTCCTCTACCATGATAATTACTAAGCTAAGCTATGCTAATATGAGTGATTATGTGAGGAGATGTACATCTTTCTCGTAAAATACTCCTTCTTCCTCTCAGTCTACTCTCATACCCTGCTAGCTCTCACCATCTTCGAAGGTGTGTGAGGTCTTGGGTCTGAGACCGGGGATAATTGATGTTGTGTTGGCTAAGTAGTGCATGAAGCTTTCATCTTCATTGCACTAGATAGTCTTGAAGGAACACAAAGAATTGTATTGTACAATGTCTCTCTCGATGGGAGAAACCATAATACAAAGCCTTTTGGAGGGGGGACCGGCTCCATGCAAATCCGGTCCTCAACTGTGTTCAATAGCTTAATTTCTCTCTCTTTTGAAAGTATTGTGCATGCTATCTAACTAGGTGTTATGCTTTTTGTTGCTCTCTCCACCCAAGCACTCTTGTAATTCTCATTAGGAACCTATTCTAATGAAATGCCCACTATGTTCATGCTAATTTCCGCTACACATGAGTTCTTAGTCCATTAAATGTTACATTGGTATCAGAGCACAAGGTTTCTCTTTTCTTGCTCAAGAAGGGAGGTCCTCAAGCTAGCTATAAATGGTTGGTATTATTAATTGCCTCTGAGTAAGTAGAATAGGGATTTTTCAGCCTTGCAGTGCGCCTGCCTTCGTGCAGCTAACGGGGCATCACCGTCGAGAGCTATGGTCTTAATAGTGGAGTCCTATGGGCTTGCCTACGGCTTAACCACTATTGAGCTATTAGAAGCTTGACAAGAGCCGGTGCTGTTTTGGTGTTGAAAGACCCTCTCTTCTATTCCTTGAAATTTATGGTATTCCAGCCACGGGTATAGTAGCTTGAGTGCTTTTTCTAAAGGGGTAAAGAGGAGTAGCAACTAGGGCTTGAAGTGCCAAAGTACACCTAAAAAGTTTACACCTAAAAGTTGTTAGAATGGCTGACAATAGTAAAGAGAGTGAAATTAATGTTGATAACTTTGATTTTGCTAATGAGCAAGCTACTAATGATGCTCCGATGCTTGTTAACTATCTTGTTTCTAGGCTTCAACAAGCCATGGACAATACATCTCTCCAAAGTGAAGTGCAACAGCAGCTCCGTGCTCACGGGATTCTCCAAGCTCATCACCATGACGAGAGAACACCTAGGAAGCCTCCATGTGAGACTCCCAAAAGAGGTCTCTCTCCGATTCGGGAAGAAGAAGAGAATCCATACGAAGGGCTCAAGAATTTACTTCTTGATGATGCATCTCCTTCCCAAAGGAGAACTCAAGAGCCTCCACCGAAGGAACGAGAAAGAAGTGAGTCTTCCGCCACCTCGGCGGAGATGGCTCCATGAAGACGGCGGGCTAAACGCTCTCCATCACCACCAAAGCGGAAAAGACCATTGCACTCTTCTCCACACCATAATTCAAAGAGGGATGATAAAAAGAAAGAGTAGAAAAAGGCGAGAAAGAGGACACCCTCTTCTCCATCTTGTTCATCCTCTTCCTCTTATGAAAGTGATGGTGAAGGCGCTGAAGATCAAGACAAGCAAAAGGCAAGAAAGAGGTCACCCTCTTCTCCACCTTCTTCAAATTCTTCACCTTCTGAAGAAAGTGATGGTGCAACCTTTGAACCATCAAAAAGAAGAGGCCATAGAAAATCCTATGCCGCATGGAAGAGGTCGTCCAAGTTGAAGAAATTCAAAGAGGGAGGGAAGAGCATCTCTTTCCTTACCTATGATGGTACCTTTGGTGCTACGGACAAAGTCTTGGCCTTTATCCAACAATTTGATGCGGCGTATGGAGATGAGGGCTTCACGGAGTCCTCTAAGCTACGCCATGTAGCTATGCACTTTCAAAAGTCTGCCAGGCAATGGTGGTCTAGCCTACGAGCCAAGGGTGAAGCTCCAAGAACATGGAAAGCTTTAAGAGCTTCCATTATGAAGCAGTTTTTGGCCACCGATGCCAAAGACAAAGTACTCACCGAATGGCGAAGCTTAAAGCTCTCTCCCTATGAATCCATCCACAAATATGTAGACAAGTTTTGGGACTTACAACTCAAAGCCACTGTCTTCAAAAAGTTGGATTTTGGAGAGCAAAAGCAACAATTTTGTGCGAGCTTAACCGAAGAAATGGCGGAGTATGTTAATTCCCAAAGGCCACGTACCATATCGGCGGTAATACACCATACTATGGTGGCCTCTCGAACCAATTTCCAAACGGCGGCTAAAAGAAATAATAAGCCCACAGAAAACAAGGGTTCCAACGAGCCTAAGGGGAAGGATAATGTCCAAAAGTCTCCTAAGGGAAACTCCAAAAAATCTAAAGAGAAGGGAGTTTACAAAGGTAAAAACAAACTCTCTCCTGAAGAGCTTGAGCATTATCGCAAGGATAACCGGTGTTTCAAGTGCAGCGAACAAGGGCATGCGTACCGCGCTTGTCCCCAAAATAACAACCGCCAAGATCCTCCTAGAGCTTCCTTGGTTGAAATCCAAGAGAAGAATACTCACCAAACTCACCACAAAGGATCTCCTCTATGCCATGCTTGGAGAAAGGTAAGAGAACATGATGCTTTTATTCTCTTTGACCCTGGTTCTACTCACAATTTTATATCTATAGAGTTGGCCACCAAGCTAGGCATACAAGCCTACGAGATGGGAGATGTCCTACCCGCAGACAGTGCTTTCAAGGAGCAAGAAGCTTCAGTCACTCCCTTAATCGGGAAATTGAGGCTTCATGTTCAAAGCTATGTGGACAAAGAGGACTTCTTTATCTCTCCTCTCAAGCATGAGGATGTAATCCTAGGGGCACCATGGTTTGATCGCCTGGCTGCCAATGTTAAATTTCCTGAAAGGAGAATCTCCTTTAAGTTCAGGGAAAAAGACATATATATAGATGCTAAGGAAATGGGTAACACTATCCCCATTGTACATACACCAGCTTTTAACAAGTCAATAAAGAGCTCTATTTCCGTGTACATGATTTTTGTTAAAGATTCTCAAAATGAACCTAATGCTTGAGCAAAAGAAACTATAAGCAACCAAAAGGAATTAGAGTTATCCAATTTTGTCAAGGGGTTTCAAGATGTTTTTATTGACGACATCCCTTGTGAGCTACCTCCTAAACGAGGTAATGATGACCATGCAATTGAACTTCTTCCAGGAAGTTCACCGCCTAACAAACCTCCTTATAGAGTTTCTCAAGCTCAACAAGAGGAGATTATGCGACAAGTGCATGAGTTAGTTGAGAAGGGCATGGTTAGGCCTAGCTCATCTCCATTTTGCTCACCTGTGCTATTAGTGCAAAAGAAAGACGGCACATATCGTATGTGTGTCGACTATAGAGCACTAAATAGGATCACTATCAAGAATAGGTTTCCCGTTCCACGGGTAGAAGACCTATTTGATAAGCTAGAAGGATAGACCAACTTCAGTAGGATTGACCTAAAAAGTGGCTATCATCAAATAAGGATAGTTGATCAAGACATTGTAAAGACCGCATTTCGCACCACATTTGGTCTTTACGAATACATTGTCATGCCTTTTGGCTTGACCAATGCACCAGCCACATTCAACCGCTTGATGGAGAAGATGTTCAGGCCTCATCGAACCTTCACTGGAGTGTTCTTTGATGACATTATCATCTACTCTAATTCATTAGATGAACACAAGCAACACCTCCAGATAATATTTCAAGTTTTAAGAGAGAATAAACTTTATGTTAATCGAAAGAAAAGTGATTTTTTCTTGCAAGAGATTCAATATTTAGGTCACATTATCTCTCAAGATGGCATCCAAATGGATCCATCAAAGTTGGAGGTAATAAAAGGATGGCCTAAACCAAAGAATCTTCATGAACTAAGAAGCTTTATAGGTATGTGTGCATACTATAGACGCTTCATAGAAAAGTTCTCACAAATTGTGGGACCATTACATGACCTAACAAATAAAAGCGTTAGGTATACATGGTCTGCAAAGGAGAACAATGCTTTTGAAAAGCTTATCTCTCAACCTGTGCTTACACTACCGGACCTCTCAAAACCATTTGAGGTCCAATGTGATAATTGTGGTGATTGCCTTGGAGCTGTTTTGCTTCAAGAAGGGCACGCCATAGGCTATGAAAGTTGAAGGCTCAACCCTGTCCAGCAAGCTCTAGGCATATATGAAAAGGAACTCCTTGCAGTTCTACATGCCTTAGACTCATGGAAACACTATTTATTGGGGACTCCTTTCATTCTGCGAACGGATCACCAAAGTCTTAAGTACTTTATGATGCAGACCAAGCTCTCCCGACAAACAAATGAGGTGGGCAAATTTCCTTTCGCAATTTCATTTTCATATTGCTCACATTGCTAGCAAGCATAATCAAGTAGCTGATGCACTCTCAAGACGACCGAGAGTGAATGCGGTTTCCATAGCAACTCACAATGATCTATCTTCAATGATAGATGAGTATGCTATTGATCCCGATTTTAGAGATGTGATTTCAGCCCTTGCATTAGGGAAGAAAGAAGAACCATTTACTTTATAAGATGGTTATCTTCTCTATGGAAATAGACTATGTTTTACTAACTCACTACGTGAGAAAGTAATGTATGAATCTCATGCTCCACCTTATGCGGGGCATAGAGGGATTGAGTCTACCTTAAAGGGAATTGAAACATATTTCTATTGGCCTACCATGAAAGTGAACATACAAGAGTATGTTTCTAAATGTGTGGTATGCCAAAAGACAAAATTTGATAGAGGGAACCCTTGCCAATCCCTAATTCACCATGAGAGAGCATATCCATGGATTTTATCTTTGGATTGCCTAAGTCTATCCATGGGAATACGGGAATATGGACCATAGTAGACAGGTTCAGTAAACAACTCATTTTATAACTGTCAAAAAGACTATCAAAGCCCATCAAATGGCAACCCTCTTCATTTCACAAATTTTCAAGTACCATGGCTTGCCAATTTCCATAGTGTCGGACAGAGATCCTAGAATGACCAGTAGTTTCTGGAAGGGTCTCTTTGAGAATTTAGGGACAAGGCTAAACTTCTCTTCGGCCTATCATCCACAAACGGATGGCCAAAGTGAAATATCTAACCTAACCATTCTCGATCTACTAAAAGCCTATGTAAAGGAAGTAGACCAAAGATCCCAATGGGAGAAGTACTTACCCTTAGTGGAGTATGCTTACAATAACACTGTACATACTTCCACGGGAAAAGCACCTTTTGAGGTAATTGAGGGGAGATCAAAAAGTCCCTTACTACTTAAGGTACATGGGAAGATCTTCGCTGCAGATGAGTATGGCCGGGACCTACAAGAATCTTTTCAAAAGATTAAGGATGCTATCTCTATCTCACAGCAAAGGCAAAAGGCTGCTGCTAACAAGCACAGAAGAGACCAAGCCTTTCAAGAAAATGATTCGGTCTTACTAAAGTTTCCCAAGGCTCGATTAAGGCACATGACGGGCAAGAATCCTACGGGACACCAAAAGTACTATGCTAAACTAGCAAAAAGGTACTATGGTCCCTTCCAGATTCTTAGGCCAATCAATGAGATGGCCTTTCAACTCAAGTTTCCCAATCATTGGCTCATACACAATGCTTTCCATGTGAGCCTATTAAAGCCTTACAAAGGAGAGACACCTCTAGAACCAACTATTGAAGACCCACTAGAGATTGAGGACCAAGAGGAGGTGCTGCAGCCCGAGTCCATTCTCCGACATGAAGACAAGGTACTAAGAGGCGGTAAGACTATCCGACGATATCTTATTAAGTTTAAGAATTATCCTTTTGAAGATGCTAGATGGATGCATGGCATACAATTAAAGGATAAGCTAAACCTTGTCAATGCTTACAATGCTTCCCAAGAGTAAGCAAATGTACAAAATGTTAAAATGAACAAAGTTTTTGTCTTATAAGACTCTCTTTTTCTTTATTGTGCACAAAAATGAAGTAGTATGCATGCTTATATCAAGTTTGCGGAGACGAAGTCTCCCAAACACCAAGTAGAGCTTGTCACTCTACTATGGAAGATTGATAGGACTAATGTGCAGACATGCTTGCGGCAGCCTCAGGCTCTCAAGTGCCAAATGGACTAGTCATCCATTGTGGAATGATATCATAGGGTAACATAGGGATCCTCTACCCGCTAAGAAAAGGACTCATGAATATGCTTTATCTTCTCTACACCATAGACGAGGACGACTATGATTTCAAGAGAGAGGTAATGTCATAATAATCAATATCTAATTCTCCTAAATGATTTTCTCATGTTAAACTGATCATTTAATATGGGGAAGTGCTAGGGGAGAAAAAGCCAGAATCTTGGTTAAGCTAGCAGACTGGCCACGGTAGGGATCCAAAGGAGGGAAAATAGGGATCCAAAGGGGGGGCCATCTGCAAAAGATCCATGTGCAACAATGGGATAAAAAGACCCTAAGGTTCAGCCCATTAACACTTCCAAAATGCTAAGGTTCCAAAATTCAAAGGTTGTGTCCAAAGGTCAACCATAAGGGGAATTGGATGCTTTGTGTGTGTACAAAAAAATTCTTTGCAATCCCTACATAGGAGGGGGAGAGCCTTGGGAGTAGGGGATGAGAGAGAAAGTCACACACACACACCCAAGCTCCCTTTACACAAAGGGAATGAGGGACACATGTCAGCTCCCTAGCCGAGATGCCCACAAGGTGTACCCAATTCCTATTGGATGGCCTTGGAGGTGGATCAATGAGAATTAGGCTAGAGTAAATCTAGTTTAATTAATTTAAAAACACTTAATAAAAGAACCAATGAGAATTAAGTCCTCTAGAAGACTATTGGACAGTCTCCCAAGGGGTCCAATGAGCATTCAGCAGCCCAATGGCTTGCCTGATTCCTATTGGCCAAGAGGCAAAGGGGTCCAATGAGAGTTTAGTTGAATTATTAAATTACCTAAATATCTCACAAAAGGGGAAAGGGGGACACATGTCAGAAGGCTATCACTTATGCTGCTTAATTGTCATTGGCTAGCTCTAGGGAGGTCCAATGGGAGGACAGCAAGAGCAAATAGCAAGGAGGCTCGCCCAAGAGAGAGAGGGGGCTGATTTTTGCAATGCATTATGACACACACACTCACACAATCTCATGTGTGAAGTAAAGAAGACTCTCTCTCCTTCTCAAGCTTTAATGGAAAGCTTACCACCTACTCCAAGCTTGTGAGAAGGGAGGCCTACACCAACAACTCTTGGCTTTGTGATGCAAATCCAACCAAGAGCCAAGCTTCAATGCATGCTCATCTCCTCTACCATGATAATTACTAAGCTAAGCTATGCTAATATGAGTGATTATGTGAGGAGATGTACATCTTTCTCGTAAAATACTCCTTCTTCCTCTCAGTCTACTCTCATACCCTGCTAGCTCTCACCATCTTCGAAGGTGTGTGAGGTCTTGGGTCTGAGACCGGGGATAATTGATGTTGTGTTGGCTAAGTAGTGCATGAAGCTTTCATCTTCATTGCACTAGATAGTCTTGAAGGAACACAAAGAATTGTATTGTACAATGTCTCTCTGGATGGGAGAAACCATAATACAAAGCCTTTTGGAGGGGGGACCGGCTCCATGCAAATCCGGTCCTCAACTGTTGTCAATAGCTTAATTTCTCTCTCTTTTGAAAGTATTGTTCATGCTATCTAACTAGGTGTTATGCTTTTAGGTTCTCTCTCCACCCAAGCACTCTTGTAATTCTCATTAGGAATCTATTCTAATGAAATGCCCACTATGTTCATGCTAATTTCCGCTACACACAAGTTCTTAGGCCATTAAATGTTACAGCTTTATAAAGAGGGTGTCCTTGTGCTTCCTTCCTTGTTTTCTCCAGTATATCAAACTCAGTCTGTTGCCAACCAACAGGCAATCCCAAATTAGTACCCAAAAGCTAGTAGGTAGTGAAGACATCATACTACTAAGTTATCAATGATAGACGACAACCATGAACTACCAAGAATAGAACCAAATTAGAACCATGAGCTACCAATTAGTAGTAGAAACATAAGAAGAGAAACCAAAAACCCTACTATCCACCAAAAGAACATTGTCAAAAGGTACCATAACTACCTAAAACTACCAATACCACCAAAACACCATTGATAGAAAACTACCATAAACCACCAAAGAGGAAACCAAAATAGTACCAAAAGATGCCAATTAGTACCAAAATCATTTTAAATACACCAAGATAAAAATAAACCACCCAAACATAACCAAAACTACAAAAACAACCTTGTTAGGTCTAAGTGATAGACTACCAAAGTATGACAAAAAACTACCAAAATCTTTCAGTAAAAATGGTTTGAAGGTACTAGGAACACAACCAAAACTACCAAGACTACCAAGATTGCCAAAACTACCAAAATAGAAAAATTATTAGACTATCTAACGTCTAAAACAACATGATAGAAGATACCAAAACAAGAAAGTAGAGCCAAAAAGAGCCAAAAAATACTAGTACCAAAAAAACTACCAAAAGAGCATAGAAAAAACTCAAAAAATCTGGCTGAAGCTACAAATTTACCTAAAATACGCAACTACCAGATAGAAAGAGGAGGACCAAACAGTGACAAAGCTACCAAAAATACAAAAAAAAATACCAAGAGCTTTCACAAATATAACAAACTACCAAAAAAATTTAGAACTATCACACCTGCCAAAACCTACCAATAGTAAGAAATTTAATTGAAGAACAAAAAATTGCCATAAACCACCAAATGTATTAGAGCTACCAATGCACCAAAAAATAGAATCTATTAGCACTACCAAAATCTGCCAAAAATACCAGAACCAGTTTCTCAAGGCATGGATTTAAAAAATCACTTGCTGCAGAGCAACCTCCTTCTCAAGCTTCTTCATTTCCTCATCATTTCCAAGTTTGCGAAGCATGCACCGGCTCTCAAATCAACCTCCATCTCTTTGATGTCCTCATCATTGCAAGGGTTTTTTTTGCTTTAGTTTTATAAGTTGCACTTCATAGTGATCTATGTCATCTTTTATCTTCTTTGCAATAGATTTAAAACGGGTTTGGAACTCTCTGCTCTCAACAAAGTCTCCTTGTTCTGCTACAAAGCTACTCTCAACTCTTTCAGACTATCAAATGCATTTGCACATGTCTAAGGAACTCTCTCAACAATACTTTCTAACTCTGTAACATAGTCAGGTGTTCACACGTGATGCTCTAGGGGGTCTACCTTTGTATAGAGATCACAACCATTTTGCGTAAGGTGGGGCTTCTTAATAGATGACAGGTGGCCTCCATGGGAGGCAGCATTTTCCCTTCGCCATGTTTCGACCTTCCACTCGAGCCCTCCCGGGAGACTGACGCACATATTGAGTACACTCTCTCCAAACCTCGTCCATGCGACCTTATGGCACATAGGGTCCTTTGATGTTGCATGTCATTTCTCAAAAGCAAAGTAGCTTGCAAACTTTGAAGTGATCTCCCCACAAGATGGAGAGGCTTCATATACCTTGTGGAATAGGAACCTACAATCGTCCACCATACTTTGTTTCACATGTTTCAAGTAATTATTCACATTCTTTTGGTAGCATTGCTTGAACATAGTCATCCACAGGGAGGTCTTCCATTAGGAAGAGGATGGGGTGTAAGAGGGCCTCTTTATTTGCCATGAGCTTATGAGGGTGATTAACATTTTGACGAATAGGTGTACGCCATGTGTGCAAGAATGGTGGGTGTGTAAGAGATGTGTAAGAGTGGTCAAAGGATTCACTTTTCTCCCAAAAAAGGAGGGGGAAAGTTTTATGATTTTTGATCTTCTATAACTCCCACATATGATCTCCAACTTGATCGGAGATCATAGATCTGCAATCTACGTGTTCAGCTCTTTCCATAGATATGCTACATAATATGGTTTTACCTGCTAGATTTTAAATTCCATATTGGGGGGAAACTTTGAATTCAAATAAACTAGCCATTTTACTTGTATGAATTCAAAAGATATCTTTTGATTAATTTCTTAATACTAAAGGTTTGACTAAGTTCTTAAACTGCCAAATAAAGAGGTCCTCTAGACCCCATTCTCTTCCTAATGCATTGAGGAAAATTTGGACTTTAAAAGGGGCCCTGTAAGATTGGACGATGAAGGTCACAACATTGCATTTGGAAACAAACATTGGATGTTCTCAAAGGGATCTTTGGTGGTTGCCAAAGGAAAAAAAATTGTTACATTTTAATTGTGTCATATCAGCACACAATCTTCAACTTGTGCAACAGCTAGAGAAGTCGACAATGTGGTGTGGCACTATCGGCTTGGGCTTATGAGTTACAAAGGATCACAAATAAACAAAAGAGGGCAAAATTTCAAAAATCAAGAAATGAAAGAAAAACTAAAAAAATTGAACTGATTCATTTTGATTTTTGGGGTCCTGCAAGTACACCATCACTTGGTGGGTCATTGTACTATATAACATTCATAGACAATGTGACTTGGAAAACATGGGTTTATGTAATGAAGAATAAGTCCGATGTGTTTTCCATTTTTCAAAGGTGGAAAGCCCTTGTGAAGAATGAAGTAGGTACCAAGCTTAAACGCCTCATATCCGAAAATGGAGGTGAATATTGCAGCCAAGCTTTTGAAATCTTTTGTGCTAGAAATGGCATTTGGAGGCAAAGGACAACCCCAATGACACCTTAACAAAATGGAATTTTGGAAAGGATGAACATAACAATCATGGAGCGAGCACCAAGCATGCGGCTACATGCAAGCCTATTGTTTGAGCTTTGGGCAGAAGTAGTAAGTACGTTTGTGTACTTAATCAACTCTATAGTAGTTACCTTGATTAGCCATCCCCAAAGGCCTTTAAACTCCCATTCAAATGCTTAAAAATCACCTTCCAAGCTCCACTTTAACCCATCCAGCATTTTCTTCACTTCATCAAGCTACACATCTGCCACAAATTTTCTCAAAAAATCCACTTTCAAAGCTTCAAAATTCGAATTTTCTCACACAAACCATCATACCATTTCCTCGCTTTTCCACAAACTAGGAGTGAGAACACTTGCACTACACATTCTTCTTTTGAGAAATTGTTCTCGAGTAGAAACAACACATAATCTTGGAGCCAGGTTTTTGGATCTTTGACCCTAGTAAATATGGGAAAATTGGACCACATCCTCTCTAGAAGCACCTACAATTCAAAATTCGTACCTTTGGTATCACCAAAATCACTACCTTAACTTCCAACAAAAGTGATCATCGTGCTCCTCAGTAGGGGCACTAGAAGATGGAGAATGGGAATAGGGAACACACCCAAGGCACACAAAAAATACCTCTCTATATCCCACAGTTTCCATAGCACCCCTCTCCACTAGAAATAATTATCAATACACTCTTTTCCCAATAGAACACTCACAATTGCACATAAATGGATACCCACACCCATCATTCTGTAGCACAGTAGTACACACACTAATCTCTCTATAGCCCACAGTTTCCATAGCACCCCTCTCCACTAGAAATAATTATCAATAAACTCTTTTCCCAATGGAACACTCACAATTGCACATAAATGGATACCCACACCCATCATTCTGTTGCACAGTAGTACACACACTAATTTCCCATTCTCTCTGCACATAATCACCTCTCTCTCTATGTGTGTGTGTGTGGGAATAGGGAATACACCCAAGGCACACAAAACATACCTCTCTATAGCCTACAGTTTCCATAGCACCCCTCTCCACTAGAAATAATTATCACATACACTCTTTTCCCAATGGAACACTCACAATTGCACATAAATGGATACCCACACCCATCATTCTGTTGCACAATAGTACACACACTAATTTCCCATTCTCTCTGCACACAATCACCTCTGCGTGTGTGTGTGTGTGTGTGTGTGTGTGTGTGTGTGTGTGTGTGTGCACAACACAACCTTGGGGGGGAACACTGGCCTACACACACACACACACACACACACACACACACACACACACACACATGGAACAATGTACACAAAAGGAAAAAAAAGAGAGGGAAGGTGGCCAACACGGTAAAAACCAGTGCACTTCAAAGGGGGAAATTTGATTCCTCAATTACATTCTTCACAGCCCAACACATGACGTACACAAACATGGTGAACCCTCTTTGGTGTTGCACAAGAAAAAAAGAGGAAACCCTTGGCCAAAAATCCCCAATGTCAAAAGACCTTTACAATTCTCTCTACTGTTATAGAAGGCCCTATCCCCTAAAAAACAAAAATTGTCCTACTCTGCTTGTGCAACTCCCTCTTGAGCTCATTTTAGTATTTTTACATGTTTCATACACTTTGACCGGCTATTTTGAAATTTTTTGCATGCTCTACCACCTTGCATAGTCACCTCTCTCTCTCTCTCTCTCTCTCTCTCTCTCTCTCTCTCTCTCTCTCTCTCTCTCTCTCTCTCTCTCTCTCTCTCTCTCTCTCTCTCTCTCTCATACTCTTAATTGTATGTGAAGCATCCCTCCTACTTGGATATCACGATGCCATGACAAGGGATTGTGGGAGCCCCCCCCTTCATTAAAAGATTGTACCCATTAGGTGTAGGGGACCAAGCCCCTTCCATGTCAACATTATAAAATGCACCACCTTTCAACACTAGTTGGGCCACTCGTGCTATTGACAAACCCTAAAAACCATTGCAAATGCTCGTTGGTTTGCTAGTGTGCAGCTAGTAGCACCACACAACTAGCACCATGGGTCATGGGAGAGGAGATCTCCTCTCTCTCTCTCTCTCTCTCTCTCTCTCCAACTTCTTACCCAAGTGAGGCTCTTGCTTTTCTCAAATAACCTATGAACCTGGAAACTCTCATGGCATGTGGGTTCATGTGCCCTACCACGTAGCATAGTTTGGGGAGATTCCTGTCTAACCCCTTCAAAGATCCCATGTGACACATATAAAAACTCTCATGATCCCCACAACTTCAAAGCCCCACCATTTTTTGCTCACCATTCCGATGACAAAGCCGTCAAAACCCTCTAAAAAATTGCATCTTTAGTTTTAATTATACCTACTCATTCTGCATTTTGATTGTCCAACGACCTCAAATGAAGCAAATAAAAATCGGAAAGTAGCATTCGATCAACTATCTCCTTTGTAAACTACTAACTTCAAGATGTTGTAACTTTGCTTCTAGGACTTTTACTGAAGATCCACCACTTTTGGTTGGCTATATGCCTCATAATACCTCTACAAACCCTACCAAGCTTCAAAACAACTCCAATGGCATGCTTACCAATGAGACCAAAAAGGCCTATAATCGACGCCGTTGAAACTTTGAGTGCCTATATCTTGGCAATCGGGACTCTGATTGCCAATTCAAAAAGACTGACACACTCCACACTTCAAGCGCTTTAGCATACATTTCAAAGGTTCCATTGCCTAACTTTCTCTTCACACCTATTTCACTATCAATGCTTGCATCTTTAGACCATACATACGTGCTTGTGCCCTCTGCTATGGTCAACACACTTTGGCTTCATCATAACTTTCTGCTCAAAATTCTGATTTTTATGTTTGAAGATTCATTCTTGAGCTTTTGGAGTGTTTTAGAGTTACTTGTCATCATGATAGACTTATCAAATTGTATATCGGAATTGACCTACAATGAATTGGTAACTATTTTTTAAATGTTTTCAATCAAAATAATCAAAAGATAAGAGATTTCATATTTTCATTTGCGTTAAGCTTCTTATTATGAATTTTTTATTACTTTTCATACATTATATATAAATTGGTCTGTATAAACAAAATTAGATCGAGATAGAGTTAATTATATTAAAATTACGCTGTATCCAGCTAGATTTATATATTGATACACATTGAGTTTCTTATTCCATGATTCTTAAATTTGTCTTTTATGCATCATATGAAATTTAACTTGTATAAAAGAAATTAGATCAAGAGTTAAGAATATTGAATTTACATCAATTTCAACTTGATTTACAAATTGAAAGAAGTAGATAATTTGATTGACCTCGATATCTACTCTTTATATTCTATCACATATATTTTGATGCACGTGCATCGAGTTGAATCAAAGTCATATCACTTCAGATCTTTTCTTTTCTTTCTTTTTTGATTGTGTATGATTTAATAAAGTATAAATCAAGGTTTTATTTTATAGCAAGTTTTTATTTTAATGAAGTTACAAAGAGTTGCATAATACTATTGTAGAGAAAATTATATCCATCATATCATATGTTACACATGGATTTGATGTATGACATTTTACTTGAAGAAAGATATTTGTATTCATCATAGACATTGAAGGGTTGTAGATTTGATAATTCATAAAGAGTTATAATTGCAGGTATTGAAGAACTATAATTTTGAAAATTTGTGTTATATTTAAAGATTGATGTTAAGGAATTATGTATAGATATTTTTTAATTTGAATTGTTGTGGATATCAAAGTGTTATGTTTCTATGATTTCTTTTTCTACTTCTCAAATACTTGCAATTTTGATTATTTATTATATATATTTAGTCGCGATGTTAAAGCTTTTACTTTGATAATTCACATTATTTCTCTTCTTTGTGAACGTGAACGACTATAATTTTGATGGTTTATCAAAGACTTATATTTTGATTGTAGACATCAAATTGTTATATAATTTTAATGATTTGATTATCATTGATAACTCATATCCAATCATTATGATTTATTGATGCATGTCAATTCCTTACATACAAAATTGAAGAGTTAAAATATTGACGATTTATCAAAGAGATACATTCTAACAATTTATTCTTAACTATAAACATCAAAGATTTATGGTTTTTACTCATGATGAGACCTTATGAGATTGTTTATTATTCAGATTGTGATTATACAATTGTTTGATGATGCCATGATGCATTTTCATGATGATTAAAATTCATTCATGTTTATCATTTTCCATTTATTATTCTTCCATGGAGTTGTTTCATGATGCATGATGTATTTTCATCCTCCCTGAGATGATTATTTCCATGAAGTTTCTCCATGATGCCACGATGTGTTTCCTGAGTGATTAGAAGTTTTTCATACTGATCGTTTATCATTGAAATGATTATTCTTCCATGAAGTTGTTCCATGATGCAATGATGCATTTCCATGATGATTAGAAGTCGTTCATACTAATTGTTTATTTATTAAGTTATTATTTTATAGAGTAATTTCTCAATGATTCCATGCTACATTTTGATGGTGATTAGAAGTTATTCGTACTGATTTTTTTTCATTGAAATTATTATTCTTTCATGGAGTTATTCCGTGATGCCATGATGCGTTTCCATGATGATTAAAAGTT
The DNA here is from genome assembly GCF_014529385.1 of Adiantum capillus-veneris. Taxonomy (NCBI): domain Eukaryota; kingdom Viridiplantae; phylum Streptophyta; class Polypodiopsida; order Polypodiales; family Pteridaceae; genus Adiantum; species Adiantum capillus-veneris. Next base: position 28,381,871 of record NC_140946.1, read on the forward strand.
TTTTTGTAATGATCGTTTGTTACTGAGATGATTATTTTTTTATAGAGTTTCTTCATGATGTCATGATACATTTTCACTATCACCGAGATGATTATTCTTACATGGAGTTGCTCCGTGATTCCATGGTGCGTTTTCATGATAATTATAAATTATTCGTACTAGTTGTTTCTCATTGAGATGATTATTCTTTTATGGATTTATTCAATGATGTTGTGATACATTTTCATGATGGCTAGAAGTCCTTCGTACTAATCTCTTATTATTGAGATAATTAATTCCTTTATAGAATTGTTCCATGATGCCAATGATGTGTTTTAATGATTGTTTGTTACTATGATATTTATTATTTTTTGGAGTTGTTCCATGATACATGATGTGTTTTGATAATGATTATAAGGCTTTCATACTGATTGTTTGTTACTAAAATAGTTATTATTCCATGGAATTGTTCCATGATTCCATGATGCGTTTCCATGATGATTATAAATCGTTTGTACTGATCGTTTATTGTTGACATGTTTTTTTGCTCCATAACATTGTTTCATGAAATGACTCAATATAATTGAGATGGTTTTTTTTTTATATAGTTATTTTAATACCATGGTAATGTTCATTAATGATTCATTATGATTGAAAGAATTATTGCTTCATGGAGTCAATTCATTATACTTTGTTGTTGTTTTATGATCATTTGTAATCATTATATTATTCTTTTATGATGTCATGATATTGCCTAGTGATATTTTGTTATGTTTTAGATGTTTATTATTCTACGAATTTGATCAATGATGCCATAAAGTTCTTCCATGATGATTCATTATGATCTAAATAGTTTTTATTTTATAAAATTATTTCAAAATGATTTCTTACAATCTGAATGATTATTATACCATGGTGTTAGTCCATGATGATTTGTTATTATTAGATGAGTTATTGTTACTTCATTATGCCTTATTTTTGTTATAATTTCTATTTACAAGAACCAACTTTTTCTACACCAGATATCTATTGATATAGAACTTATTTTGCAAGATTCAACAATCATTTGATAGATTTTGACCAAAGGAATGTGACCATGCAAAAAAATTTAAACTTCAACAATTCATTTTTTGGAGATCTACCTTAGAAAATAACAAAGACTGCTGAGAGAATCTTGATATAGTTTTATTTTTATATCTAATAAATAATGTAAATTGCTTCTCATTTCAATTTTCATATATGTCATTACTTTTAGCATAAGGTCCTTATAGAAAAAAACTGAGTAAATTTGAGTAAGGGAAAGACACTTTTCCATTGTTTTAATTTTTTTCACTTACATGTAACCATTCACTTGAGGTGAGCCTCCTTAGGTTTGGTAAAATACCAAGCCTAGAGATTTTGACATTTTTCAACCAACCATGGCTTGATCCTACTCTTCCAATGCTAGTTGGCTAGTCCACCTTATACAAGGAGGCTTCCACACCACCAAAGGTCCATGTAATCACCCCATCTAACCTTCCACATCACCATAATCAATAAGTTGACCTTAACACTTGACTTGCCATGTCACTCTAATTGCTAGCTCATCCACCACCCTCCACTCCCATCTTGCATACAACCTCACCTTAAGTTTCATGTCATCCACCATCTCGCATGCCATGTGTAATATTGCTTGTATGGCTTGCCAAATCACTTGCCACCTCATGAGACACCAAGCATGCTACATCACCACTTCCTTTTTTTTCCACCTAATCATTACATGTCACCATTTTGACACATCATAATATAGCATGCTAGATAAGGGGATCATATTTGCCATCTCATCTTTCCACCTATGCATTCCATGTCATCAATCATCTACATCAGCTTGCCACATGGGTGCGCGATTTTGACCCATACACTACACTAAAATGGATTGTATGGCTCATATGATCCATTTTAGTGCTTAGTATGGTCCTTGACCGCCCATACCATATCAAATGGCTGTTCAACATTCCACAGGTGCGGTAGTAGTGCTCACCCCCACTAATGTAATGTTTCACAGTCATCTAATATGGTATAGGTAGTCCCGACCCATACTATGCGCTAAAATGGCTGTATGGCACATACGTCCTATTTTAGCGCATAGCATGGGCCTTGACCACCAATACCAATTTGGATGGCTCTGCAACTTTTCATGGGTGGAAAAATGGTTTGGGTGGTCCCGATCCATAATATGCACAAAAATGGACCTTATGGCTCATACAACCTATTTTAGTGCATAGTATAAGCCTTGACCACATATACCAGTTTGGATGGCTGTGCCACTTTGCGGGGGGTGGGGGGTGTGTGATGGCTCTCAAACTCACGTGTGCAAATTCTCACAGCCATCCAATATGCTTTGGGCTGTCAAGGCCCATACTATGCGCTAAATGGGTCGTATAAGCCATACAACCCATTTTAGCGCATAGAATGGTTTGAGACCACCCAAACCATGTTAAATGGCCACAAGACTTTTCATGGGTGGGGGTAATAACCATTTCCCCATTTCCTCAAAGTTGTACAACCATCCAATATGGTATAGGCGATCAAGGCCCATAATATATGCTAAAATGGGTTGTATGAGCCATACGGCCCATTTCAGTGCGCATACTATGGTTTGGGACCTCCCAAACCATATTAGATGGCCACAATACTTTGCATGGGTTGGATGAGAACCATTATCCTACCCCTAAAAAGTTGCAAGACCATCCAATATGGTATGGGTAGGCAAGGCCCATACTATGTGTCAAAATTGGACATATGTCTCATACAACAAATTTAACCTCATAGTATTGGATGGCCACAATACTTTGCGTGGGTGGGGGCGAGAATCATTATCCTAACTTTAAAAATTTTCAAGACCATCCAATATGGTATGGGTAGGCAAAGCCTGTACTATGTGTTAAAATTAGATATATGTCTCATACTCAAATTTAAGCTCATAGTATGGGTTGAGACCGTACAGATGGCAAAGAAATTTCACACGTTGGGGTGAGTAATGTTCCCCCAACCATGAAAAGTCTCACAACCATCCGTTATGGTTTTGCCGGTCAAGGCCCATACTTCGTGCTAAAATGGATGTATGAGCCATACGACCCATTTTAGGACATAGTATGGTTCAGACCGCCCAAAACATATTGGATGGCCACACGACTTTGTACAAGTGGGGGTGAGAACCATTTCCCCACCCTTGAAAAGTTTCACAACCATCAGATTTGGTTTGGGCAATCAAGGACCATAATATGTGCTCAAATGGGTCGTATGAGCCGTATGGCCCATTTTAGCACATAGTATAGTTTGGGACCACCCAAACCATATTGGATGGCCACAAGGATTTGTACAGGTAGGAACCATTACTTTGCTGGTGCAGTTTTGAACATCCATAAAATATGGCATGGGCAGTCAAGGCCCATACTATGTGCTAAAATGGAAGATATAGCTCGTACATCCCATTTTAGCCCATAGTATAGGTTTGGACCACCCAAACCATATTGGATGGTTGCAAGACTTTTCACGAGTGTTAATGAGCACCATTCATAAACTTCTACAAAATTGAATAGCCATCGAATATTGTTTGAGTGGTCAAGGACCATACTATGTGCTAAAATAAGACATATGGCTCATACAACCCATTTTAGCGCATAGATGGGTCGAGATCGCCAAAACCATATCAGACTCACACTGACCATTTTAGCCCATAATGGGCCTTGATCACCCATACCAGTTCAGATGGTTATGTAACTTCTCATGGATGGGGGAATAGTACTCACCACACCCATGTAAAGTCTCATGGTCATCCGGCAGTCTGAACCCATACTACGTGCTAAAATGGGCCGTATGGCTCATACAACCTATTTTAGCACATAGTATGGGCCTTGACCGCCCATACAACTTAGGATGGTTGTGCAACTTTTTGAAGGTGGGAGTATAGTACTCACCTCCACTGTGAAAAATGGCATGGTCATCTCGTATGGTTTGGGCGGTCTTGACACATACTATGCATTAAAATGGGATGTATGGCTCATACGGCCCATTTTAGTGCATAGTATGGACCTTGATCACCCACACCATTATGGATGGTTGTACAGATTTTTATGGGTGGGGGACTGGTGCTCAAACCCACCCATGAAAATTTCACAGTCATATGATATGGTTTGGGTAGTCCCGACCCATACTATGCTCTAAAATGGGCCATATATCTCATACGACCCATTTTAGCGCATAGTATGGGCCTTGACCAGTAATACCATATTGGATGGTTTTGAATCTTTTCATAGATAGAGTAATGGTTCTCACCCCCATCCGTGCAAAGTTTCATAGACATCCAATATGGTTTGGGCGGTCTCGACCCATACTATACACTAAAATGGGTCGTACAAGCCATACGACCCATTTTAGCGCATAGTAAAGGGCTTGACTACCCATACCAGTTTGGATGGTTGTGCAACATTTCACAGATGGGGGAATAGTGCTCATCTGAACCCATATAAAGTCTCATGATCATCCAATATGGTTTGGGTGGTTCCAGTCCATACTATGTGATAAAATGGGCCACATGGCTCATATTGCTCATTTTAGCGCATAGTATGGGCCTTGACCGCCCATACCACTTAGGATGGTTGTGAAAATTTTGCAAAGGTAGGGGAATAGTTCTCATGTCCACCACCCGTGAAAATTGTTGTGGCCATCTGATATGGTTTGGACATTCCCGATCCATACTATGTACTAAAATGGAACATATGGATCAAACAACCCATTTTAGCGTATAGTATGGAACTTGACCGTCCATACCATATTGGATGGTTGAGAAACTTTGCATGGATACATGATTGGTACTAAAATACACCCACAAAAATTTTCACAATCATTTGATATGGAAGTTTCACAGCCATTTGATATGGTTTGGGGAATCCCAGTCCATACTATTCGTCGCTAAAATGGGTTGTATGTCTCATAGGGTCCATTTTAGTGCAAGGGGCTTGACCATCCATACCATCTCAGATAGTTGTGAAACTTTATAATGGTGGATAAATGGTGATCAACCCCATTTTTGCAAATTTTCACAGCTATCCAATATGGTTTGGGTGGTCCGGACCCATATTATGGGCTAAAATGGACAGTATGAGCCATACGACCCATTTTAGCACATAGTATAGGCCTTGACTGCCCATACTAGTTTGGATGGCTGTCTAAACTTGTATGCATGGATAAATGATATTCATATCAACTCATGAAAATTATCACATCCATCTGATATGGTTTGGGTAGTCCCGACCCATACTATGCGCTAAATAGGTCGTTTGGCTCGTACAACCTATTTTAACGCATGGTATGGATGGCTATGGAATTTGTTGCAAGTGGGACACTGGTCCTCACTCCCACCCCTACAAATTTTCATAGAGTTCAAAATTGGTATGGGTGGTCAAGGCCGATACTATGTGCTAAAATGGACCGTACATGAGTCATACAACCCATTTGAGCGCATAGTAACGTTCGGGACCACCCATACCATATTGGATAGCCACAAGACTTTCCACAATTTGGGTTGAGCACCATTCCTCCACCCCTAAAATTGACCCATAATATGTGATAAAATGGGTCGTATGAGCCATCAGACCCATTTTAGTGCATAGCATGGTTCGGGACCACCCAAACCATATTGGATGGCCATGAGAATTTTCACGGGTGGGGATGAGAAAATTTTTACCACCCCTAAAAAAATTTCACAACCATCCAATATGGTTTGGGCAGTCAAGGACCTTACTATGTGCTAAAATGGGACATATGGCTCATACAACCCATTTTAGCGCATAGTATAGGTCAGGACCGCCCAAACCATACCAGATGTCCATGAGAATTTACACGAGTAAGAGTGAGCACCATTTACCCACTCTTGCAAAGTCACACAGACATTCACCGATATTGTTTGGGTGGTCAAGAGCCATCCTATGTGTTAAAATGGGACATAAGGATCATACAACCCATTTTAGCTCTTTTACCATGATTTGGATATGGTCATCTGATATGGTTTGATCTTTGGCCATGTTTGTCTATATTTTCATCTATATGATTAGATTTTTGGCCATATATGTAGACCTTTATATGGTCATCTCCATTGGTATCCTTTATATATGTGGACCTTAGCTTTATGACCATATATGTAGACCTTTATATGGTCATCTACATTGGTATCCTTTTATAATGTATTAGGACATTCTTGTTTATATAGTTCCTATATGGGTGTTTATATGGTCCTCTACAAGTGCATCTACAATTTTGTCTCTATGGTCATCTATACAATTGCCTGCATGGACTTATACATGGTTAACTCTGCAAAGATTGTTCATCTAAATATAGTGATATCCCCTTTCCATAGACAACATGTATATGGTAGTCTATATGATCTATTATATAGGCATACATATGGTCATCTATATGGTTGATGGTATGATCCCCTATATGGTTTCTTATATGATTGCTCCAAGCCCTTTTAAATGGCTAACTAGATTTTTATCTATATGGTCTATTATATTATTTTCCATATCGTCATCTTTATTGTCGCATATATGGTCAACCAAATTGGTTTTTGATTGGACAACTAGCTCATCATCTATATGGACAACTAGATTTTCATCAACTAGAATTTAAAAAGAAAACTCTTTCTTTACCTCTCCTTCTCTCTCTAGTTATCTCTTTATTTTTGTCTCTAGGAAGATCCAAGGGGGGGCAATGACTAGAATTAAAAAGAAAAATCTTTCTTTATCTCCTCTCTCTCTCTCTCTCTCTCTCTCTCTCTCTCTCTCTCTCTCTCTCTCTCTCTCTCTCTTTCTCTCTCTCTCTCTCTCTCTCTCTCACACACACACACACACAATCTCTTTATTTTTGTCACCAAGGGGATCCAACGGGAGGCTATGACTAATTTTTTTGTATAAAGTTTTTTTTTTAAATCTCTCCTTTTCTCTCTCTCTCTCTCTATGTATATATATATATATTTATTTATTTATTTATTTATTTATTTATTTGTGTCGCTAGGGGGATCCAGGGGGGGAGGGGGGGGGGGGGGGGGGTGGGGGGTGGGGGAGGGGGCGACTAGAATTTAAAAGAAGAATATTTCTTTATCCTCCTCTCCCTCTACCACTTTATTTATGTTTCCACGGGGGTGACAAAAAGTGGATACATCTGATCATGCATACACCCAGCTCTCTTTTTGTCCCTTGAGGTTAGCAAGATGCCTTGTGGTTAGTAAGACATTAGAAGAAATATGAACCTTGCATGGGCCTTGTAAGAAATCCTAATTCTTAGGGATTAAGGCTAATGGTGTGTAGGGTTAAGGGGACAAGGGCATTCAAGAAGCTAGTTTTGAGTAGGCTTTTCTAGCCTTTTTTTTAGACACATGTAGGATGTGGACCTAGGAGGTCACCTTCTCTCTCTAGCTTTTTGAAAGTGAAGGGAGTAAAGAGGTGTGGCCACATCATCAAAAACGTGGATCACTAAGAGCCAAAATTTGACTGTTAAAAAAAAAAGTTATTTTTACTTATTTTTGACTTAAAACTCCCCCCCAACATATATCCATATCAAAAAAGTATTTTTTGACCTTTTTTTAAACTTACAAGCACTGAAAGTTCAATTTTTCAAAAAAAAACCTTTCTTCTCTCTTCCTCCTCTCTCCTTTCTCCCTCTCCTCTCCTTCCTTGCCCCCTTCTCTCCTCCTCCTCCCCTCTCTCTCCCTCTCCCCCATTGTCCCCTTCTCTCCCATGTTCCTCCCTCTCCCTCCTTGCCCCCTTCTCTCCTCCTTCTCCACTCTCTCTCTCTCTCTCCCCCACTACCCCCTTGTCTCCTCCAATGTTCCTCTCCCTCCCTCCCCCCTCTCTCTTTTCATCCTTTGCTTCCTCATGCAACAGCTACCATGGTGCTCAAGGACATCACAAAGCGTATGCATACATATTTGCTTGTTCGCAACGTTTGCACCGAAGGTCGCATGTGAGAGTGAGCAGAGTTCATCCCAGGAACGTCGTACCATCGGTGAGATGAATGTTGATGGTTCTTCAATATCTTGCCAATACCATCACATATTTGAATAAAACACCCCTTTATGCAAGGTAACAATATACTTCTTACTTTTGATTGTGTTCTTCTTATCATAAACTTTGAACTCTAAGGTATTTCCTCTACTTGTTTTGTAGTGCTTGGCACAAAGGTTGCTTTTATGCACAAATAGTGAAAGGCTGTAGGTTAGAGAAGCCAAGTGTCACCACTTTTCCTCTAAAACAGTCTTCTTTGTTACATCTTGCAGGTAGGTGCTTCAAATCCATGCTTATTAGGGGTGGTAATCTCATCCTAATGTATATTTTAGGATTGTTTATTCCCTACTTGAAAATTTGTACAACATATACTTAACAAGTGTCTTCATTATATAGCTTGCAAATGTTGAATTCATGCATGTTTTTGTTACAAGGTGACCTCTTGCTATGCTAGTTGAGTGGTGTTGTTTGCAAGAATGGCTCAAGGAACTGGCATAACATGAAGCTTTTACGGTGGCACAAAGCTCTCCTCAGCGGCAATGTGGCTCCCACTACACCAAGAATCGTTATGCTAACATGGAGAGATACCTAGTAGGACAATGCAAAAACTTTTCATCAGCCGCAACACACCCTTTCCTAACATGAGGGCACTCCTACCAAATATATTTTTATGTGATAGGTCACCCCAGGAGCATACCATGTCATGGAATGGATGTAAGAACTATGACTGCACTACTCCTTGGAAGTTGTTCACATATGTATGTTTATCAAAGTTAATGAGAAGAAATTTGGACTTTTTTGTTTGTTGATGTGTAAGAGCACTCTAGGTCTACCATATTTTAGATTGTTTGATAAGTTAAATAAAATTTGTATTCATTTAAAGTGTAAGTTTGTTTTTGTTTGGTAAGATTGTACATGAGAAGACATAATAAAGTATAATAGATCTTGACGGAATAAACCTCGATTAGATTCTACCTTGCACTTGTGACACCAGACCTCTCCTTGAACCCTTTGATTTCTATCATTGTGGGAAGTCCAAGGGTGGTCTATTTTCAAATTTTTAGCAATAACTTTTAAAAAAAAAGAAATTTTGGTTATTTTAAAGTTTGTACACAGTCTAGGAGTTCATTCTGATTGTTTTCCTTGAATTTCAATTTTTGATGGAGGGCACTCCTTGGAAGCCACTTTTGAAGGTGTTAGGGTGAGATTTTGAGAAAGTTTTGTATGTAAGAAATGCAGTCCTTAACACAATAAAAAACATTGGTTCTCTGAGTATTTTTAGATTTCATGGTTTTAATGCTCGTTCGAGCCCGTAGATTAAGGAAAAAGTAAGAAATGTCTGTTTTACATCATTTTTTAAGAAATTGCCAACTTGCACGTTGATTTTTGGAGAATCCGAGTAGGATATGATTTTTTTGCATCACACGATGGTCAAAGAGCGCGACGAGATGAACAAATTTATGTGAGACAAGCGAAGACAGATTCGAAGACAATTGAACACTAGAAGCTCTTGAAAACAGGCTAAAAGTTCAACACTTAAAAAAAAAAAAAAACTGACCACTTGAATTATGGCCATGCATTAAAAAAAATATTATACTTGTCATTTTAGGGCCCCAGGGACCCTCAATAAGAGGGGCCACAAGGGCGCGCAAACTGGCCATCCAAAATTTTTGGATGGCCAGTTTGCGCGCCCTTGTGGCCTCTCTTGTTGAGGGTCCCTTGGGCCCTAAAATGACAAGTACAAGCTTTTTTTAATGCATGGCCATGAGATAGAACTGAGTTTAATGTGTTCATAGCAAGCCCCCCCCCCTCGCAAATGGCAGATGCCTAAACCTTGTATCATGTCTATCAACCATTTTTTACTTCCTTGTGTCCATCCCCTATTTTTAGAAATATCTTGGCCCCTATTTGTCCCTGGATGGCCATTCTGCGCGCCGTTGTGGTCCCTCTTGTTGAGGGTCCCTGGGGCTTCAAAATGAAAAATAGGGGCTCTGTTTTAATGTATGGCCATGAGATAGAGGTGTAGTGTTTGATATCCGGAGTATTCACTATGTAAAATTTTCCTATATCATGTGTGTTCACCACAATGGATTCAAGGTAGCCCTTATAGGCCTTACCTACACATGTTTTTGTAACTTTACAAGAATATAAACTCCCTTCTGTTGAACACATGTGCTATGTTACATATACTTTAGTGAACTCCCAAAGTCAAAGGCCTCAAAAATTTTGTGCACTCAGAACATTTAGCACTAGAAATCAACCAACCAAGGAGCCAATTTTTACTTCCTTGTGTTCACCTCGTGTTCTTGGGAATGTTTTGGTTAAGTCATTTCTTTGGTATTTGAAACCACATGTGACCCCTATTGTTATAGTATCCAACCAAAGGTTTCTTGATTAGCAGTTATATAAGTTCGAGTGATACATATCTTCTATGTTAACAATGCATGTATCTATAATTTATGTTTACACTTTCTCTATCCAAATGAGCTACATAGTAAAAATCAAATCCGCAATTCAACAATTAAGTTCACAAGGTGATAGCTATTGGTATGATCTTTAGCAATACCAAATAAATAGCTACCAATAGAGAATGAATAGGGATATTTAAGAAGGTTTGATACCAAAAACTTGTCAACACTACTCAAAAAGATGAAAACTCAAAGGCTTTATAATATATATATATGATGAAACAAGAATCAATAATAAGTCACCCCTATATATCTACACCTCCATCTCAAGTTGTCATTTCTCTAAGTCAAGCTTGGCATAGGCATAGTATGGAAACAATAACATTTTGGAAAGCAAAATTTAGCTTTATCAACTTTTGAAATGTTGCTATTGATATATATTCAACATCCCCAAATGAGGACATCTTGACAAAGGTTATGATCCACTTAATAAGAATAACCATTAGTGATTAAACTGAAATCAAAATATTGCATGAATTTCTTCATGGTGGAATGATTAAGACTTGAAACTTCAAACATCTTACAGGCAAATCAGAATATCCATAAAAATCAACAATATTTCTCAAATCTGTATGATACTCTCACTCAGTGCGACACCATTTAACAAAAAGAAATATTTATATTGCATTTATAGAGGAATCCAGTCTCATAAAAATAATTACAAATGGAGACAATGTTGTTGCTGTTAGGCTTCTCTTACAAGTATTTGTCTTTCTCATCTAGAGATTCATATACACGAGTATTTGTGTGTCCATGACACTAGGGAGCTCCTAGAGAGTACCTATTGGTTCAAGATTCTACAAAAATCTTACTATTCTTATCAAAATCTTTTAACACAGTAGTGAAAGGTTCCTCACGGAACAAAAATAGGGTGATTTTCGTCTCTGCACATGGTTGCTTGCTCATGTCCTCTCAAAACAAGTTGACTCTGTAAGTAAACAACAGATTATGTGAGCACAAAGTTATAAAGTACAAAATGATATCATTCTAATAATCTAATGACAACTATACAAAGAATAAATTATAAGAAAAATCTTTGATGACTCTCCATAGATAACACAACTTACTTACATTGTGAGACTCAATCACATGCTACAAAACTATAGATGGCGCACCAAAGCCATCAACAAAATAGCACCACCCAATGTTATGAGGTGTGAAGCCTAAACATTGAAAGCCATAAAGAGGTTAATTCCCTCCGGCATGATAAACTTAAAGATGGAGATGCTCTTAAGCTCTGAATGTAAGCTACAAGGGTAGTTTTCTCACCATTCTATCTTTATGTTGGAGATGAATCTTGCAATGCCCATGCACTATTCGCACCTCCTGTTCTTGTGGTATGCAAGTCATGTGAGTTGATGCTTTTTCCACCTTCAGGAGTAGAGGTTTCCATGTAGTGCGAGTGAATGAAAGCAGAAGGAGGAGAATCTTGTTTTCATGCTGTAATGGAGGTGAGAGAAGGGAGAGGAGTTAGCTTGGTGTGAAACTATGTGGTGGGCAAGGGGAAGAGATGGGGGAAAAGCTTGCTTGGTGCTACAATGGAGATGGGAGAAAGCTAGTAGAGAGATAATGCTGAACTATAGGGGTGCATGTGGTTGTTGCAGCCATGGAGAGCTTGGAAAAGAGTTTGTAGAGAGAGAAAATCACTTTTTAGCTATAGAATAGGTTTGGAAGGACTTTGGAGGGTGGAAAATTATGTTTTGAATTTTTTTGAAAAAAATTAATTTTTTGGAATTTATTAGTGTACGTTTTTTACTTTTGGAGGTCAAAAATACTTTTTTGACCATGAAATAGGTTAGGGGACCTTTTAAGGAGGGAAAACTTGAAATTTGAATTTTTTTGAAAATTTGAAATTTTTAGTGTATTTTTAAATCCGGGCCAGAAAGTGGGGAAAAAAAGGTCAAAGTGGTCCCCCCCCCCCCCCCACCCTTCCCTCCCTTTCCCCTAGCCACCTCCCTTACCTTCTCACTAGGTAAGAAGCCATTAAGAGGTGTAAGGCTACCTTGTCCCCCTACTTTTTTGAGGGTATAGAGTGTGTCCACCACCCTCTTCCTATTGGTTGGCCTCTAATTAACCTTAATCCCAAAGGGCCCCTAGAGGGTTCATATTTTTCCTAATGATGAATTACAGTTAACAAGATACCTTGCAATTAGCGAGATGCCCCCTGCGGCTAGCAATTGGGAAAGTTTGTGCATTTCACAGTTAGTGAATAAATAAATCCTTTGCAAATGCTCTGTTGGTTAGACAAACAAAGTTCATAGGTAGCGGCAAACTCATTAAAATTTTTGAAAAACACATTTTTGTTAAAATATAGGACTATCTTTATTAGGCCTTATTTGAGAAAAGAATTTTTTATGTGATGTTTGAAGGACTATATAAAAGAATTTGTGCCCAAAATAAATAAAGGAACCTTGTTTGTACATGTAAAACAATGTGGTAGTAATTAAAAAACAAGAGGAACGGATAAGTGCGTTGTGGAAAGTTGGAGACTAGTATGCAAATGAAACTATATCTATGGATGGGTGGACCGAGTTAGTTGGGTACTTTTCACAAGACTACTAATTAGTTAAGAATAAGTCTCATATCACATTTACGACTTATGAATGACGTTCATGCCTCTTCAATGTAGGAAATATGGTGTTGTTTATAGATCCTGGGTATGTCAATGAGATTTTATCTTTATGATATTGCTTGTGGCTTATGACCCTTACAACCATGATAGTGATGGATAGAGGACTCCTCTCTCCTATTGCTTGTATCCTTGCTTTGTGGAATCAGAGTAGGGTGTTGTCAATAGAACTTGAGAATAAAGGAAGACCAACTATCAAGTCGCCCCAATATTTTGGATTGAGGACCTCACAATTGGTATCAAATCCTTAAATTTAAAGTTTGGATTCTCAACAGTGTCACTATTCTTGGGGTTAAATGCATGAATACATAGCTTGACACTGTTATCCGTTTTCGTTATAACACAAATTTATAAACACCAACTGTTTAACTATCTTTAAATTAATGTATCACATTGCTTGCCAATTACCAATCTTTGAACTTCAAGAGAAAGTGTTCCACATTCTCAAAAATATTTTTACACCTCATACAAATTTTGACCCACCAAATACATGGTTATATACAAGTCTTTGGTTTAGTGGATCAACCTTCACTACAAGAGGTTATGTGCACTTGTGACGCTTTTAGCGACAAAAATATATTGAGTTTTTATACTCCCCGGCATCACTAAGACCGTCGCTAAAAGCATCTCTACTATGGGAACATTGCTATAACCGTCGCTATATAGTGACGCATATAGCGACGATTGCAGTCCTTCTGTAGTGACGCTTATAATGACGTTGCAGAACCTTATATAGAGACGCTTATATTGACGCTCAAGAGTAAAACATTTTGGGTGGCAGGGTCACTGCCCTGCCATCCATCAACCATATTGAATGTTTCCAGAATAAATTATACCTAAATGAATCCAAGATAAGCACATATTCACCTTTGAAAGAAAGTGCAAGGTATAGACCAAAAGTAGTCACCCACAAGACAATATAGCCATTAACTCCATCATGCATAGTATTGTTTGCAGAATAAAGATACAAAACTAACAAAAGTAATTGGACGAAAGTAAATTGATCAAAGTAAATCAGTGACAATTATACACATCATAGGCAAAATCACTTAATTGTTAGGCTGTGCAAATGTAATAGTTACAACACAATTGTCATTTTTGAGAAAATACATGGTTTTGCAGTAGTTACAAAAAGATGTATACAGGTCATTTTATTATACATGCTATGACAAAAGAAAACTAATGCTATCTGGCTACGGCTAGACTGACATTGTCTAATCATACGTCTCATCGTTTCCAAGCAGCGTATCTGTCAAATTCTGCAAAAAAAAAACAATAAGACTTTTTGTAAGGATAAACATATAATTACAGAAAAATATATTTTCTTAGCTTATCATTAAAATAAAACAAATGTAAATGAGTAAAGTGAAATACTAACCATGCCGCCGCGAGAACTAAGAATGTCTATCAGGGTGTTTAAGTCCTTTCTGCCTGTGTACTTGCACTTGTATGATGTGGGGTCACGTCTTGTCATTGACCACTGTTCAAAACATACAAAGAATCTTTTATGTTAGAATTTAAAAGTATAAATATATGTAGCTATCAAACCTAAAGAGCAATGTAAAAACACTTACAAAATTGGCCTCAAATGATGCCCACCCGCGCCGCTCCCCAAGTGGTGAGAGCTCCCTGCCTCTACTCACCCATTGGCTGCCTCCTTTTTTTGCTTCCACTTGTCAAGATTCTCACACGCTGATCTCTTTGCATTCTTCCAATATTCTTTGGCCAGCCAGTCTGGTCTGTTCCACCCATTTTTATTGCTTTTTGTACTTCAGAACGCTTGTGTCTGCAGTATTCCCGCAATCAAACCTTCATCAGGTCTTCATTGAAGCGCTCATCCCGACTTGACATGGGAAACTCGTCATGTAGCATGCTGATGACTTTGTCTTTTAATTCATTTGGCACTTCACTCCAGGTGTTTAGTATGTAGTGTCGAAACACCTCAGAGCAAAGACCTCGCATGCGCGAGGTCACGTTCTTGCCTTCGTCATCCAAGATGATACCGCTGCTGATGTTGATCGAGTATGGCAAGCCCTCTATGCTGTGACGCGTGAATTTGGGTGTCTCGGTACACTGGAGTCTGGGCCCCGAAAGAGGGAGTGTCGACTGGGGTGACTCCCAGATGAGTAGCTAGTGCTGTGTAGCCAGGAACGACCGATAGCCACGCAAAACCTGGTGTAGACGGCAATGTCATGGCTGGTGTGGGGGCGGGCAAAGAAGGGTAAGGTAACGAGTCTTGTTGAACACGAGGCGGTTTCGAGGCATCAGCAGCGGCATCCCCACAGTAACTGCCACTGCCACCACTACAGCATCGGTGCCTAGACAAGTATGAAGATTGTCTCGTTGACACCAAAGATTCAGAGCATGATGAATGCTCCAAAACAGAGGAAGACATTGAAGGAGTGGAACGACGTGATGGTGCTCTAGAGCGATGACGATCCTTGTACCACCTCCTCTGCTGGGGTAACAAAGAAGAAATAAATTCATCATCATCCATACTTGCATTAAAAACACGAACATTTAATCTTAATATTGAATGGAGAAGAAAACATGGACAAGTTATAATCTATAATATAAATAAGGGATTCATGTGTAGAGAGAGAGAGACAAAGAGAGAGAGAGAGAGAGAAAGAGAGGACTCAGAAAGGGGGAGGGATTCCTTTGTAGAGAGATTACTGTGAAGTTCTTGTGAATTTGTCTCCCGTGTGCATTCTACATATCTTGTAAAAGCTATTTCTTGACCAACATGCCTTTTATATGTAGCTATGACAAGACACTCTGGTCATAAATTAAATTTCTTTTCTATTTGTCGTAGTTCTCTTGATTACTTGCGCCAGATCTTTATCTATAACAAGAGAGAGAGCGGTATGTCTAATCTATTTTGTATATGCAGATTTCTATATTCTTGGGTAGTTGCAGGTTCTCGCACTCCATCAGTATGAGTGATCATGGCAGCAGTCGTACTCACCTTAGCAAGGTGGACATAGAGCGCTTCTTAGCGTCTCTTTCACCCAATCAACTAGATCAAGTGGAGGGAAGAGTAGCATCTATGATCAGAGATGGATCACTTATCAATCCATCGGGTGTTGTCTGCGGCCAATACTGTCCCATATGATCCACATTTCTAAGGTCAGCCTTGGATCCCAAAGTATCTTTCTTGCCGGTCAGATGGTCCCACAACAGATTACCGACATTCTTGAATATGTGCATTGGATGATCGAGCAAGTGATTGATCATGAGTCTCGACCAATATGGTAACTCGTACCATAGAGAGAGTCTTTTCATCCCTGGGGGACAAAGCATCATCACACATCTCCTTCTGCTCTAACCATGCTTGTGCAAACATCCTTGGTGGCTCTCTTCCCAAAAAACCATCGCGTAACTCATGATTCTCTGGAAGATATGCTTGATGACCTTTGTAGATTTGCCTCTTTAGTGAGGGCACTTGACATAAATTAATTCTAGGTCCACATGTGACACATGCTCTATATCCGCTTGTTTGAAGCCTTGCATGTATACACATGACAATAGATAAGCTTGAGAAAAACCAAGATTTATAGTGTTTGAGTTTGAGTGTAAATCACCTGAGCATTTTGTTAGTCCGGGATAGTCATGCATGGTATATATTAGAATGCCTCTGATCAAAACATTCCGTCGACCTGTGTGTCTGTTCATATCCACCACTTATATGCCAATCCACAATTGTTGTAGCTCTTCCAATAGTGGACGAAGATACACATCCATATTCTTCACTTTATACCGCCCCGGCACAATCAAGCTTAGAAACAGGTGCCCCTTCTTGATTGTCAACCACGGGGCAATGTGGTAGTTGACAATGACAACGGGCCATACATTGTAAGATGTTGATTTCAGACCAAATGGATTTACGCCATCCATAGCCAGGACTATGCCCAAATTTTGAGCTTCCTTGGCAAAATCCGGCCATGTATCATCTATATGTTTCCTGGTTGTGCAATCTGTAGAAATCTTTAGCACACCGTCCGAATATCTATTCTCCTCGTGCCATGATGCTAGGGTGGCCATGGAATTACACTCAAAGAAATGCTTGATGTGAGGAGGCAGATAAAAATTGTTGCAAAATCTTTTGTGGATTTTTTTGTCCATGGAGATCTACTTGATATCTCTCGGAATCACATTTTGGACACTTCTCCAAGTCTAGGTATTCCCCTCTGAAAAGAATGCAGTCATTAGGACAAGCGTGAATCAAATAATAATCCTTCCCCAAGTTTTTCAAGATCTTTCTCGCTTCCTCTCTGGAGTCTAGCATCACATTATCAGCTGGCAGTATGTTCTCTTTGAGCAATCTACACAGCAAAAAAAAAGCACTACACTTGTGTAAGTAATACATCTAGAGTTTTTTATTGAAGTAAACACATTTTAATAGATCACCTAAAAAGAGCTATGAAGCTAGTGTCATTCCATCCAAACTTTGTCTGCATGTTGAGAAGAACCAGGAGCGCCTTCAATCTAGACACACGTGCTCCATCATACAATGGCATATCAGCTTCACTTTTCATATCATCATAGATAAGCCTTTCTGAATCCATGATTGTCTCGATCATTTCACTGATCTCGAGCTCAAATATTGACTCGTTGGGAATGTGATCTGCATGATTATCCTTCAAGATGTCAGAGGCTACATCTTGTGGCCTCACATATGCTGCTTGACCAAAGTGCCTTCGAACAAGTCTATTGGGTTGCAAGATTGCTACCTGTTGGCCAGCGTGACAGAGTCTGACAAATTATAATTGGCAACAACTTAATGTATAATAGATGGATCAAACTCACCAAATTCGTAAACGTGCTGCAAAGAAACACGTCTTGTTCGTCCCACAACATGTTTGTAGATTACAAGGACGATGTTGTGCTACAATGTTTCAGTTGGACGGCCCAACATCGTCGTTACTACTCATCATGAATGTAAAAAGCTTATAGCCTGGACATAAATTTAATCTTCTATTGGAATCCTCCGTATTCTCTCTCTCTTTCTCTCTCTCTCTCTCTCTCTCTCTCTCTCTCTCTCTCTCTCTCTCTCTCTCTCTCTCTCTCTCTCTCTCTCTTTGTTCACACTGTAAACTACCTCACATTCTCTAGTCATGTCCGATCCCCGCAAACCTCGGTCTAGAGGTGCACGGAGATCAGAACCACCGGGTTATAATCTCGTCTTTATTGGTCAATGCCTATATTTGTGGGTGCAAGAAATCTACACACCCAGGTCTACATGACAGTGCATGCAGTGGAAAAAACCCCTTTGCCTCTTCTGTAGCTGTAGCAATTCATAGAATCTTAACATCTCTTCACAACAGATCCTTGTTCAAGGGGTTACTTAACACATTACATGTTGGCCTCCAATCTGAGCATCATGCCGTTGAAAGCTTTCCAACTTAAGGTTGCATCCGTAGAGAGGAAGAGAGTGATCACCGTTCTCCTAGCTCTATTTTTTTTTGTAATCCCGAAGGTAGACTTTAATATAAAAACTAAATCCAAAATCTAATATCTAATCTACCCTAATTAAACATATGGTGATTTTGAGCTAATTGAACATGGTTAGTGGGTGAGTTAATAGGTATCAGATTCTGATGG
Source organism: Adiantum capillus-veneris (assembly GCF_014529385.1). Lineage (NCBI taxonomy): Eukaryota > Viridiplantae > Streptophyta > Polypodiopsida > Polypodiales > Pteridaceae > Adiantum > Adiantum capillus-veneris. The sequence goes on from NC_140946.1 coordinate 28,400,593, forward strand.
GAATATACATATTGTTGTGTACGTAGTGTTTGCTCTTTGGGCAAAGCCTTCATTAACATGCCCCAAAATCTAACATAAATATAATCTTAAATCTAACATAAATCTAGATCTAACATAATCTTAAACTCAACATAAACCTAAATATAATTCAATCATTAATCTCACCTAAACCTAAATGTAATCTAATTGTAATCTAATCTTAAATCTAACATAAATCTAAATCTAATCTAATCTTAAACTCAACATAAACCTAAATCTAATCTTATCTTAAATTCTAAACCTAAATGTAATCTAACTTCAATCTAAATCCAATCTAATCTTAAATCTAACCGAGCTAACCTTAAATCTTGCCCTAATTTTAAATCTAGCATAAATCTAAATATAATATAATCTTAACTCAACATAAACCTAAATCTAACCTAAAGCTAAATGTAATCAGCCTAATCTTAAATCTAATTTAAATCTTAACCTAATCTTAAGTCTAGCCTAATTTTAAATTTAGCATAAATTTTAAATATAAGTTAAATGTAATCTAACTTAATATTAGATCTTAATCTAACCTAATCTTAAATGTAATTTTAGATCTAACCTAAACCTCAATCTTAATATAACATTTCATTTCATATTTTCTCTACTTTTTTATCTCTCCCTCTCTCTCTCTCTCAATGTGTGTGTGTATGCATTCTTTGTTTATGCATGTGTGTGTGTGTGTATGTGTTTTTTGTTTATGCATGTGTGTACTCTCTCTCTCTCTCTCTCTCTCTCTCTCTCTCTCTCTCTCTCTCTTTCAAAGACACAATGTGTGTGTGTGTGTGTGTGTGTGTGTGTGAGAGAGAGAGAGAGAGAGAGAGAGAGAGAGAGAGGGAGAGAGAAAGAGGGGAAGGGAACATGAGAGAGAGGAGAAGGAAGGAGCATACCTGGCTCTCCTTCCTCTCCTCGTGTGTGTGTGTGTGTGTGTGTGTGTGTGTTTAGGGGGGGAGGAAGAGAGAGAGAGAGAGAGAGAGAGAGAGAGAGAGAGAGAGAGAGAGAGAGCGCGGGTTTACTGAGAGAGAGAGAGAGAGAGAGAGAGAGGGAGAGCGCGGGTTTACTTGTTTTGCTAGAGCGTCGAGACGCAGATATGAGATCTGAGTTTTTGGCACTCTCGGTTTATATTTTACCCCTGTGTCGGCGTCTCTATGAGCGTCTCTATAGGCGTCGCTATGCAACAAAGAACATAGCGACGTCGTGGATTTTAACTTTTGAACGTCGCTAATGTAAAGTATCTCTTGTAGTGCTTTTCCATCCGAGCACGTGACATTGAACACTTGAAAAATTGACCTACACCAAATCAAGTGTGCTGAAGACTTGAAGATCACTCGATACTTTTAGTTTTATGAAGCCCCAATGATCGTTGTCGTGTTTCTTTGCTTCCACGATGGAAAATAGGGCAAAAAGGATGCAAGATAATATTTGCAAGCAATCTCGGATGAAAAATATCTACCAAGCATTCAATGACAAAGTACTGGGCAATTGCATTTTAAATTGGTCGTGGGGCATTCCATCCAAAATGTCATCACCTATAATGCCTTGATTAAGGTTATTTCTAGCTCAAGGAGGTCTATCAAAAGAATATGTTGTGACCGTCATTCTCTGGTTGATATCTAAGTGAAGATGAGGTTTCTTTTAAATCTACGACAATTGGGGCATGAGCAACAAGGCCAAGCGGGGGATTTTTCTTAACGTGAACTTCATTAAGCTAGGAAATATTAAAAAAAGTAACAAGTATAACGCTGTCGTGCTGTGGCGCGTACATAGTGTGAAATAAAAACATTCACCTCACTCTTGACGCTTCTCTATGTATGCAAGTAAAAGCAATCATGTACATATTGTGATATATGTTGAAGCGTCTATTAAGGTCATTATCATGTACATACCTATCCAGGGAGTTGTGGGCCTGGATGTGACACATTTGCATGCTTTTCCACTTGATAAGATGTAGTTTTACAATGTATATATTCCAAGTGTTTTATGGTGGCACACTCATCTCGCCTATAAAGATTAATGCAGGCAAAAATTGCCAAAAATAGCAGCTAGCAGGCGTCGTTGCAGAATTACGTGGAAAGTGACCCAAAATGGTATATTGATATAAAATGATGCTTATCTATGATTTTAATGCTTATGCGAGTGATCCCACAAATTTAGGGATTTTTCTGACTCCGTTTGGGTTTTTTCGCATCAAAAATGGCATTGTTGGGTAAAAAATGAGCTGAAAATGACCTAGTTTTGGTCCAAAGTAGCAAAATGGCCCAAAATTGACACATCAGCTGAAAATTCCATGGGGACAAGAAAGAAGGGGGATTTTTACAGAGGAAACTAGCAATTTTTCTCTACTGTGCAATAGCTTCCATGGTTGCCCAATCTATGTGTGCTGCAGTCCCGCCTCTTCGCAATCTTGTATCTGAGCTTGTGAGGGAGTGAATTAGGGTTTCCCCTTATCAAAATGGTGTGTGGGCTTCACTTTAGAAGCTCATAAAGCTCTGTAAAATCAAAAAATTATCTTCGTGAAGGTGGAGGCTTGAGCATTCCTTTCAATTGTTTGATGTTACGACTATGTAATTGGGGGCGAGGCTACATGATACCATGAAAGAGGTTCGGGTTTTGATTGAGATTTGTTCTTGTATGAGCATTGAGGTTTCATGGATGAAACTTTGGTGTTTTTGAATGGTCTTTTTAAGTGAAATTGAATGAAAAAATTATGCAAAAGGTTTTGCGACATTTTCCTCTGCTTCCTCGCATCAAGAATTTCTTTGAATGTTAAGTCCATGGCCGCCCTAGCATCATGGCATGAGGAGAATAAATGTTCGGATGGTGTGCTACGGATTCCTGCAGATTGTGCAGCTGGAAACATATAGATGGAACATGGTCGTATTTTGCCAGGGAAGCTCGAAATTTGTGCTTAGGCCTGGCTATGGATGGCGTAAATCCATTTGGTCAAAGATAAACATCTTACAGTGTATGGCCCATTGTCATCATCAACTACAACATTCCCCTGTGGTTGACTACGAAGAAGAGGCACCTATGGCTAAGCTTGATTGTGCCGAGGCGATATAAAGTGAAGAATATGGATGTGTATCTTCTTCCGCTATTGGAAGAGCTACAACAATTGTGGATTGGCATAGAGGTGGTGGATATGAGCCGACACACAGGTCGACGAAATGCTTTGATCAGAGGCATTCTAATGTGGACCATGCATGACTATCCCGGACTAACAGAATGCTCAGGTGATCTATTTACACTCCTCACTCAAACACTATAAATCTTGGTTTTTTTGAAGCTGTTCTATTATCATGTGTATACATGCAGGGCTTCAAACAAGCGGATACAGAGCATGTGTCACATGTGGACCTAGACTGAATGCACGTAGGGCGCCCTCATTGAAGAAGCAAATCTACGAAGGTCATCAAGCGTATCTTCTAGAGAATCATGTGTTACGCGACGGATTTTTGGGAAGAGAGCCACCGAGGATGTCTGCACAAGCATGGTTAGAGCAGAAGGAGATGTGTGATGACGGATTGCCCCTAGGGATGAAGAGACTCTCTCTATGGTACGAGTTACCATACTGGACCCGTCCCGACTCATGATCAATCACTTGCTCGATCCAATGAACATATTCAAGAATGTGGGTAATCTACTATGGGACCATCTGACCGGCAAGAAAGATACTTTGGGAGCCAGAGTTGACCTTAGAAATGTGGATCGTATGGAGCAATATTGGCCGCAAACAGCGTCCGATGGATCAATAAAACTCCCTAAAGCACCATGGATTTTCACAGGAGCCCAAGAACGCAAAGTAAAAGAGACCATTCGATCTTTGCGGACCCCCACAGGCGTAATGCACTCGCTCCGAACGTGTTTTACTAAAGAAGAAAAGCTTACCAGTTTGAAGTCACACGACTGGAATGAAAAGTGTCAGGTATGTTCATAGTGGAGTATATCATAGTGGGAATTGTGTAACAAATTTGTGTGTGGACTTTAATATCATTGTTGCACGTGTTTTGCAGTTGATTTTACCGGTTGCCATTGAGGGATGTTTGTCTCTTGACATCCGTAAAAAAAAATCTACAAACTTGCAAAGTTGGTGCAATGGATCTCACAAAAGGAGATCAATGTAGACTCCATACCATTTGCCAAACTAAATGCTTCATAGATTGTGTGCATGTTTGAGAAACATTTTCCTACTACCATGATAACCATTCAGGTGCATCTTCTTGTTCACGTAGTTGATGAGGTGGAAATAGCTGGCACAGTACATTCCACATGGATGTTCTTTTTAGAACGTTTCATGAAAATGCTCAAGGGATATGTGCGTCAGAACGCACGTCCGGAGGGTAGCATGGCAGAAGGTTGGTTGGTATTAGAGTCCCTAGTGTACATTGGAGAGTGTCTAGATGGATTTGATAAAGCCCGGGGACATGCTATGGCGAACCATAGATGATGAGAGCATATCTGGAATTGTCATGTACAATCTTGGTGTTGAGAAGAAGATGACGGAAGATCTAGAGGCTAAAATCAACCAATTTTGCATGCTTCACAATCCAGTCATGAAGAAGTGGATTTCATAATATGAGGATGCAAAGCAAGAGCGACAAAGGGCAAGAATCGAGTGGAGACGGGGAAGACGACCACCGATGCAGTATCCGTTGGGTCTGGAGAGCCTACCAACATTCATGAGCTTAAGATGGTTGCACAACCAATTGAAAAGCGCACAATAGTGCGGTGAAGAAGTGATTGAGGAAGAGTGGGAGTACTCTAGGGGTTGCGCGACCAAGGTAAGTTTGCAATATACGACTAGTAACTTTCTCGATTTTTGAACGGCCACTCATAATCTTTGTTGGTTGTAGTATAAGTCATACACAGTAGCATGGTGTAAAGGTCGACATTTTAGGGTGGAATGGATCGACAAAAAACGTTTTACTGAAGATTGTGGAATCATGGCAAAATTTGAATAGTCTAGTCGACGACGGTCCTCTGATGTAGATCCTGTGGTGGCGGAACTCACTTACTTCGGCATGCTACAAGAGATTTTGAGGATCGATTATAGAGGATTTTTTTTTTACTTGGTCGACGTGCAATGGTTCAAGATAATCATGGAGGGTCGCAACGCTACTGTGCATAGAGGAGAGTCTGGTTTTCTTGAGGTGGATTCAACTAAGAAATGGACTGACCTAAGAGACACTTTCGTACTACCCGAGCATTGTGAACAAGTAAGTATGTAAATAGTTAACATCCCATTTTACAATTTATGTGCTTGGAAGCTCTCATGTAAGTTATGTGGCTCTGGCAGGTGATATTTCATCCTACAAAGTTTGCATCAAATTGGTGGTACGTCATAGAGGTAGCCCCTCGTAGTGCACGGACGTATGAAGGCTACCATGTGCCAATCACAACAGCATCAATGGAGGAGATCGGAGAAGATGCTCAATCAGAAGCCATGGAGGTGGTGCCAGACGAACATCAAGCTGCTACTCTCTATGGGGTGCATGTAGAGGATCTACAAAATGAAACAGAGGACATCTGTTTAAACGGAGAGCTCTATATAGACATAGGAAGTTATGCTGAGCTATGCGAGGATGAGAGAGAGATCTCTTAAAGCCATAAATATTGTATTTGAACAATTTTGCTCCGTTTTGTAAATTTAGAGTTATGCACTTGACTCTTCCATCACTCAAGTTGAATAGAAGAAGAACGCTTTCTTGTGCTGCTAGCCTTTGAACATTCCAAAGCTACAAGCACATTCAAGTTCTTGTACGATTCTCCGTTTTGAGCAATTTTGCTCTGTTTTGTAAAAACTCTGGCTCTTTAAGTATTTGCATCATTACGTCATTCTATTTATATGCATCATTGCGTCATTGTATTTAATGGTCTTTGCATCCACTCCAAGTACGTATGCTCTAGGTATGTTCTCATAAGCAGAGACGACGAGCACCTCCTCCTCCTCTCTCTCTCTCTCTCTCTCTCTCTCTCTCTCTCTCTCTCTCTCTCTCTCTCTCTCTCTCTCTCTCTATCTACTTGTCCATGTTTTCTAATCCATTCATTCAATATTAAGATTAAATGCTCGTGTATTTAATGCAGGTATGGATGATGAGGAGTTTCTTTCTTCTTTATAACCCCAGAAGAGACAGTGGTATGTGGATCATCATCGCTCTAGGGCACCATCGTGCATTCCTACTCCATCCGCATCTCCCTCTGTTTCGGAGTCCTCAGCGCGCTCCAAAGCTTCGGTGTCGACGAGATGATCTTCACACTCGTCTAGGCACCGGCGCTCTAGTGGTGGCGGTGGCAGTTGTTGTGGGGGTGGCGCCACCGATGCTTCGACACCGCCTCGTGTTCGACGACGCTCTTTACCCTCCCCTTCTTTGCCCGTCCCAACACCAGCCATGGCATCGCCATCCACACCAGTTTTTGCGCGACTGACTGCCGTTCCCCCGCAGCTTTACACCACTAGCTACTCCTCCAAGAGTCACTCCACTGGACACTCCTCGCTTTGGGGCTCAGACTCCAGTGGAAACACCTGGCGTCCGTACCCCCATTGACACGCCTCTAGAGAACCCTTGTCGAGACACCTAGGTTCACGCGTCAGTGGCAAGAGGGCTTGCCTTACTCCGTAGACTTCAGCAGCGGCATCATCTTGGATGATGAAGGCAAGAAGGTGATTTTGTGCATGCACGGTCTTTGCTCTCAGGTGTTTAGACACTACATACTAAACACCTGGAGTGAAGTACCGAATGAATTAAAAGACAGAGTTATCAGCATGCTTCATGATGAGTTTCCCGTTCCAACATGGGATGACCGTTTCAATGAAGATGTGATGAAGGTGGGAATGCGCGAATACTGCAAGCATAAGCATTCCGACGTGCAAAAAACAATCAAGCATGGGTGGAGCAGACCAGATTGGATGGCCAAAGAAGATTGAAAGCATGCGAAGAAAGAAGCGCGCGAGAATCCCGACAAGTGGAAGCAACAAAAGGAGGCAACTAGAGCGCGAGTAGAGGCAGGGAGCTCGCACTACTTGGGGAGCAGCGAGTGGGCATCATTTGAGGCCTATTTTGTAAGTGTTTTTGCATCTATGTTTGATAGTTTAGGGTTTATGGGATTTGCAATTATAACATAATGGATTCTTTGTATGTTTTGACAGTGGTCGTTTAGACGATGTGATCCCACACCGTACGAGCATGAGTACGCAGGCAGGAAGGGCTTAAACGCCCTTATAGACATCCTGAGTTCTCGTTGCGGCATGGTTAGTATTAGGATTTATTATTTTCTATTTATTTTATTGTTTTATAAACGTCGCTATATGTTTATACTTACAAAAAACTATCTTATTGTTTTTTTTTGCATAATCCGACAGATACGGCGCTTCGACGCGATGAGAAGTCTGATTAGACGATGTCAGTTTAGCCATAGCTAGATAGCATTAGTTTCTTTTTGTCATAGATTATGTATCATGAGACGACTTTTATACATCTTTTTGAAAACCATGTATATTTTTAAAATAATGACAATGGTTTGTAACTATTACATTTGCAATGATTAACAATCAAGTGATTTTGCCTATGTGTACAATTGTCATTGATTTACTTTCATCAATTCACGCTTGTCACTTTTGTATCTTTATTTTGCAAACAATAAGTACTATGGATGATGGAGTTAATGATTATATTGTCTTGTGGGTGACTATTTTGGGTCTATATTTACCTTTGCACTTTTTTTCAAAGGTAAATAGACAAATGAAACATTCAATATGGTTGATGGGTGGCAGGGCATTCAATGCCCTGCCACCAAAACAATTTAATCTCGGGCGTCGCTATGACCGTCGCTATATAAGGCTCTGCAGCGTCGCTATTGATGGCCGTACAGCGTCGCTATAGCCGGCGCTATATGGCGACGTTTATAGCGACGCTTATTGCAACTGCCATAGCAACATGTATAGCGACGTCCTCGTATCGGCGCTCATAGCCACGCCAGGGGTTATAAAAACCCAGTGTATTTCCGTCGCTAAAATCATTACAAGAGCACACAACCTCTTGTAGTGTATGGCGTTTGACCATGAGTTTTAATGCTCTACAAATGTTGTTGTGGCACATACCGGAGGATGTGTAGGTTCAGAGGGGGTGGATGTCGTGCCGTGGCACGTACATAATGCGAAATAAAACCATTCACCTCACTCTTGATACTTCTCAATGTATGCAAATAAAAGCAATCATGTACATATTGTGATATATGTTGAAGCATCTACATTATCATGTACATACCTATCCGGGGAGTTGTGGGCCTGGATGTGGCACATTTGCATGCTTTTCCACTTGATAAGATGCAGTTTTATAATGTATATATTCCAAGTTTTATAATGTATATTTATAATCTATAATGTTTTATAGATTGATGCGGGCAAAAATTGCCAAAAATAGCAGCTAGTAGGCGTCGTTGCAGAATTGCATGGAAAGTGACCCAAAATGATATATTGATGGCAAATGATGCTTATCTATGATTTTTATGCTTATGCGAGTGATCCCACAAATTCAGGGATTTTTCTGACTCTGTTTGGGATTTTTCGCATCAAAAATGGCAGTTTTTGGGTAAAAAATGAGCTGAAAATGACCTAGTTTTGGTCCAAAGTGGCAAAATGGCCCAAAAATTGACACATCAGCTGAAAATGCCGTGGGAAGAGAAATAAGGGGGATTTTTACAGAGGAAACCAGCAATATTTCTCTACTGTGCAATAGCTTCCATGGTTGCCCAATCTATGTGTGCTGCAGTCCCGCCTCATCGCAATCTTGTATCTGAGCTTGTGAGGGAGTGAATTAGGGTTTCCCCTTATCAAAATGGTGTGTGGGCTTCACTTTAGAAGCTCATAAATCTCTAAAAAATCAAAAAATTGTCTTCGTGAAGGTGGAAGCTCGAGCATTCCTTTCAACTGTTTGATGTTGCGACTATGTAATTGGGGGCGAGGCTACATGATACCATGAAAGAGGTTTGGGTTTTCATTGAGATTTGTTCTTGTATGAGCATGGAGGTTTCATGGCTGAAACTTTGATGTTTTAAATGGTCTTTTTAAGTGAAATTGAATGTGGTTTAGTGATCCTCTCATCATAATCTCGACTACGCAAACAAGCAATTTCCAAGCACGATAGGAAAGAAGGTTAGTGACTTTGCTGTCATGAACGCTTTTAGATTTCCTTTCACCCTTAGAAAGAGGGTTGGTGATTCTCCACAAATGCTTTTTCACAAAGTGTTTGTGACTCTCCTCACAACCTCTCACAGCCAGAGGTTTTGCACCTTCCCAGCTAGACCGCACACTTTTCGACAACGCAGTTTGCATGCCAAAACCAGCTACGACTGGCATTGGAAGATTGGAAAGCCAAAAAAAAAGGGGCGGCCAAGAGTGGAAGGGTTGCAACTACAAGCAAGGATTTTATATTCACGTGATCATGTGTTTTTTTGGTGATCACACTGTTAATTAGCAAAATTCTCAATTCACAAGTCTTCACATTCATAGAAATTGGCATGGGAGGTCCGATGAGATTTTCTCGCCACTGTAGATCATTTGGTGACATAGCCAGTCCAATGGGTTTCACGTCCGATAGGCTCGATGCATAGCTCGAGGCGCCCCTAAGGTATCTATATATAGGGCCCCTAGGGGCCCCCATTTCCTTCACAATTTTCTTGCTCTCCACCTTTAAGCTTCCTAGGTATCCTCACAAGCAAGACAGAAAGTTAGAAAGCCCTCCAAAGCAAAGACAAATTTTTTGTTAGAAATACTAGCTTAATCTCATAATTTCTTTATTTTCTTTGTATTGAAGTTGGTGTAATTCTTATATAAATGTTTTTTGTACATTTAATAATATGTTGGTCTTGCTTTTCACTTCAACATAAGTCCTATTATTGGATCGAATGCGTCATTGTGAAATGCTAGACCAACAGGCATTGTTTACAATGTGCCGACGGTGTTCACTTCGGCATCGGTTCTATTTTGGGCCGAAAGTGTCTTTGTTGGACATGGTTGGTTACGATCAATTTATAGATAGTTCTATTACTCTTGTCGTTGACATCATTTCTATTATTGGATTGGGAGTGTCATTGTGCAAGCTTATAGGCTACTTTCTATGTTTTGTGTGTAATATACGTGCTTCTAGGCTAGTTCGGTGTTGCTTTCGACATCAGCTCTACTATTAGGCTCGAGGTGTCATTAGTTTCATCAAATGATGCCTTGACTCTTAGGCTAGTTCAATGTTTCTTTTGATATCAGATCTACTACTGGGCTGGAGGTATCCCTAGTTTCATCAAATGATGCCCTGACTTTTAAGCTAGTTCAATGTTGCTTTCGGCATCAACTCTACTATTCAACTGGAGATGTCGTTAGTCTCATTGAATGATGCCCGAGTTTTTAGACTAGTTTGGTGTTTCTTTTGGCATCATCTAGAGGTGTTGTGAGTTGCATTGAATGATGCCCTTTTTCCAAGGTTAGTTTAGTGGTGGTCTTAGCATTAGCTCTACTACTAGGCTGGAGGTGTCGCTACTCCCATTGAATGATTCTCCACTCTTTAAGCTGCTATCATTAGGTTCAATCACTGAAGTTTATATTTGATATAAAATTGCAAGTTATGTTGTCTTTAAAATCATGAATTTTTTTATCATTGTAGCGTAGATGGATCATGTGGAGTTAAAAACAAAGATTAGAACTCTCATGGTTATGTATATATGTGCCTCACCTCTATGTTGGAGAGTGAGACGCAAAAGAGAACATCTTTGATGTCATAATTGAAGTAGTTTGGATACACTTCTAGCTTACGATGCAAAGGCTATCCCTAGGCTAATGGATAGTATTGTGGGAAACATGACACAATGTTTGAGAGACATGGATGTTGATGCACCAACGGATGCAAATCCAACCAAGCTACATCATTGGACTAATGTATGGTGTGCAGAGAGGTCAAAATAAAAAAGAGTGCGCAATATTGATGCCCAAGATGTCCACATCCACAAGTATAGAACCATCTTTTTTTTTGTAGCTTCCTCTCAAGATGCAGCAGTGGGAAAGTTTGATGCACAAGTTGGGGCAAACTAGGAGCATTTATTGTGCACCCAGTTTGTGTCCCAGTATGCCATCAGTGTTTACCTCACACCCAAAGCTATCAAGCATGGTAGAAATCTTAGCAAAGGATCCTATGGAGTTGTGTCAGACTGCACCATCAAAGGAGTCACTTGGTTTCCAGGGGAGTTGCAGTATGTGGTCAAGGACCTCAAATGAGATGCAGGAGAGAGTTGCCAATCCTTTTCCTCTAGAGGCAAGCATGTAGTTTTTCCACATGGGCATTGAAGGTGCACAGCATAAACAGACCAAGATCCGTGGTCCCTCCTCTTTCCTCGCTTTAATGGAATGGATCTTAGTGACATACTAGAGTGTGTTCCACCACCTAAAGTCATATTTTCTAACATACCGACAACTCAAAAGGAAGACCCTAAATAGCCCCCCACGAGTTAGATATGTGCAAGCATATGCTCGATTGGGCTCCTTCTCTTATGGATGTTTTGGTGAAGTTCATGGCACATGCTGACAACAAAGGGATTATACACTCTAACTTGCACCCATGGATCATGATTGATTTCACCAAGGACGTGTGCCTCATATGGGAGTCATTGATTGTGGATTGGCATTGCAAAGCGAGCAACTAATATCTAGGACTCCACAGAGCATGCCCTGCATCCTTGGAGGGCCCCCAAGGTTTGCAACCCAAAATTAGCTTGTCCCTATTCTAAATCCACTGACACCTATGCAATTTCTTTTTGCATCACTTGTAGAAGCACAAGGGCCTAAGTAGGAGAAGCTTGAAAACATTGACACTAAACAGCAAAACCTCAACAATCTCAAACCCAATACGGACCCTTACTAAAAGCTAACATGGTTGTTTTGGTAATATCCAATGTATTAGCATAAAAGAGTCATCCCAAATTCTAACCACTTATATGTTTCAAACAATGTTTGTAAAGACTGCTTATTTTGGTCATCAATGTATTGTTGTTATTGCAAGAGCCATATGCACAAGATGTAGTCTACATTGACATGAGCTAAGCCAAACTGATTGCGGCATGATTGTCAATATAATGTGCAAAAACTATTTAAATCAGCCACCCAGGTAGAGAAATACATTACAAAATATGAGTGATCATTTATATATGCTAGAGATCAACTCAAAGGTGTGTTTGCATCTGCTTAGTGACATGATACCTAGATTCTAGTTTATTCTGATCACTTTTGTAGGCTATGGTCTTATTCAGATTAACTCCCTAAACTTGTAAATATTGCACATGTAAATGGAATATTTTTTATAGTCATGGACCATGGAGTTAAGTTCTATCTCTCCCACTTCTATGCTCGCTCTCATCACCTACGGACCATGGTGCAAAGTATTTTGGTTCAGTATGTGAAGTGTTGCAAAATTTATGATGATTTCTAGACCAAACATGTAAATGCATTTTTTTGTATAGTCATGGACCATGGATCTCAATTGTATCTCTCCCACTTCTATGCTTGCTCTCATTACTTATGGACCATGGTGCAAAGTTTTTCAGTTCATTATGTGGTGTGTTGAAAAATTGATGATGATTTTTAGATCAAAGTAGCAAATGAAAGTTTTTGTATAGTCATGGACCATGGTGCTCAGTGATCAATACACTATGTGGTTTTTTTAAATCATATATATCGCTTTCTAGTCACTAGATCCGCTAGTGAAGTTATTTTTTATAACGATGGACTCATGGTGTAAAGCAATACCATTTGTGGTGTTTTGTGATAGTTTTTGTTGAGTTCTGGAGAATGGATCGCAAGTAAAATCTTTTTATAATGATGGACTCATGGTGCAAAGTGATCAATGCAGAATGTCGTGTGTTGTGATAACTTAAATCAATGTGTACCACTGTATTAAGGGTTGCTAATGAGTTTTAGTGATGTAGACTTTAAGAGAGTGTGAATGTGTTTGCCAGGAATGGATGAGCATAAGAAATCCAAAAAATCATATGACCGCTTGCATTCACTTGTAGGTACAATTGGCTCAAACAACCAAGCAAGAGTTTCCATGCAAGCCTGTGAGTGGGCATTGGCAAATGCAAGCAATGGAAAGACGTCAAAAAAGATGTACCACAGAGATGGTCAAGGAAGCGTGGCCGATTGTGTCCAAATTCTCCATCCACAAGGGAAGATTGAAGCTAGAAAAATGTGTTGTGCTAGACATTTTCATGCACGCCGAGGCTATATACCTTGCTTTCATAGGGAGTACACTAAACCACACAAATTGTCCCTTGTGGTTTGCAAAGATGCTATACGTCCAATATTTTTAGAATGCGCCAGTGGACTTTAGCAATAGGGATCCAAATAAGAGTATACTAGATATCCGCCCGAACTGAGATAGTCACAATATCACGAGAGGAGCTAAGATATGCATTGACCAACATCGCTATGAGAACACATGAACCTAAGGAGGAATTACAAACACAGATTTGTACCTCCACATAGACCGCAGGGGGAGGTGACTCTGAACTAAAAAGGTCATCCTTTAACGTGTACTTTGTCAAATTGGCGATTGCCTAGGCTTGATCATCTAGATTGATGTAGAAATTACTGACCATGTCATAAAAGTCTTCAATCACTTCCTCATCTAATTCATCACAATCCATGTTTCAGTACTTTGGATCAAGCAAAAAAGTAACTCTATGGAGTGGACTATGTGCACCAACCCATCGAGAATGTACATACTTATTTAAGATATCCCGTTTAACCTTATCAAAAGGTGCTCTCCAGGGATTTATCAAACAATTTGCAGGCTTTGAAGGAGAGCTCAACCTCTCTTGAACATTATACCACCCATGTAAACCTTCCCTGTATTCGGTGACTTAAAATAAAATTGATGCAAGGATATCATCATAGGCCTCATCATCAAGTATGTGTCACCAACATCAGAGCAAAAGTCTCTAGATAAGCACTTTCAAGGACCCCACCTTTGTCTTTACTTTTTGTGGTTGCTCTATTTTCCACTCATAGAAGCCAACACAAACAAATGTCTCCAAAAAAACATTTTTGTTTTGCAAAAGGCTTTCCACAGTGTAGAAGTTAGTGCAAAATTTTGTTTCACATGGAGGCTTCAATATTGTGGAAATACATTTTTGATACATGTCTAGCACATGTTGTCTCTTAAAATAAGCTTCACCACCTTCCTTGCTTTATCTATAATGATTTTGAACCAATCAGTGTCATCTTTTTTATACCATTCCTGAAACACAAGATTCAAGCTATGCGCATTGCAACCAAACGTGTCCTAGCTAGGAAAGCGCTCCTCCAATAGACAACAAGCTACTCTGCACATTAGAAAAAAATTGGACTCTCAACGGGGCCCTATAAGGAGGTTTGACTTGTTCTCTCTTGTCCAAAGTGGGTAACTCGATTAAGTACATAAATGGTTTCTCAAAACCCTATCAACCAACATCTCATTGGAAAGATCTTAGAAAGTAGGTTCTAAATTCCCAAATTCCGATAAATTTGGAGATGATTTGTAGAAGTTCTGGCCTCCCCACTGAAGATGAAATGTGGGGAGAGATTCCCTTTATAAGATGGAGTTGTCACATCAAAAAATAAAAACTTCTAGAATATAAGGGATCTGATGGCATGTTATATATCAATGGATAGATCTCAATGAGTACATTCTAAGTCCAAGAGGTTCAACAAGTTTTGATTTCATTTGTAAAAAATCTATCATGCGCCCATTTTGGACAAGAGAGAGAATTTCAAAGTCCTTATAGGGCCCCTTTGAGAGTCCAAAATTTCCTATGAATTTTTGGCATTATCCATGATCACATGTACTACATTGGGGACACCAACTTGATAAATTGTCTCTGTTATTATATCAAATATATAGCTCCTTGACTTTATCTCGCCCGAGCTATCAACCACTTTAATAAAGCACTTCCCTCAAGGATTGAATAGCATCACATTAATTAGCAGCCTATGTTGGACATTTGACCATCCATCCCTGACTATAGTGCATCCTATTTGATTAGTTGATTTCAAGATCAATATATCAACTTCCTTTTGGATGTGTACAAAGCATTTATTCAATAATGTTGTGCACATCTGGTGATATGATGGAGGAAAAAATCCAAGACCATACTCGTTGATCTTCTTCCATGCATGCTTCCATGACTCTCGTGTGACCATCACCATAGAAACACCTCTAAAATAGATAGCTTGTGCAAGAGCAGACTATGCCTCTTCAAGAGCAGTTGATCAAGAACTTTGCTCTAGACTTACTTGCCTCATTCTATGCATTCTAAATTGGTACTCAGGCAATCCATCTTGAGTGCTAGCTCTTTGTGTGTGTGTGATGGCCGACATGGAGGGTACACCACTATTTTTTCCGCCTTGTGTTGAGGCAACACTACCTTGGTGCTCTGAATCCAACAGGGTTGGAGTCAATATTCTTGGTTTCTTTGCATTTTCTACACCTCCTAATAACTCTCTCAAGTGTTTTGTAGCACTCTCATGACCTACGCCATTACATCTACCTCCAGTTGACCTATTGGATGCTCCATTCTCTAATCCAAGGAAGTGTTTCCTAATGTGAGGTGCACCTCTTGATTTTTTTTTGCCACATAACTTGGAGTGCCAATCTATAAATGATGTTACAGTCTCAAGAAATTTCCACTTAGGTCATGGCATCTTACCGCCGTTCTTGCGCTTCCCTTTACCATTGTTTGGTCCTTCACCACCAGATGATTAGCAACTAGAATTAGCTCCTTTGATATTATGGGAGCAGGAATTAGTGTGCATGACAAGATCACAAGCCACCTATACATTCATACAATCACAAAATTATTAGATTTTTAAAAATTGTATTTAATTGAACAATTGTATAATAAATTAAAATAACATATATATATAAAATGAACCACGAAGAAATGAAATTGGTGGTAATGAGGAGCACTTCATTCTAGCAATAGAAATTGGCAGAACAGAATGTTGGGTAGAGATGAGGAACACTCCATTGTAACCATAAAAATGAGCTAGGCACTTGCACCATCTAAATCCCTCACGAGGATACTCCCTATCCAAACCTGTTTCCAGATGGATAGACACCCATAGAAGGTAACTATATGTAACAAACAAATACACCAATGCAGTGATAAGGAGCACTCCATTCCAGCAATAGAAATGAGTCCCAGACACTTGCACCATCTAAACTGTTCACGAGGATTCTCCCTATCCAAACCTATTTCTAGGCAGATAGACACCCATGAGAGGTAACTAAACATAATAGACAAGTACTTTGATGTAATGATAAGGAGCACTCTGCTCCATATTTAGAAATGAACCCCATGCACTAGACCACCTAAATCCTTTGCGATCATTCTCTTTACCCAAACCTATTTCTCAGCGGGTAGACACCTAGGGGGGTTAACTAAACGTAACAGAACAGTACGTAGATGTAGTGATAAGGAGCACTCCATTCCAGCCATAAAATTGAGCCTCAAGCACATGCACCACCTAGATCCTCCATGAGGATGCTCCCTACCTAAATAAAATCCGACAAGTAAACCTCAACAAAAAATTCTGTTGGAAGCTTTGTAGAGTGTGCCCAAATGGATGGCTAGAAGGATGGGACAAGGGTTATATGGCCTCCTCCAAAAATGGGGGGCAGGAACAAGCCCGCTGGGAATTTGTGCTCGTCCGATGGGGCCTGACGGGCTCGGAAGTATGCTCTATGGGCCAACAGGAAGGATCGGCAGTTATTGTGAATTTGATTTTATAAACACTCCTAGTAGGGAATGTTAATAACAGTGGAATCATCTTGGATGATGAAGGCAAGAAGGTGATTTCACGCATCTTCAGCAGCGGCATCATCTTGGATGATGAAGGCAAGAAGGTGATTTCGCGCATGTGCAGTCTTTGCTCTCAGGTGTTTAGACACTACATACTAAACACCTGGAGTGAAGTATCGAATGAATTAAAAGACAGAGTCATCAGCATGCTTCATGAAGAGTTTCCCGTTCCAACATGGGATGACCGTTTCAATGAAGATGTCATGAAGGTTCGAATGCACGAATACTGCAAGCAAAAGCGTTTCGACGTGCAAAAAGCAATCAAGCATGGGTGGAGCAGACCAGATTGGCTGGCCAAAGAAGATTGGAAGCATGCGAAGAAAGAAGCGCAGGAGAATCCGGACAAGTGGAAGCAACAAAAGGAGGCAGCTAGAGCGCGAGTAGAGGCAGGGAGCTCGCACCACTTGGGGAGCAGTGGGTGGGCATCATTTGAGGCCGATTTTGTAAGTGTTTTCGCATCTATGTTTGATAGTTTAGGGTTTATGGGATTTGCAATTATAACATAATGGATTCTTTGTATGTTTTGACAGTGGTCGTTTAGATGATGTGATCCCACACCGTACGAGCATGAGTACGCAGGCAGGAAGGGCATAAACACCCTTATAGACATCCTAAGTTCTCGTTGCGGCATGGTTAGTATTAGGGTTTATTCTTTTCTATTTATTTTATTGTTTTATAAACGTCGCTATATGTTTATACTTACAAAAAACTATCTTATTGTTTTTTTTTGCATAATCCGACAGATACGGCACTTCGACGCGATGAGAAGTCTGATTAGACGATGTCAGTTTAGCCATAGCTAGATAGCATTAGTTTCTTTTTGTCATAGATTATGTATCATGAGACGACTTTTATACATCTTTTTGAAAACCATGTATATTTTTAAAATAATGACAATGGTTTGTAACTATTACATTTGCAATGATTAACAATCAAGTGATTTTGCCTATGTGTACAATTGTCATTGATTTACTTTCATCAATTCACGCTTGTCACTTTTGTATCTTTATTTTGCAAACAATACGTACTATGGATGATGGAGTTAATGATTATATTGTCTTGTGGGTGACTATTTTGGGTCTATATTTACCTTTGCACTTTTTTTCAAAGGTAAATAGACAAATGAAACATTCAATATGGTTGATGGGTGGCAGGGCATTCAATGCCCTACCACCAAAAAAATTTCATCTCGGGCGTCGCTATGACCGTCGCTATATAAGGCTCTGCAGCGTCGCTATTGATGGCCCTACAGCGTCGCTATAGCCGGCGCTATATGGCGACGCTTATAGCGACCCTTATCGCAACTCCCATAGCAACATGTATAGCACGTCCTCGTATCGACGCTCATAGCCACGCCAGGGGTAATAAAAACCCAATGTATTTCCATCGCTAAAAGCATCACAAGAGCACACAACCTCTTGTAGTGTATGGTGTTTGACCATGAGTTTTTATGCTCCACTAATGTTGTTGTGGCACATACCGGAGGATGTGAAGGTTCAGAGGGGGTGGATGTCGTGCGGAGGCATGTACATAGTGCGAAATAAAAACATTCACCTCACTCTTGATACTTCTCAATGTATGCAAATAAAATCAATCATGTACATATTGTGATATATGTTAAAGCATCTACATTATCATGTACATACCTATCCGCGGAGTTGTGGGCCTGGATGTGGCACATTTGCATGCTTTTCCACTTGATAAGATGCAGTTTTATAATGTATATATTCCAAGTTTTATAATGTATATTTATAATCTATAATGTTTTATAGATTGATGCGGGCAAAAATTGCCAAAAATAGCAGCTAGCAGGCGCGGTTGCAGAATTGCATGGAAAGTGACCCAAAATGATATATTGATGGCAAATGATGCTTATCTATGATTTTTATGATTTTTATGCTTATGCTAATGGAAAATGATTTTTATATTGATTGAAAATTATGCTTATCTATGATTTTATGCTTATGCGAGTGATCCCATAAATTTAGGGATTTTTCTGACTCCATTTGGGATTTTTCGCATCAAAAATGGCATTTTTTGGGTAAAAAATGAGCTGAAAATGACCTAGTTTTGGTCCAAAGTGGCAAAATGGCCCAAAAATTGACACATCAGCTGAAAATTCCGTGGGAAGAGAAATAAGGGGGCTTTTTACAGAGGAAACCAGCAATTTTTCTCTACTATGCAATAGCTTCCATGGTTGCCCAATCAATGTGTGTTGCAGTCCTGCCTCTTCGCAATCTTGTATCTGAGCTTGTGAGGGAGTGAATTAGGGTTTCCCATTATCAAAATGGTGTGTGGGCTTCACTTTAGAAGCTCATAAACCTCTACAAAATCAAAAAATTGTCTCCGTGAAGGTGGAAGCTCGAGCATTCCTTTCAACTGTTTGATGTTACGACTATGTAATTGGGGGCGAGGCTACATGATACCATGAAAGAGGTTTGGGTTTTCATTGAGATTTGTTCTTGTATGAGCATCGAGGTTTCATGGATGAAACTTTGATGTTTTAAATGGTCTTTTTAAGTGAAATTGAATGTGGTTTAGTGATCCTCTCATCATAATCTCGACTACGCAAACAAGCAATTTCCAAGCAGGATAGGAAAGAGGGTTTGTGACTTTGCTGTCATGAACGCTTTTAGATGAGCAAGGAGAATGCCAAGGTTTGTTTTTTAGAAGGTTTTACACATGTGCTATCTGTAGGAGTACCTTCGGGGGCCTTCATGTGCTATCATGAGAAGGGTAAAAGTTGTGGACAGATGGGCTGCCCAGGAAGGTCATGAGCTACGCTCATGAGTAAAATAAAGAGGATAAAGGTGCTATATAAGACTAGGCCACCAAGGAGAACTGGAGAGGAATGGAACACTACTGGAAGTGGATTGATGGATAGTTCTAAAAGGAGCTTAGAGAAAAGCAAGGAGTAGAAGAAAACCAGCTGAGGGGAGCATGCTATAAGGGGATTTGTAAAAGGAGGACCATTAGAGGAGCCGAGGAGTCTGAGCAAGGGGGGAACCTTCGGCACTATAAAAAGGAGGAAAAGAACTGACATGAGGTGCGCATGACAAAAACTAGCAAAATCCGACTCGATGCATGGGAGTTAGTGGGGTGGCTTCCAAGTGGTAGCAATTGAGGAGGATATGAAGGCACACTAATATAGATGGAGGGGGGGTTCAATACTGGTTATGGGAAAGGAATGCGATACTAGCAAGGGTAGGAGGTGTTGAGAGGGTGACAAGAAGTGGATCAAAGGGCCACAAAGGCAAGAAGGGTAGGGATGGCAGTCAAAGGAAGTATTGGAGAAGATAGCTACCGAGGGTGTGCATAAAAAGGTGACATAAGTGTGATATATCTCTCTCTCTCTCTCTCTCTCTCTCTCTCTCTCTCTCTCTCTCTCTCTCTCTCTCTCTCTCTCTCTCTCTCTCTCTCTCTCGCCTTCATAAAGCCCAATCTCATTAGCTAATTAATTTCCATTTAGCTCCGTATCTCTCTTTCATGTATAAGGCTAATAAATATAGGTATTTGTAAAGGATTTGGATATAAATTGGGTGGTGATTTTGTCTTTTGTTATATTGGTGCTTCTACTGGTCGCTCTTTGCTTCACGTGCGATAATCACCTCATTGCCACATTCTTATAGCTAGACACCCTGTGTGTTCTCCGCTACACAAAATACACTTCAAATTTTTTTGGTGAACCTGACGCAAAACTTACTGGGGTAGAGGAAGCTATACATGTCGACAACCTAAGAGAAAGAGATCCAGCAAGTTATGGGACTAACGGATGCTATTTTTTAGCAACAACATTCAAATCAAGTGCAAATAATAAGTCAAGAACTGGGAATTGTAGCAGCCTGCAAAAGGTGCACTAGGTGGATTTCAAGAGCAAAATACCACAAAAAAATTTCAAGTATCAGAGTCATCAATGCCAAAACGGCAATTTAAAGATGCAAGAAGCTGGAAGCAAGAGATGATGTAGCAATTGGCACTTGAAAATGCCAAACGCTTAGCTTTTTATCAGCGGATCACTTTTGATGGCTATGATCTATCAGGTTACTTGGGGTGATATGAAGAGGAGTTGGAGTTGCATTGGGTGTCAAAAGAGAAATGGATTCTAAAGTTTGATAGGTTTATGATTGTAGAGTTTATTGAGAGAGTCCAGGAGCTTCAATAGCAAAATCTGCATAGTTGGAGCAAGTTTAAAGTTGCTGTCATCCGTGAACGAGGGGATCCAAGGATGTATGCATATGACAAGGATTGTGGTAATGTGCCTACTTATGCGGAGGTTTGCAATTAGATTTGGGCTACTCTTGAAGCTACTATCGATGAGTGCTTGCTTGAGGACGATAGGCCATTACAGTATAAAGATGATGAAGAAGTTGTTTGAGTAGTCTATGCAGAGCTTGGAATTACATATTTCATGCTAATTGTTGAAGCTAAAGACTTACTAGGTCAAGAAAGGTAGGAGGATTCAATTTAGGGTCTATACACAAATGAGGGTTCATAGGGTCTATACACACAAGGGTTCATAGGGTGTGGATGTACATAAGCATCTACAGGACTTGAGTGTACCAGATTTACAGGGCATTTATGTGCAAGAGAATGTGTTTGAAGATCTCCAAGGTGATGATTTAGAGGGAGTGCAGACTCCATTTTACATAGTGAAGTGCAATCTCTTGGTATTTTATATGATTGGGTTCATTGTGCCGATGATATGGACAAGAAAGTAGATGCAGTTTTCAATGTGCATGCTGAAATTTGTGCTACAGAAGTCCAAATATATTTGAATGAGGCGAGGAAACTTGAAGAGAAGTCTACAACAAATGTGGTGTTAACCCTCACGGCACACGAACACCCCATCACCTACGACGGACGTGTATTATGTATTTGGTAGAGTCAGGTACCGGGCTTGTCAGACCAAAAGGAAAAAGGTAGAGTGATCGTCGATGAGAGGCGCACTTTAACTTGGACATTCAAGGGATTAGTTGGTTAAGCATGGGCGCCCAAGTGTGAATGGGGTGAGCTCCTATAAAAGCCAACTAAACCTAATTTTTACTCATTCTCTCATTTGTGCAATAGAAGAGTGCTCTTGCTCCATCTCCATCTTCTTCTTCTTCACCTCCTTGTGTGTGTGTGTGTGAGAGAGAGAGAGAGAGAGGGAGAGTGTGTGTGCGATCGAGCATTACGAAGGCACGACGGCGGCAAAGCGGTTGAGCGCGGCACGACTACAGCTTCTTCTTCATCGCGGCGAGGAATCCACCACGAAGGCGAGCGTAGAGCGGTGAGTGACACACCCTTTGTTTCCTTGAGCTTGCTAGTTTAGGCTTGTTGTGTGCTTGGAGCCGTTTGTGGCTCGCACACGGTGTATTGGCAAGTCCCTTGCTTCGACAGTGCGGCAAGGAGCGCACATTTTTGGCGCCGCTGCCGGGGATATGCCGTACACTAAGCTCAGTTAGCACTTTACACTTCCTTGTGGTGCAATTTCTATCATAGGAAAGGCAGGGAAGGAGTGTGTGGAGATTTCTGTTTTTTGCGTTTTCTGCATTTGCTGTCAAGTTTCAATTTCTGCTATTGTCTGCGTTTTTTCAATTCTACAATTTCTGCATTTTCAAGTTCGGCGTTTTCAATTTCTGCAATTTTCTGCATTTCTGCGTTTTTTCAATTTTCTGCATTTCTGCATTTTCAATTTCTGCGTTTTCAATTTCTGCATTTCAATTTCTGCAATTTTTTGCATTTCTGCGTTTTTTCAATTTTCTGCATTTTCAATTTCTGTATTAAAAAAAAAAAATCGGAAATTAAAAACGCGAGTGAGCGGGCGGCGAAATTTTTCGAAAATAAAAAACGTGACTCTTAAAACAGACGGGTTGGTTTGTATAAAAGGTAGATCGGGATCGGGATCATTTTCCCAAGCCCAAGCCCAAGCCCAAGCCCAAGCCCAAGCCGAGGCCTCAGTCCTATGATATATACTAGACTCACTCTTATATATATACCCTACTCCCTCAAGAGAGAATGAGAGCATGTGGGACAAGTCCTCCACTCTCCTCCTTTCTCTTCCCACTTGCACCCTTAGACTTTCTAGTTTGGGCCTAGTTCCCTACTGGAAATTGACAGTTTTAGGGATTCTGAGGGCATAGAGTGACCAAACGGAGGGCTGTAAAGCACGGCACGACCCTCTGACCGATACGCTCGTTTCGAACTATCACACGGCCCATTCCACGACACGCTCTAAAAAATCTAGCAAAAAAACAAACAAAAAACACGCTAAAAACTAGTCACAAGGCCTCCTAGAGCAGCTTTTTGACACCTTAGGGTATCAAAAGCACATGCACTTACGCTCTGGGCGGGTGCTAGAACACGAGCATATTGAGGGTGCCTCTGTTCATATGGACACCCATTACCCATCCACGATAAGCTCTAGACCCTCAGCGGGGACACAAGGTAGCACCACCCAAGACCCTAAAATAGCCGCTAGTGATTCCTCCTCCGACTCAGAAATCATGGAAGCATACCCTACCCAAAACACTGAGAGAGAAGGCCATGCACCTCCCGAAGCTCCACAGCCTAGTACTAGTATGTTTAGCCGTTTCATGGAAACATTAGGTAGAGCTACTCGCTCGGAACCTGATGCAAATGAAGCACACGAAGGGGGTGGGAAAGTGGACTCTCCTTTCACATCGCACGTGGACCCCACACCCCCAAAGAGTGTCCATGTGGATATCCTACCAACTTCTTACCAAGAAGGCCCTGTTGAGCTGCCTCCTTCAGAAGTTCCCTCTAGAGTACCGTTGGTGACAAGTAAAACCACGGGGAGCAACATTGCTTCTACCTCACAAGAAACCGTTAACACGTCGACTCTAGAAGGATTGTTCATTAATGATCATTGGACATACGACCTCCACACTGAGGTGTTGACGGATCTACACTCTGGCCACGCCTACCATGTAGGATGGATAGAGATTGTACAATCCACCTCTAGTGCCACGAGCATCGAAGATCAACAGAAAATGGTCTGTAATGTTATCCATGGCATTATTCAATCAGAAAGGCAAAACCGAGGGGTAAATATACTCTCAACTGGCCCCATGAGATTTCTGGATATGAGCAAGGCTCAACAGCCTACTCTATCACAAATGGAGACTCCTCTAATGAGCCCCATGGACCCATCTTACGTCATTTCACCTGGGGTCTCTATGCAATCTGAGCCTCCGAGCAAAACCTTTAGCTTCCCTAACTTGGCTCAACCCTCTATTAAGGAAAACACAGTGCTCACTCCAGGGATAAGCCTAACAGAGAATGTACCGATGACATCTACGGTTAGCGCAGTGCCACTACCTAGTGTTGTAGTACCTAATATGGGGCCTCGACCGTATGTGCCTCTAGCCCCTTATGCACACATGGCCCCCACACCTCCAATAGTACCACTTGCTTATGCTCCTCGAGTGCCGCTCCCTAGCCCTTATCCGAGTGGACCTATGCCCGGTTATGTTCCATATCCTGCATCATCCACACATATGCCAAGACCGGCACCCGTTCCTCTCCCACATATGATTCCAAGAGTACCTCCACCGGCCCTACCTCCTCACATAGGTGACTTGGCAGCGTTTGCTCAAACCATAGGTCGATCTATCGCGGAAAATATGCGTCATGCATCTGATAGAGAGCCTAGAAGTAAGGCAGTACAAATTGCCAAACTCACGCAAAAATTCAATGGGGACGAAGATGCTAGGAAACACATTGAAGTGTTTGAACAAGTATGTGATTCCTTAGGGGAACGCAACGAACTACATAAGTGCAATGCCTTAAGCTTGACATTAAGTGGGAAGGCTGGAGATTGGTATAGGACCCTAAGGGTGGACGAGAAAACAATCTACCCTACCCTTCGAAGGTTGTTTCTAAAGGAGTACATACGAGAAGGTGTGCTTTGGGGTGTAGCATCTCAGCTACAGAAGGCCGAACGTAAGGAAGGAGAGTCAGTAAGGGACTTCATTAGTCGTCTAAAGCACTTAAACTCTCGCTGCCCTGTAAATGAGCGCTTCAACAATAACCAACTGCTTGATCGATTCATTCGAGGGTTGAGGAATGAAGGAATCTATAATGGACTAGTGATTAGAGGTATCAAAACCTGGGAAGATGTCACTGCCAATGCAATCCAATTAGAGGACAACTTGATGATAGCAGGCATGAGGGTGTCTACTGACACGAGATCCACTAGCTCACAAGCCATTGAGTATGAACCCATGACTGCAAAGCCCATTGCCAATGAGCCAAAGGTATTTGAGACATTCTTGACAGACCTCACCAAGGCAATCCAAGAGTCTCTTAAGGATAATCGACCCCCTCAAAATAGTCACATGTATCCAAGAAGGGAGCAACAATGGTGTTCCATTTGCTTAGGTCCACATAGCACTAGTGAGTGCCCTACGTTTAGAGTAAAATTTAATGGAACTTGCAACGCATGTGGTAGGTATGGTCACCAAGCTAAGGATTGTTTAATGATCAAACGTATGATGGCAAATAGACCACCTGTAGCCTGGACGGATGCACCTCGAGCTCCTGTATTGATGCCTACTCCACCTGTTGAGCAACTACCGCAACACATGGTCCCTAGATCTCAAAATGTTGTACAAGCTACACCGTTACCACCTCCTGTGCTAGGACCGCAGCCCCCGCATCCAAGAGTCGCCCCTATGAACCAAGTAGGTTGCGAGCCATCAAATGCTTATCCAGATGGCTGTGAGGAGGAAATAGACACTAGTATTGCCTACGGACTTGATACATTGGAAGAATGTCCTATATACTACATGGAAGATTGTTGGGTACAAGTCAAGCCGGTTTATCAAGCTGTTGCTCTCGCATCCAGAGGTCAAAATATCAACACCCAGCTAGGAGGCCACCTCTTCAATGCTACGAGTGTGGTGGACCACATCGAGTAGCGGAGTGCCCTATTAGGCTGCAAAAGAATGCTGCACAGATGCAAGTGAATCAAGGGAGCACGTCTGCAATGCCAATACTCACATGTAATCGTTGTGGCATAGATCACTTGATTGCCCAATGCCCCTATAACCCAAATGCGCCTAAAATCACACCCCTAAATTTGGTCGAAATTGCTAGTGTGACATCGCCAATACCACCCGTCGCACCCACTTATGCGATTACACGGTCCATGCTTCAAGGGCCAGGCCATATCCTCCAAGAGAGAGATAGCATTTCAGTTATCCAAGCAAAGAAAAAGAAGACACGAAGGAAGAAGTCGCAGAATACGGAAAATTCAAAGCCAAGTTCCAAAAGAAACATAGGAACAGGAGATGACCCCGTGTATATGAATGACCCCGAGGATGATTCAGATTCAATCGAGACAATGGAGACTAGAACCAATACCACAAAGAGAAAGACCAACAAAGAAAACCGTAACATGGAACCAAATGAAAACCGAATAAGAGAAAATCATAAAGAGCCTCTGAAAACACCACAAGTGTTTCCAAATCCAATCCAAGACCCCCAAGATAAACCGCAGGGGCAAAAAGGGAAGAATCGTAAAAAGAAGATTGGGACGTACCCAAACCCAGTAGACGAGATTGAGCAGGTGAAACATCTAAGAGATTTAGTGGAGGAGACTCAAAGGAAACTAGAACCAGAACCCATGCAGGTCAAAATTCATGACACAGTGTTTCCCACGCAAGTTCATCCACCCCACATGAACCATAGACCGTTAGCCATATCTAGTATCATCCAAGAAGGGAGTGAGGACGGGACATCAGAAAGTGAGCATACACCCTTCTTGTTGGAAAGGATGTTTAACGAAGGAATACCTGATCCCATTGAGGAATATGAGATTCCATCCTCACCAGTTCCTAGTCAAGGACCTACACCCTGCAAAACGCCAATGAATGTTGCCAAACTAGTGGACTTCATGTCTTCTGAGGTCCGAACCACGATCATAGCAAAGCTGTATGGAGATCCTGAGTTATTCCTTGCACTTCGAGCATTCCTTAACGGAGAGCTACGAACGGGATTACCGCAGTTTGCGCAACCAAATAGGCCTGACTCGATTATGATTGATGAGGAAAATCATGTGCAATCACTTGACTTAGATGGACACGAGTCTGTGATTGAGGTACCCATTAGCGAATTAGGACAGTATTTTGAAGGCGACGAGTCTAATGCGACCCTACCCATCACTACCAAGGGATTAACTATAAAGGGAATTCTTGATGGTGGTGCAGGAGTTAGCATCGTTACAAAAGATTGTTGGGAATCCATGGGAAAACCCCGCCTCAGTGTTACTAACATTGTGGTAAAGATGGCAAATGGTACCATAGCCAAACCTATGGGGATGCTCAAGGATCTTAAGATCAAAGTTCTAGGACACAAGGTACGACATACGTTCATTGTAATGGATTTCTCTAAACACCTTATGTCATATGAAATGATTTTAGGACGACCATTCATGAGGGAAGCACAAATGGTTCACGATTGGTCTAAAAATCATGTCTATTTGCAATTCCAAGACTCTGTCCTTAGAGTGGATTTGGTGACTGGTAAGGTACACCCCTTAGGGAGTAAAACCATTATTGATCATCGCTCTGACACCACAGTTCACTCGGCCCCACTACAATATTGTTACACTTGTAAGAAGGATACAGACATTGGCAAAGATTCTCCTTATATGGATATCCTACCTGGGATGACGGAATCAGACAATGTGGATTGGGCAAGTTCAGAGTCAAAACATTCGGAAGGACCGAGCACATCAACCGATGATAGCTCCTCCGAGAGTGAAGAGGACACCAACGAGGACTCCTTTAGTGAGCCAGATCTAAATGCAAATCAAAAGCAGGTCTCAAATAAGAAAAAGAAAAACCTTAAGAGGCGTCGATATCGAGCCAATGTACGTGCTAGGATAAACAAGAAGAGATCCTCAGCAGAATGGCTCAGTTATATAGGAGCATGTGATGCTCATCGAAAATTGGTAGACAATTGGGGTGAATATCTCCAAAATGTTATGTGGTGTAGACCACGACCCCATGACATAGCCCAATTAGAGATCATAGACAAGCCAAAGTTGAGCCGCACTGCAAGGAGGCGTCAAAACCAAGAGTTAGCTCGACAACACAAGAAAGCAGAAATGGAAGCACAAACCAACGCACAACCAGAATCCACAGACTTGCATCCTGCACCAGAACATTTCAAATCTTACACCACAGGGGAAGAAAAGGTTGTGTACACAAAAGCCCAAAGAATACCTATCGATGGGAATAATGGAATCTATGATGGTCCGGCAATAGTTAAAGAAATAGAATTAGCTGACCCCGGTGAAGAATCAAAACCTGCTTTTATTGCCCAAGACCTCACAGAAGTTGAAGAGGCGGTCCTCAAAGAGCTTCTCAAGGAATTCAAGGACGTATTTGCTTGGACATACCATGATATGAAAGGTGTTCCGCCTTCTGTGGTCCAACATACAATCCCTATGATTAGCACTGCGAAGCCCGTACAACGAAGACCCTACCCGATGAATCCTAAGTACGCAAAGATCATTCAAGAAGAACTAGAAAAGCTTATCAAATGTGGGTTCATATATCCTATTGAACACTCTGAATGGGTGTCGCCAATAGTTATCGTGCCAAAAAAGAATGGGAAACTCAGTGTGTGCGTGGACCTCAAAAAAGTCAATGCAGCTACTAGAAGAGACCATTACCCCCTACCATATTCCGAACATGTACTCGAAAGAGTTGCAGGCAAGGAAGCTTATAGCTTTCTAGATGGGTACTCAGGCTACAACCAAATCACGATAGCGCTAGAGGACTAAGCTAAAACTGCCTTCATCACAGAATTTGGTGTGTTTGCATTTCGTGTGATGGCTTTTGGCTTAACATGAACCATACATCCCCATAGCCCAACTCTCTAGAGCTTCAACTGATGTAGTTGAAAGAAAGCTTGAGACACACAAGAACCATCCTAATATAACAGAGAAAACATACAAGTGGGTCCCTAAAACCTCTGTAGTGAGCATGGTTGATGCAAAAAAACGGAAACCTAGTAAGAACCGTACCACTCACTCCAAGAAATGTAAAGAAACGCTGCGTTGGATTCCTAAACGACTATTGGAATCCCAAGGATACTATGAAGGAAATGATCAAATCTGGGTGTCCAAACGTAAAGTGTACTCTTACCTGTCACCTGGCCCATGTAAACCCAATCCTGTGGCTCCAAAACAAATTGAAAATCACGGAAAGGAAAAAATCATGGAATGTTACACACCCGTTCTAGAGCTAGTTTGGGTACCAAAGAAAGAACGATTTGTTCCACCTAGCTCAGGAACAGGGAAATCAAATGAAGCTTCTTGCTCTTCATGTAGTTCCTATACGCAAATAGAAGCTTCGACACAACCTCCACCTACCACTGTACATATCCATCCAAGCACGGAAGAGTTTGCACCTTTCGGGGTAAGTTCACCACCTACAACAACGTTGCAAATAAAATCATAGGAGAGTACCTTACCACCCTTGCAACTAGATGAAACACATAGGGCGGTCGAAAACTATTGGTTAAAATCCTCACCTATTACCAACTGGAACAATTGGTTTCAAAGGGTGACAAGCTCATTTCAAACGGTATGATCTACCCAAGGAAGGGGGGAGTGTTTGCTGACAGTCATCATTCATTTGTTTCCCTCTCAACCTTTTTCCCTGACCTCTATATCTCCTAATCTTAGGGAATGTACATATAAATCTTTATACTCACAAAAAAAAAAGAGCAAGAGCAATTAGCAAACGAGTATGCACATTAAAAGTCAAAACATTGACTCAGACCTACACATGTCACATCTGGTACAGTGAAACAGAACCTATGCCATAAAACACCTTTGATCCTCATCACTTGAGTGATGGAGGGTAGGTAAGATTAGTACGATAGAGTGTTTCTGTTTTAGATTTGAGAGATTAGCGAAGTTATCTTTTCCCACTAATGTGCCTCCTAGAGGTATTGTTTGTGTTTCATAGTGTGTACAGGAACCTGTTGCTATTGATAGGATTTGGACCTTCATGGAACCTTTCTCTCGTTCACACTTCAAATCAAGCGCGACCATCGACACAAACAGGTGTTTCTTGTCCATTAGCATTGCCCTTATCTTTTTGCATCCATGATTGTCTGCTTTGATTGTGATTGGTAGCATAATATTCAGCGCATTTGCTTAGTATCAAACATTTAATTCAATGTAATGTTTTGTCATAATCACTTGTTTAGGTTTAAAAATCAAGCAGTCCGACTAAGCTAGTTTGACCAAGTTAAGTGTTAGAGATCTTCTCTTAATACCATGGGGAATGCCTTCCTAATAAGCAATGGTTACTTAGGTTCTTAATCCGATTTAGGCAGCATTGTGTGAAATGTACTAGGGCTTTCTAGTGGGCTTAACCCTATTGACCTTTAGCTTAAGTATTATAAAGGGAGTTTACTAATGTGATGAGCCTGGGGAGGGTAACAGTGTTATATGACCCCCCAAAGTTACAAAATTAAAAAGCTGAAAATAAACAAGCAAAAAATCAAAGTGCCACAATGAAAAATTTTAAGCTGGAAGAGAAATCCCTGCTTAAATTGGTACTTCACTCACATGTATCGCCTATGGTACTAGAGACCTAGAGGTTCCCAGTGTTGGCGCTTTTCCTTGAAAAGCAAAAAACCCAAGGCATACAAAATAAGCACACACATCATAATTGAATCACTGTGAAAAGACCTTGGGGGGTCAACGAAAAAGTAATCAGTCAGGCGATGATTTCATGAGAAATTCCTTTTATGGTAGCTTAACTACAAAGTTTTCTAGATATAGCCTCTAGTCAGCCCTCGAACATGAATACTTGGCTCTCGTGATTAAACAACTTAATTGACCACAGAAAATTAAGAAGCTTACCCATGGTATTAATATTCGATCTCTAGTGCTTTTCGATCGTCAAATTAGCGACCCCAGACTTGTTTAATTTTCTACCTTTACATCTATTTATGCATTTGATTACATTGCAATTTAATGTTCATTGCTAACATATTGTTTGAAATTCTTTTACCAATCAATGTGTCTACCTAAAACTGCATATGCTTTTTAAGAGAATGCAATTACTGTGCCAATGTTGTTTGATTTTGCAGTGACTGAAGAAGGCTAAGGACATTCATCTCAAATGCTCTTCCACCTCGACGAACCAGCTTCAACTCAATAGCTTCCGAGGACGGAATCTACATCAGGAAGGGGGGCATGTTAACCCTCACGGCACACGGACACCCCATCACCTACGACGGACGTGTATTATGTATTTGGTAGAGTCAGGTACCGGGCTTGTCGGACCAATAGGAAAAAGGTAGAGTGATCGTCGATGAGAGGCGCACTTTAACTTGGACATTCAAGGGATTAGTTGGTTAAGCATGGGTGCCCAAGTGTGAATGGGGTGAGCTCCTATAAAAGCCAACTAAACCTAATTTTTACTCATTCTCTCATTTGTGCAATAGAAGAGTGCTCTTGCTCCATCTCCATCTTCTTCTTCTTCACCTCCTTGTGTGTGTGTGTGAGAGAGAGAGAGAGAGAGGGAGAGTGTGTGTGCGATCGAGCATTACGAAGGCACGACGGCGGCGAAGCGGTTGAGCGCGGCACGACTGTAGCTTCTTATTCATCGCGGCAAGGAATCCACCACGAAGGCGAGCGTAGAGCGGTGAGTGACACACCCTTTGTTTCCTTGAGCTTGCTAGTTTAGGCTTGTTGTGTGCTTGGAGCCGTTTGTGGCTCGCACACGGTGTATTGGCAAGTCTCTTGCTTCGACAGTGCGGCAAGGAGCGCACATGTGGCTAGTATGCATATCATATGTGGAAACCCTAGTTTACAACCTGAGATGTGCAAGGTAGAGGAATCTTCTAAAGGGGTGGACCCATAGCTTATGTGCTTATCAAATGAAGCTTTGGAAGGATTCTCAGTTACAAATGCAAAGGGTACCAAGAAATCTAGTTTCATGCAAGAGCAAATATATCCAGATGAAGTTGATGTTGATGTGATGCAACTATTGGACGAGGCTCTACTAGATTTTGAGCATATACAAAATAGGGAGCCAAATGAGGAGGATTTTTCCAAATTATTGATATATCTAACTATGCATGACTAGAATTCTAATGCTAGAGGGGGTGAAGTTGCACAATGCTCCTACCCATGATTGATGATCAATAATTGGTTGAGCCAGTTGCATAGGGGATATGGTAGTACCTAATGATAATTGATGCTATATGGGATTTGATGTTACCCTATGATGTATGGGATTGCCCACTAGATTTTGATCTAGGAGGAGATGATTTTATGCATGTTCCAGGGTAAATGATCAATATTCCATTTGATCTAGGTGGAGACGGAGATGTGTGTGGTCTGGGCTGGGTGACTTATATGCCATATGATCCATGTGGGGTTCATTATGGTTTATGGGTCGTGCTCTTACACCTGCACTACTCTCTCTCACGCAAGCTCTCATGCTGCTCCTTTTCACTTCAATAGCGTTGCAGCCTTCTTTTTCCTCCTTGCTGCTCAACCCCTTGAAGGCTCACAAGATCTGCTCCTACCAACTTCGTCGCTTGTTGGAAGCCCTTGTTGGCCTTGTTTGACGGTGCTCCCCTCCTGGTCGTTGTCATCCCCAAAGCCTTCTTGATGGTGGTCCATCCCCTTGTAGTCGATGATGTGACCTTTTAAATGATGCCAACTCGCTTTTATTTATTTTTACTCCTTCAAATAACATTTCTTTATTCTATTATTATTAACAACATGTGGCCATTCACATTGTCTTAGTGGCAGCCATTGTTGTTAACCCTCAAACTCCCACCAAATTTGACTTTCTTCTTATACAAGACAGTGCTGAGAACTTCCATAGTAACCAAAGCATGCCAAGTACCTCACTTTCCTCCCACAACCATACCCGAGATGATCAAAGCCTCTGTAATGAACATAACTTGTTCCTTTGATTGCAGTAACCACTTGTCAAACTGACATCTTCACCATGGACTTTTAGCATACATTTTGACCAAAGCTTTCCCAAGGACTTATTATGCCTTTTGAGTTGCATGACATTAAGTTCAGGGCATTTAGCATACTTATTTTCCATCAACAGTACTCTTGAACACCGCATTTGCCAAAAAACAAAACTTTTACAAAAATCTGTGAATCCTATGCTTTTCTCCTAGTGAATGCAATGCGTCATGACAACGATGATAACCATCTCTCTCTCATACTAGAGGGACAACAATGTCTTTGGAAAAGTAAATAAGGGGCTCAAACAACTCTTGATTGCGGAAGAACAGTGTGAACAGCAAAATGGAAGGACAAGGTGTTTGGGTCAAACAAGTTAAGGGAAAATATTTTTTCTCGTGCTCTCCCAAAATCGCATCGCATGATAGCTCTCTCTCGACCTTGGAAGGCAAGAGAGTTTCAAGGCACTCATTAAAGGAGAAAAGGAGCGGGAGAAGTATGTAAGAAGAGGAAAAAGAGTTTCTTTTTTCTTGGAAATCATGGGGATTCAAGAGCAAAAGACTTTTACATGGTGGGATCTACACTCTGCAAGCATGTTTCTTGCATTGGACTTGGGGATTTCTGATTAGGGGTTTCAAATTGAGGTGCATACCAATGATGCAGTATGCAATTGAGTTGTAACAAGGTTATAAATGATTACAAATTTGGAAGCTTTTGGTATTTGCAAGCATTAAAATCTGTGTCGTGTTCTCATTTTCTATTGCTAGTAGTTGTGAATTTGACTTTAATCCTCAGTTATCTCTCATAGTTAATCACTAATATTTAGTATACACTTTTATTAACACTAAAATCATCCCTAACCGTAGTCATTTCAGTTGGTTTGAATCTACACCAATTTCGCATCTACAACTAGAAGCCCGACACTTTCCCGATCGACCCTGGAGAACTGTGCTCTTTGTCACCATCATGGCCCCTCATGGAGTCACAATCCGTAATCGATGGCTTTATGATAAAGTGACATCAGTTATCCCTGCTAATCTAGTTATTATTAAGAATCACACTCGATTGATCTTGAAGGAAAAGTTTTCATTGGCTACCCTGAGTTGCCTTGTGTGTATCATTTTCTAAACCCGTGGCATAAACCACAAAAATATTATGACATGCCAGATGAGTGTATCGCAATTATGGTTGAAACCTCTATTATGTTTTCACATGGAGAGATCAATGTAGACCCCCCTATATGAAATTTTGATGACTTTATGAATAGGGGATCAAGTTGTATTATTAATTAAGTCATAAAATTGGTTTTTTGGTGGATTGTATACACCATGACTGGTTTCGTCATGTGATTGAGATAATTCACAACTAGTTAAGTCATGGGATTGAGTTTTAATGGACTTGATAAGTCATGATTGGTTAAGTAATGTGTTTGAAGTTTCAGTGGACTTGATAAATCTAAGTATAGAAAATACCTTTGTGTTTTGAGTCATTATAAACATTGATGTTAATATATACGTACACTAAGGGGACTCTCAAATCACTCATATATTGGAAACCCTCAAAATGATGCTATATACACAAAAATTTAGGAAAAGAAGTTGTTACCCAAATAAATGCTATCTACCATCGCATGGAATTGATGTGGACATTGGTTGCCATCAATGGTAATTTGACACATTAGCTTGACCTAAGCTAATGAATCTAGTCTCTTTATTGGATGCTCTAAGCTCAATTTTGTCTGGCATCACTATCTCCTCAGACAAATTTAGGTATGCTAAATGATTTATGATATTTAACTCTTGCATTGATATCCACAAGTTCTTATTGTGTCAATCCATTAGCAAGTTGGACATTGATTAACATGTCCATACCTTGTAGCCAATCTGACGCAGTCTGCATTGCTTCAATAGGAGGCAACAATGTTTCTAGTTGTTGAATTGGAGCTATAATCTGTCATTCTTTTTGCTTTAGAATTTTCAACTTTCCTTCCTCCTTCACATAGTCTTGAGTGGCTTAAATTTCTAGTTTTGTTCCTTTTCTTGGTGAATCTTATCCAACATGCCAGCAGTGAGATGTAAATGATAATTCTTTAGTAAACAACCATTGATCTTGTTAGGTATCTTCTAGCTCTCTAACGCAGCAAGTTTTATGGATTCACTTGGCGATATGTCACTCATCACAAATGGGCCATTTTCCCTCCTTTTCAATTTCTTGGAGTGTTGCTTCAGAGTATAGACCAATTTATAGTCTTCTTTTTTAAACTCCTTGTTTATTATATGATGGTCATGAAACACTTTCATTTTTCATTTTTGCACATATATGGTTGCAATAGCGTTGATGAGTCGCAATTCATCTAACCTAGTGTTTTGAATAACTCTATCCCAACAACTCATGTCCGGTCCATCCTAATTTCTCAACTACTCGTAGTGTGGTAACCAAGAATTCTAAGGGAAATAGGGCTTTGATCCCAAACACCAAAGTAAAATGTCTTGTTTCCAATTTTGTTTTATATGCTACTCGATATGCCCATAGAGATTAATGTAATTTCTAGTTCGAGTAGGCTCCAACTCATCTACAATTTTTGTGAGCACAGTACAATTTTTCTTTTTTGTGCTTTCCACTTGCCTGAGTGAGTCCCTTGATCACTCACAATCTCAATCAAAAGCCCATATCTAGTGAAGATGTTCTCATATAAGAACTACACTCTCGTCCTGGCATCGATCCTTTGTGTTTCTTTAGATTCTACCAACTTGGTCAAAAATCTGACCACTGTGATGTATTGAGCATGCGTTCTATATAGGCTGGTGGAGATATATGTCCAACAAAGTCTATTCCCCAGTTGGCAAAATCCCTTTCACCCATAATCGGTCTCAATGGATTTTTGTCACCTCTCATAGGTGATTTGGTGTGTTGATAATCATGACATCATTTCATACATTTCTATATATCCATATACAAAGTTGGCCACTAGATTCCTGCAAGAAGTATCGCTTTTGCAATTTTGTCTACAAAAAAGTGATCTCCTGTCGGTGGTCCGGTATGTGCTTGGTCAAAAATTGGTATGTACTCACTTTTCTGGCACAAATTCACAAGTTATTATCAGTTCCCCTCCAATAAAGATGATTTTGTTCAATCATTACATAGTTTTTTGTCTCTTTGTAGATTGAGTTTTGTCTAGACTTACTCATGTTTGAGGACACGAATCCCCTTTTAAGGTAATCCAATGTATTTTTTCCACTTGGGTGATGCTACTAATCTGAACAATGTAGGATGTTTGATTGGTTCATGAATTACACAAGTGTCACATGAACTAGCATAGTCATGGACACTCTGCTGCTTATGAGGCCAATACATTCCAAGTCATATCAATCTCTACAATGTCTTTGTTTTTCCATTGTGAGTCCTTGTTGTTTGTAGACAAGCTTGACTTAAGTGAACATCTTTCTCCTATGGCTCTATACATAACCTAAGTATTCCATCATTCCCCTACTTATATAGCCATCCTGCTATTAGCATAAGTGAGCGCGTTTACTAAATGATTGATGGATGTCTTTCAATCTACAAAGAACCAAAGGTGAGCAATGGTATTACATGTTTGGTCCAGCTCAGTACCATTTCTATATTGAAAAGATACGAATCAGGCATATCATCATCAACCGCAAGAGGTGCTTCTCCATGAGTCAATTGAGACAAACGGTCCACCCTCTGGTGAGTAGTCGCCTTTTTGAATACTATGGTAACATCAAACTCTAGCAGTATAGTAAATAATAAAAAAAATACATCCAGTATTGCATGGTTTTCTCACTAAGTACAATAGTGCTTGATGGACCACAAAAAATACAAATTTGTATGCTATAAGGTAGTGTCTAAATTTTTTGACGGCATAGACCATTCCCAATCCTTCTCTTTTGGTGGTCGTTTATTTTTGTTTCGCACTATTAAGCTGTCTAGTAGAGTAACAAATGGAAAAATCCATATTGTTCTCTCCAAGTTACACTAGGATCCACCAAAACATATATGTCGATGTATCTACATAGACATGAAATATCTTATCCCAATTAGGAGCTTTTTGAATTGGAGTAAAAATCAATCTCTGTTTCATTTGTTGAAATGTCTTTTTGCATTCTTCAATCCATTCCAATTCTGCGATGGGAGCATAGAGAGGTTTGGGTATGATTGCATGCATGTAGACTAACCTTTGGTAATAGCCATAATGTAGATTAACTTTGGGGTGAAAGCGTAGTTTGGTGGTACAAAAAAAGGAACTATTTTTCTTCTACCTGGTTGGTACTTCTACATATGTCCACACTTTGGAGGGAACCTTTTTTTTCATCTATGTTAAAGAATGGTAGGAGGGAAATTTGTATGATTTAAACTTTCCCATGAAAGAAAACATGGGTGGGGCAATAAGTTATGCAAGTGGTGTTTTGAAACCGTGCCAAAAGTCCCTTTACAGACTACGTTTGTGAGTGGCGCAGCTGCTCAACACATTTTCCAGCTTCCGCCTTGCTCTCTTACTACATGACCTTCTGCAAACCACTACAGTTGTAGGTAACAAGCTCCCCGGCTACTCACAATCAGGAAGATGAAGACGCCAGCGAGGAAATCAGCAGCCAAAGCATCACCAGACAATGGGAAGAAGAAGAAGAGGACAATGGATGCAAAATCCCCTCAGAACATCGACACCCCAAATACGAGGGCTAGCAAGGGGGCCTCCTTTGTGGAGAGGGAGAAACCTGCTGTGTCTGTGGAGACTTCATTTAAGTATGGGCCTCTTTTTGCCGATGATGAGACTCCACGGCCATCTACAACATCTAAAGGTAAGTGCTATGAGAGCTCTGCGTTTTCTGGTGATTTACCATTTTCTTTTCCATGCATGCAAGCTTCTGCATGTCTTCTATCTGATGAGGTCTGCATTTTCTTTTTTTGCATACAGCAAGTACATGTAGTTTCTTAGGAATTTAGGGTTTGGGAAAGTTACAATGTTACATGGATAAGCTGCTCTTTAGATTGCTAACCTGCATGCATGCAAGTGCAAAAATCAGTATATGTTGTGCATGAGCATAACACAAAGTTGAAGCTGCTCTTTAGATTGCACTTGCATGCATGCAAGTGCAAAAATCAGTATATGTTGTGCATGAGAATAACACAAAGTTGAAGCTCAGTAGGGCTGTCAACATAACCAAATTTGGTTAGTACCAAATTTGGTACTAACCAGTACCAACTTTGATACTAACCACTACCAAATTTGGCTCTGTACACAACTGAATTTTGCAATTGTCACCTGAATGAGATACATTCATTTCATTACATGTGTTTTGTTTTGCACAATTGAAATGAGGCATATAGGGTGAATTATCAAGTATTTGGACTGCTGGAATGAGGGCATGTCTTTACTTGCGTGTTGTTTTCACATCGCAGGAAAAAACAAGATGGAGGAGTACCCTATCTTCACAAAGTTCTGCTATACAGCACAAGAGCTTCATGATGAGTATGGATTGAGCATAGAGGGGGTGCTACCAAAGGATCTTACGGAAGATGACATCCCCAATGACCAGTGGCTCACTGTATTCAGGCATTCCAGCTAGAAGAAGACAAAGATTTACTTAAATCACGTGCAGCCACGGCTTCAGGATAAATGCAGGTTCCTGTTCCATAAGGTGTACCAAGCCCCACTATCATGTGTGGAGATCACTATAAAATTTGCCCGCTGTTTTGCATATGAGAAGTGTCCTACAGCCACAAAGGACCCTGCGGGCCACAGGGTTGCATGGGCCAGGTTTGGTGAGAGTGTACTCAACATGTGTTCCTCCCGACTAGGAGGCTTGTAAAAGAAGTTTGAGAATTGGCGAAAGGAAAATGGTGCGTCCCAAGGAGGCCACCCGCCGTCAAATACCAAGAAGCCCCGACTTACGCCAGTCGATAGTATCCCCCCTACACAGAAAGTCCCCCCACAGCGTCATGAGGAGAAGACACCTGATTATATTGCGAACCTTGAAGCTATTGTTGGGAGAGTCCCTCGGACATGTGTGGGGGTATCCGATAGGCTGAAAGAGCTGACAATGTCTCTGAAGCAGAAGAAGGAAACACTCTTGAGGGCGGAGGGTTCCAATAAACTTGTCAAGCAGATTATTAACGACATCAAGGAATATGAGACCCAGCTAGAAACACTGAGAGAGGCCAACACTGGCGATGACGCAGAAATCAATGTGATAGAAGCTGATTTGGCTGCCAGTCGAAGAATGCTACGCCGATACGAAATTAGTGAAGATACGTCATTACTCCACAAGGAGATTCTAGAGCAACAAGTGCTGGTAGTTTTGGGAGTTTATGGTAGAACTGTTTATGCTTGGTTTGGTGGGATTGGTAGTGTTAGGTACCTTTGGTAGAGTTGTTTATGCTTGGTTTGGTGGGATTGGTAGTGTTAGGTACCTTTGATAGAACTATTTATGCTTGGTCTGGTGGGATTGGTAGTGTTAGGTACTGATGGTAGAACTGTTTTTATTCTAGGTCGTGTATGGTTTCCTTCTGTCTTATGGTTTGGTATTTCTGGTACTATGAAGAAGTTTTGGTACTTTAAGGTACTTTTTGAAAGTGCTGCAAAAGGTGTTATGGTAGTTTTATTCTGATAGATTTGGTAGTTTTTCTAGTTTTGATACTTTTAGGTACTGTTTGAAAGTGCTGCAAAAGTGTAATTGGTAGTTTGATTTTGGTAATTTTGGTAGTTTTGGTACTTGAAGGTAGTTTTTGAAAGTGATGCAAAAAGTGTTTCTTTCGTAGTCTTGGTAGTTTTGGTACTATTTGAAAGCTTGATTTTGGTCGTTTTGGGAGTTTTGGTACTTTTAGGTACTATTTGAAAGTGCTGCAAAAAGTGGTTTTGGTAGTTTGATTTTGGTAGTTTTGGTACTTTTGGTACTTTTAGGTACTATTTGAAAGTGCTGCAAAAAGTGGCTTCTAAAGTTTTGGTACTTTTGGTACTTTTAGGTACTATTTGAAAGTGCTGCAAAAAGTGGCTTTGGTAGTTTGATTTTGATAGTTTTGGTACTTTTATGTACTATTTGAAAGTGCTGCAAAAAGCTTGTTTGGTAGTTTGATTTTGGTAGTTTTGGTACTTTTAGGTACTATTTGAAAGTGCTGCAATAAGTGACTTTTGGTAGTTTGATTTTGGTAGTTTTGGTAGTTTGGTACTTTTAGGTACTATTTGAAAGTGTTGCAAAAAGTGGCTTTTGGTAGTTTTGATAAGGTTTGGGTAGTTTAGTTCTGCATTGAGGGTATTTATATGTTTTTGGTACTATATGATTCCCGACTTT
Organism: Adiantum capillus-veneris; assembly: GCF_014529385.1. Taxonomy (NCBI): domain Eukaryota; kingdom Viridiplantae; phylum Streptophyta; class Polypodiopsida; order Polypodiales; family Pteridaceae; genus Adiantum; species Adiantum capillus-veneris. The sequence goes on from NC_140946.1 coordinate 28,440,775, forward strand.
AGTAGTTTTTGGTAGTTTTGGTGGTTTTGGTAGTTTGGGTTCTGTTTGGTAGTACAGTACTTAGAAGTACCAGTCTCGATATGACTTCTTGGTAGTTTTTGAAAGTAATTGGGACCGCTGGTTGTCAAAACAGGCTGAGTATGACACTCTGGAGAAAAAATGGAAGGAGGGTGAAGAGCATACCCTATTTGTGAAGGAGATGTTGTCTGATATCAGGCTTGGGAAGAGGTTCCTGCTATATCCTAGGCCCCAGGTTAATGATTCAGTAAATGTGATCCCGGTGTTTGGTATGTGTGTTGCATGCGGTGAGCCCTTGGAGTGTGCACATGTAGTCGGAACCTTCATACTAGAGTGCCGACACCAGTATCATCCCTTGTGCTTCAGTGCTCTATTACAAAGCAGGGATCAATGTGTCAAGCCGGGTTGTAATATGGTAATCTCTGATTTGGCAAAGTCCTGGGCCAATGGGCTTCAAGTTGTCAAGAGTAAGTATGTGTGTATTTTTTAATACATATGCGCACTTGCAACTCAGTGAGGTTTTCATACAAGTTAGTATGTGCTGTCTTTCTTTGTGTTTGCAGAGGAGCAAGATGCTGCAGTTGCTGACCAACACGCCACAAAGTCGGCTGCAAGTCGAATATGGGACGTGGATGAGGTGACAAGGGAGATATCAGATGTTCTCCATGATCTGAAGCAAGGTAATTCTGTAGGGAAAGATAATGTGACAGGGCAAAGATGTGAGGCAACAGGTGACAGCAAAAGTAAAAGTGAGGAGGAGGCCAGAGATGATAAAAAGACAGGTGACAACGAAAGTAAAAGTGAGGAGGAGGCCAGGGATGGTAAAAGGACTAAGGACAAGGAGGAAGGTAAAGTCCCTGTTGTTGTGGAGCTGGATGCGGAGGAAAGCCAAGATGCTGCCAACACATAGCTCGATGATGCAACGGCCAAGAAGGGAGAGGAAGAACCCAAAGGGATGGAGGAAGAAGCCACGAAGGGGGGTGTTGGGGAGGGGGTGGAAACCACAAAGGGGAGTGAAGGGGAGGACAAAGAGGGGTTGGAAGGCAACAAAGATTGGAGGGAGGCCGAGGATGAGCAGGAAGAAGTACTTGCGAATGATATTGTTGTGGACAGCACTGACGGGGGCGTTGACTCTACTACTGTCGATGCTATTTCGAAGCGGAGAGGTGATTCCCCCTGATTCCGTGACCCTACAGGAACGTTTTTGTTTGTAGAGAAAGAAGCGCAATCGTGCCCGTGATCAATTATCCCGTGCATGCAAATAGTAGCCAGTGAGAATCTGTTGTATTCCGCACTATGTGCTTTTTAGTGAACTGAGTCAACTTGATTTTTTGGCCCTGAGCTTTATCTGTTCTCTCTATCTGGTTCTGTGTTGGTATGTTACCTTTAGTTACATTGTTGTTTCAGTTGTCCTCACTATATGTGCATTACAGTACCAAATTTGGTACTTTTTGGTACTATTGAACTTGGGTGCACGTCTGTCCACTATTACAGTACCAATTTGGTACTTGTTGAACTTGCTGTTTCGGATAGTCCTTATCACTTGTGCAATACAGTACCAAATTTGGTGATTTTTGGACCAGTTTTTTGTTTTAGATATGATGTTTGCACTGTGTATTTGTCCCCACTCATTATGTCTGTTGGTGTTGTAGTAAGTTGGTGGCTAGACGAGACACCAACAAGCACATTGCTACAGCCTGATGTGGCTGCTAGACGCGGGTGAATGATTGTGCTTGATCTTAATGGCGTGCTACTAACCAGCTGCAGCAAAATCTTTGAGGAACTTGAGTGCCTGCCAAAGGAGCACACGCCACGGGTAGTCTATCTCCAAAAGGATGTAATTTGTCTTGTAAGGCCGGATGCGGAGCAGTTCATCCTACGGCTTAAACAGAAAGCCAGCCTAGTGTTGTGGTCCTGCTATAGAAGGGAAAAACTATTACACATGGTGAACGCGTGCTTCCCCAACCATAGAAGAAAAAAATATTTTGCGGCGGCGGGTAAAGCATGCCCGCTTTGAATGTTGCAGGACATAAGTTATGCATACCTCTAACCTCGTTTTTTGGCATTAGCAGATATTCTCTCCCAAGAGGAATGTGAAATATGGCGGCCTCGTATGTCGGAGGTGCCGGTTGTGCCCAAGCACATGGGCGATAATCCCGTTTTCCTGAAGAAGCTACTGATGTTGTGGGCAAGGCACCCGAAGTACGATGCCAGCAACACTATTCTTGTAGATGATTGTAGATACAAGTCTCTTAAAAATGACTATGAAAACTGTATGGCAATTCGATCATACGATCCCATGGGAGTAGGAACCGATTACCCGTTTTACTTGTTGCTGGATTTTGTTTTGCCTTGGTTGCTCGGGTGGATAAGGGATCGGTACCCAATAGTGTACACTTGCAAAAACCCAGTCTTTGACACTGAAGACGATATTTTTGGGTACATTACTGATTACTTCATATAGATGGAGGGGTACTCCTATAAATTTGATCCCCCGAGGTAGGAGATTGCCATAATCATGTAAATAGTGGAATTTTGTAACCCGATACTATACATAATGGAAAACAAATTTTATTGTTCAGACTGTCTTGGTATCTTGATCTCTACTATTGAAACCTCTGACTAATTCTGTTGAAACCTCTTATAGCTAACCAGGTTGCCCAACATTTTAATTTTTGAGGCAGATAGCATCTATGTTTGGCATACATTTCATGTTATCAACGTAGTTCTAGACATTGCTCAAGGTGGTCGTATCAAATACGAATAGACAAACTGAAAAATACCAAGAAATAAAGTACACCATAAGTGAAACAGCAAGCTCAAGAAGTACCAAATTGGTTTTGTAATAGTGGACAGACGTGCACCTAAGTTCAACAGTACCAAAATGTACCAAATTTGGTATTGTAATAGTGGACAGTCGTGCACCCAAGTTCAACACAGTACCAAAAAGTACCAAATTTGGTACTGTAATAGTGGACAGACGTGCACCCAAGTTCAACCGTACCAAAAAGTAGAATAAAGTAAACCATAAGTGATACATCAAGTTCAAGCAGTTCCAAATTGGTACTGTAATAGTGGACAGGCGTGCACCCAAGTTCAACAGTACCAAAAAGTACTAAATTTGGTACTTTAATGCACATATAGTGAGGACAACTAAAACAGTAATGTAATGAAAGGTAACATACCAACACACAACTAGATAGAGAGAACAGATAAATCTCAGGGCCAAAAAATCAAGTTGACTCAGTTACTAAAAAGCACATAGTGCGGAATACACTTGGTACTGTTGACTACGAGATTTGGTACTATTGACTACCGGATTTGGTACTATTGACTACCGGATTCAGTTGTTCAATCAAGGCTTCTCATTGCCCTCAAGTACATGGACGCACCTTCGTCGCTCTCATCATCATGATATGGAATGCTATTGTATATCCTCTCATATACTTTAGTAGACAACTTGTATTGTAAAATGTGACCTAGGGATCCTGCAATAGGCTCCATCGAGAAACGTATGGCCCTAACAAGATGTGAGTAGATCATTACCGGAGATGTGTGATCCAATAGATGGTATGTATAGCTTTTCCTTCAACTTGGCCATAAAAAAAGCCTTCAACAACCTTCCCTCCTCTAGAAATTTTGTTATGCCACTTATCCTTTTGTGCTTTCACCATTTGGTACAACACTTCTATGCATTTGATAATGTAGAAGTCTTCGTTTGCCTCAGCTGCTTTCACTGCAAAATTATCCCCTATGGACAGCATGCCACTTAACATTTCAGGGCATCCTTCATATAGTGGCAGGTTGGACACTTGGCTCATCGGAATCGATGTTGAATCTCCACCCTCCTCGTCATCTGATTCGTCATCCCTAATTGTATCCCCGGACTCTGTCAATGGTTTGATGCAAACATATTTCCATTCTTCAATGTGCTTTCTATTCCTGCATCTTCTCCACAACCCACGCATACACGGATCACAAAAGATGAAAGTGATCGAAAGCGTATGGCGGTGCAGTTGTCTTGTGAATAGCCATCATCATAATCAAATGAGTGGGAGCCAACGATGCGCTCATAGTCCCATTGCAGATTGCACTGTACTTCATCTACACCAATAAGCCAAAAGACTCTTTGCGTATTACACCTCTGAGACTATTCTCTTGGCTGAAAAGTTGCTTTCAAAAAGTTGACAACATCGGCTGCACACTTCATACGCCAACCATCTGGTTTCAATTACTCATGCGTCAAAGTTATCTTCATGACTACCCCTACCCCATCATGCTCACCTTTTCCATGGCCGGATGTAAGGTCTACGGGCCTTGAATTGTGAAGCAGCACCATTTGACCAAACCAAATGTTGTTGCAGAGAATGTCCTCGTTCTTTCAGCCACTTGTCATGCAGCAAGAAACAATGTTGTACAAACAATGTGTCATGCTGGTTGTCATCCGATATGTAGAAGTGTAGCGTCTTCTGTGTACCACCTGTTGCATTTCTTAAATAAGTGGTGTGCACAAGTATTGTGACTTGGGTAGACCACCAATGAATTGACTGAATTTCATTCTGAACTTTAAAGGAATAATTCTCCGCAAAGTCAATAACAGATACTACAATGTTGCTAGGAAAATTCTGTAAACAGTCCTTGAATTGTTGGGCTTGCCAGCGGAAAACAAAGTTGTGCCTGATGAAGCCTGTCAGATGGGCTAAAAATAGGCTACGAAAAGTCCCACTTTTCATCCATTGCACAATCAAGTCCTTTCTCTTCTTCTCACTCCCACCTTCGTGAACCTGTCCTGTTCCAACCTCCATGAAAACCTTCACAGACACCTCCTTGCTATCCTCTACTATCTCATCGGGACAAAATGTCAACCTCCGTACTCCACATTGTGAGCAGTCCCCCATTAAGCATTTCTTTGCATGATATTCACAATTTGGAGGCTTTGGCCACATGATGGATTCCCACATAATGGTGATGTGCTGACACACTGCTTGGTTTGCAAAACACGTTCCTCTCTCATCACCTCTGCAACAAACGGAGCAAGTGCAAAGGTGACCTTTCCCGTGGTGTCCAAACTTGTTCTGCCAAATTTGATTAAGGGCCTCTTTGAAATAGAGCATCTGCACATGAACCACACAGCAGCAAGTATTTCTGTCCTTCAACTTCCGTACAAAGTATGGCTTCAATTCCTCGAAGCATCTAAGAGACACTACCAATGTTGGGTGAGCCTTCTTGAATCTTTGGTACAGCTCAACCTATGGCACAAAAACAAAACAATTAAAAAAAAAAACAATTTCATGGTACTGGTAAAATTCCACTACTGCAGTAGTGCCAAAACTCGCTTTAGATAGTTCCAAATATGGTACTGTAATAGTGGACAGACGTGCACCCAAGTTCAACAGTACCAAACAGTAACAGTACCAAAAAGTACCAAATTTGGTACTGTAATAGTGGACAGACGTGCACCCAAGTTCAACAGTACCAAAAAGTTCCAAATATGGTACTGTATATTTGGTACTGTCGGTAGGCTTTGGTACTCTATAGATATTATTTGGTACTCTACATATAGGCTTTGGTACTATCAAAAGTGTGGGGTACCCTGTAGATAGACTTTGGTCCTATAGTGGTAGGCTTTGGTACTCTACAAATAGGATCTGGTACTCTTCAGAGAGTATTTGGTACTCTACAGATAGTCTTTGGTGGTATCCGATGAGTTTGGTACTCTACATATAGGCTTTGGTACTATCAAAAGTGTGGGGTACCCTGTAAATAGACTTTGGTCCTATAGTGGTAGGCTTTGGTACTCTACAGATAGTCTTTGGTGGTATCCGATGAGTTTGGTACTCTGTAAATAGACTTTGGTTCTCTATACATAGGCATTGGTACTAGATAAATAGGTTTTGGTACTATGTCGAGAGGGTTTGAAACTCTATGGATAGGCTTTGGCACTCGATCGCTTGCTAGGATTTTGTACTCGATATACCGGATTTGGTACTCTATAGATCTGAGTTGGTACTCCATAGATAGGCTTTGGTACTCGATATACCAGATTTGGTACTCTACATATGTGCTTTGGTACTTCATAGATAGCCTTTGGTACTCGATAGACAATATTTGGTACTCTACATATAGGCTTTGGTACTATCAAAAGTGTGGGGTACCCTGTAAATAGACTTTGGTCCTATAGTGATAGGCTTTGGTACTCTGCAGATAGGATTTGGTACTCTACAGAGAATATTTGGTACTCTACAGATAGTCTTTGGTGGTATCCGATGAGTTTGGTACTTTGTAAATAGTTTTTGGTTCTCTATACATAGGCATTGGTACTGGATAAATAGGTATTGGTACTCTATCGAGAGGGTTTGAAACTCTATGGATAGGCTTTGGCACTCGATAGCTAGGATTTTGTACTCGATATATTGGATTTGGTACTCTACAGATCTGCTTTGGTACTCCATACATAGGCTTTGGTACTCGATACACCGGATTTGGTACTCTACAGATGTGCTTTGGTAGTCCATAGATAGCCTTTGGTACTCGATAGACAGGATTTGGTGCTCTACATATAGGCTTTCGTACTATCAGAAGTGTGGGGTACCTTGTAAATAGATCCTGGTCCTATAGTGATAGGATTTGGTACTCTACAGAGAGGCTTTGGTGGTATCCGTTGAGTTTGGTACTCTGTAAATAGACTTTTGGTTCTCTATACATAGGCATTGGTACTGGATAATTAGTTTTTTGTACTCTATAGAGAGGGTTTAAAAATCTATGGATAGTCTTTGGCACTCGATATCTAGGATTTGGTACTTTATAGATATTCTTTAGTACTGTAAACACCCTCTACGGTACAGCAGACTACCAAATTTGGTACTGTCTGGACCAAATAAGCCTTAAGTAGCACCAAACAAGATGTACAATTACTAGAAGCTGTTGGTACCTGAGATTCGTTGACCGAGTAGATGTATAGGATGTTTGACGACACTTTTCCTTCCAATTCTCATCTTGCATATGTCTTTCTTGTTGGGTGAAACTCTGCTCTCTGATGTCCAAAAGGCATATACCAAATCTCTTGTTTCATTGGTAATAATGGTTCCTCCTGGCAATTGTCTCTCACAAGCACTCAATGGAAACACTTCATCTTCATCTTTATTCTTTAGCCGTGAGCTTGTTGCAGCTATATTCCTTCGATGGATCCCCAGGATACTAGCCATTCTGGATTGGTTTACTGATTGTTAGTTTGTACTATTGTTTAGAATCATTGCCAAAGAGCTTCTCTTTACAAAAAGTTCACTTGTTGAATGAGGGACCTTGATTTGAATCAAAACGTTGCACACACTCGATACAACAGTGTCTTCAACTTTGCTGAAATTTGATGGTTGCAACAAGGAAAATGTTTGGTGGTCTAGGAGTTGCTGGAATATTTCCTTCTGCTCATTCTTTGCAATTCCTACTGTTTGCTTGTGCCAACATTGAGCCACCGCTACACAAATGTTCTTTCTTGACCTGGCTTCTCCTAATCCAAGAGCAGACGTAGTATTTCTTTCTTTGCTTCTCTGTGCGCGTTTCTTTGCAGCCCAATAATCACGAAGAAAAGCCTGATTACCGTTACTTGCAGTTGGAAGACTAGTGCTAATGGAATTGATGTGCATTTGTTGAACATTGCTTGGGCCACCTTGTACCTCATCAAAAGAGAGGAACTGTGCGTCACCTTCCATCTCGTCGATAGAGAGGTGCTGTGCATCACCTTCTACCTCGTTGAAATAGAGGTCCTGAGCATCACCTTCTATCTCATCGAAAGAAAGGTACTGAGCATCACCAAGCCAATAATCTCCTGTGCTACTATCCATTTGCAAAGAGAGAGAGAGAGAGAGAGAGAGAGAGAGAGAGAGAGAGACCTCCAACACAACAGCTCAGTGGATATGGAGGCGGCAAGGAAGGCGAGAAGGTTCAAAATGGAGAGACACACAAGGAGAGGGACGTGCGAGGGAGGGAGGGAGAGAGAGAGAGAGGTGCTGCAGTGAAAGCTCCCAACCGTAACCCCATCCCCTGGCCCCGCCGTCACCCCCCACCTCTTCTTAGGATTGCATGCTTCTAAAGTTAAAAAAACTTCCTGTCATAAAATCTAATATCTAACTAACCCAAATGATTTTCTCATATTAAATTGATCACTTAATGTGGGAGAATAAACGGGAACAAGTGTTAAGATATAGGTATGTGCTTTTAGATCTATCTCAACACGGGGCCAATGTAAAGGGGCCCAAAAGGGAGATGGTCTATCAAAGAGCAAGGCTAACCAATGGAGCATAAGACCTTAGGGTTAGCTTCATTGAAGACCTCCAATAAATGTGTGTAAAAGTCCTTTTGACCTTAAGTAAGCTAGGGCTGAGCTTGAGGTGGGAACCCGGCCCAAGCTCGAGGTGCTTGTCCTGCTTGAGGTGCTTGTCATGCTTGAGGTGTTTTTCATGCTTGAGGTGCTTGATTAAGATGCTTGAGGTGCTTGACTGGCTCCATGCTTGAGGTGCTTGACTTGCTGCATGATTAAAGTACTTGAGGTGCCTTGAGAAGCTTGCTTGAGATGCTTGTGGGAACCCCCCTAGTTCAAGTGCTTTGTCATGCTTGGTGAGTAAGGTGCTTGATCACCTAAAAGTCAAAAGCATTCCTACAAGAGGGGGCGCGAGCCCTTTTCCTAGGGCCTAGAGAGAGAACACCCACTCACACACACAAGGGAAGCCCATCTTGAAGAGGCAGCAAGGACACATGTCAGGCCCCTACCCATGTTACCTTCATGTGTTGCTTGAAGCCTATTGGCTAGGCTTCAAAGGGGTCCAATGATAAATTACATGAATTATCTAATTGTTTTAGCATTTATCAAGTCCTCTCTCTCAAAGGGGAAAGGGGGACACTTGTCCCAAGGCTACCCATGTTGCTTGTAATGGCTCCTGCTTGTGATTGGCTAGGCCTGGAGGGGTCCAATGAGCTTCAGGCATGAGCTACAAGGGGGGGTCGACCCAAGCAAGCTAGGGGGGTGCCTAGGGGGTATACTCACCCACACACACTCACAAGCACTCTCATTGTGTGATATGCAAAGTGCAAGAGCTCCCTCTCCAAGCAAGTAGAGGTTGAGAGCCTACACCAACACTCTTGGCTATGGAGTGCAAATCCAACCAAGAGCCATGCTTCAATGCTTAAGCTTGCCATCTCCTTCTTCTTCATTACTATGCTATTATGTATGCTAGCAACAAGAGTATGATAAGTGAGGAACTAATTCTTTCTCCTACAAAATGTTTCTTCTTCCTCTTCCCTACCCTCATTCCCTGCTAGCTCTCTCCACCTTCGAAGGTGTTTGAGGTCTTGGGACTGAGGCTTGGGATAGTTAAAGCTTTCTTCAAGTTTATGTTATGTTTGTGGTGCATGAAGCCTTCCATCTTCATGGCATCACCTAGGTCACAAGGAACACAAAGACTGTATTGTAACAAGTCTCTCTTTATGGGAGAAATCATAATACAAATGCCTATTGGAGGGGGGACCGGCTCCACATAAATCCGGTCCTCAATTGTTGTCATGTTCTCTAAACTCTCTCTCTTGAAAAAGTATTGTCTATGCCAAGTTAACTAATTTCTATGATTATGTTTCTATCTTCAATTATGTCTACCCGCTATGCTCACAAAATCATTTCTTGAAAGTACTCTCATTAAATTCCGCTATTCTCAAATTGAATAGGCAAATTCCATTACATTGGTATCAGAGCATTTGGTTTCTCTTTTCTTGCTTAAGAAGAGAGGTCCTTAAGTAGCCTATAAATGGTTGATGTTGTTAATTATAATAGAGTAAGTGGAACTGGGATCTAATACCGGTTTTGTTAAGCCCACTATGTGGGGGATGGTGCACACCTCGGGAGCTTTGGACTTAATAATGGAGTCTTTTTAGACTTGCCTACGGCTTTACCATTATTGAGCCATAAGAAGTCCGAAAGGAGCTAGCCCTTGGCAACTCTGCTATGTTAGACCTACTCCTCTACTCTCTATAATTAACCACTTTGAGCCGTGGGTGTAGATACTTAAGAGCCGATTTTCAAAGGCTAAGAGGAGTGGCAACTAAGGTTTTGAATTGCCAAAGCATACACTAAGTACATACATAAAATTTTGTTAACATGGCTGACAATAATCAAGAGAGTAGAATGAACATTGATAGCTTTGATTTTGCACATGAAGGTGCTAATGATGATGCTCCCATGTTTGTGAATTATCTTGTGACTAGGTTGCAACAAGCTATGGGCAACCCTACCTTGCAAGCCGAAGTTACTCAACAACTTCGTGCCTATGGAATTTCCCTTCCTCTCCAAGAGGAGAGAGAGCTTAGGAGGCCTCTTGAAGAGACCCCCAAAAGAAGACTCTCTCCCATTCGAGAGGAGGAATCCAAAGAGAAAGAAAGCAATGAAAGTCTAAGTTCTTCTGAAGATGTGGCTCCACGAAGAAGGCGGTCTAGACGATCGCCTACTCCTCCCAAGAGGAAAAGAGCAACCCATAGTCCTTCTCCTCATCACTCTCAAAGGCAAGAGAGGAAACAAAGGAAGAAAAGGGCTAGGAAGAGGTCACCCTCTTCTCCTTCTTCTTCACCTTCCTTCTCTTCCGATGAAAGTTATGGCTATTCTCCTAGAGAATACAAGAGGGGAGGGCATCGCAAATCATTTCCTGCATGGCGAAGGTCACAAAAGCTAAAGAAGTTCAAGGAGGGAGGAAAGAGTATCTCTTTTCTCACCTACGATGGCACCTTTGGTGCTACCGACAAAGTATTGGCCTTCATCCAGCAATTTAATGCGGCCTTTGGGGACGAGGGCTTCACAGAGTCCTCCAAGCTACGCCATGTAGCTATGCACTTCCAAAAATCAGCTCGTCAATGGTGGGCTAGCCTTCGTGGCAATGGAGAAGCCCCAAAGACATGGAAAACTCTACGAGTTTCCATCATGAAGCAATTTCTTCCAAGCGATACTAAAGATAAAGTTCTTACCGAATGGCGCGGCTTGAAGCTCCTCTCTCATGAGTCTATCAACAAGTATGTAGATAAGTTTTGGGATTTACATCTCAAAGCTACTGTCTTTCAACAGATAGACTTTGTCGAGCAAAGACAACAATTCTGTGTGGGATTACCTGAAGAGATGGCCGAATATATCAACTCTCAACGGCCCGGTACTATTACCGAAGTAATCCACCACACCATGGTTGCTTCACGCATCAATTTCCATCAAGGGGCTAGACGTAATGTCAAGCCCATGGAAAACAAAGATAAAAATGATGCAAAGGGGAAATCCAATGCTCAAAATAATTCCCAAGGCACTTCCAACAACAACAACAACAATCGGTCCAAGGAGAAGGGAGTTTACAAAGGTGAAAACAAACTCTCTCCTGAAGAGCTTGAAGCTTTTCGCAAGGACCATAAGTGTTTCAAGTGTGGGGAGCAAGGACATGGCTATCGTTCTTGCCCCAAGAAGAATACTCGCAATGAGACTCCTAGGGCTTCCACCATCAAAGCTCCAAAAGAGGATGCTCATTGCAAAGGATCATCACTCTCCTATGCTTGGGGAAAGGTAAGAGAGCATGATGCCTTCATCTTGTTTGACCCTGGCTCTACTCTCAACTTCATATCAATAGAGTTGGCCACCAAGTTGGGCATTCAAGCTTTTGAGATGGGAGATATAGTAACAGCTGATGCAGCTTTCAAGGGACAACAAGCCTCCGTTACTCCCTTGATTGGGAAGTTGAGGCTTCATGTCCAAAGCTATGTCGACAAAGAAGACTTCTTCATCTCTCCCCTCCAACATCAGGATGTTATCCTAGGGGCACCATGGTTTGATCGCATGGCTGCCAACATGAAGTTCCCTGAAAGGAGAATTTACTTCACCTACAGGGAAAGAACATGTATATAGATGCTAATGAGCGTGGTCGCACTATTCCACTTGTAAATCCTCTTTCTTTTGATAAATCAATGAAGAGCTCAGTTTCTGCATACATGATTTATGTCAAAGAGTCTCTAAAAGCTAATAATGTTTCATCAAATGAAAATGATAGGAATCAAGAAGAGTTAGACTTGTCTACTTTTCTAAAAGGATTCCAAGATGTATTCATCGATGATATCCCTATGGACCTACCTCCAAAACGAGGGGATGATGACCATCGTATTGAGCTCCTTCTAGGAAGCTCACCGCCTAACAAACCTCCTTATCGAGTCTCACAAGCTCAACAAGAGGAGATCATGAGGCAAGTACAAGAGCTGGTAGACAAAGGGATGGTGAGGCCTAGTTCCTCTCCCTTTTGTTCTCCAGTCCTTTTAGTGCAAAAGAAAGATGGTACATACCGTATGTGTGTGGACGATCGAGCACTAAACCATATCACTATCAAAAACAGATTTCCCGTACCTCGGGTAGAAGATCTGTTTGATAAGCTACAAGGCTCTACCTACTTCAGTAGGATTGACCTTAAGAGTGGCTATCATCAAATAAGGATAGTGGATGAGGATATCTTAAAGACCGCGTTTCGCACAACATTTGGTCTTTATGAATATCTAGTCATGCCTTTTGGCTTGACTAATGCACCAGCTACGTTCAATCATTTGATGGAGAAAATTTTTAGACCATATCAAAAATTCACTGGAGTGTTCTTCGATGATATCATCATCTACTCCAAGTCTTTGGAGGAACATAAGCAACATCTCCAAGTGATTTTTCAAGCCTTGAGGGAGAACAAACTTTTTCTCAACCAAAAGAAAAGTGAATTCTTCCTTCAAGAGATTCAATATCTAGGCCATATTATCTCTCACGATGGTATTCGTATGGATCCATCAAAGTTAGAGGTAATAAAATCATGGCCTAACCCAAGGAATCTACATGAGCTAAGAAGCTTTATTGGTATGTGTGCATACTATAGACGCTTCATAGCAAAATTCTCTCAAGTAGCAGGACCACTACACGGCTTAACCAAGAAGAACGTTAAGTTTGTATGGACTGCTAAGGAGCAAAATGCTTTTGAAAAACTCAAAGAGAAGCTTACTTCCCAACCAGTCCTCGTGCTTCCGGATCTCTCAAAGCCATTTGAGGTCCAATGTGATGCTTGTGGTGATTGCCTTGGAGCGGTTTTGCTTCAAGAAGGGCATGCCATAGCATATGAGAGCCGAAGGCTCAATGGTGATGAACGAGTCTTGGGCATTTATGAGAAAGAGCTTTTAGCTGTTCTACATGCCCTAGACACATGGAAGCACTACCTATTGGGGACTCCATTTATCCTACGAACCGACCACCAAAGTCTCAAGTATTTCATGACGCAAACCAAGCTTTCCGACAAACAAATGAGGTGGGCAAATTTTCTTTCGCAATTTAATTTCCATATTGCTCACATAGCTGGTAAGCACAATCAAGTTGCCGATGCACTTTCACGACGACCAAAAGTTAATGCGGTGTCTATAGCTACTCACAATGATCTATCGTCTATGATAGATGAGTATGCTACTGACCCTGACTTTAGAGACATAATGTCAGCCCTTGCTTTGGGGAAGAAAGAGGAACCATTCACCTTGCAGGATGGTTATCTTCTCCACGGCAATAGGCTATGTGTTACCCATTCCCTTCGTGAGAAGGTTATGTATGAATCCCATGCTCCTCCATATGCAGGGCATAGAGGTATTCAACCTACTCTCCGAGGAGTAGAGACGTATTTCTATTGGCCTACCATGAAAGTGGACATACAAGAGTATGTTTCAAAATGTGTAGTATGCCAAAAGACCAAGTATGATAGAGGGAAGCAACTTGGATTACTCCAGCCATTGCCTATTCCAAATTCACCATGGGAGAGTATATCCATGGATTTCATCTTTGGATTACCCAAGTCTATCCATGGGAATACAGGAATATGGACAATAGTCGACAGGTTTAGCAAGCAAGCACATTTTATTCCTGTCAAAAAGACTATTAAGGCACATCAAATGGCAACTCTCTTCATATCTCAGATTTTCAAACACCATGGATTACCCACATCCATCATGTCAGATAGAGATCCTAGAATGACCAGTAATTTCTGGAAAGGTCTCTTTGAAAATCTAGGAACAAGATTGAATTTCTCTTCGGCCTATCACCCACAAACGGATGGCCAAAGTGAGATAGCCAATCTTACGATACTCGATCTACTCAAGACTTATGTTACCGAAGTAGATCAACGCTCACAATGGGAAAAGTATTTACCGCTAGTAGAGTATGCCTACAATAATACTGTACATACTTCTACGGGCAAAGCACCTTTTGAGATCATAGAAGGAAGACCTAAAAGTCCCTTGCTACTGAAAGTACATGGGAAGATCTTCGCCGCCGATGAGTATAGCCGTGACCTACAAGAATCTTTTCAAAAGATTAGGGAGGCTATAGCCATCTCTCAACAAAGGCAAAAAGCTGCTGCTGATAAGCACAGAAGAGACTTAATGTTCAAAGAAAATGATTGGGTCTTACTCAAGTTTCCTAAGGCTCGATTAAGGCAAACGACGGGCAAAAATCCTACGGGCCATCAAAAGTATTATGCTAAACTAGCAAAAAGATACTATGGTCCTTTCCAAATCTTGAAGCCTATCAATGAGACGGCTTATCAACTCAAGTTTCCCAACCATTGGCTTATACACAATGCCTTTCATGTAAGCTTACTTAAGCCCTACAAAGGAGAGCCACCAATTGAACCAATTATTGAAGACCCTCCCGAAGTTGAAGACCAAGAAGAGGTGCTACAACCCGAAGCTATCCTTCGGCATGAAGACAAGGTACTACGACATGGTAAGATTATCCGACGGTATCTTATTAAGTTCAAAAATTATCCTTTTGAAGATGCTAAATGGATGCAAGGAGTACAACTTAAGGATAGTATGAACCTTGTCAATGCTTACAATGCTACATTAGAGTAAGCAAATGTACAAATTTCTTTTAAATAACTCATGTTTTTGTCTTATATGACTAGTCCTCTTTTTAATTGTGCACAAATTTAACTAGTATGCATGCTTAGAATCATGTTTGTGATGACGACGTCTCTCAAACACCAAGTAGAATTTGTCACTCTACTTTGGGAGAATGAAATGGACTAAAGAGCAGACATGCTTGCGGTAGCTATGTCTCCCAAGCACCAAATGGATTAGTCATCCATCTTGGAAAGATGTCGTAGGGTAAAAAGGGATCCTTTACCCGCTAAGTACGATTGACTAATGACTAAGACTTTATCTCTTCTACCTCATAGTCGAGGACGACTATGATTTCAAGAGAGAGGTCCTGTCATAAAATCTAATATCTAACTAACCCAAATGATTTTCTCATATTAAATTGATCACTTAATGTGGGAGAATAAACGGGAACAAGTGTTAAGATATAGGTATGTGCTTTTAGATCTATCTCAACACGGGGCCAATGTAAAGGGGCCCAAAAGGGAGATGGTCTATCAAAGAGCAAGGCTAACCAATGGAGCATAAGACCTTAGGGTTAGCTTCATTGAAGACCTCCAATAAATGTGTGTAAAAGTCCTTTTGACCTTAAGTAAGCTAGGGCTGAGCTTGAGGTGGGAACCCGGCCCAAGCTCGAGGTGCTTGTCCTGCTTGAGGTGCTTGTCATGCTTGAGGTGTTTTTCATGCTTGAGGTGCTTGATTAAGATGCTTGAGGTGCTTGACTGGCTCCATGCTTGAGGTGCTTGACTTGCTGCATGATTAAAGTACTTGAGGTGCCTTGAGAAGCTTGCTTGAGATGCTTGTGGGAACCCCCCTAGTTCAAGTGCTTTGTCATGCTTGGTGAGTAAGGTGCTTGATCACCTAAAAGTCAAAAGCATTCCTACAAGAGGGGGGGCGAGCCCTTTTCCTAGGGCCTAGAGAGAGAACACCCACTCACACACACAAGGGAAGCCCATCTTGAAGAGGCAGCAAGGACACATGTCAGGCCCCTACCCATGTTACCTTCATGTGTTGCTTGAAGCCTATTGGCTAGGCTTCAAAGGGGTCCAATGATAAATTACATGAATTATCTAATTGGTTTAGCATTTATCAAGTCCTCTCTCTCAAAGGGGAAAAGGGGACACTTGTCCCAAGGCTACCCATGTTGCTTGTAATGGCTCCTGCTTGTGATTGGCTAGGCCTGGAGGGGTCCAATGAGCTTCAGGCATGAGCTACAAGGGGGGGTCGACCCAAGCAAGCTAGGGGGGTGCCTAGGGGGTATACTCACCCACACACACTCACAAGCACTCTCATTGTGTGATATGCAAAGTGCAAGAGCTCCCTCTCCAAGCAAGTAGAGGTTGAGAGCCTACACCAACACTCTTGGCTATGGAGTGCAAATCCAACCAAGAGCCATGCTTCAATGCTTAAGCTTGCCATCTCCTTCTTCTTCATTACTATGCTATTATGTATGCTAGCAACAAGAGTATGATAAGTGAGGAACTAATTCTTTCTCCTACAAAATGTTTCTTCTTCCTCTTCCCTACCCTCATTCCCTGCTAGCTCTCTCCACCTTCGAAGGTGTTTGAGGTCTTGGGACTGAGGCTTGGGATAGTTAAAGCTTTCTTCAAGTTTATGTTATGTTTGTGGTGCATGAAGCCTTCCATCTTCATGGCATCACCTAGGTCACAAGGAACACAAAGACTGTATTGTAACAAGTCTCACTTTATGGGAGAAATCATAATACAAATGCCTATTGGAGGGGGGACCGGCTCCACATAAATCCGGTCCTCAATTGTTGTCATGTTCTCTAAACTCTCTCTCTTGCAAAAGTATTGTCTATGCCAAGTTAACTAATTTCTATGATTATGTTGCTATCTTCAATTATGTCTACCCGCTATGCTCACAAAATCATTTCTTGAAAGTACTCTCATTAAATTCCGCTATTCTCAAATTGAATAGGCAAATTCCATTACACTTCCAGTTAAAAAAGAAGTTTATTTTCCCTCCCCAATTCCAAAAAAATGCCCATGGGTTTTGCACACAAGAATCATCAAACATATGTTGTGTCAAGGACACTACTTTTTGTACCACCAAACCATGCTTTGACCCTTTGGTAATAGCCATAATGTCCCGTAAAGTCTTGTACTTCTTTAACTTTGGTGTGTTTTGGAAGAGAAACAATGAATTGTATCTTCTCAAAATCTATGGAATGCAATTTCTTTGGCACAATATGCCTTGCAATCTTTTCGTGTCTTACCATGCAAACACATTTTTCCCGATTTAAGTAGATATGATAAGTTCTACAATCCGCAAAGATCTTCTTCAAGTGATCAACATGCTTGTTCTTAGAAGAAAATGAACACATAATTTCTCTATGTAAATTTGTAACTCATTAGCCTTTGAAATGTGACAAGTGCATTGGTCAAACCAAATGGCATAACCGTATAAGTACATGTGTCCCATTCTATAGCAAAGGCCATTTTTTGATGATCCTTTGAATTTATAGTGAGCTAACTATATCCCAAAAAGACATCAAGAAAGTTGTATATATGCTTCCTTGCCCACAATTCTCTCAATCACATGATATATGATGGGTAAGGGATAGTTAACTCTTATGGTGGAAGAGTTTACCTACTTGAGATTCACAAACACTCGCAATTTTCAATATTTTTGTGCAAGCTCACGATTGGTGACATCAAATCTGTATGTTCAATCTCATAGATAAAGTTCGCCTCTTTAAGCTTATCTATGTCTTCTTTGATTTTCATTGAAAATGTTGTATTTTAAGTGTAGAGAGGTTGTCTATGCAACTTAGCATCACTCTTAAGGGGTACTTTATACTGTCATATACTCGGATCCACTCCCTTCAGGTCCTTGTATGACCAAGAAAACACATTTCCATATTGTTTGAGGTATCTTTTCCTCATCAGTGAGGTCTATGGCTATGTAAGTTGGTCTCAGTTATTCCCCCACTTCAGCTGGTCAATCAGGCTCTTGGCATTCTTAGGTCCATCATAAGAGGTACTTGGTTCATCTACTACTCAAATCTTAGTCTCATATGCTCAAAAGGTACATGGATCATGATTCATGTTTGACATCATTTTGGCATGAAACTTAGCCAGTAGAATCTTTATGCACTTTAGATGTCAATTCTCACCCCTTTTTGGATTTGGATCTCTAAGAGTTGAAAAAACCATATTTTGGTTAAATTTCAAAGCTTATGTGATTTTTGCCTAATTTCTTGATTGTGAGTGTGTTTCCAGAGTCCATTTCACTCGAAAATTGTGTATTTAGATTAAGAACCATGCTTGACCCAATGGTATCAGTTTCTATTCAATCAGCCATAGAAGTACATGGATTGTGATCCATGTTCCTCCACCAAACTGGATGAAGCTTTCCAAATTGCTTCTCTTGGGTTTCATTATCCCTTTTTCCACAAATTTTTGGGGTTTGGCTTGATTTTTTTTGAAGTATGAATTGTATGTAACTAAAACTCAAGTATGAATTGTATGTAACTAAAACTCAAGTAAAAAAATAAATAAATTTAGACAAATATTAAAAAAATAGGTTTTTGATTGTTGTGCCTCCTCCATGCCTTTTGATAAAGCTTTTTGCCCCCGACTAGCCTGGCCTATGTGTATCACAGTGGTATCACGCCATGGCAGCTTGTTCTTTGTACCAAATTTTCACATAGAGGTGCATAGATTTGGAATTCATGGTCTTCACAACTTTTGTTGCAAAAATGTAGAGAAGTTTTGAGGTTTAAAAGAATCACTTTTGAAGTTGTGGTCTGGAAGATACAACCTATTTCCGATATGGTAGAGGATAGAGAAGCCCACAGGCAGTTTGTTGGTGTAGGATAAGTTATGAAGGCTTATGTATTTGGTAGCATATGAACATTTTTAAATTGTGGTTTTGAAGATAAAAGTTGTGAATAAGGAATCTCTTTTCCTCAAGTGGATTGGTTGGCATGCGCTATGAATCCATGATAAGGTAGGTGCTTTCTAGTTTCCATGGTGGTCTTTTGGGTGGATGTGTACTTGTAAATTTTCAAGGGATCACTTATCTTTGAGTTGTAGTTTTTTTGGGGTTCTTTTGATCTCATATGTGTGATGATATTGTGTCTTGAGCACTACTAGGAGGCATTTCTATAAATGTGCCCGTTGCTCTTGTTTTCCCAACAATGTCAAGCCTCTAAAATGTATAATGTCTTATAACCCACGGCTAGGAGTCTACTATTGGGAGGAAAATAATGCAAGCAATTGGTTGTGGATAGCTTATGCCAAACCAAGACAGTTAACACCCGTGGAGATTGTGCACATTTTCAAGATTAGGGAGAAAGGTGCATAAAAAATTCTTGTGTATCCCTTTAGGGATCATTTCAACAAAACATTTGCTACGATGACTGCAAGAGTTCTCAAATAGACCAAATATTAGGGCTATTCAATAAATGACATGATCATGTGAATGGGACTTAAATAGAATCAAAAAGTTGGCAAAATAGATAGATCTTATGATAGTATGGCTAATCAATGGGGCACTATAGTCGAGGAAACCCTCCTCAATAATGAAAGCTAGGTGAAAGAAGAAAAAACCATCACAAATAAAGGTAGATTGAGTGACACTAGATCCCAACAAGAGATGTTGGACGGATACGCCGCGATGGATGTCAACACAACGAAAACTCACCTAACATATAATGTCAGCTAAGGACGAAGATCGACCCACAGGCGCGTGGAAGCAAGCATAAGGTGTCAACCTACACTCGACCGACTCCTAACTAATTCCTACAGAGGTCTCTAACAATTGTCTAAGTCACAGCCTTCAAGAGTGCATAAGAGGAAACTTCCTACAACGCTTTCTAGAGCCGAACACCCATCAAACAATCTTGAAACACCATAGAACTTGAAGGAGACCCTACTAACACCAATAGGTCGCTCTCCCTAAGGTCTATGAACCAAAATTCCAACCCAAAACACCCGGTGCAAAATCACATAGGATGTCTAGCCAAAATTTGCAAGTCTTCATTTCCGAAATCTAAAGTGCATAATGTGTAGCTCTACTCAATGTGAACGCGTGGATATGTTGCAATGCAAAATCAGACAACGTATGCTCACCCAATCACCAGATGAAGCTTGTAGAAGGAGCTTGCAAAACCGGACCGTACGCGCGCAATGTAGGTATCGGCGTGTAGCTCTCGTCGGGGGCAACACACTACACTTCTTCGCACTCGATTCCCACCACCGATGCACACATAGCATCAAGATGAAGCTCACACTCTCTCTCGTACACAGTACGCTCACTCACAGACTTCAAAACTTGTTTTTTTTTAATGACAAAAGGGGTTTTTCATTAAGGTCAAAAAGTGGTATATATACCTTACAAATCTCAAACCCTAAAGTTCCAAAATCAACCAACTACTCCATCTATCTATCAAAACTGGGATACAATCTGGAAAGTTCTGTAAGTCCCAATATTTACAAGGTGAAAAATCAGGTTTCCTCAATAAATGAATAATTACAAAAAAATGATAATCCTCCAAATAGTTAGTCTCCGTGGGGTGTGTCCAGCGTCTAACACTCCCCCCCTCCTTGCTTATGTCGTCCCCGACATGGCCTTTGAGCTACTTCTTCATCGTATGGTTTCACGCATCTTGATTAGTGATTCGTATCTTGCATGCAGGTTCATCATTGTTGGGCCAAATATATCATTGTTTATTGTGAAGAAGCCGGTGTAGAACCACTACAACAAAAACAGGTGTTATCGACGCATATATCATCGTTGCACATCGCTATACGCGTCACTGTGAAACCAGTCACTCTTAGCGATGCGGATAGCGACGCTCATAGCGACGGGCATAGCGACGACCATAGCAGAAAAAAAATTTCTTGGGCAGAGGGCAGGTAGCCTGGCTTGTGCCCAGTTAAAAGATGGACACAGCCACAGCCAGACTTCCTGCCCTCTGCCCAAGAAAGCGAGCAACACCAAAATATCAACCATGCTCCCGTGCGCAGAAATTTCGGCAGAGTTCCCTTTGTTTTTACATAAACTTTTCAAAAAAAACCATATCATGTATACGCCTCCTACATGCTATCCATGTAGGATCTCACATGAGATTTAAGGCCAATGAAAGACAACCGTACCAACTGAAAAGCATAGCCATAACTTAAAAGCATAACCATAACGAACCATAACCATAACTTAAAACCATAACCGGCTATAACCACTTTGATCAAAACCATAATGCAGATAACCATAACCATAAACAAAATTAACAATAACCATAAGCATAACCAGAAAGAGAAATAATAACTGTCTATACAATGACAATGACAATAATCATGACCATAAGGGAAACAATAACTGTCTGAACACTAATTGTTTGTACAAAAAAGAGACACAGAAGCGTGTCTGTGTCTCACAAAGCATATAGATGAAATCTGGTCCACTAATGACTAGGCGTCGCAACCTGCACATAGGACAACTCACAAAATTAGTATTGATATTACTTCACATATACTGACTTAATTAAATCAACTCACACATATTAACGTCTCACCTCAAGCGATCAGCGAGACTGTAAGGCCTCCCAGTCTACAGGCTCTCCTGAAGCTTCAAGATCATTCAGTATTTCATAGATACCTGTGCGATATCCATGTGACTCCTCCTCGCGTGATGGAGCTTGATGCATCGCAAGATTCTGCGTTTATACAAAAATCAAAGTAATAAGAATACATGATTCATCGCGTTTTAAAAAACGCCATAGTTAAGATTGGATTAGAAACTCACAAACTCATAGCAAAAGGTGTCGAAGCCTCCGCTGCCAAGATGAGATGTCCCCCTAGTCATCTATCGTACCTGCGCGGCCTCACGTTGCTATCTGAACCGCGTGGCCGCTGTCCGCTTATCCTCCCTGATCTGCAGCCACGTCTTGTGTGGGATGCTCAAAGGCTTTGGCGAGCCGGTCCTGAAAGCCTTCCGAGCTGCATCTCGTCGATGTTTGATGGTGTCCCGTGCAACACCCTTGATCCACCGTGGCGAAACAACGGAAGAACCCGGAGCAGGCTGGTAATCTCTCAGGATGGTCTCCACTATGTAAGTGACTTTTTCCTTGTTTTGCTGATCCCAAGACATCAGAATGATGGTCAAAAACTGCAGCTCCACGAGCAGGCGAATCCGCTGTCGCATCTCAGTCCCGACTCTATCCATGTCAACAGAACCATCTCCCCATATAGTATAGAGCTTGGAGGCACTAGGATCGTGTGCCCCCCAAGGTGTCCGAGGTGTGCCAAGAGGTGTGTTGAGAGGTGTGCCTGGGTAAGATGAGGGTCATGAGCGAGGAGGGGTCGAAGCATCTGTGGACCCTTCTCCACAGCAACCACCACCTCCACCTGACGATCGTCGAGATCGGCGAGTGTGCATGTGCTGCGGAGATGAGGACGTACCCGCCTCTGCCCCACCCCTAGGCGTCGAAGTGGCCGTGATGGGAGAAGAAGGCATCGTACCCATAGGCGTCCTGAACCCTGTAGGCGTTCCCCCCCTAAGCGTCGGTCCCTCGGGTGTGAATCCCGGAGGCGTAGTAACCATGCCTCTGGCTACCCAGTACTGTGAAGCCCATGAATGCCCTTGCGGCTCCTCTCCCACCAGTCTTGCATCCTCCTCATCGCTCCACAGTCGAGGCATTTTTGGGTCAAAAACGGATAGAAATTTGGTCGTCAATACAAGAGACTCTTGCACCAGCCATCCTTCTGCCATGCTCCCTTGTGGACGCGCTTTTTGGCGAAAAAAACCCTTAAGTGTTTTCATGAACCGCTCTAGAAAGAACATCCAACGGCTATGGACTGTACCTGCCACTGCAACCTCATCTACTACATGGACGAGCAAGTGCATTTGGATAGTTAGGCAGCTCGTGGGTAGATACTTCTCGATCATGCAAACTGCCTCAATGGAGTTAGCCCTTGCAACTGCAATAGATTCCTCCCGTATCTCCTTGGAAGAGATCCACCGCACTAGCTCTGAAATCTTGTATATGCAGGTCCGCACTTCCTCCGTTAAACACCCCTTGATCGCAATTGGAAGAATGAATTGCAAGAACTTATGCCAGTCGTGCGATTTCAACCCTGACAGTTGATCGTCACGGGTGAATGCTGTCTTGAGACATCGCATATATCCTATTGGCGTCCTGAACTCTGAAATCACCCTTTCCACTTGTCGCTCTTCATTTTTTAGCAATACCCATGGCGCTCTTGGAAGTTTTGTTTGCCCAGCTGCATTGGTGAAAGGCCACAGCTCTGGCATCTTTCCAACCGACTGCAAATCATCTCGTGAAGCTCGATTGTCTTTCATTCCCATGATTATCTTCCAGAGGAGCTCTCCCACATTCTTGAATATATGCATTGGATCGAGCAAATGGTTAATTAGTAGATCACCCCAGTACGGCAACGTATGGAGAATGGACAAACGTTTCATTCCTGGAACAGGTTGCCCCTCATGTTGCTCCTATCGACGACGCCACTCTTGTACATGCATAGGATGACATTCGACGTGACCAAGCTGGACTTCACGCAAGTGATGGCCATCTGGAAGATAACGATGGTGGCCTTGATAAATTGTCTTTCGAAGAGAGGTAGAATAGCGCACATCCAAAGACTGCCCGCAAATTGGACATGCATTGTATCCCAAAGTTGTTAGTCCTGCATATATCAAAGCATGAATCAGGCCAAGGCAAAGGGCTTGCGAATAGCGAGAATTTTTGTAAATCAATAACCATTACTAGAATCTTCTCCGTATCCTGGCCAATCATGCATAGTCCACATAAGAAGTCCATGGATCCTTGCATGCTGTTGTCCTACTGGTTCAACCGCATATGCTATGTCGATCCCATGCAATAACTCCTGGAGCTCGTCAACTAGTGGAGCTAGATAAACATCCATGTTTTTTGCCTTGAACTTACCAGGTACAATCAAGCTTAAAATCAAATGACCCTTCTTGATAGCAAGCCACGGCGGGAGGTTGTAATTGATAAGGCACACAGGCCAAGTGCTCCATGACGAGCTTCTCAAGCCAAATGGATTGACTCCATCCATTGCCATGCCCAAACGCAAATTTCGTGGTTCACTCTTAAAATGTGGCTAGGTGTCTTCAATGTGCCTCCAAGCCTTCGAATCAGCGGGCACCCTAAATGTTGCGTCAGTGGATCTATTCGTAGAATGCCACCGCATCAACTTTGCAATGGAACCACAACGAAACATGCTTTTTATCCTAGGAATAATAGGGAAATGCCGCAACACTTTAGCTGGCACTGTCTCGCCAACTGCATCTTGTTTGTAGCGCATTGCTCCACACTGAGGACACGACAGACAATCTGTGAATTCATTGCGAAAAAGAATGCAATCATTTGGACATGCATGAATCTTGTTGTAGTCCAAGCCAACTGAGGTCAGAAGTTGCTTTGCGTCTGGCCTAGAGGGGGGCATTTCATTGCCAGCCAGAAGAATTTGCTCCCGCAATAACCTGTTTAAGCTACATTAAATTAAAAAGCTCTCCGAGCACATCACAGTTGCAATCGGAAAATCTCTTTTGTAAATTACGTACCTAAACAAAGCAGTGACGCTTGCATCTGACCACCCGTACATTGACTGAAGATTCAAAAACGCCTGACAAGTACGAAGCACAGATATTTTGGCGCCTTCATAGATTGGTTGACGTGCCAAATTCCTCAACATGTCTTCAGGAGATAGGCGCACAGCTTCTGGTGCTGCTTCGTTCGCGTTCTCCTCGCTTGTCTAGAAGAAGGCATCCAACATCTCCTCCATACCATCGTCTTTTGTGTGTAAGCCCTTTTCTACTTCCATCCGTGGCTCTATATTGGTCGGACCTTCACGCATAATATTTTTTCTCTCTCTCTCAGATGTAGGTGCTATGTCATGGAAATCAATGCCCGTTCCGTAGGAGTCGTATCACAGATTCTATACGATTTCTCTAGCAAACTCTCCATACTTGTGCACATGCTCATTACATATCCTACGCTTGCGCAAGATTTGATACTTGCAGAGCGTGCACGAGCATGCAATCTTTTCCTCCATGTTAGTTGATGACGTTGCTATCTACAATGATTATGAATGTTGTTTTAATATATATATATATATATATATATATATATATATATATATATATATATATATATACTCCTCACAATGTAAACTACCTCGCATTCTCTAGTCTTGCCCAATCTCCGTACACCTCGGTCCAGAGGTGTACGGAGATCAGGACCAGCGGGTCAAAATCTCGTCTTTATTGGTCAAATCCTAAATGGGTAGACACATACATGCACTCCCAGGTGTACATGGCAATGCATGTAGCAGAAAAAACCCCTTTGCCTCTTTTAGTTCCATAGTTTCTTCTCTGTCTACGAACCCACCTGCCTCCATTCCGAGGTAGCCTGTCAGAGAAAGCTTTCCAATGCCGCACTTGATGAAAGCACAAGCCATGGAAGTTCTCAGCCCAATGAAAGTTTTCTACCTGATTGTAAACCGGACGGGGCCTCCATGTCCAAGCCAGAAGATAATGTGGAGATGGATGAGCAACTTGAGAAAGATTCAAAAGCCTTGCATGGTTCTTGCTCAAAAAAGCGATCTCGATCTCTCTTTCTCTCTCGATCTCACTCTCTCTATCTCTCTTTCTCTCTCTCTCTCTCGATCTCGCTCTCGCTATCTCTCTTTCTCTCTCTATTTCCTTATTTTCCTATCTCTCTCTCTCTGTCTCGCTCTTCACTTCCCTACCTCTCTCTCTCTCTCTCTCTCTCTCTCTCTCTCTCTCTCTCTCTCTCTCTCTCTCTCTCTCTCTCTCTCCTTACCTCTCTCTCTCTCGCTCTCTACTTCCCTATCTCTCTACTGATCGAACGAGCGACTGAGCTAGGGAGATCTAGACGTCCACGACTGCGGAGGACTACACAACATCGATAGAGGCTGCATCAGAGGATCTAGCTAGGTCACTTTGGCTCGACATGCATAACGCCAGATCAAACTACTGACCATGGAGGAGATTGATGAGATCCGCCAGCGACAGCTGCTGGATCTCCTATGATCTACCTATCCCAGCTAGCTGGTTTAACCATTTAGTCCATACCCAGCAGTTTAGGATTCCATAATATTTTATTTTGTCATCTTCTTACTCTGAATTTGTATCAGATCCATCACATTGTAACTTTCTTGTCTCATGTCTCATAGGTCACTTTGGCCTTTCGAAGACGTTAATATAACATTTCATTTCATTTCTCTCTTTAATTATTTTTCTTTAATTTTAATTTCCTAAGCATATAGTAATTCTCTATCTCTCTCTCTCTCTCTCTCTCTCTCTCTCTCTCTCTCTCTCTCTCTCTCTCTCTCTCTCTCTCTCTCTCTCTCTCTCTCTCTCTTTCCTACACACACACACACGATGTAGAAAGACAGAGAGAGAGAGAGAGGGGTTGGGGGGCGGCATAATACTTGCGCAGCAGGTGGAGGCCAAGATTTGAGTAGAGCGCAGGCGAAAATGGCCCCTGCTGCTCGCGGGTTTCGCTTTTTTCCCCCAATTTTTTTTGCGTCGCTATACGCGTCGATATAGGGGTCGATATACGCGTGGGAAGTAAAGCCTTTCCACGCGGATATCGACGTACATTGAGATGCGTATATCGACGCCCGCTAATTTCGTCGATATACGTGCGTCGATATCTCCATGTTGTGTTGTAGTGAACGCTTCTTCAAAGGCCTGGAGGTGATAGGATGGTAGAAACATTATCCTTTGATACAGCGCATGTATCACCTCCTTGGAAGGCTGACCAGACAGATCATAAGCGCATTTGTAAGTATCTTGGAAGAAAAAGATACTACCTGTCACCTGGCCTGGCTTCAAAGTCTCAAATACTGCCAAAGTGTTTTGCAGATTTTCTTCATCATGATGCATGTAAGGTCAGGTGAGCTAGTGAACAATTTGATGGCGCCCGTTAGGGTTTTCACCATGTATTGTACACTTATTCTCTCACTTGCCTTCAAGCCCGGCAGCTTAGGGTAATTCAGCCAAGTGGGTTGGCTTCTTTGTAAGATCTCCTGGGCTTTCCACGTCCTGATCCTTGGTAGAGAACAAAAGCTGAGGTTATCTCTGATATTTTTCGATGCCTCTACCAAGTGGATTAGGTATTGTGGGTACTTTGTGAGCCAGGCCTTCCTCCATTTTGGCTGAGAGTCAACAATTAGCCTGACGCCTTCTGGTTGGGAGGTATCTGCGTTGTAGAGTGGTACGGTCGGCTCTTCTCTTTATCCGCTTATTGATGGTGGCTCATTCATATTTCAGCAATGGATATGGGAGAGAGGGTTGAATCCATTCGCGCCTGAGTTTGCTGGCGTCAATCTTCTGAATGTTCATAGACTTGAAAACCCTCTGCTCCCACTCCAATGCTTCCTTTGTTGTCTCTCTGGTTTCCACCTCTATTGCCTTCCTTAGCTTCTCTTCCTCCTCCTGTGTTAGATCTTGTGGCTCTTGAGAGGATCCTTCTAGGATTTCCTCTTGCATAGGCGTGTCCACCGGATCTGCCACATTCTCTAAATCGATGCCCTCATTGGTTGCTGGCCCTGTGCCCTCTTGCTCTCCTGCTTGCTGTCCTCTCAGCTCCTCTATCTGCTTTAGCAGTTTCTGTTTTTCTGATTCAGCTTCTTCGCCCATATTCACGAGGAGGTCATTTAATTTGGAATTTATCCTCTCCGCCTCCTCGAGATTTCTTTTTATACTTTCCACTTCCTCTTGTTGCAGGGCTTTTTGGTCTTCTTCCATTCTTGTTTGCATGACAATAGACCCTTCTGTCATCATCAATCTTTTCTTTTTCTCTAGAGTTAGCTCCTTCTAAAGTTCTTGCATCTGTTACTCATAGAGTTGACTTTCCGTAGTGATGTGAGTCGAGCTAGTAGCTCTGACTCTAGCAAGGGAGGCCCGCACCCTCTGGATGGTCTGATCTTTCACTTTGAGCTGGTCCTTGAGCTCAAGGACCTCATCCTAGCTGGCTTTTTGATCTATCTTCGCCTTTTCTTTGGCATTTCTCATGGCTTCAACTTCTTTAGATTCCTCAGCCAGCTGTAGGGTCAGGTTATCCCTTTCCCTCTCGGCATTTATCAGTGATTTGCTGAGTTGCTGACATTCCTCTTCAACTCCTTGCATTCTTTGTGCTGCTACTTGATTTTCTTCCTCCATTGCCTTGCATCTTTGCAATGCCCTTGCTAGGCTGGCCTGTAGCTCAGCTTCTCTCTCTTTCTGCCTTTGGCTTTGTCCTTGTAGAGAGTCTCCTTCCAGCTTTATCTTTATTTCTGTGGCCTTGAGAGCTGCCATCTCACTTTCTAAAGCCATGGATTGTGCTCTTAACCCGGTTAGCTTCGTCATCACCACATCCTAGTCGTTGGAGGGCGGGTGCAGATCCACTGTATCTGTGGCAATTTCTTTTAGTTCCACTAGCCTGATGCCTTGCATTTCATCTTTAGGCCATGTGCTTGCCAAGTCGAATGCGATTGTGGGACAGCCTCTTCTTTTGTGTACCCTGCAGCTAGCAGGTCCAGAAATGTGTTGTATTCTTCGTTTGTCTTTGTCTTCTCACTCTCGGGTTTAACCTCTTCCCTTTCCTGGCTTTGTTCTCTCTTGGGCTCCTCCTGGCCTTTGTGTTTGTCTTCCTCCTGTTTATCTTCTTGTGGAGGGCTGTGAGGAGGTGGTGAGGGCGGGGGACTGGGTTTAGGGCTGGTAGAGAGGTAGGCTTTCTCTTTAAATCTCCATCTGATTTAGTTTTTCTTTCTCTCTCTTGGCTCTCTTGCTCATCTAGCAGTTCTGCCGTATTTGCTCCACTTCCTCCTCTGTGAAAGGTACATGCGGTATATTTTCTGATGCGTCATCAAGAATCTCAAATTTTTTGATATAATCCTCGAATCTGTCCCTTTGCACTCTTTGGGATGATCCCGACATTGACTCTAGAGATGGCTTCCAGAGTTCACTCAAATCACCTTTAAGGGCTCTCTCTGCTCTGAAGCTCTCCATCAGCCTCTCTAATCTTGCCACTTTTTGTGACTTTGTTTCTTTCATTGGCACTTGGGCAAACTTTTTGTTTCCTTTCTTTTGCTCTAGCTGCTCCTCTTGAACAGGTTCTAGCCGTCTTTTCAGTCTTGTAACAACCCTTGGTGCTCTTTGTGGCTCGTCCTCTTTGTCTTCTTTTAGCCTCAGCCAGTCATTCTGAGATGGGGGGTCATGCCATCTTCCTTTTGCGTACAATGCCCCATAAATCGCCTTAGTGATTAGTTCTCCTGGCACAATATATGTTGGCTTCTTGTTACGCATCTTTACTAGGTTGTCATGTATATACGCTGCATAATTGATTATATTTGGGGTGCCTTTCGTGAATCGTCATTGCCCAAGTGAATGTCGTGGCAATTGCACCTGGTGGCATTCTATACTTCTGTGGCCTCTTTGTACACATGTGGAAGTATTGGTTGTACAAATGGCTCATGATTGCCACTCTTGGGTTGGAAATATCTTCAAAGGTGTAGTTTCCTTTCTTCTCATTGTACACCTTGACATCATCCCTTCTTTTAGTGACACTATCCCCCTTGTTGGAGAGGTCTAGTGCATCTGCTACGACTTGCTCAGTGATGATTATTTCTGTTTCTGGCCTGCCTTGTAGATCTGTTACTTTGGACACTCCATCTTCTTTGATGGTTGTCACAAACTCCCAGACTCTCTTTATGTCAACCCCTGCCGGCAATGCTTCAAAATAGTTGTGGAGATCAATCTTCTCCAAGTACCCGGCCATCTTGCTTCTTACGAACTCATTGAGTTCTCGCGGCAGCATTGGTAGCTCGATCACATTGCCTTTAGTGTCTTTGAAAACTCCTTGGTAGATCTTTAGGTCGTTGGACTCTAACAGATCTTCTTGGATCCATGTGCTGGTGGGCTTTAGTGTTCCTTCTGGTATGACGAAGGGTTCCACTTCTTCTAGGTAATCCTTGATGGTCATTCTTTTCTTCTTTGCCCCGGTGACTTCGCGGCTGCCATAGATCCTATTGCACTCAGTAGTCCGAAGTTAGCGTTTTTTCCATATTAGCCGAGAAACTGAGTTTTAACTATCCAAATGACTTGAAAATTGAAAATAAAGCTTAAAAGAAACTTGTGAAACTGTGCATGTGCTCACGGTGCAATTCTGGCCAAAATTTTCCATTTAGACATCCTACGCGTAGGATGTCTTTTTCATCAGAATTAGTTGATACTTGATAGGCTGGTAGTGCATGGCTTATGGAACATGGCTATGTTCTTAGATATGGATTTGGGCATCAAAAAGTGGATTTTTTGGCTGATTCAGGCTTTAGGTTACAAATTGGGTAGAAAGTCCATAGCAGGTAACAATTGATGTGCAAATGGGTTGAAAATTGGTATATGGGCTCATTGCAGCATGGTATTGGCTCCCATGATGTCACTCTTTGCACAGAAGGTCCAAATTATGCTGAAGACATCCTACGCGTAGGATGTCTTTTTCATCAAAATGACATGAAATTTGTTATGTGGGTAGTCCTTGGCCTATGGAACATGGCTATGTTCTTGGATATGGATTTGGACAAGGATTGATGCTTGTAAGTTCCTGTGTAGTGTTTTTGGGCTCCAAAAGTGTATCTTGAAGGTGTTGGGGGTCAAAAATGATTAGAATGGCTTCAAAATTGATAGATGAGCTCTTGATGATGAGGTGATTGGATCTCGAATGGACAGAGATCCTCTGTAGGCCAAAAATGTCAAATAGACATCCTACGCGTAGGATGTCTATTTCACCAATTTTTGCTTCTGACCACACAAATTCGTTGGTGATGTGTTGGTGAATGTGTTATGCAAGTTTCATGTGATTTGGACAAGATTTGGTAGGTCTATGGCCCATTATTGCCTCTATGCCCTAACTTTGCGTTTTTTCATGCATATGAGGTCAATTTTGGTCCAAATGTGATGAGACTTGGTGGATAGCATGTAAAGGTCATTCAAAAAATGTGTATGATGAAAAATGTTGGGATCTGTGCCCAAAAATGCCCTTGAGACATCCTACACGTAGGATGTCTCCTGATGATTTTTTCATGGATTGTGCCCCTAGTACCTGCCCTTGGTCCCCCTGAGTCCCTTTTAAGCCTAATTTCAACAAAAAAGTCAAATGGATAGAAATTAACTCCCTGTGTGGACTTCAGAGCCTCCGAGCCGTTTTTTGACTTTTGGAGTGCTTTTTGGCGATGAAATTTCTTGATGTTGGTCTCCATAGCTTCCCGATCCCTTGGGGATACTTGCCGTATGGTTTTTGTCGACTTTGGCTTCACCGGAGCTTCATTTGGCAATTTGTCGCTCTAGAAGCACCCGTGGTTGCGTTTACATGTCTTCAATGAGTAGTGGTGGTCTACCACCATAGGACTTGGTTGTTGATGGTCTAGGAAAGCCGCTCGTGAAGTTTGGTGGCAAACGAGCATGCGGTTTGGCCGCGAGAGCAATTTGACGCTTTGTGTGTCTGATGCCGATTCTGAAGTTTAGTGCCTCTTCGGGTCACTTTTTGGTCCTGTGGGTCACATAGACTTGTCGAGCATGTCGAGATGCTCCTACCCATGAATTTTGGTAGCATTTGGTTGCCTTTTCGCCGATTTCGCATTTGGTGGCCTCTTGCGGGATTCTAGGAATTAGGGTTTTTCCCGATAGTTTTCTACTGCCTTTGGACATCCAGGACTGGTCTCCTATGCTAGGGTAAGCTGCCGATGAAGTATTTTTGCTTTTGCGTTAGCCATTAGGTCGCCTCCTCTACTTGTAGGTCTCTACCGCCCGCTTTGTGTGTGAACCCTATGCTAGTTTTCGCGACAAAACAACAAACATGCGCGAAAAGCTCAAGGTGGTGAGCCTACCTCTCATGTCTGAAGCTCGTCGGGTAGGCGAGCGCGTCGTAGAAGCTGCTGGAAGGTCCGTCCGCTCTAGGTGGCAGAAGCTCTCTCCACAAAGTCAATAGTGAAAGTGAGCTAGGTGAATTTTTTTTATAATGGAGGTCCCCGAACCACTTTTCATGAAATTTGACATGTGCTCCTATCTTCTTGCGAGATGTGGTTTAGGCTATAAAATTACTTGATTTGGACTCCATTTGACCTGTTTACCAGAAATTTGGCATTTTGGTCAAAACCTGGCCAAAACACGCTTTCTACTCCAGTCTCAAAATTGCACCCCTACTGTACCATAGGTTGTCCTATTATCATCACTAATCATCCCCATATTTTTTTTTTCATTACGATTGTTTTTCACCTGCTTTTTGTATTTTTGAAGTTTTTCTGCTGAAAATTAGCAAAATTAAAAGGAAAATAGCAAATCAAACCCAGAAAATCCCCAAAAATCATAATAAATCACAAACATCACCGTAAAACATTATATACACTCACATGCAATTTTTATGGCCGGATTTCTCCGTTTTACCAATATTTTGCTCGAAAAATGGCTATTTCTACTTATATACACACACTTAGGGGATTGATTTGGCGTTTGGCCCCATATACCTGTAGATACATGCTGTATAAGGGCATATGTACTTGGGTTAGTCCAGAAAATTTCTCAATCAAACAAAAACCCTTAAAATAGTCAAAAATCATGCCTTTTTTTGCTCTTTCTGCTATTGGTTCCGCATTGGAGAATGCCTCCCCCCCTCCTAGCCAGTGTCCTCCCGGACGACAAGGTATCGCCTCGAAGTATGTGCCTTGCATAGGTTGAAAAATTTGTGCTAATGCTTGGCCGATGAATGTGGCCCTATTTTATGCATACTCGGTCAATGCATGGAAAAATTAATGTTGTGCAAGAGAAGGGAATAAGCAAGATGCTTATTGGCATTCGCCGTCGAGGTTTCCTGTTTTCTTTGCAAGTAACAGCTGTAACTCTACTGCTCTTTGTTTAATTATCTTTTTTGCCACAGGCAATTGCTTTGTCGTTACTGTTGATATAGCCGTAGTTGTTTCTATGGAGAGGATTTCTTGGCCGGAGTGGCCGTGGACCGTATTTCCTTTGCTTTCCATTGGTGTTTTGTTTTTGCCGATTTCTGTAGATGTTTTGCTACTTCTTTTGTTGCCACTGTTTTGTTGTTGCTGATTGGCATCCACATAAGTCGGCTGTCCTTTTTCAAATGCAGCTATCTAACTTCCGTTGTTGCTTGTACTGAAGGGAGTTCTATTTGCTTTTGTTTGGGTATCCAAATGCTAGTGACATTTGAGTTGTTGCTAAGCATTTTCTTTGGGATCCATATCTGTTTTATACCCTTGGTTTTTGGTTGAACTATCTGCTTCGGTGGAATTCTTTCGTTGCATTGTTGTTTGTCTCCCATGTCATTTCTATCCTTCTGCATCCATACTTGTTTCTGTTGTTTTGGTAATCAAGGTCTTTGCATTGTGGTCTGTGACTTCGTATGTACGTAGTCAGCATGGTTTGCTTTTACCTGTTTGTTGGCTTTGGGTATCATGTTTTTCTTGGGTGACATTCTTGCTTTTGACTATTTTTCCTGTGATTGCATGGCTTGCAGCAGTTGATTATTCTGGTATTGCTAAGCAAAGGCGATCACTTGTTGTTCTTGTGCATGCTGAATTTTGACTGCCTTTGCATCCCAATCTATCTGCACATTGTACTCTTTTTGCCAAGGTTGTCCCAACATCATTGGGTGTTGTGTGTTTTCAACCTCCACCACATAGAATTTGTGTGGATAAATATATTGATGTATTTGAACATGCAATATAGTCCATCCCAATGTTTTCAACGGGTGTGATGTACTACTTTCCAGCACTTGAGGAGTAGGATGAAGTTTGCATGTGGTTTTGAGCTGTTGGTATAATCTGTAAGAGATCAAATTTTCTTGAGCTCCTGAATCAAGCAATGTTGTTGATTCAACTTGATTGCTACCCAGTCTAACTGCAATTATTGGCTCCACTGTGTCTTCATCCAAGTGCGTTATTCAAATGGCATTGATTCTCACTAGTGCTCCACTTTGTTGTTGTTGTCGCAGAAGTCTTCGTTTTGCAATGCGTTCTTTTGCTTCTGCTTGAGCTTCCTCTCGTACTCTCTGTTTTTCCTTCATTCGATGTTTTCCTTGATGAATTTGTTGGAGCATCTCCTGTGTGAGTGGTAGATGATATTTCTTCAGTCGACATCCACTAATCCAGTTCATCATTTCTTCACCTGCTAATGTAGCAAGTTTGACAGCTCCACTTTGTGATAGATCACTAATCACAAAGGGTCCCATCCCTCGCTTTTTAATTTTCTTGGCATGTTGCTTCAAAGTATAAACAAGTACATAATCACCTGTTTTGAACTCTTTAGTGCGCACATGCTTGTCAAAAAACTCTTTTTGTCTTCTCTTTTTAGCATAGATTGAAGCTACATCTCTCAAGCGGAGTTCATCTAGCTTTTCAAGATCATCTATTCTTGAAGAGAGCTCATGCCCTGTCCATTCTAAGCGTTTTGCTACTCGTAGAGTTGGAATTAAAAACTCTGTGGGTAGTATAGCATTTAGGCCAAACACCATGTTGTACGGTGTTGTTCCTATTGATGTTTTGTAAGCTACCCTGTATGCCCATAGTGTTGAGTGTAGTTGTTGATCCCAATCTGTTCTTGACTCTGACACTATTTTAGTAAGAACCGTGCATAATGTTTTATTTGTGGCCTCAGCTTGCCCATTTGCTTGTGGATGGTATGGAGCAGATTTCCTATGTATGACCATGAATTCCTCTAACAGATGTTCAATGACTTCATTAAGAAAATGTGTCCCACGGTCACTGACAATTTCTATAGGTAACCCGTATCGTACAAAAACATTCTCATACAAAAATTGTGCAGTGGTCCGTGCATTTGCTTTTTGCGTTTCCTTGGCTTCCACCCATTTTGTGAGATAGTCCGTAGCCACAATGATATATTGGGTATGGGTGCGATATGCAGGGGGTGAGATAGGTCCATGCATCTGCTATGATATATTGGGTATAGGTGCGATATGCAGGGGGTGAGATAGGTCCCACAAAATCAATGCCTCATTTTGCAAATGCTCTTGCTCCCATCATTGGCCGTAGTGGCATCTCATCTCTCTTTATCGGCACCTTGGTGTGCTGACATGTGTCACAACGCTTTACAAACTCTTTCGCATCCATGTGCAATGTAGGCCACCATATTCCTGCGGTTAAGACAATTTTTGCCATCTTATTGCCCGAAAAATGGCCTCCACTTATTCCGCTGTGTGCATGCTCTAGAATCAGCAGGTATTCGCTTTCACTTGCACAGATTCTAAGTTGATTGTCCTTTCCTCGCTTATAAAGTTGGTTCCCAATTATCTGAAAGTCACGGGCTTCTAGGAAATGTCCTGGTGGTTAAGAAATCAATGATATATTGACTCCATGCAGGTGCAATGTTTACCTGAAACAATGTTGCGTGATCCACTGGTCGTTTGGCACTACATATAGTACAATTGGTAACATAAGAATGCGTGTCGGCATACATAGTTGGCCAATAAACCCCTAACTGTTTCAGTCTCTGGTGTGCTTTCACTATTGAACAATGAAATGCACAATCCTGGACATGTGTTTCTTCAAGGTAGCACTCGAATTCTTCCGGATTTATACATAATCGTAGGATTTGGTCCAATCCTAGATGATACAGCCGTCCTGCTATCAACTGGAAGTTTTTTGTTTGTCGAATTGTTTGTTGTTTGTAACTGTATTCCATATTATCAAACCCACTTCCAAAGGAAAGAATGCTAACAATTTCCTGAGACCATTTGGCTACCATTTCAACATTGAAAAGATAAGCATCTGGTATGTCATCATCTACTCCTTCAGGAGCTTCCCCGTTGTGTATCCTTGAAAGATGATATGCTCGTAGATGATTTTTACCCTTTTTGACCACCACTGTGAAATCAAACTCTAGCAATATAATAAACCAGCTTACAATTCTCCCTGTATTGCATGGTTTATTTACCAGATACAAAAGAGCTTGATGATCTCTGAAGAACACAAATTTGTTTGCGAGTAAATAATGCCGAAATTTCTTTACAGCATAAATCATTCATAACCCTTCTCGTTCAGTGGTTGTGTAGTTCTTTTCCGCACTGTTTAACTGTCGGATTGCATAACACACTGGAAAATCCATTGTTCCGTCTCTAGGTTGAGCCAGAATACTCCCAATTGCATATGCAGAAGCATCAATGTGAACATGGAATATCTTTTCCCAATCTGGTGCATTCAGTACAGGTGCTGATATAAGGTTTTCCTTCAGCTTTTGGAGTGAAGTTTCACACTCCTCGGTCCAATTGAAATTGACTAGCAAACGATACAGAGGTTGTGCGATAACCGCATACATGTATATGAATCTTCGATAATATCCGCAGTGTCCCATGAAGGATTGCACTTGTTTAGCATTAGTAGGTCTGGGTAGGTCCACTATGACTTTGACTTTGTCTAGATCAGTGGTTATGCCATTTCTTGAGACAATGTGTCCTAAGATGCGGCCTTGCTTAACCATAAAGATACACTTTTCCGGGTTAAGACAGATTCGATATGTCTTGCATTTTTCAAAGACCTTCTGCAAATGGTCAATAGGTTCCTCTCGTAGAAGAGAGTGTACACAAAGATCATCCATGTATATTTCTAAGAATATTCTCAGGTATTCTTTGAATGCGTGCGTCATTAACCTTTGGAAGGTAGCTGGGGCATTAGTTAAGCCAAATGGCATAACTCGATACGCATAAATTTCCCATTCTGTGGAAAATGCTGTTTTGTGTTGATCCTCTCTTGCTATTGCCAGTTGGTTATATCCTGAAAACCCATCTAGAAAGGAATAAGCCCATTTTTCAGCCACCCGCTCAAGTACATGTTCTGTGATTGGCAAGGGATAATTATCCCTTATGGTGGCTGCATTTACGTTTTTGAGGTTTACACACACTCGCAGTTTTCCATTCTTTTTGGGAACTACCACAATGGGTGACACCCAATCTGTATGTTCAATCTCATAGATGAATTCAGCTTTCATCACCTTATCAATCTCTTCTTTGATTCGTTTAGCAAATGTGTCATTATATGTATAAGGACGTTGGTTGCTAGGTTTTGCATCTGATTTCAAAGGAATTGAATGTTGGCATATCGATGGATCAACTCCTTTGAGGTCCTTATAGGATCATGCAAACACATCTTTATCCTTCTTGAGAAGTTTTGTTAGCCGTTCTTCTTCTTCTTCAGGCTCTAAATCGTTTGCTATATAGACCAGCTGAGGCTTTTCACCTGGTTCTGCAAGGTCTATCCTTTTTGCATTTTCTGGCCCATCGTAAGATTCTTGGTTGGTTCTTTCCTTGACTGGTGGTGTCATGATGATTTTCTGTCCTGGATGGTAAATTTTCGATAGTGTGATGGTACATTCATGTTTCCCTTTTCGGACTCCCCTTTACCATCACTATCTTCTTCAGTAGTCCATATCTCACGTAAAGATCGTTTCAGTTCTTGGTATTTTTGTTTACACTCCAATTTGGTCCACTCTTGGTCTTTTGTTGTTTATTTTTTTTATTTTTTGAGATTTTTGTGATTTTGTTTCTGTTTTAGATTTTCGTTCCTGTTTTATTTCCTCTCGCGTTCTTTCCCTTCGATCTTTTGAGAATCTTCCTGATATTTGATCTTTCACACCATCCTCTGCTTTTACAAGCATCAAATAGTGAGTTTTACCTTTTATCCTGGGCATCAGGTTCTCTCTCACTTTGTTTCCTGCTTGTTTCCTCCTATAGCGTTCCTGGCGTCTAGGGAAAATCATAAAACTTGATATTCTCGGTTTCCCTTTCACGCTCACTTGAGGTGTCCGAACACTCATTATCTGCATCATCATTTACTTCCAGATGTTCAGAGGAGTTATAAAACTCTTCTTGTTCTGGTGGTTCTATCGCCTCATCTTCTCCTAGTATAATGTTTACCATGTAGTAGGGTAGCACATCATAGCCATCCTTATCGCAAAATTTTGTTGTTGGACTATGTGCAATGGTACAGACATCCAATGTTGCTAGTATGTGTTCCCATTCTAGAGGTTCCAAGGCATCTTCAGGGAAAGGTTCCGGAATATACTCCTTGTCCTGAATTGCTCTTTCTAAGACGCATTCCTCTCTTCTTAATCTTCCACAATGTGAAGCTCCGCACATCCATAGCTCTTTTTGTTGCCCTAACCATGCTGGGAGTTTCGATCCTGCTACTGTAGCTGAATCAAACTCTTCCACAGGTATTTGGTTCACATCTTTGTTTCAGATGTATTTTAGTTGTTGTCTCGCCATGTCTGAGGTATATGTGGTCATAACCCCAATCTTGGACCATCTTCAATTGTCGCATGAATGGTCTTCCCAAGATGATCTCATAATTGTTCTTTTTGTCGAAATCGACTATTGCAAATCTATGCTTATACTCGATCCCGCACGAAGTGACAATCACTTTTTCTAAGAGTCCCAGAGGATTCTCCATGAACCCGTCTGCCAATTGCAATTTCATTCTGGTAGCCCTTAAAGCTGGTTTTCTCCATTTTTTCTAGATTTCCTTGGTGGCGATAGCAACTCCCGCTCCACTGTCAAGAATAGCTTTGGAAACTATTCCTTGGAATTCTACTGGTAGCGTGGTGTTTCCGTTTTCTCCCTCGCAATACTCTCCAACCTTGTTTTAATAGTACTGGCCTAGTGTTTAATTGAGGTCTGTCCAACTCCCTGATCCCTTCCCGTAGCCTCAAGGTGGGGTCTTTCACTCCAAATTTTTCTAGGCATTTACCTACTGTGGTCCACATGTTTGGTCGTATCATAAGGAGTTCTGCTAATGTGATTGTGCATGCCACCGGGGTGGACAAGAACTCAATCAATCCTTGTGAATCCATCACTTTGTTAGAAGAAAGTCTTTGAGATTGGATTGCTCTCACTTCCGACTTGGCTTCATACTCTCCTAGGTAAGAGGGTAAAGTTCTCAACGGGTCTGGTTGGTTGTGCCCTGAACTAATTGATCCTTGGTCTCCCCCCTGTGAATGTATCTCAAAGTTCATTTGTGACCTTGCCTCAAATTCTTCAATAGGAGGTAAGGTTACATTATTTTCTTTTCTTGTGCTATTCATGTGGTTACTCATCCTATTAGCCTCATTGGCCTCACGGATTTGCTTCCACAGATCGTCTAGACCGTTACAGTCCCTACCCATTTCTGTCAATGTTTTAGGCTGGAACCCGTCACTTGCCTCATCTGTTGTATTTGTCACTATGATAGGCTCTCCATTGGACTCATAGGCATTAGTGAGTCTTTCCTTTGTTTCTACTTGTTCCTCTAAAGTTGGTTGGATAGGGGTTGGAGCCGTTGCCTCATGCCAATTTGTAGGTTTACCCATTGAATCTTCCATCAATGATTGAGCTATTTCAATCATCCTTTTACACATTTCCAACCTTTTTTTTTCTATTTCTACATATGGATAAGTCATCCACCTTTGCTCCTGGGTTTGGTTCTTTTTGAGTCTAGCTTCATTAGATTTTAGAAGCGCATCCAACTGCTCATTTACCTTGTCTACCAGTACAGATCCTCTTTGATCCTGCACTTTTGGGCTCTGCTATTTCCTTGGGTGCTATGGTTGCCATGGTGTGTGAGCTTAGGCTAGCTAGATCCTCTAACCTCTCTAATCTATCCTTTGTATGTTTCAACTCCTTGGATAGAGTTGTTTGCTCTCGTTCCTTTCTAGCTTTCATACGCACCTTTCTAGCTTTCCAAGTGCTTCTCCGATTTTTCGTTTCTAAACTTTGGGCATTGGTTTTTGGCTCTTCAGCTATGGGTTGGTTCCTCATTCTTTGAGCTTCCGCTCGTGGTACTGCCTGAATAGGTGTGATTGTTTCATTTTCTGACCCTCCATGGAAGGTACTGTTTCTAGCATGTTCAAGGTGGTTTTTGCTCCTTTGCTCGGGTTTTTAGGGCAATCGGGAATCAAATGAGTAACTCCACACTCAGCGCAATACGCGTTGACTCTAATGATTTCATCATGAGGACAGTCTCTTAGCCAATGGTCTCCACCACACTTGTACAGGGTCCCTTGGGTTGTTGAGGTGCTCCTTGAGCTCCTCTTTGTTGGTATGCATGTCTCGGTCGGCCCATGCCTCCATTGGCTATGAACAACAATGTTCGTTCATCTAAGCTATATCTCCCTTCTCCTGTTGCCTGTGCAGATGTTGGTGGTCCTGTACTTCCTATCATGCTCCATGGTTCTGGTGTCGAGGGTTCTCCCGGTGGATAATAGACAAAGTTTTCCGCATATCCATTGGGATCTTCATAATATGCATGCATAGGCACCAAAGCCTTATCTTCTGATTCAGTTACGGTTTGTGTATATCTTATACCAACTGGTCATAATCCTGGTAGGGGTGGTTGTTGCCCCAACACCGGTTGTGGTCTTTCTACACCTACAGGTTCTGGTAGGTTTCCTGCTTGATACCTAGGCATCGGTGGAACTTGAGGAGACGCTACCTGAGCTTGGGGAGCGTAAGGTCTCTCTCTCACATATCCCTTGTTATAATAACATTCCTCTGTCCCATGGTTTGTCCATTTTTGTTCAATAGCACACCACTTAGGCTGTTTAGCCTGGGGTTTGGCATACAAGTTAATCTTTTTTAGCACTTCATCTACAAGCTGCTCTTGGTTTACAGTTACTTCTCCTTTCGGTGCTGTCTTAGAAGACTTGCTCCCACTTTGTTATGAAGATGAATCGTCGTCAAGGTCCTTGAACTCCCCCTCTTTGTAGACCGCACAATTGTCCACAAGGTAAAG
Organism: Adiantum capillus-veneris; assembly: GCF_014529385.1. Lineage (NCBI taxonomy): Eukaryota > Viridiplantae > Streptophyta > Polypodiopsida > Polypodiales > Pteridaceae > Adiantum > Adiantum capillus-veneris. The sequence continues at coordinate 28,481,556 of NC_140946.1, forward strand.
AGCCTCCTTAGTCAACTCATTCAACGTCGTGCTCCTCTTCATATGTAAGTCTTTCTAGAGATCCACATTCCTTAGTCCTTGGATGAATATAAGAATAAGTCTGGACTGAGTTGGCAGTTCTTCAACAGGACAGAACTTAACATATCTTTTTAGTCTTAGGGTTGCCTTTCGTACAGATTCCCCATCTTTCTGTTTGCGTTTATGGATTTGTAAGACGGTATTATGAGCTATCCCCCTTTGTGAGAATTCCTTGATAAATTCGTCAAACACTTCCTCCATAGACTCAAAGTCTTTACGCTCTACAGAGTCAAACCAAGTGGCAGCGTCATCCTCTAGGGTTAGTCCAAACCCTGCAAATTGGGTAGGAAAGTCTAACACCTCTTCGGCTCTAATTACACGCACAAAGGCTGCTACATGATCTCTTGGGTCTCTGCTTCCTGTGTATTTCTTGTTTACCCATTTTTGCACTTGAGAAGGTCTGATTCTCTGATGGTCTACAAACCTCATCATTGGATCTCCATGTCCTAATCGATATACCTCCTCAGGTCTTCTGTAATAGGCTGGTTCCTCTCCGAGTGGTGCTCCTAAGCCATAATTTCTAATAGTTCTCGCTAGAGATGGTTCATCTCTTCAAACTCGTTCCATGGGTGGCCCTCCAGGCTCTACTGACCCTTGAGTCTTGGGCTTACTCTCTCCTTGATACCTTGAATAGAGTGGTGGTTCTTGCAAATCCCTTAGCCCTCGTGCGGCCTGATAACCATCTTGGTTTCAATCTTGCTCCATTGTAGCACTCTGTCGAAGCCATGCCTGCAATGATGGCTGGTTTGCTGGTTGGTTTTGGTTGTTGAATGCTTGCGGTCGGGTGGAATGTGAGGTAGCGTCATAATCTTCTGAAAAAGGATTCCTCGACTTTCTTGGGGTGTAGGTGGCTCTTGGCACTTCCTCAGGGGCATATGCTAATGCTCCTGGACCTGTTGCCCTTTCTACCTCCTCTGGGAGAATACGTTGGTATTCTCGCCCATATCTACCAACAAAAACTATACCCTTTCCCATAGCAGTTTCATAAGAGAATAAGTAAAGAACCTTGTCTTTGCTTAATTCGTTTACGTATGGTTCTTTGCTACGAAAGTAAGCGACTATACCCTCATTCTCATGCTTGTACATTCCCACGTTCTCGTTATAAGTTGGAAACCTGGTTGTTTTCTTATCATACATAAAAATAGCTCCGAGCCGATCAATGTTTGGTGGCGGTTCTTGAGCTTCTGAAACCATTTTCCCTTTCGCCACATTATCTCCATATCTGTTGTAATATTCAGGGTTACTGACTATTAGATAGTGGTTCCCCTTTTCGTCTCGGAATCTATCTCCATCATCATAGACTCGGATTATCTCCAATCTCTGAGCTGGCCTCTCTTCTATACAAATACACTTGTATCCTCGATAGTCAGAATAGACTAGGGCTCCCCTCAAGTTTTTTCCCTCTAAGAAGATCACAGTGAGCTTGGAATCATTCAAAGGATTTAGGGAGGTGCTTCATCCTGGCATTGGTCTGTCATAGGTGAAACCTCCTGGCTGTTGACTACCCATCATGAAGAAAGATTTATCTGATGAAGTGTCAGTATCACTACCTTCCTCAATAATCAGTGCTAGCGGATCTAGCCTTGCCTGAGTTACACTCTCCTCGGTGGACACTAAGCTACCTTGGTCACCTGCCACTTTCTGGTCTCTAACAATGTATCTTCCTAATCTTAAATTCATCAAACTTATCAATGCAATTTATCACAAATCCAACCACTCACCTGGCAAAGGATCAGTTTCCGCACAACTTCTTGCTTTGTTGCTAAATATACCTGTACACAAGCGTTTAATTTCGGCAATCGAATCAAAGCATTTATCTGCTAGAGGTTATCTTAGTAATGATTGGTATAATTGGAGAGTTAATCTCAACCACTACTGTATTTTATACAGTGCTGATGTTCTGGATTAGGTCTGCTAATCTAAAACTGTACTTCCCTCGGATGTTGGTCAATTTACGCGAAAAAGTCTGAATTCAGTCTTTGCTCCGTCAAATGGACAAACAAGGTCCAAATTCACTTCTGAAAGAAGTTCTGGAATCCTTAAGCCAAATGGAATCTCAATGTCTAAGCAAAGCCAAATGGAATCTCACTGTCTAAGCCAAGTCAAATTTTCTCTTCAGTAGGCCCCAATAGACATCCTACGCATAGGATGTCTCCTGCTTTGTTTTGCCTGGATTTTTGCACTATGGTTTCCCCCTGAGCCCACAGTTGTTTTTACTTTTTGATTTGGTCACCTATTAGCTAGTCAATGAGTCAGAAATCTATTCAGACAAACTGTTGTGCTGATCTTGATCAGTCTAATCAACTCTAATTTGGACCAAAATTGACCTGGAGGCTTGCCTTAGGCTATACAACACCTTGCTATACCCACTGTCGATGTATGGCTTCAATTTCTTGCTTTAGACATCCTACGCGTATGATGTCTTTTTCATCAGAATGGCTTCAAATTCAAAACACAGGCTCCCCTTGGGTTACTGATCACTTTGGTATACTCAAAATTTGGTTTGGAGTCCAAAATCACACAGAAGACATCCTACGCGTAGGATGTCTTTTTGGCCTGTTTGACCCCAGACTTGACCCACAGCTTCCCCTTGATGTCAGTAACCCAGTGGTATGCTTAGATTTTGGTTTGGATTTCAAAAGTCCCCAATTTTAGCTGTTCTTGTCTTTTTCAGTCAAAAGTGCTAAAGTCTACTTTGAACCCAATTTTCTCACCCAAATGAGATGAAACTCCTTTCAGTCACTCAATATATCATGCAAGACATGCTCATGCAGCCATCTTATGGTTTTGGTCTCAAAATAATGTTTTGGCACAATTTGGGTAGGATGTCTGGCAATTTCAGTCTATCTGGCCTTATCCTATCAAGATATGGTCAAATTTCCACTTTCCATTTGAAATTAGGGTAAACCCCACCTTCTGAACACACTGGTCAACTCAAAATCCCAAAATTTTCACCAGATTAGCCTGTAGACATCCTACGCGTAGGATGTCTCCTAGCTTGAAATTAATTTTTTTCCTGACAGAAATGCTCCTGATGCTCTGTAGCTCTATCAGAAACACTCACAGTAACTTTTGGACTTCACTTATGCTTTCAAACACACTTTTGCGTCTTTTTACGAACTTGTGATGAATTTACCAAGCAAGTATACATGCATGAAGTGCTCTAGATCCTGAATCATGATGTCCTACTTACTCTACTCCTACTTATCATGTGAAATGGTGACAATGGTGTTTTGGTTGCTTTCTGGCGTCTCCGGACTCTCAAGCTTTCCTCTCACCACTTCTACCACTCCAATTCCTACTTAAGAACTCGATTACTACCTAAAACTATCTTAGTTTACCTAAATCTACCTAAGTCAAAGGATCTAGGCCAGACACATGCTTCCTAGACTCCCTCTAAGACCTAGAGAGTCCTCCACCCTCTAATCCTATCTAAATGTAAAACAAGACTTTTGGCAAGCCAAAAATCCCTATCCTCAAGGATTAGTCTCGGTCACCTACTTAAGGTTTTCGTCCCTGGCAGCGGCGCCAATGTTGGACGGATACGCCGCGACGGACGTCAGTATAGCGAGAACTCACCTAACATATAATGTCAGCTAAGGACGAAACTCGACCCGTAGGCGCGTGGAAGCAAGCATAAGGTGTCAACCTACACTCGACCGACTCCTAACTAATTCCTACAGAGGTCTCTACCAATTGTCTAAGTCACAGCCTTCAAGAGTGCATAAGAGGAAACTTCCTACAACGCTTTCTAGAGCTGAACACCCATCAAACAATCTCGAAACACCATAGAACTTGAAGGAGACCCTACTAACACCAATAGGTCGCTCTCCCTAAGGTCTATGAACCAAAATCCCAACCCAAAACACCCGGTGCAAAATCACGTAGGATGTCTAGCCGAATTTTTCAGGTCTTCGTTTCCGAAATCTAAAGTGCCTAATGTGTAGCTCTACTCAATGTGAACGCGTGGATATGCTGCATTGCAAAATCAGACAATGTATGCTTACCCAATCACCAGATGAAGCTCGTAGAAGGAGATTGCAAAACCGGACCGTACGCGTGCAATGTAGGTATCGGCGCGTAGCTCTCGTCGGGGGAAACACGCTGCAGTTCTCCGCACTCGATTTCGACCACCGGTGCACACGTAGCGTCAAGATGAAGCTCACACTCTCTCTCATGCACAATACGCTCACTTACATACTTCAAAACTTGTTTTTTAAAATGACAAAAGGGGTTTTTCATTAAGGTCAAAAAGTGGTATATATACCTTACAATTCTCAAACCCTAAAGTTCCAAAATCAACCAACTACTCCATCTATCTATCAAAATTGGGATACAATCTGGAAACTTCTGTAAGTCCCAATATTTACAAGGTGAAAAATCAGGTTTCCTCAATAAATGAGTAATTACAAAAAAATGATAATCCTCCAAGTAGTTAGTCTCCGTGGGGTGTGTCCAGCTTCTAACAAGAGATAAATGAGTAAATGCTACCAAGAAACTAGCTTGAAAGCTTAGCTGGTGTCAAGCATAATCGAAGGTAGATCATGTGACGCTAGGGTCTAAAAAATGATAGTAAATTTATGAAGTCTTTTGCAAATGATTGTGTAGTCTCCTTCTTCTTTCTCAAGCTCATAATTCCTGCAACAAGAAGTGTCCATTTGAAGTGTCATCTGCTTCACTATATTCATAGTGAAAGCTCTAGGTCATGACATTCCGCTTCTCTTGTGATAAAATTGTGTTCTTGATATAGATCATCTCCTTCAAAATCTATTCTTAAATTAAGATTTACATTACAAAACTATATTTTATGCATAGGAGGGTTGTTGAGACATCATTGCTAAGATCCAATGTGCATTTGGGGCTAAAATAAATTGGGTCAAATTTTCCCTATAGACAATAAGTGTGATTTTGTTAAGTGGTCTAAAGGGGCATTTGAGGGCATGAGCATGTGTTTTAAAGCATTGCCTATCCGGTCTCTAAGTTTCATCTTGTTTGTACTTTCTTTGCTTGGTAAATTGATGGAATTTGCTTGCAAATTTTCATTAGCATTTGCTGCCTGACATGCAATCGAGTGTTACTACAAGTAGATAGGAATTGAGTGTGTGTCCCAAGAGCGTGACAACCTCTTGTAGCCTCCATGCACTAGTCATTCACATTCATCCCACCGTATGACATTATGTTGGTGGGTCTCATTATCACTAAAATAAGATAGCGAGACTTGGTAACTAGGAAGTCTCACACTCTTAAGAGAGATAGTGTGTGTAAGAGGGGAGCGTTGTGAGAGAGAGAGAGAGAGAGAGAGAGAGAGAGAGAGAGAGAGAGAGAGAGAGAGAGAGAGAGAGAGAAGGAGGTTTGAAGAGATGAAGAGAGATAGAGGGTGAGAGAGAGAGAGAGGGACGGGGTTAAGGGAGAAGACTGAATGGACCAAAATTAAAAGAAATTATCTTGCTACCTCTCTCTCTCTCTTAATCTCTCTTTCATTCTCTCACTTTTCCTCTAATATTTTAAATTAAATATTTTTTAGATCTTTAAGAATATGTTGTAAATGGTAAATGCACATAACCAATCCATATATATCAAATAAGAAAAACAAAAATTGAGTTTTGGAAAACTTGAATCCTCTATCTCTCTCTAGCATGCAAAATGTTTTAGTATGTTTTTAAGTTTGGAATAATTAGATGTGCAAGACAAGAGGGTCAAGCCCAGAAGAGAGAGTAAAATAGAGAGAGAGAGAGAGGTCAGATAAAGGTAGGGTTGAGATGAAGAGAATGTTTTTTATATCACTTCTCTCTAGCTTTCTCTTCCTATAGCTTTCTTTATTGGTTTTACCTTCTCTTGCCTCTCTCTCCATTCTATTCATATTGAGGAGACAGAGAAAGAAAAGAAAAAAAAGACATACACAAAGAGTGCAACCCCAAAAGTGTGTAGAATATGCACACATGATGGTGTATATATAGAGCGACCCAAGGCTATATTTAGAGTAGCTTCACATATAAGCTCAAAAGCCCCGCTCAAACCAGGGTCCCAGCTGTGGATGAAAAAATCCTTGTGTGTAGAATACAGACACATGATGGTGTATATATAGAGGATACCCACGGCTATTTTTAGAGTAGCTTCACATATAAGCTCAAGAGCCTCGCTCAAACCAACGTCCCTAGCTGTGGATGAAAAAACCCTTGGGGGCTCAAAAGGAAAAACCCACTACTCTATATATACCCACTGTTATATTAATATATTATTCCAAATATAGAAATGGGTTATAAGGAGCTACATCACTCCTGGTATATACAATGATATCCTAAATGAAATGATATAATTAACTCTTTATATACTTCAATTAATGCTTTGGATCAACTTTAGCATCAATGACTATATACCATCTCTGAGATAATTCACTTTAGTTTCAAAGAATACTTTGGACCATCTTTAGCTTTGATGAACGTATACCACCTCTAAGATACTTCTTTCAAATACTTCACTTTTCCTTTGAGTTGTATAAAATCTATCAATATAAAAAAATCAAAGAGCACAAGATAGAAATCATATCAATGTGACAAAAATACACAGACATAATCTCTTTGACAACAATTTGCAACACCTTAAAATTGATTCACACAAAATACATCAGATCAAGATTAAACCCGTGTATATATTATACAATAATTTTAACATGAAATACATGTAATATGTGCACATATACACAAAGCTGGTACAAAAATTTGACCATGGGGATCTCTTATTTGTATAGAATCTATCCAGTGTAATAAAAAATAATAGATAATAAATCATCATACAAACATAATGAATAATCATGGAACAACACAATGGAATAATACTCATGCTAGTCATAATAAATAACTAACACAAATAACAACATAGTGGAATCATAATCATGGTAGTCATAAATAAATGATAATAAATCATCATGTAGTGACATTACAACATCATGGAATATATCCATGAAATATATATCATGAAAAAGTGCCATGACATCATGCAATAAGAATCTAAACCATTGTGAATCAATATGAAATAGTATCATGATATAATGAAGAAACTCCATAGAGCAATAACTCTTCCAATCATAAAAAATGATCATGGCATCATAAAACAATTGGATAGAACAATATCCATGACATCATGGTAAATAACAAATCATCAAGAATAACACCACCATGGAACAACACCATGATAGCAAATTATCATGAAACAACACCATGAAATATGTTTTTTCTCTGTCATAAAAGAATCATTATGGAATATCATTACAGGGTTATGGAGAAAATCCATGAAGAAATAAACATCTCAAACATAACAAAATATCATGAAACAATATCATGACATCATGAAACGATCATCTCAATCATTGCAAATCAGCATAAAATAATACCATGGAATAATGAAAAAAATCCATAGAATAATAATCATTTCAATCATGAAAAATATAATGAAAAAGCACCATGGCATCACTCTTTTAATCATAACAAATATATATCATGACACAGGGCAATGACATCATACAACAAACATTTAAATCATTGTGAGTCAATGTGAAACAATATTAATTATATATAGATGCAAAAAATGATCAATAAATCAGGATAAATTGCTTGCCAAGTGAACATTTGATGTGAAAAAGGGCAAGTAAAGAAGAAAAGCCCATATAAAGTTAAACGTATTTCTTCATCAAGGTCACAATGTTGTGACAAGGCGTGATAGACTGAATCAGGTTAGTCCTTGCGCAATAAAATTACCATTTAGATGTAAAAAAATGAAGATCAAAGCTTTCCATTGTGTTTGCAACTATGTTCTTTGTGTGGCTACCAAATCTTGCCTCTTCAAAGTGAGTGCAAGCAAGTCAAATGTATGTAGGAGTGGCAAAAAGAAGGCTATGTTTTGGCTTTCTTGGTGGAGAAAATTGTTGAAAGTGGGTACACCTAATCATGCATACACCCAATTGATAACCTCATCTCAGTCTTCGCTAGCCATGGGATCATCTTGCTAACCCGGAGAAACAAGATATTCCTTCAATATTTATTATATTTAAGTGATTCTTCAAACATGACCCACTAACTCCTAATATCAAACGGTAACAATTTATTAAACAATAAAAATCTATTAGACAACTCTTTCACTACTCTACAAAATCATATGCTTGTTTCTTGTGATACAACCACATTCTCAGATAGTTTAAGGGGATTCCAAGGCTTGACTTAGTAGGTCAACATTTATAATGATGCATACTTATAAACTTGTCTTATCAGATTAGCAACGTGTTCATCTACCTCTCGCGTTGGAGGTTGAGCGGCTTCAACTTCTTCCGCAAGTGATTGCTCCACTTGAGCTACAATCGGAGTAGTTGATACCTTCCTTGGAGGTGGAACAATAGGAGCGTCTTTGGAGCTTCGTGTCACTCGCTTTGGGGCCATTATTTTGATATAGAGAAGAAAGAGAGAGAAAAAGAGAGCTATAGAATCCAAGGGATAGCACAATCGTGGTAGAGATGGAGATGGGTTGAGGGTGAGATCTTGAGGGAGAGAGGTTAAGGGAGAGAAGATACATCAGACGTCAAGCCAAGAGAGCTTCTACTTCTGACAGTTTCTGTGTGTGTGTTGAAAGTGAGGAAAGAGGGGCCTTTATATAGGCTCTCAAAGGCAAGAGAAGGTGCTAAGAATAGTGAAAAGTGCAATGAAAGGTTCGTGTGTGTTTGCAGCTATTAAATTTTTGTTATTTTTTAATTTTGATGCAAGCATCCTGATGCACAATTTGGAGACTCTAATTTTAGGAGAAGCTTGTCCAATATGAGGGGTCCGTAATTGGACACTTAAGTGTCCTGTTTTTCTACCATGTTTTGACAATTTATTTGTTAAGCTAGAAAGAAGTTTTTTACACCTTGCTTCTACCATAGATTGGTTATGAGGGAAAGAAAACACTGGATTTTTCTCCATATCAAAATAAAACCTGTATGGAGAGAATTCTCGTAAGTTCTAAGACATAAATTTTAGTAAAATTTCAAGGTGTTTTGCCAAAAAAATCCTAAAATTACTATATCTTTTTGTAGAGATGGCATTTTTTATGTTTATAAAAGCCAAGTGTTAGCATTTAGTGTTACAAAACAATGGAATGCACTTCAAAGATAAGTTTTCAAGTCACATGTAAGCTATAGACATAATTTCATACTTGAGCACGTGCTGAATAAGAGCATAATTTTGGTCTTCCAAAGGTCCCCTCATGAAATTGGTACTATTCTAGTGCAATTTGACAACTACAAATGACTTTACGTGTTTAAACTAAGAAACTACGTATTTTTTGGGCTCCCTGACTCAAGTAAATCTCGTTTCTTAAACTCTATCTTGAATTTTTTATCGTGCAAAAACTCTTAAAAATCTTGAGTTCTCCATAATAACATTGAAACCAAGGTTTTAAACACCCCAATTGTGTATGTACCACATACTTTGATACATTTAGTTGATCTACATGGAAAGTTTGTTATTATTTGAGGTTTTGAATGCTTATGTCTCAAGAATGAAAATATGAAAGTTTTCTTTTATGCAGTTCTGAATATTGATCCAATACTTGTTGCATACCAAAGCCCTTCTACTTACCACCTTGAGTGTTGAATGGAAAGGGCAAGAAATGTATCACTTTCTAAAACTCACAAATACATCATAAACATATTTTTCTTTGTATACAACGATATGCTTAAAATGACCATATGAAACACATGGAACTTTCCATTATTTTATATACTCCAAAGTCAATTTTTATGCACATGAAACTTTCAATTATCTATAGAAAAATTGTGGAAGAGTCACCTAAAATTTTCTGCAAGGTCGCTTCATTTTTTCTTGAGCTTATAAAGGCAATTTCTTCAAAGCATCAATCGCAGTCTTACGAGGGTCAGCTTGATGAGTACAATTCTTGATCATGATAGATTCTAAAATGCAAGGCTATATTTTTAAAAGATCCTATAGCTAACATATTTAAGCATATCAAGAGGGTTTTCTTAAGTAAACCGTCTAATGCAAGTAGCATTTAATTAAAATTTGTTAAAAAAGAACACTTAAAGTGTCCTGTTTTGGTACCAAACTAGTGTTAAGGAAGAAGAAGAAAAGGAAGCTCTTATCTTGACTTTTCTCTTTTGTTTCTCTAAAAACACTCTTCCTTTCCTAAACAATACACTCTCTTTGCTCAAAGCACTCTTTCTTTTCTAAACACAATCTCCCTTTTCTAAAACTACTCTTCTTTTACTAGAACTTGGCCAAAAGTTTCTTTATCTTTCCCATAGGTCAACTCTTATCCTCAATCAGAGTTTTGAGGCATTAAATTGCTCCTAACCTTATTTCTCCCAAGTGAATAAGGACCATAATTAATAGTCCCGGAGTTTGATTTTTGATCCAATTTTTCCATCGAAATTCTCAAATTTGAGTTAACAAAATGTGAACCTCAAATACTTTTGCAAAGTAATTGAAATATTTTTTATTGATAAATCTTGGGTATGTTATAGGGTTGATGTCGGTACCTCCAATTCTTTGAGCTTCTTGCTTCTAAACCTGCTCAAGATCCATGCCCACATTCATTTCTTTAATGGTGGTTCCTTTAGTTGCCTCGTGAGATCGTTAATTCGCTCAACGTAGCTTCTAGCAGATAGCTTTATTTGCCAAATCTTATCGAGCTCACAAATAATATTATCATTCCCTTGGTTCTCACTATATTCTAGCAAAAAGGCTTTCTTGAGTTTTTTGTATATCCTAATCTTATATGCTGAATAATGACAGTACCATTTTCACAAAGCATCTTTCAAAGTTTGGGAAAAATACTCCACCTAATCATCTTCATTAACATATTATTTACACACATGAATATGAACGTCTAGATCATCTTTGCCACTACCTTTGAAAGTGGGAAATGCTATTTTCTCAATTATGCATGGTGATTTGACTCCCTTTCCCCGCATCTGGATTTATCATTGGTATCTAGTTTTCTCTCTCGATGTCTGTGCTTGTCATGATGGTTAGTGTGTGCTTCCCATCTCTCATTATAGGCATCATCAATATCTGTAATTGTGGTAGGATCCGTCCCTGGACCAAATCTGGCAGCATTGGTATCAATATTAACCTTTGCTTTTCCCTTCCCATTTCAATGTCATTAGGCATGTGAATGAAAGAATATTTTATCTCTCTCTAAGATTCATCTCTATAAATGTGTTAGAGTGTTTAGAGGCTCGATGTTTCTCGGACCCTTTTCTACCTGGACTCATATTTTTTCTTCATTCCAGGAGTGTGATTGCTCCTCATCATAACCATTCTCTGACTCCTCAATTATTGTGTTGATGTGGTCCTACTCTTTAGCAAACATTGTAGTAGCTCTCCTTCCTCACACTAGACAATGTGAAGGCATTATAAATAGCTGATTGTTGACGTTGAATTTTGAGTGGGGGATTGGTCCCTATCAAGAGCTATAGCTCACCACCATTGTGATTTTAAATATGGAATGTGCTGGTCTCTTGAGAGTTATTCCAGAGTTAGGGACTCAGATAAGATATAATGAACAAAATTAGACTTCAGAAGACCAAACATTGAGAATTTTGACAAAAACATTCAAACTAGAATGAAAGGATTACGATGACATAGGCTAATACATGTGAAAATGTAGATTCAAAGTCATAAAGGGGTTCAAACGTATAATTTTGGTACAACACTTTGGCCTTACAAGATCTAGAAGATGCCTAGCAGCTAGAGTTAAAATCCCCAAAATGGGATTAATGGGTCCCATTTACATATATCTATATTGGGGTCTGATTGGCCGCATAGTCACAAAATATTGGGTAACTATTGATAACTATGCGATGTAAATTGTCTAGGTAAACCTTCATGCGAGGCATTCCTAGAAGTTAGTTCCCTTCTACAAAGACAAGAGAAGGATGAGTGTACTAGTAGTAGCCTCTCAAAATGTAAACATGTTGATGGGCATGGTGGTTTTTGATAACTACTCGTTCTCGAGTCTTTAGTAGTCAAAATAACTCCTAGTAAAAAAAGGCACCACCCTCACCTCGCACTCAAAAAGTCCAACCCGGCCCATACTTGGCAATGCCAAAAAAATTGTTATGGGCATATTTTTTCAAGACACCTTTTTTCCTTGCATGATAATATAACCTTTTTTCGATGGTAAAATATGTTGCCCTCTCTTCCCTCATGTAAAATGTTATGTTTATTCTTTGTCATGTAAATAACCTTAACCCATACCTCCTAATCTTTCTTCATGACACCTTTTGCATTAGCAATCATACATGTGGAAATTTGAGACACATACACAACCCCTTTCTTTTGATTTTATAGCCTCCGAGCCCCATGATCCAGGACACATGAAACCAACCTTGGTAAATATTGAATAGCTCAAGTTCTTGTGGTCAATCCATCCAGCTCAAGTCTCTATGTAATGATGTCTATGAATCCTCTCTTTCACTATCCTCCCTTTGACATTCATCTTCTCTAAGTCTTTGTCATGGTCTCTTCGCGTTTCATATCTTCTCTCATGTTAGTCATGTCAATACCCCTCTCTCTCTCTCTCTCTCTCTCTCTCTCTCTCTCTCTCTCTCTCTCTCTCTCTCTCTCTCCACTCGGATTGCAATGACACTAACATGGAATTTCATGCTCCATTTTACCTTGAACACTTGGGAATCCTCCATAATTGATAGTTTTACACACACACACACACACACATACACACAAACCCTCACATGAACACAAGGTTGCACACTGTTAGGTAAAGGCGGTGTGCCTCACCGTGCTTTGCCCATGTCCGTCGTCGGCCAGTGTCATGTTGCCCACATTTATCTCCTTATTCTTTATACATACAAAGAATAAAGATCTCTCACTCACATTCTCACATGGTGCTGACACAGTGAGATTTGGGAGCTCCACCCTACATCCTGTGTCGTGCTCTCTCTCTCCCTCTCTCCCCTTTGCACTCTCTTCGTACGCGCACCACATCCGCGCACTCACAATTGGTATCAGAGCTTTGGCTTCGTGACAGATGGAGTGCTACAGAGAAGTGAGCTTTTGGCTATGGTGAGCTTGTTCTCGGTGGAAGCTTGAGATCGGTGAGCAACCACCAGATCTGTGCTCATGGAAGATTGAGGGACATTCCCAAGCTTGAGGGAAGAGTGTATTGCAAGTGTGTATGCTTTTTTGTAATCATATTTGCAGAAAGAATGCACACTTTTATTTCCGCAGGTCATTTTTCGAGCCCCAAAAACAACGTTTTTTGCATAACTTTTGCTTACGGAATGCAATTTATGCAAGGTTATGGTGTAACCCGGGGTTTTGGCATGCTCCGGACACAATGGTGATGTCCATTTGAGCTGATTTTGGCCTCTGAAATTTCTGCAACAGCAGCAAGTTTTTGCTGCGTTTTTGGACCGAAAACAATGTTTTTGGCATATCTTGCACACTCGGACTCAGATCTATATGATCTAGGGGTCTACCCCAGGGTTTGTCAACGTTCCGGATGCAATGGTGATATTAGAATTTTGAAATTCTAATCTCTGAATTTTCAGCAGAAACTTGCGTTTTTTTGGGACACAAAAGATTTGACAGTTTAAGGGGTTGTATACTGCGAATCGTTGTGTAGATTACGTCTGGGGATATGTACGTCACATTGTGGAGTCCATCAAATGTTGATTTAACTTTCAATTGTGTATACAAGTGTTTATTTGGGATGTAGTTCTTGGACTAAGACACATCCGTATGCAGTTTCTCGGCACATGGTTTTGTGTTGATGTATGCTCTATGCGGGAACAGATGTGGAGATGTGGAGCCATCATGGCTAAGTATTTTGGATGCATGGTTGATGCTCGCAGTTGAGCACTTGTTTATGCACATCCATTGAAGCTTGTTTATGCAAACAAGTTGACAGGTTTTGTCAATATTTCGTTGAGTGGTACTCCGACTAGAGCGTATTTTCTCTTTGTATGAACTTGTGAGGTGATTTTGGACGACTACATTCCCGGATTTGGCCATTTGGGCATTTTGTGTTGTCTCCATTTGCGGTTTACTATTGAGTTTTTGCTCCAGTTTTACAAGGGAGACTCTGCCAAAATTTTGTTAAATTTGGTTGCCTATTGTAGACGCTTGTGAGCCTAATAGTTTGCTCACAGCTTTCTTTGCTTGGGATAGTGATTTTCTCTCCGGTGGGAGAGTTTTTTGATCTCGAGCATTGTTTGCCATTGTTTGGCATGGCCATGAGAGGTGGTTTTTGTTCACGACGACTGACATGTTGGTATTGTGGTCAAGGGGCATATTAGGCGCCGTTGCTTCATACGTATGAGGTAGCGGAAGAGGCACATGCATGGTGCTACTATTAGGACAGATGTTAGAGAGTATGCACGTGACGGGCATGTCATTTTTTAGTCTAGCTTGCCTTCATACTATTTTATGTCTTGGGATAGCACATTGTCTACACGTTTTCTACTAGACGAGCATGCGTTTTTCACGTGACGCCACGTCGTGATTTGTTTTTCTCTTTCTCTAGTAGGAGACTTGGTTGTGTGCATTTTGCTGATGATTCAGCATATGACATAGAGGGAGCTGGAGATGTATGCATCTCTTTACCTAGCGGTGCATTGCTTACGCTACGAGATGTACGTTATGTACGAGGACTTAGTCAGAGTCTCATTTCAGTGCGTCAGTTCAGGTGACATTGTGTACTACTTGGAGAGCGATCATTTCAGATGCATAGGGGATCATTGGTGATAGCAAGAGGTGCTAGGAGTGGTCTGGTATACCCTTTGCATATTTCTGACACACAAGACGGTGTAGTCTCGTGTATTTGCAGCCATATTTGGAGCGAGAGACCAGACGTGTCTCTTTTGCGGATGTGCTGCATGGAGAGCAAGTTGTGCATTTGTCTTGTGGTGATATTCACGTAGATAGTGGTATCTCTGGGAATGCACAGCTTTGTCAGTCATCAGTTTAGGTGACATCAATTGAGCTAGAGACCGATGCATTGTTCTATGATGCGTCTGATATGTTTGAGAGCGACAATGTCCTTCAAACAGCTATGTGTGATCACTTATTACAGTGGTACTGATTTTTTGATTTTGCAGTCATTCTCAGCAGATATGCCTTTGCCAGACGATGTTGACATAATGATGAATAGTCAGGTGGTTCCTGATGAGGATGCATATGGCATTGAGGTTGCTGACAGGGAAAGGTTGGCACACATAGTGCATGTTTCGTCGGCTTTTGGGTCTCTCATGTCTGAACTTTTGGTTTCGAGACCTGATCTTGCTTATGCGGTTGGTGCATTTGCAGTGGAAGTTGTCAGCCGTGCGATGACTGACACTCGCATTGTGCATTGTGGAGCCATGCAGGTCGTCACTCGATACTTGTATCATAAGTGTCATCGTAGCTCTAGTCCTAGTGGTATGCATGTTGCATCTACACTAGAGCGGTTACAGAGTGAGCTAGTGGGCATAGGTTGAGAGTCGTCTTGTCTCACCTCTTGTATATACTAGTCTTCTTGCCACTTATCGCGGCACACAGCCTTTAGTGGGAGAATGTTAGGTAAAGGTGGTGCGCCTCACCGTGCTTTGCCCGTGTCTGTCGGCCAGTGTTCGGTCGGCTGCCCACATTTATCTCCTTATTCTTTAAACATACAAAGAATAAGGAGCTCTCACTCACATTCTCACATGGTGCTCACACAGTGTGATTTGGGAGCTCCACCGCACATCTTGTATCGTGCTCTCTCTCTCCCTCTCTCCCCTTCGCACTCTCTGCGTACGCGCACCGCATCCACACACTCACACACACTAGTGTGATGAACTTTACTTCTTTCTCACTGCTCTAGGACAATACTAAATGGCCACTCACAAAAACAGCGACAAAATGATTTATAAGCAAATTAAAATGTCTAAGCTCTAAGACATTCTGGAGAGAACAACATGGATTATTCTATATGTTACAGCTCCAACAAGCAGCTGAATAGTGGGGAAAATAATTACACAACCACACAGAGAGAGAGAGAAGGATTAGGAATGGTCCATGCAGTAAAAAATTTCAGCCACTAACTTCTTGTGAACAAGTTTGTATTCTTTGTGGATCATCTAGCCCTATTACACTTGGTGAACAAACCTTGCAATACATGATGTATTGTTAAATGGTTTATTATATTGCTTGAGTTTGATTTCACAGTGGGGGTGAAACAAGGAACCACACATCAACGGTCAAGATTGACTCATAGAGAAGCACCAATTAGAGTTGATGTTGACTTGCCTAACTCTTGTTTTCAACGTTGAGATGGCGCCAAGGTGGAGCGAACATGTCATACCCTTGCTCACCATTGGATCACTACAGATCAAAAGGCAACCATCAATCATTGAGCAAACCCAAACACTAGTGCTAATAGCTAGAAGGCTAGTTAAGCAAGGAGATGACGATATATTAAGGCTATATATAGGGCCACTTGAGAGAAACTTGTACTTGAGCCAAGCTCATGTGCAGAACATCAAAATTAACAATGGAAAAGCATGAACATTTTAGAGATTGATGAGACTTGGTGTATACTGGTCTAGAATGCAAAGAAGTGTTCATGACTATATTAGTTCATGCAACATTTGTGCACGTTAGGCACCCATAGAAAATGTAACTTGTAAGTCTCTTTAGAGTAACGGTTGCACCTAAGTGGAGCTTGTGCATTCAGATTACCTAACAAAAGGAACAGTACCCAAGGGGTTGAACAAAGCTAGAATGAAATTCATCTAGACCAAAGGGGAGAGTTACATGTTGATAGAGATTCACTTGTACAAGAGATGAGAGGACAATTAATTGCAATGTGATCCACTTTCCACTGAAAGTGAATACATTCTAATGCTTGATCAATCTCATGATGGACAAGCAGGCCGACATTTTTCTTCTGTCAAGACTTCAAAAGAAATTTTTGTTGCAGGAATGAGGTGGCTGACCTTGTTCACGGATGCTGAAGCATATGTGAAAAGATGTGGCGAATGCTAACAAACAAAAGTACCTATGCGGAGAGATAAAATGACTTCAAGACCAATGATAGAGGCAAGACCTTTTTCCAAGTGGAGCATAGATTCTGTAGAATCGATAGCACCTCTTGCATATTGTACACATGCTCAAAATAAATAGTGTCTACAGACTACCTGACCAAATGGGTCGAAGCAAAAGCTACACAAAAGAATGAGATGAAAACAAACAACGCAATTCTTGTATGAGAATTTTCATCAAACTTAAGTGATAAATAATACCTAAATACTGCTCATGTTGCTAGTGGTCGCTATAAAGATGAAACTACTGGAGGTTGCAACATTTTTTTTTCAAAATTGACAATGAAACTACTGGAGGTTATTCGGGTATTATTTAGGATTACGGCATATAATTTTGTTTTATATGTATATTTTTTGTGATGCAGGCATACAAGTGAAACCCAGTTTCTCACCATCAAAATAATCCTCCATACAATATTGAAGCACACGTGAATGAATAAGTAGATGATATTACGCAATTCTTGTATGAGAATGCTCATCAAACTTAGGGAGAAATCATACCTAAATACTGCTCATGTTGCTAGTGGTCGCTATAAAGATGAAACTGTTGGAGGCTGCAACATTTTTTATCAAAATTGACGATGTTTTTTCTCACAAGAATGTTTTTCGATCAAAAACATTTTTGATGGAAAAAATTTAATGTGGATATTCGGGTATTATTTAGGATTACGATGTATAATTCTACTTTATATGTATAATTTTTGTGATGCGGGCGTACAAATGCAACCTAGTGTCTCACCATCAAAATAATTCTCCATACAATATTGAAGCACATGTGAATGAAAAAGTAGATGATATTATTCAACTCGAGAGCGTGGAACATGGCCCTCATACGTAGCATGGAGTGTAATGGTGACTTCATCAACAGCTTCGTTAAATTGCACTTGTACCTTGAAAGGAGTAACCACACTTCTTTGTTTTCCTTTCTCTGCGCTTGTTTTCTCCACGATGATTTCTTGAACCACCACAATAACAAATATGAATCTCCTCTACTTACCTTGGCAAGCTACCTTGATTGATCATATCTTGACAAGTTTTATTTTATACCTGATTATAATATTTTCCAGGACATCATTCACATGGAGTCTATGGATAATGAATTTCTCGCTTGGGATTTCCTCATCAAAGTTGGCCATTCCTCCAACCTTCCATAATGATGTCATTTGAGATAGGAAGACAAGATCCTTCTTGCAAACTTAGCAAATTCTAATCACATCTCTAATGAATAAAGTAGGTATGCCATGCCTTTTGATGTGCACCATGCATGTTTTACCCGATTCACAGTCACCGAACATGCCCAAGTAAGCCCCTTACTAGTCGATGTGACATTCTTTCATTATAGCTACCCACTCCTCCTTTGCTGCAATGGCTTCATGAGGTATACCCTTCAAGAAGAGCCTAGTTGATCCATGACATGGGGTTCCCTTTATGACGAGATTGTCTTTCATCTTGTTCCATCTTTTTACATCATGAGTGCCCATATTGCGGAGCATAATCAAACTTGGCTTATATATCCCTTCAATATCTAACAGCCTTAATTCAAAGCTCTCCTGAGAAAAACTTAAGAAATGGTGAGAATCGTGCAAGGTTGGATCCAGAGGGAGTGTTACAAATTTCGTTCCATAGATTCTTTGTGTCATGAGATTCGAAGGAGAATCGGTATATGCAATATCCTGGTCATCACCTCTAGAATAAAATCCTAATTCTTGTCCTTCATTTGGAGGCATCATTAAGAGCAAATGTTGCTACAAAGTCACTACTTGAGATGGTTGGCAAAAAGTTGCTTTCTACTAGCAACTTGTTCAAATCATGTATAGGATACTCTTTCCTATCTTGAAAGTCTCCATTCCGCCCCACATCACTCCCTCTCCCTCCGCTACAATTGAGTTGATTCTCTCGCTACCCTACATAAATCCATCATGCCCAAGATTGAGGTATATGGCTTGCATTACTTGCTTTCCCTCCTGAGCTAGATTGAGATCCAACATCTCTCGATCAGCTCTATTGTGGCTATTCCCCCTTAGCTTTCACCTCCCCTTGTTGTGCTTCGGAATGCGTTGCAGAAACTCCAAATTCAAAACTAGCAGCGGGAGCTCTTCAACATTTTTGCTGACGTGGCACCCTTCACCCTCCCTAATCTGGTTGTCCAACTTTTAATCTCCTTTTGAACCCCTCGTCCCCTCTACCGGCCTAGTAGTCTAGCTATTGTATTGGATGATCTCAAACCACCTAGATCACCCATGGGTCAATGCCCAGCCTTTGATTTACCCCCGCCCCCGCCCCCCCTCTGGTGTGTGTGTGTGTGTGTGTGTGTGTGAGAGAGAGAGAGAGAGAGAGAGGGAGAGAAGAGAGCAAACTACTGTGTGTGTGAGTGTGTGTGTGTGTGTGTGTGTGTGTGAGAGAGAGAGAGAGAGAGAGAGAGAGAGAGAAGAGAGCAAACTACTGTGTGTGTGAGTGTGTGTGTGTGTGTGTGTGTGAGAGAGAGAGAGAGAGAGAGAGAGAGAGAGAGAGAGGTGTATGGGCGACCACGACTCTGGAGTCTGCACCATGATATGCCGCAACAGTATCACACACTTTCTTTTTGTGAAATCACGGGGGCAGAGAGAGAGAGAGAGAGTCGCTGACGAGCTGCCGCTACAGAGTGCTCGAAAAAACCCACCTACAAATTTTGAAATTTACCTCTAAATTTCACGAGAAAACCTACAAAAGTTTGAAAAAATTAGTGTAATTCGGTGTATAAACCTTCAAATTTTATCAATTTACCTCTGTTGTTTCACATACGTAGGTCTGCCAAGTGTCTGGGAAAATGTTTTTTCCGAGCACTGTTTTGGACGTGCTGATTGGCCTGCGCGGCTGCAAACCAGACGCAGCCAATGGTGCACAGCTGACGAGGCCGTCGCCTCCAGCCTGC
Source organism: Adiantum capillus-veneris (assembly GCF_014529385.1). Lineage (NCBI taxonomy): Eukaryota > Viridiplantae > Streptophyta > Polypodiopsida > Polypodiales > Pteridaceae > Adiantum > Adiantum capillus-veneris. Next base: position 28,501,613 of record NC_140946.1, read on the forward strand.
TACTACTGTAGTACTTACCTCATCATCCGCATATACACACACAACCAAAAAAAAAACTCACAGATCCCAATATCTGCATTTTATCCATGGCGCATGAATCCAGAAAGAGTCCAGACCCTTCTCTGCATCAGTTTCTTTCAGCCTTCAGCTCTCTATATATAGTACATCTCTCATACGATTCTCTTGCACAACTCTCTCTCTCTCTCTCTCTCTCTCGTTCGCTCTCGTAGTGCTCGTTACTAAGCTCGAGTGTATGTCTAGATTAGCGTGTGCAGCCAAGGATGACTTGCCGATCTTCCACATCTCGCTCTCTCTCTCTCTCTCTCAAGCCCGTCGGATGTATGCTCGAGGGCCCTTGCAATCGCTCTCTCTCTCTCTCTCTCTCTCTCTCTCTCTCTCTCTGTGTGTGTGTGTGTGGAGACATTCGGCAAGTTGTTCTTGGCTACATATGTTGATCTGGCTTATTCTCAAGCTCCATGGCGTATTTACTTGCCGCTACATCGGTCGCTTCGCATATGAGTTTTATATTATGCTTGGTGGGGTTTGAACCTTGCAACTCATGGCTCCAGCAGTCTCTTATATTCTACAGAAGGTGCACACATATGTTGTTTCCTCTCTTTTCTTATTTTATCAACCAATTTATCTACATTCTAAAACCCTCACAAGAAGATTTAGAAATTTTCTCATGCAGGAAAGGGAGCCTTTTTCAATGTTTTTCATACATTGTACAATGTATAACATCATGAGCTTCTGCTCGTGAGGCACCGCATACCTAGCTAGGTACGATTGGGGGCAGGGGACCACCAGTCCCCTGTCCCCAGTCGTACCTAGCTAGGTATGCCCGCCTCCCTCACAGAAGCTCATGATGTTGAGTTAAGTCATATTGTGGGAGTTATTGTGAGAATCTACCACAACTTCTTGTGGCTTATAACACTCCTAATTATCACTCTCGGAAAATGTTGCTTTAAAATTTGCATAGCTCAAGCTTTCTAGTTTCGATGATTATGTTGTTCTTGCTCCATACTAACTAGTATGTGACCCGCACCTTGCCGTGGCGACATGTGTGTCAATTGAAGCAACCATTGTTTTCCTTCCCTTCATAGGGAGGGCAAATGTGGACAAATGTCTATGATTCTCATGTGAGCTTTTATAGCTCTTTAATACACTTGTGCATCAACCACCACTATATCTACTTTCTAGATGACAATGTATGACAACACACAAGGTCTCAGTGCCCTCCACATTCACATCAACCAAGCACAAATCTATCTTTTGGATCAACAATATGTCTATCTTTTAGTAAGATCGGACAACTAATGAAGTGTAGTTACTCCCCACATGCTTGCGGATTGACCAAGGACAAATGTCCTCTAGTTGGTCATGCCAAGCTCCAACATACTCCTCCTAATCATGGCAAGTGTGTCCCTCCCCCCCTACCCGCACATCCCCCCTTGTCTCTATCTGTGTGTGTGTGTGTGTGTGTGTGTTTTTTTTTTTTTTTGAGTTCAAGAATTACCAAGTCGATCAATTTGAGGTCTCTTTAGAATGAATTAAGTAATGGGCTCCCTTCGCATGATGTCTTGTCTTAACATCGTATGTTACTTTCTACAGAGGCAGCAAATTTGCGATTAGGCTGGAGACGTTCCACTCACACAATTGATATGGGACCTTGGTGAGTGGTAGTGTCCCTCTATATAGACTTATAGAGAGTTGCTATCCTTCTTTGGATATAGTGTTTGCATTGAACAACGAATTCTTTAGATGCATTAGCATCTCCTCTCACCGTCCTTACCAATCAAGTCATTGGTCATGATAGCAACTCTCCTATGCTTCTCTCGTGCAGTTTTGGTCTTGTATTTGGGGCATCACAGTCAACTAAATCATCAACTGCTATTTGTTGGCACTTAGGATGCATGTACCAGCCATGACCCAACATGCCAACATTACACCACATAGTAGTAGAAGAAACTTTTCCATTGGTACGCACAACTGATTTGGTGAGCAGTGGGTCGTTTGCTTCTCAAATGTAGTATTCATGATGGGTGTGTGACATGGGGGTGATTGCATGGATATAGCAACTTTGTCTCTATATGTGGATAAATTCAAAATTTACAGGTTGGATTGCACTCAATCTATCTAGCATGTACACTTGCATCTACCAAGACTAGTCGCATGGATGTTGAGGTCTCTTGCAATTGACCATAAGCAGGTTAGTAACATAAGGCACATATTGCTTGTTTTTGTACATTTGGGCACCGTTGATACCTTAAAATGTGAGGGCAATGAAAGCAAAAAAGTTTACTCAATCGTTTCTCTTTGCAATAGTTTTGGGTATCATGCTAAAAGAAAGGGCATGCTGCAAAATACATATACATACACATACACATACACACATGGAGCACACATGCATGTTCTTCTTTGAGAGAGAAGACTGTATTCAACCATTCACATGCTTTCCCTTACCCATATTGTATAGCAGCCATTTGGCTTAGCTCCCACTCCCTTAAATGTGAGACAGAGCACTAAGGCACTACATGGAGGAGAGTCCCATTTTGTACGCGAATTATATCCCTTAACAATTTGAGAATGCAATCATCATACCCTACATGAGTGCTCAACTTCTGATCACATTAAACTTGCTTTACCCACATTTTAGCCCATATCATGGCCTACATGCCTTTCTCTCCTAGCCACCTCATGGATTCAACTTGTCAGTGGCCACTCTGATATCCATAGTCTTCAAGCATGTTACATGTTGTACTCGATTCCAAAGGTCAGCCTGACCTTTAAGGATGATCTCTCTCTCTCTCTCTCTCTCTCTCTCTCTCTCTCTCTCTCTCTCTCTCTCTCTCCTGTTCCCTCTAACCTTTGAGGTCACTGTGATTGTTTTTATGATATTAAAAGTTATGTCTCCCTCTCCTTGTATAAGTATGTGAGCATGCAAGCCCTTGAGTTCAAGAATCAACGTTCATCGGCTAAAAATTTTAGGTCTCTTGTGATCTTTTTCTTCTTCTTCTTCTCTCTCTCTCTCTCTCTCTCTCTCTCTCTCTCTCTCTCTCTTCTAACTTGTTATGCAGCATGATGACTTGTTGCAAACAATGTTTGGATTGGACAAGGTTTGCCTAAACATAATAGCTGAGAGTCGAGATTAGTCGGTCTCAAGATTAATGAGTCTCAAACCACATTAGTAGTAAGAAAAACATCTCTCTTTCTCTCTCTCTCTCTCTCTCTCTCTCTCTCTCTCTCTCACACACACACACACACACACACACAGGCTGCATGTCTAGTTTGTAGTATTAAAAAGAAGCATGTGAGAGGCTAAGATCCTGGTCGCGTGTACCGGCGAGCCTACTTTCTGCCCAGTCATGAGCCGACTCTTCTCTCTCTACCTATCTAATCATGGTAGCTAAGAGCCTCGAAACGGGCATAGCCTTTCACATGGTTGACTTTTGAGGCCCTCTCTATTAGCAAGAACTTGCTCAAGATCTATCTCATCACTTTGTCAAATCAAGCATTTATCTTTGGAGCCACCGGTTTTCTTGACTTGCAAACAAAGCTGGAAGGCTATTTAGCCGTTCCAAAGTGAATAGGCTCTAAATGTAAGCAAAATAACATGGAGGCTGTCCTACAATGGAGACACATGCATGGAGGCATTCCTACAATAAGATATCGGAGTCATCATTTCTAGGGGGAGGCAAAGGGCTCAATTAGGTATGCAACACCAAGGAGGATCCAAATGAGCAAAGGATGCTAACTCCAAGACCAAGGCCAATACCCTCGATTGGCAATGATCATCCTCCAATGCAATCACATCAGTGTTTTGGGAGAATTCCGTTTTCCAACATACAAAATTTCTTTCCTTTAAGTCTCCAAGACGAAATTTAGAAAATTAGGTCTATTTGTAGGTTTTTACACTATTTTTCTCTATATTGGAGCGGAATTTTTCCTTTTCCCCTTGTCCTCAACCAACATTTTTGAAATTGAAATCGGCATGAGATTAAGCTGAGACACATTTTTCCCAAACACTCAATCGAAGACCCGCCTTGCATGACCATTACCATGAGCATTGTAGCAGCACGCAATGCCACCTGTCCCCTTGCAGAACCCCTTTTTTCTTGCCTATGTCAGGAGTTTGAGATGTGAAAACTTGGGAAATCTAAAAATCCTGGATGGTCACGTTGGAGCTCTCAACATTGTAGCATCTGTTGTGAATGGCCTAAAAAAGACGAAGAAAGTGTGGAGACGGATGTGAAACTCTCTCTCTCTCTCTCTCTCTCTTTGTGGAGGGCCGCAGCTAGGCAAAAATGGAGCTCGTTGGGATCAAGGGTGGAGGACATGCAATGGTAGAGGAGTAGGTGGCTCAGCAAGCGCTTGGGGCGAGTGGGACATGTATTGGATCGAGACTCTTAGCGTCCTGGCTAGCAGAGGATTGAGGTTGTGTCAGGGTGTGGGGCTCGTGGCGGATCATCTATTTGGCAAGCAGGGGTGTTGATAGAGGAGACTACATGAAGCCTATTGCAGCAACATTTGAGAAGTTGTACATGAAGTAAGGGGTGGCTTGTGTTGATGATTGAGTTGGGGGGGGGGGGGGGGCGAGGGGCACATGCTCTATCAAGCGACAAGGCCAATCAATGGCTCTCTCTCTCTCTCTCTCTCAAACAAAATTAGACACACACACACACATACACTCCTCAGCAAGATTGAATGGGATTCGCCATCTCTCTCTCTCTCTCTCTCTCTCTCTCTCTCTCTCTCTCACACACACACACACACACACACACACACACACACACACACACGTGTACATGTTTGAGGCGTACCAACTTATCTACACATGGCATAGCTCATTGCTCTTTATTTTCCCAAGCTGCGAAGTAGAGCGACCCTTTACAAAAACAAAAGTAATCACCCTTGAAAATTGATGGCCTTGCCAAAGAGTTTAAATAATATAAATATATATATATATAATAGTAAGTATTGTGACTTTTTGACAAAACTGAGAAGTGAAAACTAAGTATTTTCATTTGTTACTACTACACTTTTCAAAACTAAGTCCTTTCATTTTCTCCCATCACATTACTTGCTCCTTACCTTCACTTTTACATTTCAAACCAAATGACTTCTGACTTACCATTCACTTTTACATTTCAAATCAAATGTTTCTTAAGGCTCTTGAAATGAAGGAGAGAGTGACACATAGATGCCCTCTCCTTCCTTGAAAATTTTAAGCTCAATTTTAAGTATAGAAGTTGGATAAACTTGGAATCACAAGTTCATGTGCTCACCATACTTTAAGCAAGGTTTCTTTGTTTAAATGGGAAAATTTAAAGATTAGTTTTCTTTTGAACAGGGTTATAAGCTCTAGATGACAACTCTAGATCCATTGACACTAGTTCTTTAATTGGACATTCAAGTGTAGTGAGACACTTTACTGTCCTATTTTCCTACCAAATTTTGGTAAATTTTTTTGTGAGACTAGAAACAAGAATTTTGCACTTTACTTCTACATAGATTGAATATGAGGCAAAACTTAAAGGGGATTGTTTTCCATGTCAAAATATAAGCTTCTTTAGCAGAGTAAGTGTAAGTTTTTAGTTAAAATTTGAAGTTTTTATGTCAAAAATATCATGAAATGCTTGTAACCTATTTGATAATTGATGTTTTTTGCTATGGTAAATGTAATTTGTTAGAAATTAAGATTCCAAAAACAATGTACTACCCTTGAAAGACTAATCTCTCAGCCACTTGTTAGCTATAATCAAAGCAGTGTAACTAGAAGGATGCTGACGAAGAGAAAAATGTTGGCCTTCCAAAGATCCCTCCCTGAAACTAGAGTAGTTTTAATGCAGTTTGACAATTGCAAATGCCTCTAAAGGTCAAAACCAAGAGACTACATACTTTTTGGGATCCCTCATTGAAACCATGCAGCTTGAATCTAATTATCTTGAAACTTTTAATGTGCAAAATATTTTCAAAATCTTCTCAAAAACATTGAAAACAAAAGTTTTGGACGGCCCAAGTGTGTTCAATGCATCTTAACAAGTCTTATTTATTTGTAGAAAATATTTTGAGGTCTTTAAACATTTCAATGCATAGGTCTCAAGAATCAAAATAATTTTTTTTGCTAATGCGTAGTCTTGAATTTTTACTATAATCCAATAACCGTAGCTTTCTAAAGCATGGTTACTTGTTACCTTAATTGTTCAATGGATAGAATAAACAATGTACCACATTAGAAAAGTCACAAATGCACAAAAGAAGTTACACAAATTCTAATCATTATATACACTCTTAGACTAATTTGTTTGCACACAAAGCTTGGAAATGTCCAATGAACAAGTCACAAATTATCACTCTCAATTTTCTACAAGGTACAATGACTATTTTGGGGGCATTGGTTTCCTCAAAACATCTATCTATCGTAGCCTTTGGTGGGTCCTCTTTATGAGTGTGGTGCTTTATGATACCAACATCAAAGTTGAAAACTCATATTTTTTAATGAGCCTCTAGCTTACATAATGAAACTTCTTAAGAAAATTTCCTAAGATACCTTTGCTATTGCAAGTAGTATATGAATTTAATTGTCAAAAAGGGACACTTAAGTGTCTTGTTGTGGTACCAAACTAGTGTTATCAAGAATATCAATGACACTAACCTTTCTAGAAGAGGCATAAAGCTTAATTAGCTCCATCAAAGCTTGTTCTTACTAGAATCTTAATCAATTTCTTGTACATCTCTAGCCTTCGATTCTCTATTTTGAGACTTCTATATGTCATCCAATCTTGAGCTAGTATAGTCTATTTAGATCTCTACTCTTACATACCTCTAATAAAGCACTTAGCTACTCAAAATCTTGTCTAGTAGCTCCAATGATCTAGGGCTAGAAATTAGATGCTCCCATTTAGATGGATAAGGTGGATCTATAACCATGGAATGCACTTTCGACTTTGTGGCTTTTGTACGTGTTCACTCTTCTTCACGGCAGTTTAGAGCTTGATGTCTATAGATCTCTTTGGCATTCCATAAAATTTTGATTGCTCTTTGTTGAATTTACATTATCTTCTTGTGTTTTGTGAACTTCTTGAGCATGTTTATTGCTAGAGCCACTTGTTCACTCTATCTGCTAATATAGCAGCCATCTCCTTTTCCTTCTTATCCAGATTCTTAGATTAAAGTGACCTTACGCTTATTGAAAACTTTGTAAGGAACTCTATGTTGATATGGTATAATAATTTAGGTTGATATTGTAACTAGTTTAGGCCACGTTTGGCTTCAAACATCAAGTCTAGTGATACATTGAAGAATATTTTTCATTTTTACCTATCATTGAGGGGTTGCACTTGCTAAGCTACATATGGCTCCTCATAACGCGAGGTGCGCATGAGCGACTATAGCAATTGTCAAGTTCCTCATAGTAAGGCATTATTGGTACAAAATCATGGTGTTCTATACATTTGACACATTTGTACATATCTAGCAGTTGCTTAAGCCTCTCCTTGTAAGGTAAGTGTTAGATGCCTAGCTAATTGGAACTCTTTCTGGATATAATATAATAATTTAGGTTGATATTGTACCTAGTTTAGGCCACGTTTGGCTTCAAACATCAAGTCTAGTGATACATTGAATAATATTTTTCATTTCTACATGTCATTGAGGGGTTGCACTTGCTAAGCATATAGAAGGATCTACATATGGCTCCTCATAACCCGAGGTGCACATGAGCGACTATAGCAATTCTCAAGTTCCTCATATTAAGGCATATTTGGTACAAAATCATGGTGTTCTATATATTTGACACATTGTGTACATATCTAAGCAGTTGCTTAAGCCTCTCCTTGTAAGGTATGTGTTAGATATAATATAATAATTTCGGTTGATATTGTACCTAGTTTAGGCCATGTTTGGCTTCAAACATCAAGTCCAGTGATACATTGAATAATATTTTTCATTTCTACATGTCATTGAGGGGTTGCACTTGCTAAGCATATAGAAGGATCTACATATGGCTCCTCATAACCCGAGGTGCACATGAGCGACTATAGCAATTGTCAAGTTCCTCATAGTAAGGCATTATTGGTACAAAATCATGGTGTTCTATATATTTGACACATTGTGTACATATCTAGCAGTTGCGTAAGCCTCTCCTTGTAAGGTATGTGTTAGATGCCTAGATAATTGGAACTCTTTGTGGATATAATATAATAATTTAGGTTGATATCGTAACTAGTTTAGGACACGTTTGGCTTCAAACATCAAGTCTAGTGATACATTGAATAATATTTTTCATTTCTACATGTCATTGAGGGGTTTCACTTGCTAAGCATATAGAAGGATCTAGATATGGCTCCTCATAACCCGAGGTGCACATGAGCGACTATAGCAATTGTCAAGTTTCTCATAGTAAGGCATTATTGGTACAAAATCATGGTGTTCTATATATTTGACACATTGTGTACATATCTAGCAATTGCTTAAGCCTCTCCTTGTAAGGTATGTGTTAGATTCCTAGCTAATTGGAACATTATTTTTTATCAATTCAAGTGAAACCTTGTAATTCACTTCAGTTATGGAATGAAATTCCCATCTAGTCCAATATTTTTGTATCAAAGCCATTAATTTGGAGATGTATTATAGGTAAATGGGGGCCAAGAACTTCTAACTTGTAGTTACATTTTGATTGGATGTGGTCATTAGCCCTAGGTATCTTTTGTAAAACAAAACCTAAGTTTTAAATAATGAAAGTGAGAATACAAGTGTTGCTCGTAATAGTGTCTTCCTTCTTCCTTCTCTTGCTCGTATCTCCATTGTGTGGTAATGCATTTCTATTATGATAATTGCTACATGTTCATAAGTGAAAGCTCTTTTGTTCAATGTAAGTTTCTTGCGATAATTTGTCATTTTAAGTACATCTATCTACATGCTATTTTCACCCATATTGCATAAAATACCCCCCCACTAAAAATGCATTGTTGTTGTTAGGTGCGATTTTACCAAAGTAACAAATTGAGGATTTGAAATTGAAGGGACGGAATGGTCTATTTTTATGGTCAATTTGAATTCATCCTGAGGCATGTAGCTATCACAAATCATCGCTTGATGCTTGCAAAAAAGTAGACTAGTTATCACTTTAATCAAAACCTTGTAATTCACTTGGATTATTGAATGAAATTCCCACCTAGTCCAATATTTCCATATAAAATCCATTCATTTGGAGATGTATCATAGGTATATGGGGCCAAGAACATCCACCTTGTAGTTCTATTTTGATTGGATGTGGTCATTAGCCAATTTTTTTGTAAAAAGAAACCTGAGTTTTGATTAATGAAAGCGGGCATACAGATAGTCTCTTCTTTCTTGGTTCTCTTGGTCATATCTCCCTTGAATGGTGTTTCACTTCTATTGTGAGGATTGCTACATGCTCACAAGTGAAAGCTCTTTTTTTCTTGATGTAAGTTTCTTGCGGTAATTTGTGATTTTAAGTACCTTTGTCTAGATGCTCTTTTTACCCATATTGCACAAAATACAAGAAAAAATTAAGTTTTGAGAATAGAAGTAGATAGAGCATGCATAGACAAAGCTTCATGTGTCAAAACTGCCCTGCTAAAAATAAGTTGCTACTGCTATGTACGATTTTACCAAAGTAATAAAACAAGGATTTGACATCATAGGGACATCTAATATGGCATGGTCTATTTATGTGATCGATTTAAATTCTTTATGAGTTACGTAGCTATCAAAAATCATCACTTGATGCTTGCAAAAAATTAGACTAGTTTTTTACATTTGACATACACTCATTAGGACCAAAAACGGCTAGAAAAGGGTTGTTTGTTAATCTAAGGATTAAAGAATAGTCCAATAGTCATTTGACACGTACACAAAAGTATGGCACTCTTGTCTCCTCTAACTTCGGTTTTCGTGGTCCTATTTTGATGGAGAGAGGCTAAATGTCTTGATCATAAGGCTGAAACTGCTATATTTAGGTGCTTTCGGTGAGTAAGATCATTAAATTTGCAGCCCAAAGTAATGAAGTCTCATCTTTTATTCTATTTTATATTTCACAAAATTGTTGTCAAAAGATACAAAATCTATGTGAGAAGGCTCTAAAAACAAGGCTATTAATGACAAATCACCTAAGTATTTCAAATGTATACCTTTTCACTTTCCCTCTATTTTGTGAGAGGTTTGTCTTTCCGTCTCTCTATTTTCTTACTTTCTTTTCTAATCTCTAAGTTTCCATGGCGTCTTCTGCACGTCGCCCTTCACATAACATAACCTCTTGTGACTTTCATAACGTTAGAGATTATGATATTTGGAAACCCATATCTTTTCATGTGAATGACTGGGTTAGAATGCTTCCTTCATGCAAAGGTGTACACAGAGTGAAGAGAATTAAACGTGATAAAGTAAAAAACCATTGGAAAGGTCGTGTTCTTGGTTTCAAAGTGATCGACAATGGCTGGCTAGCTAAGGTTCAACATGTGTACATGGCCAAGGATATGGTGTTAGACTTGGATGAACATCCCACACTGCATTCTTACTGTAAGTTAAAAAAAAAACTTTTATTTGTACAATAAATTTTTCATTCTCCCATTGTTTTTTCTCATTTTTTGATTTCATTTTAGATATATTTCCTTCAACAACTGTGGAATGGTAGCCGGTGGAGAGTCTAAGTGGGATGTTCAAAGCAATGCATAAAGGGATTGCAGATGCTATGTATGCTGACAAGCCACCTTCTTTTTACAAAACAATGGATATGTTTGTCTATTTTGCAGAATATAAAGTTCCATCATGAGAAGGTGCATATGGAGAACTACATCAGTCACCCATTCGCACCATAAGTTCACTTGACTGGGAAGCTCCTGATGCATGTACTATGTCAAGCTTTAAATCCAAGATCAAAGGAGACATCCTTAAAGCTATGTCACCCAGCAGGATATCAAGAAGGATTAAAGTTCAATGGTTTTTGCCTATACATGTCTTTGTGGCATGTTTCAAAACAATGGACTTGCAGAGGACAAAGACGATGTGTCTTAATAGAAGACTTTCTATGACTATACTAGATAATGTACTTGGAGACGGTGATGGAGCAAAAGATGCCTGCGCACACTCACACACCTAGACAACTCAACACAACAAAAGGAATTTACTTAAATTCCTCACCTCACTCACCACCATCAAAATCTCCCTGAAAATTCTACCCACAAGCTCAATTCAAACTCCAAACGTCTCGACCTACAAGCCCTTGCCTGCTCGCAGACACTACAAGGTGAGTCGAGGTGATCAACACCTGAAATCACGCTTGATGGTGACCAAAATATACAAGAAAAACCATCAAAAACCCAAAAACTCCAGCCACAAAAGTCCACTCTCAAACCATTGCAAAGCCTTCACCAAACTCCACTTTGTTGGACTCTTTGTAGTAGCGCCAACCCGAATGGCACCGATACAGGGCTACATAGTCTTGCAGAAATCCGCACCTTCTTCCCTCAGTTCCTTGCACACACACATCCATGGAAACCTTAGAACATCCATAAACTCTCCCAAGTGCAAAATTGAAGAGAGAAATCTCTCATTCACTCCTCCACACACTCAAAAACAGGACGCGAACGCGACGGGACTGCACTAGACCACCTGTAGGAACCCTGCTCCCTCCCACACACAGAGGGGTGAAAGTGTTGATATTTCTCTTCAAACGTTCTCCCTCAGTCTGGACCATCACGGCACCATGAGTGATGTGGCAATTTGAAGCCATTTCACACCTTTTTTGACCATTTTTGGCCCAATTTTGATCCATTTTGACCCCCAGCGGGCATTTTTTCGCGGAAAAAACCCCAAACGGACTCCAAAATTCACCAAATTTTCTACGCTTGATCCTCAGTACCCAAAGCACTCTGCCACATCCCCACATTTTATTTTTGGCCACTTCTAGGGCGGTGCACACTGTTAGGAAATAAGACGTAGCTAAATAGATAATTGAGTAGATTACTTAATGGAGAGAGACAGATTTATATACACGAGATTATAGAGTAGAGAGAGAGAGAGAGAGAGAGAGAGAGAGAGAGAGAGAGAGAGAGTACACACGATATACGTGGTTCACCCAATGTGGGCTACGTCCACGGAAAATCAGCCACTCAATGGCTTTAGTACTTAAAAACAAGAAGTAGTTTATAAAGGGATTATACCCTTAATGGAGCTCCCGCCTTGCTTCACTCTCACCACCTCACACTCACCTTGTTGCATCAACTTCACACTATGAAATGTGTGTAGAAATGGCCTCCTTTTATAGGCCAAAAGGGCTGCCCTCTCTTATGAGAGACAGCCATGTGTAGCCGCCCTTGTGCGAATAAGTCCAAATCGGACCCTCCAATCCGCCCATGTGTGGCCGCCCTTGAGAAGACAAGTCCGCTTTTGAATTCGGCCACTGGCCATTGACTTCCGACCATCGGCCATCGGCCATTGACTACCGGCCACCGGCCAACCGACCGGTTGTTTTCTGACCACTTTGCGGCCGTCGTCCGGCTATAATATTCCGGAGAACAAAAGTCTCGGGGGCCTCCGCCCCCGAGGCCTTTAAAGTTGCCCCTGATTCTTGTCCGTGAAAATTTTGGTTTCCGGTGAGTGATTTTCCTTCACGCACGATGGCTTCTCCTCATAATGGGGGCCTTACAAATGTGCGCTTTTACCACAGAAAATTACAAGGGTAAATCAGGCTCCATACTTAACAATCTCCCACTTGGAGACTGATCTCCAAACCAAACCTGTGACTGCTTTCCATTCTAGCTTCTTATCCTTGAATGCCGATTGAAGATGAGCAAAAGCTCAACTTCTCCTTGTTGACCACCTTTGTAAACATGTCTGCAGGATTTTCACTTGTATGCACCTTTCCTAGCTTTAGTTGTCCGTCTTCCAAAAGAGTGCGTATGAAGTGATATCTCACCTCAATGTGCTTTGTCCTTGAATGAAAGGCTGAGTTCTTCACAAGATGGATAGCGCTTTGGCTATCACTGTACAAGACACAATTGTCTTGTTTGAATCCAAGCTCTTCTAAGAATCTGTGAAGCCACAGAATTTCTTTGCTTGCCTCCATCATTGCTACATACTCTGCTTCCGTGGTAGAAAGTGAAACCACTTTCTGCAGCTTTGAAGCCTAGCTTACTGCTGTGCCTCCAACCGTGAACACATAACCAGTAGTGCTCCTTCGAGTATCTTTGTCACCTGCCATATCTGCATCAGCATACCCTTCTAGAAAAATATCAATTCCTCCAAAATACAAAGCATTTGTTCTTGTCCCTTTTAGATACCTAAGTATCCACTTCACAGCTTGCCAATGCTCTTTACCTGGGTTGTCCATGAACCTACTCACAACTCCCACTGCATGTGCAATGTCTGGCCTTGTCCAGACCATAGCATACATTAGAGAACCTACCGCTGCAGCATATGGAACTTTAGACATATAGGCTATCTCCTCTTGTGTCTTTGGACACATATCCTTCGTTAGTTTAAAATGACCAGCCAAAGGTGTAGAAACTGGTTTTACATTTTGCATTGCAAACCTTTCTAGTACCTTCTTGATGTAATCTTCTTGAGATAGCTTTATTGTCTTCTTCGTCCTGTCCCTTGATATTTTCATACCAAGTATCCTCTTTGCAGCACCTAAATCTTTCATTGAAAAAGATTTGGACAGCTCCTCTTTTAGGTCTTTGATGTCCTGCATGTTAGCACTTGCAATCAACATGTCATCAACATACAACATTAGGATGATGAATTTCCCATCTCCCAAATTCTCCGTGTAGACGTAGTGATCCGAGTTGCATCTTGTGAATCCATGATCCAACATCCATCGATCAAACTTCAAGTACCATTGTCTTGATGCTTGCTTTCAACCATACAAGCTCTTCTTTAATCTGAAAACCATTTTCTCCTTACCTTTTACTTCATACCCCTTTGGTTGAAGCATGTAGATTTCCTCCTCTAAGTCACCGTGAGGGAATGCCGTATTTACATCCATTTGCTCGAGATTTAGATCATGAGCAGCCACAAGGCTTAAGACAAGCCTAATTGAGTTCATTTTTACAACAGGAGAAAATATTTCATTGAAGTCAATACCTTTCTTTTGAAAAAAATCTTTTACCACAAGCCTAGACTTGTACCTTTTCTTCCCACCTTCTTCTTCGTTTAGCTTGTACACCCATTTGTTTTGAAGTGCCCGCTTACCTTTAGGCAACTCAACATACGCCCACGTTTGGTTGCGATGTAGTGAGTCCATCTCCACTTGCATGCTCTTCGTCCATTCTTCTTTGGATTCATGTTGCATAGCTTCTTCATATGATTCCGGCTCTCCAGAATCTGAGATCAAGAGATGGTTGAAGGAAGGAACAAACCTTTCTGGAGGTCTACTTGCTCTTGTAGATCTTCGGGGAATAGGTTGAGGCTCCTCATTTGGTTGACGTTGTTGCACATTGTCACCGTTTGCAGTCCTTGAGTCTTCACCGTCCTCAAGCTCCATGTATTCTTTTGTTTGTTTTCTTTCCAAGTAATCTTTGTACATATTTTGTTCGTTAAAAATTACATCCCTACTCCTTAAGATTTTACCATCTTCAGGATTCCATAGGCGATACCCAAAGTCTCCTTCTCCATAGCCAATGAAGAAACACTTTTTGGACTTTGCATCTAACTTTGATCTTAGGCTTCTATCTATGTGCATGAAAGCCTCACACCCAAACACTTTGAGAAATGCATAATTCACCGGTTTACCTGTCCATGCCTCTTATGGAACTCCCCCATCCAATGCCGTTGAGGGTGACTGATTGATTAAGTACACAGACGTACTTACAGCTTCCACCCAAAGCTCAAGCGGTAGGTCTGCATGTAGCCGCATGCTTCGTGCTCGTTCCATGATTGTCCTGTTCATCCTTTCCGAAATCCCATTTTGTTGAGGTGTCCTTGGGGTTGTCCTTTGCCTCCGAATGCCATTGCTAGCACAAAAGCTTGGCTGCAATATTCGCCTCCATTGTCGGATCTGAGGCATTTAACCTTGGTACCTGTTTCATTCTCCACAAAGGCTTTCCACCTTTGGAATATGGAAAATACATCGGATTTATTCTTCATGACATAAACCCATGTTTTTCTAGTGGCATCGTCTATGAATGTTACATAGTACAATGAGCCACCAAGTGATGGTGTACTTGCAGGACCCCAAACATCAGAATGAACCAACTCAAGTTTTTTATTTTTTCTTTCATTTCCTGATTTTTGAAATTTTACCCTCTTTTGTTTACCATAAACACAATCTTCACAGAACTCTAAGTCCACTTCTTTCAAACCTGGTAGAAGCTTCTTTGTTTGAAGGATTTGCATTCCTTTGGCACTCATATGTCCAAGTCGGTAGTGCCACACCGCACTGTCAACTTCTGTAGTTGTTGCACAAGCTGAAGGTTGCGTTCTAACAGTACACAAGTAAAGTGTACCGACTTTTTCACCCTTGGAAACCACCAAAGATCCCTTTGAGATCTTCCACCGTTTTTTTCCGAATGCAATGTTGTGACCTTCATCGTCCAATTGTCCTGTAGAGATCAAATTTTTGCGAAGAGAAGGAACATGCCTAACATCTTTAAGCTTCCATTCATTTCCGTTAGCAGTTTTGACAAAAACTGTACCTTTGCCGACAATCTCACAAGCTTCATCATCTCCCAAGTATACATACCCAAAATTACCTTTGGTGTAGTCTTGGAAATGTTGCTTGTGTGGTGTCGCATGGAATGAAGCCCCGGAATCTACTATACAGGAATTAGACACATTGTCTAATGAGAGAATTAGAGCATCTTGCTCTACTTTACCTGCCACATTGGCCTCCGATGTTGGCTTGTTTTCTTGAGACTCTGTCTCCTTCTTCTTCTTGGACCAGCAATCCTTCTTGACGTGGCCCTTCTTGCCGTAGTTCCAACATTCAAGAACTGACTTTGTGCGTGACCCTTTTGGTTTTTGAACCTCTCCTTAAGCCTTCCTCTTGTTTCCACTGATAGTGCAGCACTTGATGATTCTCCTCTGCTTCTCCTTCGCATTTCCTCGCTTAGGAGAACACCCACAACATCATCAAACTTAAGAGTATTTGTGCCAGAGATAGAATTACTTACAGCCATCACAAGGCTGTCCCAACTATCCGGTAGAGATGATAGTATAAGGAGAGCTCGCACTTCGTCATCAAAATTGATTTTCACTGATCGAAGTTGACTTATGTTTGTGTTAAAGTCATTTAGGTGTTCTGCAACTGAACCATTCTCTGCCATCTTTAGATTGAACAAGCGCTTCATAAGAAATACCTTATTGGATGCCGATGGTTTCTCGTAGAAGTCGTCAAGTGACTTCATCAAGTCCTCCGTGGTCTTCATCTCCGAAACATTGAAGGCCACCGTTGACACCAAGCTTAACCGGATTGTTCCCAGTGCCTTTCGATCAAGGACAATCCATGCTTCATCTGCCATTGTTGCGGGCTTCTTCGCAAGACCGCCTAGTGGAAAATAGAGGTCCTTCTGGTAGAGATAGTCTTCAATCTGCATCTTCCAATGTTGGTAGTTTTTGCCGTTGAACTTATCAATCTTGAGCTTCCCTTCCTTCGCCATAACTCCCAGTCAATTCAAGGAATCCTTTCCTTGAGATAATTTAGCTACGAGCAAACCTTGCTCTGATACCAGTTGTTAGGAAATAAGACGTAGCTAAATAGATAATTGAGTAGAGAGAGAGAGAGAGAGAGAGACAGATTTATATACACGAGATTATAGAGTAGAGAGAGAGAGAGAGAGAGAGAGAGAGAGAGTACACACGATATACGTGGTTCACCCAATGTGGGCTACGTCCACGGGAAAGTAGCCACTCAATGGCTTTAGTACTTGAAAACAAGAAGTAGTTTACAAAGGGATTATACCCTTAATGGAGCTCCCGCCTTGCTTCACTCTCACCACCTCACACTCACCTTGTTGCATCAACTTCACATTATGAAATGTGTGTAGAAATAGCCTCCTTTTATAGGCCAAAAGGGCTGCCCTCTCTTATGAGAGACAGCCATGTGTAGCCGCCCTTGTGCAAATAAGTCCAAATCGGACCCTCCAATCCGCCCATGTGTGGCCGCCCTTGAGAAGACAAGTCCGCTTTTGAATTCAGCCACCAACCATTGAATTCGGCCATTGACTTCCGACCACCGGCCATCGGCCATTGACTACCGGCCACCGACCAACCGACCGGTTGTTTTCCGACCACTTTCCGGCCGCCGTCCGGCCATAATATTCCGGTGAAAAAGAATATTCCGGAGAAAAAAAAAGTCTCGCGGGCCTCCACCCCCGAGGCCTTTAAAGTTGCCCCTGATTCTTGTCCGTGAAAATTTTGGTTTCCGATGAGTGATTTTCCTTCATGCACGATGGCTTCTCCTCATAATGGGGGCCTTACAAATGTGCGCTTTTACCACAGAAAATTACAAGGGTAAATCAGGCTCCATACTTAACACACGCATCACTGTAGATCGGGCACCGTAAATAGACAGTTACTACATGTTCCAAACTTCTTGAGCGGGATGAGAGTACCCACACTTGTTTTCTGCATTATTTACATTCTAGAAAGCTCAAACACATTATCTAGAGCCAAAATAAGCCACCTAGAACCATATCCAAGGCCCCAATACCCTATTCGGGCATGTACATGTGCTCGAATGGTGGCATGCGAACTTGACTATTCACAATGTGTACACGTTGTATCTTTTTTAGAACTTGAAACCACTTTGCAAAGCTCCCAAATGCATGTATTTACATCATTTTGTACATATGACCATGCATATAAACGCTACTTTGTACACGCCAAAAGCGGTCTATCATCATTGCCCACCCTCTAGGTAGAGCATTTATGCTTAACCAAGGGACTATTAGCATCTGGAACCACATCCCTCACAACATATTTCTTCAATAGATACCCATTTGTTTTGTAGCACAAATGTTCCCCAGACAATTTTTCCAACTCATATGTGCCAGTAGGAAATACATGCTTCACTCTGTATGGACCCAACCATCTGTCCCTCAACTTCTTTTGAAAAGTAAAATCCAAGCGAGAATCATACTTCATCACCTGATCTCCCTCTTTGATCTCTTTCTCTGGTAGCCTCTTATTCATTTTCTCCATCCTTGTCTCTACTTGTTGAAGATAATAATGACTGGCTTTCTCTCTACTCGTTCGCAACAACTCTAGAGAAAGAATTCTTTCTTGTAGCTTGTCATTATGCTCACCTTGCATTCTTCACAACAACTTCAAGGCATCCAACTGCACTTGTATCGGCATAAGAGCTTCTTTTGCATAAACAATCTCATATGATGTAAACTGTGTTGACACTCTATACGCAATTCTATAAGCCCCCAAACACTTTTCCAAGTCCAAGTCCCACTCTTTAGGATGCTCTCTAGCATACTTTGATAGCTTCTTCACAATTTGACCATTGCAGTTCTCAACCAATCCATTGCATTGTGGGTAGTAAGGAGAAGAATTCCTATGCTAAATTTCCAATCTCTCCATAAGAGCAGCAACAAGTTTTCCCCTAAACCCTGGTCCACGATCAAAAATGATAACCATAGGAGCTCCAAACCTGCAACACACCTATTAATATGAAAAAGAGGCCACTCTTCCTGCTATTACATCTTTTATTGCTCTTGCCTCCACCCATTTTGTCAAATAGTCCATAGCCACAAGGATATACCTTTTGCCATTGTTGGTCCTCGGCATTGGACCTACAAAATCTACTCCCCATTTTGCAAATGCATCAAAAGACATTATAGCTTTTTGAGGCTCAGCCAAAAGCTTTTGAGTTGCAAACACTTGGCATTCATGGGATGACTTGCACTGAAAATAAGCATCTCTCATCATAGAGGGCCAACAGTAACATGCTCTCAAAACACGAAAGACAACCTGATCCTTGCCTTGATGGCCTGTTTCTTCATGGCAGTGCTCCAAAATCAAGCCTATCTCTTCTTTGTACGGCACTTTTCTCAAAATGCTATCCTTGCCATAAAGCATGAGATCCTCACCTACCAATGTGTAGTTTCTTGCTTTTGCAACTATTCTCTTACGCCGAACCTTTGACATGCCCTCTGGACATTTCTCTTTTCTAAGAAATACTTCTACATATTACAATGATTCTCTTCCTACATACAAGGCTTCCTTGACCTTTAAAGGAGCTACCAAGGAATCCAACTTGTCCCTAGACAACTCGTTAGCTTCTTTATTCTGCTCACGAGGAACATGTTTAAACTGTATCTTCTCAAACTCATGCAAAAGCTTCTTGATGCCATAAAACCGCTTCTTCAAATTGTCTTTCTTAACATTCCACAAACCAAGCAACTGATTCATGACTAGCAACGCATCCCGTTTTGCAATGACCCTCTTCTATCCAAACACAACACACTGCTTCAACCCAAGGAAAAGCGTGAGATACTTGGCCTCACTTTGAAGACCTTTCCTGTATGCACCATCAAACATCATTGTATACGCATCTATAATATCTACTTCCTCTTCATGATCATCCTTGTCAACCCTTGGGTAAGATGGAAGCTCCCCCCCCCCCCCCCCCCCCCCCCCTTATGTACCACTATGTTTGCCAAGTGAGCTTTAACAGAATGATCCACTTTAAACTCAAACTCATACTCTTGAAGATCCAAAGTCCACTTTAAGATGCGCTTGCTAGGCTTCAAATGTTGTACTACATCAGGCAAAAGATTTGATTGGTGAGCACATAGAACTTTTGGGGCAATAGATAGGTCTTGAACCTTCAACAAGCAAGAACCAAGATGAATACCCACTGTTCCATTTTCGTGTAGGAGAACTCACTTACATTCTTCATTTTTCTCTCAAAATAGACTGGCTTGAAGTTCCTTCCCTGCTTTTGTAGGAGAACCGACCCAAAAGCTATTGACCCCACATTGATAGATACATAGAAAATCGATTGCAAGTCGGGAGGACTCACTATTGGTAAAGCACACAATACCTCCTTGATACCATCAAAAGCCTATTGCATGTCTTCATTCGACTCAAACCCTTGGACTCTTTGACTCAGTTTCTAGAGAGGATACACATACTAACATAGCATCCAAAAAAAACGTGACAAGTACCTGAGCTTATGCACAAATGATGCCAAATCCTTTGTGTTGCTGGGCGGATCCATAAGCAATAAAGCCTTAACTTTCTCTAGGTCAGCTTCTATTCCATTTTGGGAAACCACATGTCCCGCTATAACACCCAATGTCATCCATGAAAACACGAATGAACATACCCAAGTAGGGACCAAACACTCTATTCATCCATACTTGGAAGGTAGCATATGCATTAACAAACCCAAAAGGCATTCTTTTGTAGGCAAAACAACCCCAAGGAGTAATGAAGGTCGTCTTCAATCGATCTTCAATCGCTATCAAGATCTAAAAGTAGCCAGAAAATCCATCCATGATTGAGTAGCGTTCATGACCTGCAACCTGATTGAGGATGTCATCTAGGAAGGGTAGTGGATAATGATTTCTTTTTGTGGCAGCATTCAAAGGTTTGAAATCGGCACATATCCTAAATCTTCCGTCCTTCTTGGGCACAATAACAACTAGAGAGACCCATTCGGACTCCTCCACTCAAAAGATGAAATCTGCTTCCAAAAGCTTTGTCACCTCTTCATGAAGTGCCTTCTCATGAATGACTCCCAACCCCTTAAGCTTTTGAACCTTTGGCTTGGCACCTTTTTTTAGATTGATTCTATACTCGACTCCTTTAGCTCCTTGCAACTCTGTATATTCAGTGGCGAATAGCTTTGGAAATTCCTTGAACATGTCTTCATACTCCTTTTTTTCTTTCTCTGTCAAGTCCTCTCCTAGCATGCTCCTTGCGTTTACTTTGGCAGGCTCTACAACTGCTTTTGGAATATCCTTCTCCTCCTTGACCTTCACATCATGCACCAATGCTTCCTTTTTAACACTTATCTCAAAAATAACAGGACATAATTGCATGAAGCCTTCCTCTACACTTTCTTTTGATGATGTAGATGAAGCATCACTATCGTATGATGTGGTTTTTATCAAATCTGTATCTTGCATCTCCACTAGGTGATGTGTACGGCTCTCATGTGTCTTCATGTTGTAGACAATGGTTCTTCCTTTCTCTTTGTTGGGGATGGTGATCAAGCTCGTGCCCCAATCCTGCTTAGCACCAAGGGTTACAAGCCATGGCCTCCCTAAAATGATCGGATAAGCATTCTCACCCGCTTGCATCACGTAGCAATCAACCAAGCACTCAATCCCCAAGACTTTTATCTTCACATCTTCAGCTATTCTAAGACACCTTGCCTTTTTTTGTTTGGCCATCCTCATATGGATCAAAGCATTCGCTGACATCTTAACGCATGCTTCCTTCATGATAGCCTCGGTTATGACACACACTTGGGCACAACCATCCACATATGCTTGCACTTCCGTCTTCTTTCCCAGCATAGCTTCAACTATTGGCCCCATATCCACTGGGTGACCAACCCTCAAAGATCACACCATCCTTTGATGCTTTTCCTTCTTGGAAGGAAGCCGCGTACTCACACACTTGGTCCACTTCCTCCTCAATTTAGCATTCAAATCCACCAACTGACCAAAAGATATATTTGCCTTTTGATTTCATATGTCGTCGACAATATCATAGTCTTCAACACCTTGGCCAAGGAGGTAGTCCTTTGGGCCAATTTTCCTTCTTCGCGGCCTCTTGCTACTTTCTGGTTTGTCTTCTACCTTAGCCTTTCCTTTCCTTGCTCTTGTTTCCCTCTCTTCTTTTGTCTCTTTCTCCCTATCATGCCTAGCTCTCTTATTGGTCAAAACATCCACATCTTGATGCTCAAGGGTAATGATGTTAATAGCTCTGCCTTCTCCATTTCCAGGAAACGGTTGTGGTTGTTGTTGTGGCGGCGGTGCTTCTAGTGCCCGCTCTTGATGGTTTTCTTCTATTCTTTCTTGACCACGTCCATATAGGGGGTATATACCTCCTCTCTCTCTTGGTGGTTCAGGACAATCAGGGGCGTAGTGACCCTCTTCATCACAATTGTAGCATCTTCCTTGTAGCCTCCGTCCCCTACCTCTCCCAGCTAGCCGCTCCTCTCTTTGGTTCCTGTTCATTATGTTAATTCTTAATTCTTGCAACTGACTGGCAAGATCATGCAAAACCCGGGCCGTAACGGGATCTGGACCATGAATCACTCGCTCCACTCTATCATCCGTTGTCACAGGGACCATTGGTTGCACCACAACTGGCTCAGCATGTGTCATGCCTTGCCACCCACCTTCTCTTGATCTTCTTGCTCTTGGCCTCGGCAATTTCCACAGCTCGCTCAAATGTAGAAGGCTCATCTTGATCGACCTTCTCCCTTACACTTGGATGGAGACAATCCATAAACTGACGCACTTTAAAAAAATCCCTTGGAGGTACTTGAAATGCCGCCTCTAATTGAACCCAAAGTCCATTGAATTGTTGCAAAAACTCTTAAAGTTAGCATGAACAGCTTGTTACAAACCGCTCAATTTTGTTGTCGCTTCTATTGCGGTTAGTTTCTTTCCAAACCTGTCAAAAATTGCCAGCTTTACCTGCTCCCATGTTTGCTTTTTTTCTTCCTCTAAACCTTCAAACGACTCCCGAGCTTCTCCTTTGAGCACAAGAGGAAATACATGAAGCTTTGCTTCATCATTCACAATGTGCATACCAAGCGTATGCCACTCGAAGTCTGCAATCCAGTCCTTCACATCCTCCTTCCCTATGAACACTAGCCGACTATAAGCCATCTCTTTGGAGTCGCTTCTCCCTTGTGCGAGTAACTCCACAAAAGTTCAAGTCTTGTACCTCAACCAAACCACCACTTTTCTTCAATGAATCTTGAACTTGACAGCAAAACCGCTTCACCTGAGTGCACAACCGAAAAATTTCCTCTCCCTAGTGGGATCGCCAAAGGATGATGGAGCAAAAGATGTCGTGCACACACTCACACACCTAGACAACTCAACACAACACAAGGAATTTACTTACATTCCAACCCACACACACCACGACTCAAGAGCTTCCTGAAAATTCTACCCACAAGCTCAATTCAAACTCCAAACGCCTTGACCTACAAGCCCTTGCCTGCCCGTAGAGATTACAAGGTGAGTCGAGGTGATCAACACTTGAAATCACGCTTGATGGTGACCAAAATATACAAGAAGAACCATTAAAAACCCTAAAATGCCAGCCACAAAAGGCCACTCTCAAACTATTGCAAAGCCTTCACCAAACTCCACTCTGTTGGACTCTTTGGAGTAGCGCCAACCCTAATGGCACCGATACAGGGTCACATAGTCTTGCAGAAAGCCGCAGCTTCTTCTCTCAATTCCTTAAATACACACATCCATGGAAACCTAAGAACTTTCATAGACTCTCCCAAGTGCAAAATTGAAGAGAGAAAGCTCTCATTCACTCCTCCATACACTCGAAAATAGGACTGCACTAGACCACCTATAGGAACCCTCCTCCTCCCACACACAGAGGGGTGAAAGTGTTTATATTGCTCTTCAAAAGTTATCCCTCAGCTTGGACCATCACGGAATCGTGAGTGATGTGGCAATTTGAAGCCATTTCACACCCTTTTTAACCTTTTTTGGCCCAGTTTTGGCCAATTTTGACCCCCAACGGGCATTTTTCGCGGGAAAAACCCCAAACAGACTCCAAAATTCACCAAATTTTGTAATCTTGATCCTCGATACCCAAATCAATTTTCCACATCCCCACATTCTATTTTTGACCACTTCTAGGGCTGTGCACTCATCACCGCAGATCAGGCACAATAAATAGACAGTTACTGCATGTCCCAAACTTCTTGAGCAAGATGAGAGTTCCCACACTTGTCGCTTGCATTATTTACATTCTAGAAAGCTCAAACACATTCTCTAGAGCCAAAATAAGCCACCTAGAACCATATCCAAGGCCCCGATACCCTATACGGGCATGTACATGTGCTCGACTGCTGGCATGTGAACCTGACTATTCACAATGTGTACACATTGCATCTTTTTTAGAACTTGAAACCACTTTAACCTCTTGCATCACATGCCTTCCCCCAAAAAGAGTTGTATTTGAGCCACTTGCAAGGACTTGAAAAAACAAGTTCAATATTGTAACCATTGCATTTTGCAAATATAGTTGTCTTTTCTACCTTATTGTGATCATTTTTTATGTTGTTTTAAACTAACATTACACCATGATACACATTTAAGAATCAAATCGTTGGTATTAAGTATTTGAAGTACAAAATTGTGAACCACCAAAGGGTATATATGTTCATATGGACAAAATGAACAAAAGTGTACATAACTTTTGTGGAGTAATCAATCATGAAACTCCACTTTTCTTTTTGCCTGAGAGGATTCTACGTCCTCAGAGACCCTTTTTCTTTTGTGTTCCAGGAGGGAATGAATTCAGTTTAGGAGGGGGGGGGGGGGGGGGGGGGTGACTTGGGCTCCTCAGGGCTTGGCATAGGGGACTTGGCAGGGATTGGTGCTTTGGGCTCCTGAGGAGTGGTTGTCTTGGGTGACTTGGGAACCTTCTTTGGCAACAAGAATGGTAGCTTGAAAGGTGAGCTAGGTGCCTCTCCCTTATTGTTCTTAGCTGAACGATGCTTTTGAACCTTGAATTTCAGTGGTGAGTGGAATGGATGGCCCTTTGTATCTGATTTTCTTTTTGCAGGGCTCTTCTTCTTGGTGGGGCTCTTCCTCTTGACATGTGTCTTTTTGTAGGACTCTTCTTTGTATGGCTTTTCTTTGTAGGACTCTTCTTTGTATGTATTTTCTTTGTATGGATCTTCTTTGCAGGACTCTTCTTCTTGTGATCCCTTTCCTTTGCATCCAAACCCTTGGTGGCTCTACCTTTCTTTGGTGACAAAGGAGACTCTATTTCATCTGTAGTTGGTGCCACAAGAGAGTCTGGATCATTTGGGTTTATTGACCTTTCCAAAATCATAGAAACAGCCTTCTCTCTCACCCACGTGACCCAAGACTCTGGATATTCATGCAACTGCAAAAAATAGAAAAAAGAAAATAAAGGACATGAGTACATACATAGTTAAGAAGTCAAAAAAAATCAATGGCACATGAGATACACACTTAGTGAGTGTAATCATCCTGTACCTTGACTCAAGATATCTCCATGCATTGGCAAGTACCCTCCATCCACAAGATGTTGAGTCTGTTTATAAAAGCACTTTTTGATTGTAGTATGTGAAACCGTCTATATTGTAATCCTTATTTGTGGTAATCGAAGACCAACGATAAGTTTGGCAGCACTGTGAGAAGACATCAATCAAAAATCTAATAATAGAAAAAACTGGGCCATCAAGCATACATCTTACTTTATACTTACAGTTTACTTCTCCCATGGATACTTGGACAATGAATTCATAAATATAATATCTTTCTCCAAAATATTGAAGATAATAAGACTCCAATGTCCTCTACAAAAACATAACAATTAGCTAGGAATACCACAGAATATTATAATTTGTTAGGATTTAAGATTTACCCTTCAACATAGGGGCATAATATGTAATTGCAGC
Source organism: Adiantum capillus-veneris (assembly GCF_014529385.1). Classification (NCBI taxonomy): domain Eukaryota; kingdom Viridiplantae; phylum Streptophyta; class Polypodiopsida; order Polypodiales; family Pteridaceae; genus Adiantum; species Adiantum capillus-veneris. The sequence continues at coordinate 28,527,237 of NC_140946.1, forward strand.
TCAGCATGTCAAAATCTTTGAAAAAACTTGAAAGTCTTCCTTGCTTGTTAAATAGACACTGTGTCACTAGAGGATCAAGTATGGAAATTTGCATAGCTATAGCCTCTAAAAGATCTCTCATAAGACACCTGAAGTCAAAGAAAAAACATCCCCAATGAGGCCTTTGTAGGCGCACATGCACTAATTAGCAAAGGGGCAACGCATACCTGAAACTGATAAAGAGCATAGTGTCTCCAAGCTCAATGTTGGGGTTTACAAGCATACTTGTGTCTTGAGGGAATATGTCACAGTACACCTCGTTATCCCCACACATGGATACATCCACAACCATTTGGCCTATCACTTTTTCATAAAGGAGAGAGTTGGATGCTCTTAAAATTTATGCTTGCTCTGTAAGGATAGCATCCTTTGACATCATGTCTTGCTCCCTCTCAACCTCCTTGCCTGCTTTGATATGTTGGGCCTTTCTTGTCTCATATTGATGTGTAACATCTTCAATGACAACTCCTAAATTATTCTGCTGCCTGGAAGGGGGGATATTTAAAATTTGGAAGGCCCTAAGATCCTCACTAGGAATAAGCTCAAGAGCCTTATCGAACTTGTACATTAGCCTTAACACAAGCACAAAATCTTTGCTCATCAGTGTGACCCTGTGAGCAAATGCAGTTGCAATGTAGCTATCATTCATAAAGTCTATAAGGAAATCCTCAACAGTCTCTTGAAGGAACATCAAGGCTTGAGATTGCCACGTTATTGAAACAAAGGTTTTGATATTCATAATGCTCACAAAGTCTATCTGATATTTCTTTGACAACTCTCATGAAGGGTAGCTTTGGAATAAGAAGACAAGTAGACTTCTGTGCTTTCCTTATCTCCCTTAAGACATTTGACTTGATAATTCAATCTCTTCCTAGCAGTAGCCCTCTGACGAGGTTGTGTAGGTGGTTTCTCTTCTTTCTTCCCAACTAATTCTTATTGGTTGTCCTCGTCATCTTCCTTTGAATCTTTTGGAGCTTGGTATACTTTTCTTGTTGTTTGCTTTGTCCTTGCCATTTGATGGTCGGAAAGTGCTTTGTCCTTTTCCACAAAATTAGTCAAAACAAGTCCCATGGGAAGCTTAAGAGACTCCTAAAATATCTTGAACAATGCGATAAGAGGACCTTCCAAATTCTGTAAGAGCACTCTATTGCATCGTGAGGGAGGTTGTAGAAATACCGCAGGACGCGATAAGACGTCCTCCCAAAGTCTAGAAGTGCCCCCTATCACGTCGTGTGGAAACTATAAAAAATACGGCATGAAGCAATAGGAGGTCCTCCCACAGTCTGGATGTGCTCGCGATCGCGTCACCATGAGGGAACTTGAAGATAGAACGCGATAGTAGGTATTTTCAAAGGTGAAACTACCCTCTATTACGTTGATCGGGGAGGTTAGATGAAATATCACGAAAGAGCGTGTGCGGGTCGATGAGAAAAATGCAACATAAGATGAAAGAAGAGATGCAGAGGATGCTAGGTAAGAAACGACGGGAACATGTTGTTTGGTGGAGATGAAAAATGAACATGTGACATGAGCTTTTTATACATCCAACCACTCCGCACAATGTTCATTGAAATTTTGTCATGTGGCACATGTGCATGAGTGACATGTGTCAATAACAATCATTTTTGACTCCTTATATAAGCTTGATTTTTTTTATTTTTGGCGTGTTATTTTTAATTTGTGACGCACGATGTGAGAATCCTATAAACTTAAGCTTTCAAGCTCTCTAGTTCTCTCACTTCAACTCTATTTTAGAGCTCTCTCTCCTTATCCATCATGCTTGTCCTGCACAACATGAGGGTGGGTGTTTCCACAGTTCCCCTCATTGCACTATCGCTCTGTTTGGGTTTTATTGGCACGTTCTTAACCACCTACACGACACGATATCCGTAGCTAGCAGAGTGTGGCTCGTGCCTCTATCGCTCCATTTGGGTTTTGCTTCCACGGCCTAAGCCACTGCACGAAGCGATAGGAGTATATAGCAGGATCTTGGTCATGGCTCTATCGCTCCATTTTTCTCTTGCTTCCTTCAACTCTTTTCAACTGAATCATGAGTGAAGGTCGTGAAGAGATTTTAGAGGATAGCCCAAGTGAGAAGCTATTGGTTGTTGTCATGGATGTTGGTGACATGGAACTCTACACCAAGGCATATGAAATATTCAATCCTTTGTTTGATCTTGCAATGATGCTAGACAAATTGAAGGACTTTTTATTAGAAGAAATTAAAGAGTTTGAAGAGGTAGTTGAGGGTAAGTGTTTGGTTTTGGATGGTAAGACTTATTGCCATCTAGCTGAATTTACTACCAACTCAATTGAGAAAGGAAAAGTTACAAGGAGGTTTGGAATATTTTCTAAGAAGACTTCATTTATTTGTCCACCTATCATTTCTTGTCAATTACATTCAAAGCCTTGCAACCTTGTTCCAAAAGAAGTTGCCTTTCTTTTCTTTTTGTTCCTTAAAGTTGATATGCAAGGCAAAGGTGATGAAGTGAAAGATAGAGACAAAGAGGGAAAAAATACAAATGTTTCCACAGTCTTACCGCTTGAAAAAAGTGAATTTCTAGAGGAGGAGGAAATTGATGCTACAGCTGAGGAGCAGGAGAGTACAAATTTTGATGTGGCTCAATTTAGAGCTAGTATTGTCATTGATGAGCCCATAGAGGAGGTAGAGGTGTCTGAGGCCTCCCTTACTATTCCAAACATTCCCTACTTCTATATCAATGGAAAAGAGTATATCCCTCTCCATCACATTCAATGTCTACTTAATATGAGGGAGGACTACTGCATTGCAACCATTTTTGAAGCTTCTGAGGTGGCCAAAGATTTCATTGACACAGAAGAAGAGTCAAACGAGGAGTTTTTGGCACTTGATCTTAAGACATCCAATAAACTATTTCTTTATGCTCCTGATGCACTTGCTCTATGCATGAAAAGAGTGGAAGAGGAGAAACCTACTCTCAAAGATGAGGATTTTGAGGAGAGACTTGTTAAGCTTGGCATCCAATCTTTTGGCAGAGACTTCAAGATAAAGGAAGTTGATAAGGATGTTGACATAAGAGAGACGACTAGATCATGCAATCTCCTTTCAAGAAAAATTCATTACAGAGGATGAGTTGCAAAAGGTAGATTTAGTTTCACGTTGATATTCCATTTGTGGTTGAGCAGCATGGTTGTTTGATCTCATCCCTTGTAATTGCCTCCTATAGAACCAATTGAATAATTCCTTTAGTGCATTGCTCCTTCTTTGTCCCCCTCCCTTTCTTGTACATTCAAAAAATGAAGTCCTTGCTTGATAGTGAGATTTTTCCATTCCCTTAGTATTCCATGTTGCAAAGGGTGCTTGTTTTGCAAAATATGGTCCATCCAAGTATAGAATATGCTAAAAATGAAGAAAAAAGGTTAGTTGAACTCATAGGATGCAATGTAAAATACTATCTAGACTTTAAAAAGTAATTGAATACTCACCAAGTAATATGTGATGTCTTTTGCTCCCCAAGCATATGTAATAGAAATTATTAAAAGCTTTATTGTCTTTTTAAAGTCATCTGCATAAGTAGCAGAGCTAACTTGTTGTCTTAAAATTGTCTAGCTTCTTCCACACTTCCATACGCTTGTTAGCTACATCTGGTCTACTTTTGACATTGGTTGTTATTACACAAAGATCCTTACAGCAGTTCCACATAGCGTCAACTTGTTTGTTGTCATGGTTGCTCAAAAATCTTTTGGCTTTTGGTCCACCCATTGAAACATCTTGCAAAACAGCACGCGTTCCTTTTGAAAGAGTGGGATTCTTTTTTAGATGCACTTGACCACCATGAAAACCCGTTTGAGAGAGCAAAGCCTCGCATTTTTCTATGCACTCATCTGCAAGTTTACTTGGCTCAAAAGAATATGCATAATCAAGATGGATTCGAAGAAATTTGTCCAAGATTCTAGTCTCTACATGCATTGTACATATATGTACATTTTCTAAATCTATTGTTAGAATTGGATCCCAAATCATAGAAGACGATGGGTAATCGATGACATTCACACTATTTTTCGATGGTGATTTTACAAACTCATATTCTACAAGCCATCCTTTTGTTCCAGTGCTTGCCATGCAGTACAGACATGGATACTTGGTATTGGCACCTCCACATACACCAAACATGCACTTCAATGCTTTCAGGTCAGCACTCAAGTGCCATTCTACAATAAAAGTCATCCATGCCATCTAGACGGAGTTGTTCCCCTGCATTTTGGTCCTGTATAACAAAAGGGATATCAGTCTGCAAAAAGAGCCATTTCAATGTATCATGATTTTCTACTGGTATTTGAGCTGCTCCAATCCACCAAAGCTCCATTTTTAATTGAGTTTTGTGGTATGGGGAATCAAGATTTCCCTGGCTATAATCCAATCCTCTATTCATTAGGGATATGGACACTTTTTTCATTTTTTGACATCTTTGAATTTGAGCTTCATCCAATTTTATAACGATATAAGTTTTCCTTCACAATCTACTTCTCGCATGCTATAGTATCTTACCATAGTAGATTGAACTTTTTTTATACTCATCGAAATGTTATTAAAAACATTATACTCAAAAGAAGATATTTTTTTTTCTGTTTTTCGTATAGCATCGTTCCTTCTATATGATAGTACTCTCCAAAATGTTCGGGTATTTCTTGGTTTAACAAAGTCCTTACTTTCCCAACCTTGTGAGGCCTGGGCAACCCAAAATCTTTAATCTTGTAATACTTTAAAACGTGAAACCAGGTTTTAGAGATGGCCCTGTAACCCCTTCTACTTGTTGGGATATAAAGCCCAATGTGGTCGCCCAGGTAAGTGGGCGGGCCGCCAGGTATGTACACATAATATTCTTTTGTAAAAACCTAATAAGAACTCACTATGCTCTACACATTACAGTAGAGCGAGTTCACCATATCGTCGTGCTCTTCTTCTCGCACTCTCTCTCCATTCACACTTCCGCTCGTACTCCTTCAACTGGTATCAGAGCTCAGATCGAGGCTCGGGGCAGTACTGCAGGAGGCTAGAGTCACCAGCTCAGATTGGAGTGAAATTTGACAGGCAAAGACACGGCCCCAAATCTTGTGGGAGAGCCCGTAGGCTGTGGTGTGCTCTGAATTTCATTCTGAGGTCGGTCACCGTTTGGCTTCGACAAAGTTCTGCACAGGCCATTTTCGACTACGTGGTCTCAGCGGGTGCAGATCCAACTCTGCAAATTTGGGGTTTTCGGCTTACGACTGCAGGTGCTGAGGATATCGGCACTCCCAGAGTGTTGATTGTGGCTGTTTACACATCGAAGGACGGCTCACAGTTCTTGGAGGCGTGTCACATACGACACGGGCACATCTACACACAGACTGTAGGCGACATCCACTAGTTCATCAGGTAGCTTCTGTTTGCTGCTTGATATTCCAGATTTCATCCTAACATTGCAGGTACTTCCACATGGGATGTATTGTCAGAGATGATGTATGTTTGTTGAGGGTTTGCTGGCTGTTACAACATATAGTGGGAAATTTGTGGATGTATGACTTTGTGGGAAGTCTATGTACTGTCAGATTTACTGCAGCCTTTGTTGAGGGTCGAGTGAGGTTTTATTGAGCTGGGGGATTCTCGAATGTTGAGATCCTTTCGGTGATACAGGTCTTGGAGCAATCCCTCGAGCACCCTTAGATAGGCAGCTAGGATGTATTGACTGTGAGTTAGACAGTTGGGATTTCATCTTTTCTTTACAGCCGTTGAAGCATTTTCGCAGTCTATGCTTACAGAACAGTGACAGGACAGTGAGAGACAGTACAGGTGCAGGACAGGTTTACCCGCAGCTTACAGTGTCAGAGAGACAGTGTTTTTGAGTTGTTTTTTGGTCTGTTTTTTGAGTACACCAGAGCCATTTTACAAAGAAGACTCTGCCAAAATTTATGCAGAATCTGAAGCTTTCTTGGTTCATTTGACAGGTTGATATTGGTTCAGAGGTCAGTTTACAGGGGAAACTCTACCGAATTTTTCCCAGGAAAGTAAACCACTGTGAAGCGTAGCTATGGCTGGATCACAGGACACTACTCTTTACAATATCAAGAAGCTAGATGGAACCAATTTTCCATTGTGGAAGAAGCAGATTTGGCACGTGTTGGTACAAAAGAAGCAGATAAAACCTATAAAGCTCAAGGGGATAAAACCAGAAGATATGGACGAAGATGAATGGAGCGAAATGGACGAATTGGCACTTTCTACCATTATGCTGACTTTGGCAGAAAGCGTTTACTTCAATGTAGTAGACGAGATGTCGGCTTATCAAGCATGGATAAAGCTGAGTGATCTTTATGAGAAGCAGAGTGCAGCTTCACAAGTATACTGGCTTAAGAAGCTTGTTGACTTGAAGATGAAAGAAGGGACACCTATGTCCAATCATCTGAATGAATTCAACACCATCTACAGTCAGTTGTCAGCTCAAGGTGTCAAGTTTGATGAACCTATTAGAGCTATGTTCCTGTTGATCACATTGCCGGAAAGTTGGGACACTTTTCGCACAGCTTTGAGTAATTATGCACCTCCAGATGGTTTGAACATAGCAGGTGTAGAAGGAAGTCTGCTTACTGAAGAAACCAATAGAAAGAAAATGGACAAAGGCAAAGGAACAGACTTAGTTGTCAGGGGAAGGACCAAAGAAAAGTACAAAGGTGGAAAGAGGAATCAGTCTCATAGCAAGTCCCGCAGTGCTAAAGGCAAGAGTGACATAGAATGCTACCATTGTGGAAAGAAGGGTCACATGAAAAGAGACTGCAGAGAATGGAAAGCAGAAAAAGGCAAAGAGAAAGCTGAAGACCATGGTGAGAAGCACAAGTCCTCAGTGAAGATTCAAGAAATAAATGTGACAAACACTATTGCAGAGGATGACAGTCTAGTGTCAGGAGACATCTACTTCTTGAAGAATACAATGGACTCAGCTCTTCTTACAGCATCTGATGGAAATGCACTGAGTGACTGGATTATAGACTCAGGGGCATCACTTCATGTGTCTCCAAACAAGGAGTGGTTTACCTCTTATTTGACCACTAAAGATCATGTTCGGCTAGGCAATGGGCAGACATGTGAGATCTTAGGTGTTGGAGATGTTCAATTGAAGTTTCAGAATGGCTCTTCTTTCACGCTGAAGAATGTGAGACATGTTCCCGCAATTACAAAGAGCTTGATCAACACAAGTTTACTTGATGATGTTGGCTACGTCACCACTTTTGGATAGAACATATGGAAGATATCCAAGGGTTCTATGACAGTAGCACATGGAGTAAATTCTGGAGGACTTTACATGATTTATGTATCAAATGTCTCTAAAAATGTAATCAATGTAACCGAGCAGCTGAACGTTTCTTTGTGGCATAGCCGGTTAGGACATATGTCCAAGAAGGGAATGGAAATCTTGTCTCGTTCTGGTTATTTGCCTGGCTTTTCATTTAATGATTTTGAATTCTGTGAACATTGTCTATATGGTAAGCAAACACAGCATCCACATAAGCATAGAAGCAGTAGAAGAGATACATAGTTGGCACTTGTTCATAGTGATTTGTGTGGACCTATGCCTAACCTATCTCTAGGGGGAGCTTCTTACTTTATGACATTTATAGATGATTACTCGAGGAAAGTATGGGTTTACTTTCTCAAGCACAAGGATGAAGCGTTTAGTGTTTTCAAAACGTTTGTGACACTTGTGGAGAATCAGAGTGGCAAGAAGCTTAAATGCTTACGCACTAACAATGGTGGAGAGTATGTTTCAAAGGCCTTTCAGGACTTTTGTGAGTCAAAAGGTATAAAACGTGAACTTACTGCTCCTTACAATCCTCCTCAAAATGGTGTTGCTGAGAGGATGAATAGGACCATACAAGAGAAGGTCAGAAGTATGTTGTCTAATGCACAGTTGCCAAATGGGTTTTGGGTTGAAGCTGTATCAACAGCTGTTCATCTTATAAATAGATCTCCTAGCAAGGTTTTGTAGAAGGATTTAGTGGCAGAGATGGTATGGTCAGGCAAGGTGCCCTCATACAAGCATCTTAGAGTCTTTGGCTGTGAGGCATATACTCACGTTGCAAAGGAATTTAGGAACAAAATTGAGCCAAAGAGTAGAAAGTGCATATTTCTAGGCTATGGTAATTCTGGTGAGATGTGGTACAGACTTTGGGATCCCGAATCCAGAAAGGTTATCCGCAGCAATGATGTTCACTTTAATGAAGCCAAATATCATTCTAAACCAGAGAAATTTGAGGAGATTAGAAGAGTTGTCTTCCAAGAAGATGGACCTGCACGTGCAAGACAAAATGTCAGGGCTCAAGAGGAGCAAGGACAGGATAGATTGGAACCACAGGTTGTGGCTGAGCTTGAGCCACCTATTGTGCGTAGATCTGGATGTGTCACGCGACCTCCTGATAGGTTTGTTCCATCTATGAACTATGTCATGTTGACTGATTGCAATGAGCCTTCATGTTACAAGGAAGCAGTGCAAATGAAGGACTCCGGGAATTGGCAATTGGCCATACAGTCAGAGATGACAGCTCTGCATAAAAACAAGACATGGAAGCTAGTTAAATTACCACAGGGAAAAAAGGCTCTACCTTGTGAATGGGTTTACAGGTATAATATCACCGCTCTTGATAGTCAGCCAAAGTACAAAGCAAGGCTTGTTGCCAAGGGATTTAAGCAATAACAAGGCATTGACTTTGATGAAGTCTTCTCTCCGGTGGTCAAGATGACTACATTGAGATGCTTTCTTGCATTGGTTGCCATATTAGATTTGGTGTTGCACCAAATGGATGTCAAGACAGCGTTCTTGCATGGTGATTTAGATGTGGAAATTTACATGCAGCAGCCAGAAGGGTTTGTTGAGAAAGGCAAGGAAGATTGGGTATGCCAGTTGTTAAAGAGTCTTTATGGCTTAAAACAATCACCGAGGGCATGGTACCATAAATTCCACAAGTTTATGCTTTCTCAAGGCTACAAACGTAGTGAGTTCGATCACTGTCTATGTACAAAGAAGGCTAAGGATGGTAGTTGGTTGATCCTTATTTTGTATGTGGATGACATGTTGATTGCTGGCAAGCACTTGGAAGAAATTTCAGCTTTGAAGTCAAAGATGGCAAAATTGTTTGACATGAAAGACATGGGTGAGGCAAGTCATATACTTGGTATGCGCATTGAGAGAGACAGATCAAAGAAGTTGATTTGGTTATCTCAAACAGAGTATATTGACAAGGTTTTGCAATGTTTCAATATGGAGAATGGAAAGGCATTGAGTGCTCCATTGCCACCATATGTGAAACTTAGCAAACAAGATTGTCATATGTCTAAGGAAGAACAGGCTGAAATGGATAAGATTCCATATGCATCTGCAGTGGGTAGTTTGATGTATGCAATGATTGCTACTCGCCCAGACATTGCATTTGCAGTGGGAGTAGTAAGTCGATACATGTCAAACCCAGGCAAGAAACATTGGGAGGCAGTGAAAGGAATATTGAGATACTTGAAAGCTACAAAGAGTATGCGTATATGCTATGGGAGTCAGGAGCTTAGTGTAAAGGGTTTTACAGACTCAGATTATGCAGGTGACTTAGACAACCGAAGGTCTACGTTAGGGTATGTCTTTACATTGGTTGGTGGAGCAGTATCATGGCGTTCTAGATTACAAGATTGTGTTACTCAGTCTACTACAAAGGCTGAATATGTTGCAGCATCCGAGGCATGCAAAGAATCAATTTGTCTTAATCGACTAGTAACAAATTTGGGAATCAAAGAAGAGATGCTTGTGTTATATTGTGATAGTCAAAGTGCTATACAATTGGCTCGCAATCCAGTTTATCACTCAAAGACAAAGCATGTGGATGTGAAGTATCATTTCATCAGGGAAATGTTCGAGGATAAGCAACTTCAGCTTGTCAAAGTTCACACCACAGAAAATCTTGTTGATCTACTTACAAAAGGACTTCCCTCAGAGAGCTTTGCGCATTTTCGCAAGCAGTTAGGTGTAGGGTAGTACATCACTTCTCTACATCTCTTGTATATTAGCTTGTATAGTAGCTTCTCTCACACTTAAAGTACCGCATTGTACTTTAAGTGGGAGGTTGTTGGGGTATAACGCCCAATGTGGTCGCCCAGGTAAGTGGGCGGGCCGCCAGGTATGTACACATATTCTTTTGTAAAAACTTAATAAGAACTCACTATGCTCAACACATTACACTAGAGCGAGTTCACCATATTGTCGTGCTCTTCTTCTCGTACTCTCTATCGCGTCACACTTTCGCTCGTACTCCTTCACTACTCACCCCCACTGTGTTAAAAACTTCTTACATTTGAGAAGGTTGGACCAATAAACCCATATCTTTTAGTAAATTTTGAAATACCAATTTTTTCTGAGCTCGATTTTCAGGAAATTTCAAAAGAAACTCCAATAGGATTAAGAGCACGAGTAAAACAAATGAGAGATGCAGTAAACTTAACAAAAGGTTCTAGACAAAGAAAAAAAAGATTAAAGATTACTAGAGAACATGTGACTAGCCTTTTAGGATGTGATATGTCCAATGTTCAAGAAAGGGTGAGATTTTTGAATGAGGTAATGTTTTATAGTTTGAAGCTGATGATTTTCTTGTTTTAGAGGCGCTATTTGGTTTTCAAGTTCTAAAATTCTTGTTGCAGTTGAAGACAAAACAGTTTTGAGATATTGAATGTAATGTGTATGATCAATGTGTAAATGAGATAGCATAGAACTATATCCTAGTAATCCATCAACCCCATCTCCAACAAATCTCATCAAATCATGAGGTGTGTGAAAAGATGGATACCTTCCAATCCTAGGAATCCGATGGGTACAAGCTCCCATATGTCCATATATCAATGTGTTTCTTTCCCTCATTTGCGAAGTTGTTGTGCTTTATTTGCACTTGTAACTAGTCTTTGATAGGCATAGTAGCATATTCCTGGTTTAGCTTAATGTTCAAGTGAAAATTGCGGTTATTACTAATGGAAGATATATTACTCATAGTAAGTAATGAACACACAGAAAGAATATGGAGATCATAACGTAGTAGAAGAACAAGGTGCATCAAAAAAGAAGAGAGAAAGCTCGTGAAATGTAAGAGAGAAAAAAGAGAGGTGATTCAAAAGTGAGAAAAACTATTTGCCGCCAAGTGAAGTAAATGAGAACAAATTTTGAGGTGAGCCGCAAAGGAATGTGAAGAAAATGATATCTTTTTAACTATTTAGAGATATGTGCCTAGATATGTTTTAGATTGCTTAGATATGCTTTAAATGACCAAAACGATCAAATTTAAATCCGTTTTGACCATAAACGGCTCTGCTAATTAGTAATTTAACCAATTCTTTACACAGCTAAAAATAAGTTGCTACTGCTATGTACAATTTTACCAAAGTAATAAAACAAGGATTTGACATCATAGGTACATCTAATATGGCATGGTCTATTTATGTGATCAATTTAAATTCATTATGAGTCACGTATCTATCACAAATCATCACTTGATGCTTGCAAAAAAGTAGACTAGTTTTTTACATTTGACATACACTTGAGAATTGCACTTTAGATTAGCAAGGTAGACTTAGGTTTTTCAAAAGGATAGACACCTCTTCTAGTCTCCATACACTAGTCTAGTCGTCTACATCCCATGAATTGATGCTTGTGGTTCAACCTCTACTCCCATCAATGTGGTGAGACTTAGCAGTCATCCCACATTTTAGCCCAGTTGTTAGGGATGAAGAAACTTAGACTAGAGATTCAAGAGAAACCTATAACAATCACAAGTAAAGTCAACTACGTTACTCTAAAGTATTTTAACTTTTTTTAACTTGCACAATTGAAAGGAATTTGTTGACTATGCAATAAAAAAGTATAGACATTACCTATTAACTAACATTTGTGTTCTTTGTGGACCACCAAGCCTTATTGTACTTGGTCAACAATCCATGCAACACAAGAAGAATAGCTATGAAAAAGGGCACTACTCACCAAAGAGCAAATCATTTATCAACGATTATTTCAGGAGAACCACCCAAGGGAGTAGACGATGATCTACCGGATGCATATCTGTTCTCCGTGGAAATGATACCCTGATGGTTGGAAAATATGGTATCATTGATGACCATAGCTCAAGTGGATTTGCAAATTCCACTTCCTATTACAATATGATTAAGTGAGCAATTGGCTATGTATCAATTACTAGTTGGAAGGCTGTACAAAAGAAATTGAGATGGAATATTGCTTTTGTGTATTCGTCCTGAGGAGAAAATCCAATACCTAAGTCAAGCACATATTACTGTTGGACGGAGCGACTCACACACCCATGAAGTGCATGCAAACACTACCTAGATCAACATAATGTCAATCGAGGACACAGATGACACGATAGGCACATGGAGGAAATCTCTTTAGCTTGTCAAGCTGAGACCATCCTACACATACAACACTCTGGAAGGCCAACTAAACCACAATCAAGAATCTCAGTGCTCTCAACTACACCACCTAGCCACATACACACATACGGAAGGTAACTCATCTAATCATGCCAGATTCGTATGAAACTTAAGGAACACCATCCCCTCACTAGGATACACCTGTCCCTATGCTTCTACACTCAAAACCCTCACTCTAAACCCATCTACGAAAAACGCGTAGGATGACAGAGTAGAATTTTGAAAGTGCCCGAAACTGAAATTTGTGAGTACTTATGTGTAGCTTATGTTGCCACGATTCTATAGACTACTAGCATGAAAAAAATAGACATCGTTTGATACACTTACGACCACAAATAGCTCGTAGATGTGTCGGCGTGTGCGCTTCGTCTCGCGTGGAATGCTTGGCGTTGTCGCGTAGCTCTCCTAGAGCCTACAACAATGGTGCAGTCGGATCTCCAATGTGTTGAGCGAGCCGGGTGTAGCAATAGAATAAAACTCACGCTCACTCTCTTTCTCTCTCACACACAGTAGACAGCAGCGCTAAAGTTTTGATTATGAAAAGTCTTCCTTACAAAATGACCTAGGTACCTTATATACTAAGTCTACCTTAGGTTTAACAAAAAAATGGGGTTGAAAGGGTCAAATGGCTTTGTATTTATAATCTAGAAGTGCCATTGCACCCCGGCTTCTGAAACTAGAATAACTACTCATTACAAATAACGTTTATAGCCATAATCCGCAACATTTCATAACTCGCAAAAGATAAGACTTTGGTACGAAACTTGAGTTATGTTGTGTTGTTGACCCCGCGGTCAACAATTACCATAGTGGGACTTCACTTTGCGGAAGACCAAACTATGCAACGAATCTTGAGACTTGGTGTATTTTGGCCAACTATGAGGAGTGATGTTCACTGATTTGTTAACAAAAATCCTCAATACCAAAAACACATACCCATACCTTATGTGACATTGTTCCAAATATCACTTGTTCCTAAGTGGAGTAACTATCTAGCTACTTATTTATCAAGCGGAACATTACTGCCAAAGAGCAATTGAAACTGAAGCAAGAGACTATGCTCTTATTAGACACCAGTTGTATCGGAGAGGAAAGGATCAACATCTACGTCTTTGTGCAAATGAAGATGAATATATTCCCATTATAGAACAAGCACATGATGGATTAGCTGGAGGTCACTTTTTTTAGTGAAACCACCGCAAGCGCAATCTTAATGGTAGGCATATGGTGGCCAACAATTTTTGCAGATACCAAGGAATCTGTTCGAAGGTGTGATGCATGTCAACGAGCAAAAATGCCAACCCGTGTAGATAGCATGCCTTTAAGACCAATGATGGGGGCTAGACCTTTTGCAAAATGGGGTATAGACTTTGTTGGGCCAATATACCCACCACCTTATAGAACCCAAGCTCAATATATCATTGTAGCTACGGACTATTTGACCAAGTGGGCAGAGGCTAAAGCAACCCAAAAGAATAATTCCAGAGCCACAGCCGCATTCGAATGTGTTCACAAGATATGGATTGCCAATAGAAATTGTCAGTGATAGGGGAACTCATTTCTTCAATGAGGTAATTGAGTATTTGCTTAATGAATTTATGATCATCCATAACAAATCATCTCCCTATCACCCACAAGCAAATGGACAAGTTGAGCATACGAATAAAATTCTTAGCTCGGTATTGACTAAAGTGGTTAGTTCAGGACGGACTGATTGGGAAATGAATCTCCATGCCGCTCTATTATCTTATAGAGTTTCATTCAAGGCAGCTCTAAATGCCACACCCTTTAACCTTGTTTATGGTCTTGATGCCATACTCTCGATAGAATTTCTATTGCCGACACTAAGGGTAGCAAAGAATCTTGAGTGGACAGGACATGAATTGTTAGAGAGGCTTGAATATTTAGAAAAGCTTGATGAGCAAAGGTTAACCGCTATAGCTCACATCTATACACAAAAGCGAAAACAAAAACAGTTTTTTTATTCCCATATAGTTACAAAAAATTCAAAAAAGGGGACTTAGTTTTAGTATACTCCCTTAAACCACATTCCCAAGTTTAAGAAAAAGGGAAATGGACCGTTTATCATTGAAGATGTGTCTGCAAGTGAAGCAGTTAAGTTGTCCACCCTAGATGGTGAACCAATGGCTAATTGGATTAGTGGATGTGGTTCAAAGAAGCACAATTTGCCACTAACCGATGGATTGCTAGAAAAGATGCATGCAGCAAAGCAAAGAAAGATAAAACGACAGCAGGTTATTGATGAATCCCAAGAGGAAGCTCGGCTTCAAGTACTCAAAAGGAAATCTGCTCTCAAAAATCAACAAATAATAATATACCCATCAACACTTTGAAACTAGATGAACGACTATGGGAATTACAAAAGGATGCGGTATCAACAGATGATGAATGGTTAGATGGAATGGGCCTTTGCATCAAAGTACAATTGAACAATCATAGCACAAATGCATTGGTCAATACAGGAGCTCGAGTAAATGCAGTCAATTATTCCAAATACAAGATAGCAATCTTTGATATTAGGAATATCAGCTATTAAAGGATGCAACAAGAACCCAACATCGACACTGAGAGTAGTCAACTTAAATGTGATAGTACATGGATGTTCATGCCCTCATCATTTTTTATGCTTACCAGATGAACACATGAATGAAACAATGATTCTTGGAATCTCATGGATGGGGACGTACAAGGCAGTACCACATTGGGATACCAATCAACTCAAGTTATCACCTAAAGGCGGACAACTCATTGTTCCAATTGCACCAAGCAAAGAAGAATGGAAAGGAGGCTACCAGCAAAACAAACCTTGAAGCAATCAATCTTCTCCATCTTATCGATAATCAAATGCTACAAGTAGCATGCAAGGAGTCAGGGAAATCTGGGTACCAAAAGGACAACTTAAGGACAAGCCGTTTCAAATTTGGATGCCCAAAACATCAACTACTGCACCAAAGAAGATTCCAAATTTCAAAACGCAAAGAGGAGCATCTTTGAGCAAGGAACCTAAAACAAGATGGGTTTGGAACAAAAAAGAGCACTTATCTTCTACACAAATTGTAAAACCAATGATGCAGTGGAGAGTTAAGTCTAAAAACACTCAACCACAACAGTTCATCAAAGAAGAACCAAGATACAAATGGCGAGTTAAAGCTCAAATCTTGTCATCATTGATACCAACAGCTCAGGAAATCAGCATGCCAAAGCATCCTGATGGGACAATAAATCAAAGAACACACAAGCTACAAGACTTGCTCTTTGGGAAGTAGCAAAAGAAAACCTCGATCTTAGAAACCCTTGAATTAATTACTCAAGACCCAACTCTTGCACAGCATAATGTTTTGAATTGCATTGATCTTCAAAGCATGGTAGATCCAACCAAGGCTATGCATAGACACGATTGTTCAACCCATGCACACAGTCGTCTCGGAGTACGCCATCTAGGAGGGGTGTAAGGTAACTAAGTAATTAAGGGCAATGTTTGAAAAGGGAGGAAAAAGTTTGATTTTTTGCAAGATTACCTAATAATGTCCTTACAAATCATCAACAAGGGAAATTTAACTATAACATCTCCCCGATGAGTGTAAATAGTGTATATACTATCAGAAAATCATCAAAAATGGTCTTATTTTGGTTATTTTCATCATTTTTCTTTATATTGGAGCTTAAAAATGGAGAAATCCATGAAAAAAAATCAAGCAATGTTTCTCGATGGATTTTCTTAATTATTGATTTTTCACTTTTCTTTTTTAGCGCACTTTATTATTTTCTTTGATTTTTTCAATAAACAGGTCAAAAATTAATCATAAATAGCAAATGAGCTCAGATGGAGAAACTGAAGATACATTGATGATCAGAAGGACAGGGCAGATAGGCACAAAAAAACTCATTTGAATTGATAGATGGAAGCGGGAAGCCTAAATTAAGTTGCCAAGGCCTACTTTCGCAAATTCTTGCAGAATGAGCTAACGGAATCTGATTAAAGAAATTTTTTAGTCTAACATAGATTTCATGGCTTAGTAGGACTAACAAGGGAATTTGGGGAAAAATAGTTTGGGAAATCCGAGTATGGATATCCAAGGTAGCCCAAAATCACCTCATTTCCACTAGTCACTCTTGGAGGAGAGATCTCTCGGCCTTCTTCGTGTGCGATTTCCGGAGTCCACAATCGTCCATTTACAGCGTCATCTCACACGAGACATGAGGGGTAAGTTGTAAGCTTATCAGTGAAAAATTCTATATGGTCGGGTAGCAAGTTTAGGCTCAGGAAAAAACCTTAGAAACCCAGCAATGTACGAAGTCCTATGACATAAAATTGACCATAGCGGCCTGTCAGCTCTACCGAATTGGACGAGACTTGCATTGTAGCATGCCCCTATATAATAGAGCACTTATATATCAAATGACCATTCAGCAGGGTTCGGGGGAGTCCCAAGTAGATAATCTAGGTTTTTGCCATATACCAGAATTGGATTCTGACTCCACAAGCAGCTCATAGACTGGGTCTATACAGAATGTAATACCAAGAACAACACCCTCCTGTGAAAAATTCATTGATTGACTTGTTAGGACATGGGGTGTGTCACTCATTGCCCTACGCTTGCCTTCGTGGATAATTCCTCGCCACAAAGAAGAAGGAGCTACCGTCGTGCCGCGCTTAACCGCCTCATTGCCACCGTGCTGTCGCAATGCTCGATCACTCTCTCTCTCTCTCTCTCTCACATACACACACGCATACACATACACACAAGGAGATGAAGAAGAAGATGGAGATGGAGCAAGAGCACTCTTCAATTGCACAAATGAGAGAATGAGTGATTTTTTAGGTTTAGGTGATTTTTATATGATCTTGTCCATTCACACTTGGGCGCCCATGGTTAGCCAACTAACCCTTGAATGTTCTAGTTAGAGTTCACCTCTCATCGGCGATCACTCTTACCCTTTTCCTATTGGGCCGACAAGCCCGGACCATGACTACTAAACGTGGATGCCGATGGTTACATGCCCCACTTTCTGATGTAGATTTCGCCCTCGGAATATAATAGTGCAGCATCAGGATCCACGATAAGAGTACCTGTAGTAGAAGAAAAAAAACATTATGAAAGCTCAAAGGCAACATATACAGGCGTGCAATAAGTGAGATGCATACATGACATTCTAGGAAATGCAAAAAAAAAAATCATGAATTGTAACATTGCCAACTAGAACAAGCGTAGTACCTAAATAGAATGCAATTGAGTTAAGGTCTTTTAGGTTGACTCTAATAGAAGTCCGCAGGAGCTAGGGCTAAAGTAAGTACTAGATTGACCAACGCTAATTAAAAAATATTGATTAAATATTAGTTAACCCTAGGAATGCTCGTCGGGGTCTAAAGACTAGTGATTTAGTCACTTATACCACTTAAGTGTGATCAACATAAAATACAAGGCAGTTTGTGCTATTTTCTTTCCCTATTTTCTTTTTTCTTTTTTCTTTTTCTTTTTTCCTTTTTTGTTGTCGTTGTCATAGTTGCTACAAGTAGCTGGGGGACTTGAGGTCTCAAATATCAGCAGCAGTTGGGAGACTCGAGGTCTCAAATACCAGCTTGAGCATAAACTAGCCGGGAGATTCGAGGTCTCAAATACCAGCTTAATACATGGACTTCCACAACACAAGTCACACTTAGGTGGAATAATCTAGTGAGAACTTTATCCTCATAGCCTAAAATATTACTAACATTACTACAATTAATAGACTATTTAGGAATTAAATTCAGCAATTAAGTGGCCTAGGTTAGCCTAAGGTCCTGATACCTACTTAAAGCCAACTAATAGAACAAACTCAAAGAGAAGAACAAGGTACTAGAAGTTTAAACAAATTATAGCATTTAAATTAGCAACGTCAGAACTTCATAAATTTTATGCATTGTTAGAAACTCAAATGACAAGTGCAAACATGTAACTATGGAAAGCATAGATAAAAGGAAGTAGTACACCTGATATAATGGAGAACATCCGTTGTAACATGTAGACATCCATTGTCATTGTCCTTCAAAGGCATCCTTATATAGTCACAAATTGCACAATAGTCACCACCAAACATCCATCTTCCAGACGCACATCAGTGGGAAGAGGTACCAACCCTTATTGAACACAATTAAACAACATAAAGGAACCCTAACCTAATTAATTGCACTCCCTTTAGAGAGTCAAGGTAATAGGATATTGTAGAGATTGGGGGGGAACCATAAGCCTAAACCCCTATCCTTGTCATTGAGAAAAACAAAGTCATCATCCGTGAGACCATATGTGCCATCCGTGTAATCATGTAAATCATCTTCATCATTAGAGGCACCAATGTTTACTAAAAAGGTCACTAGAATCCTATAGTCATCTTGGTCAAGAGGGTAGTCTTGCACAATGGGAGAGATGCTCTCTACTAAGTATGGATCAATCGTGGTCAAGTGACGTATCAGCCATTCTAACTCCTCAAAATTCCTCTCACATGCTAGCGTACCTATTAAATCCCATTCAGAGGCAAGCACCGGAAAGACCATGTGAAACACTTGTGAAAAGTAACGAGGGTACCTCTCACCCAAGGCAGGAGTGGATGACTCTAGCATACTAATCATATCTATACACACAGATAGATGATGGTTAGAGTGCAAATATTATAAGGGTCGTGTCCTTGTGCATAATGTGTTTTTATGATTTTTTTTAATGTATAGAACTTGTAAGTTTCTAGATTATTGTTTAGTGGCTCTTGCTCTTTTACTTTTTTGTTTTTGTTTTTTGTGAGTATAAAGCTTTATATATACATCCCCGAAGATTGGGAGATTGAGAGGTCAAGGAGGAAGGTTGAGAGGGAAGCAAGTCAATGATAAATGTCAACAAACACTCCCCCCTTCCTTGGATATATGATACCTTTTGAAATGATGTCGTCACATTTTGAAACCAATTGTTCCAAGTTGTTGTGGGTGAAGGCTTTAACCAATAGTTTTTTACCGCCCTATGTGTTTCATCTAGTTGCAAGGGTGGTAAGGTACTCTCCCATTATTTTATTTGCAACATTGTTGTAGGTGGTGAACTTACAACGGGAGGTGCCAACTCTTCCTTGTATGTATGGATATGTACAATGGTAGGCGGAGGTTGTGTTGAAGCTTCTACTTTTGTATAGAAACTACATGAAGAGCAAGAAGCTTCATTTGACTTCCCTGTTCCTGAGCTAGGTGGAACAAATCGTTCTTTCTTCGGTACCCAAACTAGCTCTGGAGCGGGTGTATAACATTCTGTGATTTTTTTCTTTGCGTGATCGTCAATTCGTTTTGGAGCTACAGGATTGGGCTCACATGGGTCAAGTGACAAGTAAGTGCACAATTTACATTTTGGCACCCAGATTTGATCATTTCCTTCATAGTTGATATCCTTGTTCTCTAGGTGACAATCAAACCATTTCTTCCTTCTATCTTTCTCCACAAGTGCATTTTGCACAGCCAATTGTCTTTTTTCATCTAATCTCTCAAGGATATATAAGCGCTCAACTAAAGGGTAACCATCCCAACCTTCTTGTGAAGGTACGTGCAGACTAGGAATTACAAACTCCCATGGCATAATTGCTTCTTGTCTATATACCATTTTGAATGGTGTACAATTAATAGCCACTTTGTAAGAAGTACGATAAGCCCATAGGGCTGAAGTCAGCTTCAAATCCCAATCTGTGCAATGAACTTCCACCGTTTTGCTTAAGATAGAGATTAAGGTCTTGTTGGTACTCTCGGCTTGGCCATTTGCTTGTGGATAATAAAGTGTGGACTTATGCTGAGCTATAATGAAGCTGCTAGTGAGTTCTTTTATCACTCCATTTATAAAACGAGTGCCATTGTCACTCACAATCTCAAAGGCACAACCAAATCTTGTAATAATATTCTCAAAGAGAAACTTGGCAGTTGATCTTGCATCAGCCTTACGTGTCACCTTGTCTTCCATCCACTTTGTCACATAGTCAGTGGCAACGATAATATATTGAGATTGAGTGCTATGAGCTGCCGGACTAATTGGGCCTACAAAGTCCAAACCCCATTTTTCAAATGGTTGAGTCTCTATAACAGGATGTAAGGGCATCTTATCCTTTCTGTGAGGTCCCCACCCCGTCGTATCAAACAACGGATCTGATGGTAAACCTGGTGGCCACTAAATCTATAGCGGAAGCAAACAAAATGGTTCAGGGTTCGACTAGCGGACGATCTCTCATCACAAAGTGAGTCGAGTTCGAGCCTACTAGCAAAGAGATCTAGCTCCACCTCGCAATGAAAGCGTACTTAAACTATCTAGCGATCCTATGACCCACCTTCCAAGAGGAGAGAAGCCTCGAGTGCCTTTTTCCCCATGTTTCAGAGGCACGTACTCTCGAGAATTTCCCGCTCTAGGGGCAATGAGCGTTACTAATATCGAGTAAGCACGATGGGGACAGAGAGTTCCCGACCAATCGGGACCACCCATCTCGTAGGCATTGGCAACCCGAGCCAAGCCCCCACTTTCCACCCCCACACTCACACTTCATCGTGTGACCTAATTACTACCACAAAGGTTGTTCAACATAAATATTCCTTGTTTAATTCTGAATCACATGGTTCGTTAAAACAGCCCTTCAACCAGTATTGCAAACAACACCAAGACAGAATTCTAGTAAAAATTCCACTCAAACTTATTCATAAAAATTCCAATGTTCTGGAGGTACAACATCCCACCTCCAGCGAGAGTTCACTCCTCCCGTTGTCGCCTAGCTGCCCATACAACTAGGTATGTCCACCGCATAGAAAGCACGTCATGGACACTCCCACCGCATAGAAAGCAAGACGTGGGTTCCCACCGCATAGAAAGCAAGTCGTGGGTATCCACCGCATAGAAAGCAAGTCGTGGATTCAAGAGCCCTTAACGAAGAACTCTACCCCCTGTGATCAGTAGGGGGGTCAGGACTGATTCAACATTGGAAATAAAATGAACATGTCGAGCTAAATTTTTCCTAGCAGACATTCTTTCCTCTTGCAAACAGCATACCCATCAAACATTACCTTCCTACTTTAGAACTTAATGTATAATGATTTCAATGCCGAGGTTTCCGTCGGATTTCTCTAACATGTTTGGGAATATGAGCATTCCTAACTAGCGTATGCAATGTTAATTTAAACAACTTGAAAAAAAAATATGATCTACCTCTTCCACTTCTTCATCGATGGCCCGTGAGATGGCCGGTATTTGCTCGTCCATGGGAGCCTTTCCCTTTCCGTTGACATTGCTCGTTCCTGCTTCGCAATCATGGGCACCACCGAAGCGCGTCCTCTTAACCGGGGCCATTTCTCACTACTTTAAATGATTAGCTTGGAGAAAGAGCTAAGGTTCACAAGCATCATAACAGTCCAATGGGTAGATTAGTGACATCAATTAATCCCTCCTATATGAGAGTCTAGATTTCTTTCATAAGCAATCATTAAGGATGGCACATAATCCTATGGGAACCGGCTCTAAGATAATTATTCAGCTTGCATGATCAAGAATAATTAGGATTTCATTATTGGAATTACCAGAGAATTGGATTAAGTATGATTAGACTATTTCCTAGCAATTAGATGATGCAGATTTACCCTATGCATATGTGTGAGGAAAAACCAATTCTTAGAGACTTATTGACGGATTAATTTTCTCCTTAATTACGTCTTAATGCATAAGAGAAATGAATTCAATTAAGCTACAATGTTAATGAGTGATTACAATAGTGATTCTCTTCAATCTGCACAAATACTAGCTTACCGATTAATTACTATGCTATCTAGAGAGAGAAGATTCTGATAATTATGCTCTAATCATTAATCGAGAGTGAAGAATGGCTGATAATTCAGCTATGGGATAATGATTACATAATAGAGTACGAATAAGGAGAATTTAGAGAGTAGTCATAGAGATTTTTGACTAGGAATAAGCATAATAGACAAGGGATTTAGATGGTAGAGAAAAAGATTCATAGATGGCATTAATTTAACTGTCGTTACCGTGATTAAGAGCTGGTAATCTTCTCAATTTTCTGATCTAATCGAGCCTCTTGAGATGAAAATTCAGCAGCACCTCCCTCCTAGCTTCTTCTTCAATAGGTGTGTGATTCGGCTGCACCTCCCCAATGTATGTGGGTGTGTGTGTATGCACTGTGTGAGTGTGTGTGATCATAAGTGTGTGTGTGTGTGTGTGTGTGTGTATGCAGGTCTTTAAATAGGCTCCTACAGGCTGAAAATCGATATGGGTTGCTAAATGCATCTGGGAGCTTCTCCAGTTAAGCATGGCAAGTCCAGTTCTCTGCCCACCAAGTGTCAGGTTGGCTTGGTTAACTGGTTCTGAGACTGAGTTGCAGGCTTGGCAGCTTTCCCAAGACTCCCACAAAGCAAGAGGGCGCCCCCTAGCTGCTAAAGCTGATCTGGAGTGGCCTGGGACCTGTTCCCACACAGTCCCGGGCCCCCGGTGCCTCCCCGGATAATTTTTAGGAAATTTGGTTCTAGGCTAAAACGGGTCATACGAATCGGATTTTGATGCCGTAAATTGCCATACGAAGCTCTAACTAAGGCGTACTGGCCCGAGTACCTGCCATATTTAGCAGCCCTCGGGGTCCGAAAATGCATTTTTTTCAAATTCGGGGTACGGGTGCAGATTTTCGAGACGGTCAAGACTGGACGGGTCGGGTGACCAAAAACTTACTATTTTTGGAAATTTTTCACAAAAATTATTTTAATTCACATTTTGAAGCTTTATAACATTCTAAACATCATGGCACTAACAGAATCTGAAAAACTGCTAAAAATAGTAACTTATTCCATTGTATTCATTTCGTGGTACAAGGGTGCTCTTGTGATCGGGTCAGAGACCTTACACTTTCGTTGTGTGATCTTGTAACGTTGGCATTCATCACATCCTTTGGCAAAAAGTGATGCATACTTGAATAAGATAGGCCACCAATAGCCTGATTGCAACACCTTTCTAGCTGTTAGTTTCTTTGAGAAATATCCTCCGAGTATACCCATGTGGGCTTCTTGCAGTATGTATAAATACTTATCCTACGGGCACAACGTCTAAGAATATTGACCTTCCCTAGCCTGTAGAGACTTCCTGCAATGAGAGAATAAGGTTCATATTTTTTTAACAAATTTTGAGCTATGTCCTTACGAAACTTTTTCGATGGAAAACCATTAACTAGAAAGTTCACAATCTTCTCACTCCATTGTTGCATAAGAGTGCAATTCTCATATACATTACAACCCGTTCCTTTGAGGTAGATCCAACTATTGTCAAGGATGATCTTTTTCTTTACCTCATCAGCCATGGATCATACCATAGGTCTTTCTCCCAAGCAAGGGACTCCTTGTTTTCCAAATCAATGTGCACCATAAGCCATGATTCCAGACATGCCAAAGTATATAGCAAAAAACTCTTCAATAGCAACCGAAAGAGATTGGGATGTTTCCATGCGTTTCTCCTTGTTTCCACGAATGACGATGTTCTTTGAGTGTTTTTGCCGTTCTTGCAGTTCTTAAGTGTCCACATTCTCTACATTCTTTTCTTGGAAAACAGCTTGCACGATAGGAGATGGAGAGAGAGAGAGAGAGAGAGAGAGAGAGAGAGAGAGAGAGAGAGAGAGAGGAAGAAGAAGAAGAAGAAGAAGAAGAAGAAGAAGAGAGTTTTAACGTCATAGGAAACCATCCGAGAGAGAGAAAGAGAGAGAGAGATAAATAGTTCTATTTTCATCCTTGGAGGTCAAATATGACCTATGCGACCAAATGAACATGTCATGTGGTGTGAGTGGAGGTCATAAGTGACTCTCAATGCTCAAAAATGGCTGAAATGTGCATCATAATAGAGATTCCACATCGTGGTTGGGAGAGGAAGGTATGTAGGGAGAGCTCATGGCTGAATTTAAGGGAAAAGAGGCCCTAATGCGGTCAAAAGTTGAGAACTCAAGTAATGTGTGGTACTCACTCTCTAGCACTTGACGAGGGCATAAGATACAAACTCGATGAGACACCTTGCCATTGCCACCTCGTCCCGTCTCGCAGAGTAGAGAATGGGAGCTAAGATGAATGGAGGCAACGGTGCGGATCACACTGAACGGGATGGGCTCACGGATGTAGGGATGGGTTCGGTTACCTCATTCAAACACTACAAGAGGTTGTGTGCTCTTGTGACGCTGTTAGCGACGGAAATACACTGGGTTTTTATAACCCCCGGCGTCGCTAAAACCGTCGCTAATAGCGTCGCTACGAGAGCGTCGCTATATGTGTCGCTATGAGCGTCGCTATATAGCGACGCGTATAGCGACGTGTATAGCGACGCATATAGCGATGCCTATAGCGACGGTTATAGCGACGTTTAAACAGAAGTCTATAGCGACGCTCATAGCGACACTACAGAGCCATAAATAGCGACGGTTATAGCGACGCCCGAGAGAAATTTTTTTTGGTGACAGGGCATTGAATTCCCTGCCACCCATCAACCATATTGTACTTGATTCACTTTTTAAAAAAAGTGCAAGGGTAGATAATAGACCCAAAATAGTCACCCACAAGACGCATTGTTTGCAAAATTGACAAGCGTAAAATTGGCAATTGTACACATCATAGGCAAAATGAATTGATTGGAAAATGTAATAATGACAATTGTACAACATCATATGCATAAAGAATTGATTGGCAAAATGAACTGCGGTGACAAATGTAATAATAAACATGGTTCAAAAAGACGTATAAAATCCGTCTCATGATACATAAGCTATGAGAAACCCTAAACTAATTCTATCTAGCTACGGCTAAACTGACGTCGTCTTGTCAGACGTCTCATCGCGTCCAAGCGACGTATCTGTCGGATTCTGCAAAAAAAGACAATAAGACAGCTTTCAGTAAGTATAAACATATAACGACATTTATAAAACAATACAAAAAATAGAAAAGAGTAAACCCTAATACTAACCATGCCGCCGCGAGAACTGAGAATGTCCATCAGGGAGTTTAAGCCCTTCCTACCTGCGTACTCGCGCTCGTACGGTGTGGGATCACGTCCTGTCATCGACCACTGTCAAAACATACAAAGATTTCATTATGTTAGAATTAAAAAACTCATAAACCCTAAACTATCGAACATAAAGAGCAATGCGAAAACACTTACAAAATCGGCCTCAAATGATGCCCATCCGCCGCTCCCCAAGTGGTGCGAGCTCCCTGCCTCTACTCGCGCTCTGGCTGCATCCTTTTGTTGCTTCCACTTGTCGGGATTCTCGCGCGCTGCTTTCTTTGCATTCTTCCAATCTTCTTTGGCCAGCCAATCTGGCCTGTTCCACCCTGCTTGATTGCTTTTTGCACTTCGGAACGCTTGTATTTGCAGTATTCGCGCATTCGAATCTTCATCAGGTCTTCATTGAAGCGCTGATCCCGTGTTGGAACGGGAAACTCATCATGAAGTATGCTGATGACTCTGTTTTTTAAATCACTTGGTACTTCACTCCATTTGTTTAGTATGTAGTGTCTAAACAGCTGAGAGCAAAGACCACGCATGCGCGAGATCACCTTCTTGCCGTCATCATCCATGATGATGCCGCCGCTGAAGTCGACGGAGTAAGGCAAGCCCTCTGGCCGGTGACGCGTGAACCTGGGTGTCTCGGCAGGGGTCTCTAGCGGCGTGTCGATGGGGGTACGGACGTCAGGTGTCTCCACCGGCGTCTGGGCCCCGAAGTGAGGAGTGTCGAGTGGGGTGGCTCCTGGCGGAGTAGGTAGAGGTGTGTAGCTGCTAGGAACAGTCAGCCGCGCAAAACCTGGCGTAGATGGCGATGCTGTGGCTGGTGTGGAGGCGGGCAAAGAAGGGGAGGGTAAAGAGACTTATCGAACACGAGGCGGTATGGAGGCATCGGTGGTGGAATCCCCACAACAACCGCCACCGCCACCACTAGAGCGCCGGTGTCTAGACGAGTGTGAAGCTCGTCTCGTCGACGCCGAAGCTTCGGAGCGCGCCGAATGCTCCGAAAGAGAGGGAGATGCGGATGGAGTAGGAACGCGCGATGATGCGCCAGAGCGATGACGCTCCACGTACCACTGTCTCTGCTGCGGTGACAAAGAAGAAAGAAACTCCTCATCATCCATACCTACATTAAACACACGAATATTTAAACTTAATATTGAATGAATAGAGTAGACAATGACGCAAAGACCATTAAATACAATGACGCATATAAATACAATGATGCAATGAATTGAGTGATAGAAGAGGCAAGTTGAAAACTCAGAATTTTCAATCAAAAGATGTGAGCGCGAGTAGAAAAGAGCGTTATACACCATGGAAGGTACTTAGAGAGCCAGAGCTTTTACAACACGGAGCAAAATTGTTCAAATACAATATTTGTGGCTTTAAGAGATCTCTCTCTCATCCTGGCATAACTCAGCATAACTTCCTATATCTATATAGAGCTCTCCGTTTAAACACATATCCTCTGTTTCATTTTGTAGCTCCTCTGCATGCACCCCATATAGAGTAGTAGCATCTTGATGCTCGTCTGGCACCACCGCAGCGGCTTTTGATTGAGCATCTTCTCTGATCTCCTCCATTGATGACGTTGTGATTGGCACATGGTAGCCTTCATACGTCCTTGCACTACGAGGGGCTACCGCTATGACGTACCACCAGTTTGATGTAGACTTTGTAGGATGAAATATTACCTGCCAGAGCCACATAACTTACATGAGAGCTTCTGATTGAGCATCTTCTCTGATCTCCTCCATTGATGCCGTTGTGATTGGCACATGGTAGCCTTCATACGTCCTTGAACTACGAGGGGCTACCTCTATGACGTACCACCAGTTTGATGTAGACTTTGTAGGATGAAATATTCCTGCCAGAACCACATAACTTACATGAGTGCAGACATCCTTGGTGGCTCTCTTCCCAAAAAGCCGTCGCGTAACACATGATTCTTTGGAAGACACGCTTGATGACCTTCAAGCTTAGCCATAGGTGCCCCTTCTTCGTAGTCAACCACGGGGGAATGTTGTAGTTGACGATGACAACGGGCCATACACTATAAGATGTTGATCTTTGACCAAATGGATTTACGCCATCCATAGCCAGGCCTAAGCGCAAATTTCGAGCTTCCCTGGCAAAATCCGACCATGTTCCATCTATATGTTTCCAGGCTGCGCAATCTGCAGGAATTCGTAGCACACCATCCGAAGATTTATTCTCCTCATGCCATGATGCTAGGGCGGCCATGGACTTAAATTCGAAGAAATGCTTGATGCGAGGAAGCAGAGGAAAATGTCGCAAAACCTTTTGTGGAATTTTTGTCCCGTGGAGATCTACTCGATATCTTTCGGAATCACATTTCGGACACTTCTCCATGTCTATGTATTCCCCTCTGAAAAGAATGCAGTCATTAGGACAAGCGTGGATAGAATTGTAATCCATCCCCAAGTTTCGCAAAATCTTTCTTGCTTCATCTCGGGAATCTGGCATCACATTGTCAGCTGGTAGTATGTGCTCTTTAAGCAATCTACACAACATAAAAATACGATACAGTCGTGTGAAAATCTATCAGATCATTATACATTTAGAGTTTTATTAAAGGAAACTAATTGTAATAGATCACCTAAAAAGCGTTGTGACGCTAGTGTCACTCCATCCAAACTTTGCCTGCATGTTGAGAAGAACCAGGAGTGCTTTCAATCTAGACATACGTGCTCCATTATACAATGGCGTATCAGCTTCACTTTTCATATCATCAGAGATAAGCCTTTCTGAATCCATGATCGTCTCGATCATTTCATCAATCTCGGGCTCAAACATTGCCTCGTTGGGAATGTGCTCTGCATGATCATCCCCCAAGCTGTCAGAGGCTACATCTTGTGGCCTCACATATGCTGCTTGACCAAAGCGCCTGCGAACACGTCTATTGGGTTGCAAGAATGCTGCTTGTTGGCCAGCGTCAGAGTCCGACGAGTTATAATTGGAAACAACTCAATCTATAATAGATGGATCGAGCTCGCCAAATTTGCGAACATGCTGCAAAGAAACACATCTTGTCCGTCGCACAGCATGCTTGCATTGATTACAAGGACATAAGACCCTCGTTGAGAGATAGGTGTTTCGGTTGGACGGTCCCACATCCTCATCACTACTCATAATGAGGATAAAAATCTTATAACCTGGACAACAAATTTAATATTCTATTGGCATTCTTCGTCTTATCTCTCTCTCTCTCTCTCTCTCTCTCTCTCTCTCTCTCTCTCTCTCTCTCTCTCTCTCTCTCTCTCTCTCTACCTCACATTCTCTAGTCATGTCCAATCCCCGCACACCTCGGTCTAGAGGTGCACGGAGATCAGAACCACCGGGTTATAATCTCGTCTTTATTGGTCAATACCTATATTTGTGGGTACAAGAAATCTACAGACCCACATCTACATGATACTGCATGTAGTGGACAAAACCCCTTTGCCTCTTCTCTAGCTGTAGCACTTCACAGCATCTTAACATCTTTTCACAGTAGATCTTTTCACTGTTCGTCTAACTCTAAACCCTAAACCGTAAGTAATTCTTGCGTGGACTCGATCTAACGTAAATAAGCGTAAATCTAAATAAACGTAAATCTAACTAAAAATAAACCTAAATCTAATTTAACGTAAGTCTACATCTAACCTAATCTTTAACGTCTTTTGGGATAGTTTCCTACAACGTTAAAACTCTCTTCTTCTTGTGTGTGTGTGTGTGTGTGTGTGTGTGTGTGTGTGTGTGTGTGTGTGTGTGTGTGGGTAAACCTAAATAAACCTAAGTCTAATCTAATATAACATAAATCTAAATCTAACATAAATTATGTTATATTAAAAACAAAGAACTAAACTAACAGGGATTATAAGAACCTTAAAACTTATTTTTCACATAACTCGGCAAGAGTTGGCATTCTCATCACTAAAGATGTGAGAGTTAACTTCCGGCGGTGACGCTGCCTCATCTCCATCCACATCTGACGACAGCAATTGGCCCTTTGGACCGTTCTTGCTCTTGTTACTAACTTTGAAGTTGTTGTTGAATGACTAGAGGTTGTCTAGATGGTCATTGTCGGGGATGTAGTGACTCTTGCTGCCCTGAAGATCCACCTTGTTCCCTATCTTCTGAAGACATTTCACCAGTACTTTTGGATCGACGGAGCCCACCATGAGTGAAGGCAGCAATACCCTATATTCCATTGAGGGCTTTCTTCACCCGCTTCATGCAGGCATCGCAGTCTATGGAGACCTAAATCTAATCTAATATAACGTAAATCTAAATCTAGCGTAAATAAACGTAAATCTAACTAACAATAAACCTAAATCTAATCTAATTTAACTTAAATAAACCTAAATCTAATTTAACGTAAGTCTACATCTAACCTAATCTTTAACGTCTTTTAGGATAGTTTCCTACGATGTTATAACTCTCTTCTTCTTGTGTGTGTGCGCGTGTGTGGATGTGTGTGCCAATAAAAAGAGATAAATGGTATAACCTTTCTATCACCCATGCCAAGTATGATAGATTGGTTATGCCATTTCCCTCTTGAATAATAGGTCTTGAGTTCAACTCCTCGTCTGCTAGATCTTTAGGTCTTTTAATTTTAATTAGTTTCCTACGATGTTAAATTAGTTTCTCTCTCTTTCTCTCTCAATGTGTGCGTTTTTTTGTTTATGCATGTTTTCTCTTTCTTTTCCTCTCTCAATGTGTGCATTTTTTGTTTATGCATGTTCTCTCTCTCTTTTCCTCTCTCAATGTGTGTGTTTTTTGTTTATGCATGCTCTCTCTCTCTTTTCCTCTCTCAATGTGTGTGTGCATTCTTTGTTTATGTATGTGTGTGTGTGTTTTTGTTTATATTTGTACTCTTTCTCTCTCTCTCTCTCTCTCTCTCTCTCTCTCTCTCTCTCTCTCTCTCAAAAACACTATGTGTGTGTGTGTGTGTGTGAGAGAGAGAGAGAGAGAGAAGAGAGAGGGAGAGAGAAAGAGGGGAAAGGAACATGAGAGTGAGGAGAGGGAAGGAGCATACCTGGCTCTCCTTCCTCTCCTCGTGTGTGTGTGTGTGTGTGTGTGTGTGTGGAGAAGAAAGAGAGAGAGAGAGAGAGGGAGAGCGTTACCTGCTCTTGCTTGAGGGCGCCGAAAAACTCAGATATGAGATCTGAGTTTTTGGGCGCTCTCTGTTAATTTTTTAGCCCAGCCGGCGTCGCTATGAGCGTCGCAAATTTACTTGTAAATTTGCGACGCTCATAGCGACGTCGGGAATTTTTTTTTTGAGCATCGCTGTGTGAGCGTCGCTAATATGAATAGCCTCTTGTAGTGAAAGAAGAAGAGATATTTGTAGTTTGGGGCAATGTGTGTGGTGTAATGGTTGAAGTGAGAACCTCCAAATTTCTCCTAAGTCGTGATACATTGGTGTTGTAAGAAGGCCTCATTAACTTGGGAGTCGATCGATGCATCCTTGACCAAGTGACATGCATCCCATCTTCCTAACCATTTCTTGATGTCAGGCATCCACCCTAAACTTATGTTGCTCTTGCATGTATTTTGGACCTTTTAAAATGCTTCATATGTGATTCTAGGAAGTTTATACAAAGGGCTATGTTGTGTCTTAAGTATGTACTCCACATACATAGTCGACATATCACTTTTTGGTAGATACAAAAGACTGCATGCATAAATTCTCTCGGTACTTGAAGGCTTTGCATATGTCTCCAAAGATTTCCTCGTGGCACCATGTCAAAAAGATTTCTTGAAATCCACAAAGAAACAATACAATTTTTTTCCTTTCAATCAAGACGTTTCCATAAGAACTCAAAGAGTGACAAGGTGATCAATAGTGCTATGATGCTTTCAAAAACCTGCTTCGCCAAGCACACGTTTGTCGTTATTTTCATCCCATTCACTTATCTTCATCTCCATGATACATCCAAATAACTTTGCCATCAAAGAGCCAATTATTATAGTGTGATAGTTGTTCACATTGTTTACATCTCCTCCTTTGTGCAAAGGTTTGATCCAATTTGCACTAAACTCATGAGGCATGCCATGCTGAAGTGCAAGGTTAAACATATTGTGTATCCAATATTGTGTTCTCTTGCTTGTCCATTTAATCATCTCAGCCTTGACACCTTGAAGGTCCCCTGCCTTGCGAGTAGCAAGTTTCTCAAGCGCGCGGCATACATCTTCAATGGTAAAGAAGGGAGGCATAAATGGAAGGGGGGTACAACACTCCATCTTATTAGTATTAGGTTGCTTACAGAGGTTCTTGCAATGCGTATACATATCCTCAAGAGTTAAGTCACCAAATCTCTCAACACACTTGCCTTTTAGATTTTTCCAAAACTTGCCACATGCACGTGCTTTCTCTTGCGCTAAAAGAAGTTGTTTTTTGACTTTTCACCTTCTTCTCTTTTTTTGAACAAGTGCTTTGTATATGTGTGAACACTCCAAATAAACTTCCTTGTCTTTGCTTGTATCCAACCTTAGCAACAAGTGTTTTTGGGCTTGACTACATTACATGTCAAACCATCTCTTCTTGGTACTACCCTTCTTAGACCTTTCCATCCAATCATAAATGAAAGGATTGTGCAAAACATCACTTTGAAGCCAGAAAGAGGGCTTATTATGCATTTGAGAACATGTGCAATGCTGGAGAGATCAAGTGTTGGGATCTCAAAAAGTACCTCTTTGACACATTGGGGACACCGGTGCTTCTTTATGGAGTGGAGGTGTGGCATCAAGAACTCAACTTGGAAAGAGTTTGAGAATGTCCAAAAGCATTTTCTCATCAACGTTCTCCAAGTCAAGCCACAAACATCCTACATGCTCTTACCTCTTGAGTCCGGATCACTTTCCATTGAGCTCTTGGGCATGCAAAGGGTTGTGGAGTACATGCTTAAGGCACAACATAGCCCTTTGTATCACCTTCCTAGAATCGCACATGAAGCATTTCAAAAGGTCCAAAAGATATGCAAGAGTAACATACTAAGTTCAGGGTGGATGCTTGACATCAAGAAATGGTTAGGAAGATGGGATGCATGTCACTTGGTCAAGGATGCATCAATCGACTCCCAAGTTAATGATGCCTTACAACGCCAATGTATCACGGCTTGGGAGAAATCTGGAGGTTCTCGCTTCAACCATTACACCACACACATTGCCCCAAACTACAAATCTCTCTTCTTCCTTGAATGCTGTAACCGAACCCATCCCTACATCCTTGAGCCCATCACATTGAGTGTGATCCACACCGTTGCCTTCATTCATCTTAGCTCTCATTCTCTACGCTACGAGACGGGACATTGGGGCACTGGCGAGGTGTCTCATCGACTTTGCACCTTATGCCCTCGTCAAGTGCGAGAGAGTGAGTACCACACATTACTTGAGTGCTCAAATTTTGAACACATTAGGTTCACTTTTCCCCTATATTCATCCATGAGCTCTCCCTACATACCTTCCTCTCCCAACCACGATGTGGACTCTCTATTGTGATGCACATTTCAGCCATTTTTGAGCATTGAGAGTCACTTATGACCTCCACTCATACCACGTTGTCGAGGGATTTGCATTCAAAAGGTGAGCCGGGAAGGCGCGGGGCCTCTGGCTGTGAGAGGTGTGTGGAAGAGATTTGGAGCAAACACAATTAATGTAGACAAAGCTTAAAACTGACAACTTGAACATGATTTTGAAGCTTGATTATCCAAAAGCAGACAATTAACAGTATCGTTGCTTAAATTATTTAAACTCCTTACATCATGTTAATTTGCCTTCATTGACTTGCCGAGCTTGCCTTGATAATAGTTGTCTCCTTCGTTTTTCCTGTGCTGCTTTAAGATCGACAGAGAGAGAGAGAGAGAGCGATCCCAGGAAAATGATTAATTATCGCTTGAGAAAGAGATAATGGCTTGAGTTATGTCTTCTTTGATTAGAGTGGCTATGAAAGCTTGGATTAGAGTGGGCTATGTAAGCTTGGAAAAAAAGTTAAGAGTGCTCAAAGCTTATGGCTTCCTCCCCTAATACAGCGGAGAACGAAAACTTGAATATCTCCTAATCGGTGCAGAATTAGCCTCTGTGCGTGAGATGCAAAAATGCTCAAAACGCTCTTTTCCTTCTCCTCAAATTGGCCTGTTTTTACCAAAAGCCCATTTTACAAAAAATTTACAGACTAATACTTTCTCGGCCTCCCTCATGCAAAGGTGTGAAGTCTCTCACACACTTTCCTTTTTACCACTGACCACATGTCTTCCTCTACCCAAGTTGCCTTGCATGTCTTAAGAGCCTTTTCACATGTAAAACCCTTTTCTTCAAGCATGAAGTATGTACGCTTAGTCCTTTATAACCATATACTTTTTGGATCTCCTTGCTTGTTCTCAAGCCTTGGTCACTGCTCAATAAATGTGTAAGCTTCAAGTAGAATTTTTCTGCTTCCCTTTTCTCTTTTTCCCATCATGGAAGTGGAGCCGCACGACATCCACCCCCTCTAAACGTGCACAGCCTTCGGTCTGTGCCAACCAGTCTTCAATTGATACCTGCTATAATCACCTTAAGCTGCTTTCCATCAAGATCATATAACTGGTAAGTACATGTAGAACAAAATAAGACTTAAACCATATCATCAATGGTCTAGCTTAATTATTTGGTAGTTGTCCATCGCAAATCTTTGAACCATGTATGTCGTGTCTCCAAAGCATTCAATTATGAAAAACCTGTTTAGTGAACCCCGCCAGACTCAAGTGCTCCACTTAATGATGCACACGGCTTGAACATCAAGCTCGCTTTAGGGAACTCTGTCAAGCTCGAGTATGCCTTACTCTGTCTGCACACGAAATGGCCGTCAAGTCCTTTACTTCAAGTTCTGGTAGCAGAACCAACTCAAAAAATGTGAAGATACTTCATCAATTGTCCAAAGATGTCAACTGGAAGCTAGCCATGTAAGATTACTGAACACAAAACCCAAAAATCCTTTCTACATAGCATAAATCCAAAGACAAAACCTGGTGCCATGTAACCTGCTACAAGAAAATAACTGATATACTTGAATCTGCAAACTGCACTTTAGTAGCCTCTAGGATCAAATGGGATAATAAGAAATTGCCCCAATAGTGGAGCAGCATAATATCCACACGAGCATACATTTCCTGTATCAATCAACTTCAAGCATTTTTGGTGTAGGTGTGCTATTCTTGGATCAAATAGCATGCAACCAAAATGCATAAGTAACCATCCGTATTGAACCTGCTTTCGAAGATCCTTAGAATCTCCTAGATCAAATAACATTAAGAGGACATAGCATTGATGGGGCCCACAATATACTAGAGCATCACCTGAAGCATCGTGCAGCACCCACATCCCATAAACTCCTGGCAGCTTAAGCTCTTTACCAGTAAGCCTTAAAGAGCATTGACTCCCTTTTATTGGCAGCCAAACCATCACTGACATAAACATCATTAAAAGAGATAACATCCAAATCCTACCATAATTGGCATCTGTCCAAGGAATTGAAAAACCCTGTGAACTTTTTGAAGGATCAAGGATGATTTAGCATCATCACCCCCTCTAGCTTCATAGTCATTACGAAAAACCTTGGGACTCTTTGGACCTGTATCATCATAGGATTTTTTACCTATTGGAATTTTCGCTTGATCATGAAAAATAGTTATATCATGTAAATCTTCATCCATAGCATCCTCGGAAAAATCACTCTGCAAAATATCAACATTCATCAAAATTGTAGGAGTTATCTCCTCATGCAGCCCATGTATAAGTATAGATGTAAAATCTTTGTTGATATCCTGTTCACAATCAGCATGAGCTAGGCAATCTTCAAACTCATCAATATCGTCCTCTGCTTTCTCATCTGCATCCATGTTACTTAGCAATCCATCATAGCATTGTAAAGGCCCATTTGGCACCCCCTCTAAAGAAGTACACACATCAGAAAGCTCTTCTATAATGTTATAATCATCTTCTCCAAATCTAGTCAAGAAATCATCAATTATGGCATCTTCTTCTATGATAACAGCATCTGCAAACATATTGTTAGTAGCAATCATAAGTTCATTGGCATTCTTAGGCTCATCCTGTGTTGGGTCCAAAATCTCGGTCATTTCATCAGCTATTGTGTATATAATAGCTTTATTAATGCAATCATCTGCAGCAAACATGTTGTCTTGCTCTGCTATAGTGATGATAGTCTCAATAGTATCATGTAGATGCTCATCAGCTTCATGAATTCCTTCATAATAGCCCATGTCAAGGTCATTAGCTTGTGAACCACTTGTTGTGCAGTCTAGCTCTTCACTAGAACCATTATCGGAGGTAACTTCCATGCGAGCAATCTTTGAAAAAAATCATATATTTCTGTTTGAGCATTAAATTCATTGTTTACCTTTTCTAGATTGCTCAAAATATGGTCCTCTGAACATGAATCTGCTACTTCTAAAGCTGTATTTGCCTTGGCTTTACTCCTTGCATAAATATTTTCCCAAAATTGATCATAATTAAGGAACTGCATCAGATCTCCTTCTTCTTTATAGAAAATAATCTGGCTTCATTCGGTAATCTCCTTTATTGCCAACTCAATAATCCTTGAGCTTTCATGAACAAATCCATCTGCAAAATAGTCCCATTGTGTGGGATATGTTCCTGCCAGTTCTCGAACCTTATCTTTAAACTCGGAGGTTACCACTTCTTCAAAACTCAAAATCATCCGATCTCTGGAATTTCTCGGCTCTTCATCTCCTCTTTATAGCATGCAAGGAGTCCATTAGGATCATGTCCTTGAAAAATACCACACTGTTCATGTACGGCATCAAGTGCCATCTTCACTGCATCATCAATCTTCTTTTTCATTGTCATAGCTTTTACTTCTTGCAAACATTCCTGAACTAATCCCAATATTTTTGGCAAATCTGCAACTTCTAAAGTTTTATCAAATCCATTGGAATTGTAATCTTCAATAAACTGCATCAATTGTTTTGGCATCTCCATCTTTACCTCCCACCCTGGCTGGTTTTGCGTCGGGTTCACCAAGAATGTCGGGGAATTTGTGTTTGAACGGTGAGCCGGGAAGGCGCCGGGCCTCTGGCTGTGAGAGGTATGTTGAAGAGAGTTGCAACAAACACAAATAATGTAGACAAAGCTTAAAACTGACAACTTGAACACGATTCTGAAGCTTGATTACCCAAAAGCTTACAATTAACAGTACCGCTACTTAAATTATTTAAACTCCTTACATCATGTTAATTTTCCTTCATTAGCTTGCCGAGCTTGCCTTGATAATAATTATCTCCTTTGTTTTTCCTCTGCTGCTTTAAGGTCGATAGAGAGAGAGAGAGAGAGAGAGAGAGAGAGAGAGAGAGAGAGATCCCAGAAAAATGATTAATTATGGCTTCTTTGATTAGAGTGGCTATGGAAGCTTGGATTATAGTGGGCTATGGAAGCTTGGAAAAAAAGTTAAGAGTGCTCAAAGCTTATGGCTTCCTCCCCTAATGCAGCGGATAATGAAAACTTGAATATCTCCTAATCGGTGCAGAATTAACCTCCGTGCGTGAGATGCAAAAATGCTCAGAACACTCTTTTTCTTCTCTCTATATGGCCCGTTTTTACCAAAAGCCCGTTTTACAAAAAATTTATAGACTAAGACTTTTTCAGCCTCCCTCATGTAGAGGTGTGAAGTCTCTCACACACTTTCATTTTTACCACTAACCACATGTCTTCCTCTACCCAAGTTGCCTTGCATGTCTTAAGAGCCTTTTCACATGTAAAACCCTTTTCTTCAAGCATGAAGTATGTACACTTAGGCATTTATAACCACATAAAACATACACTTTTTGGATCTCCTTGCTTGTTCTCGAGCCCTGGTCACTACTCAATAAATGTGTAAGCTTCAAATAGACTTTTCCTGCTTCCCTTTGCTCTTTTTCCCATCATGGAAGCGGAGCTGCACGACAACGTGACATGTTCATTTGGTTCCATAGGTCATATTTGACCTCCGAGGATGACAATAGAACTATTTCTCTCTCTCTCTCTCTCTCTCTCTCTCTCTCTCTCTCTCTCTCTCTCTCTCTCTCTCTCTCTCTCTCCAGGTAGTTTCCTATGACGTTAAAACTCTCTTCTTTTTCTTCTTCTTATTCTTCTTCTCTCTCTCTCTCTCTCTCTCTCTCTCTCTCTCTCTCTCTCTCTCTCTCTCTCTCTCTCTCTCTCTCTCTCTTTCGAGTTACAATTGAAAATATGCTTTTGGAATTGTAATGGATACCCATGGAATGCGGGGGTTGGCATTGATGAACTAACAAGCAAAGCCGATGTTGTACTTCTTGTTGAAACTTGGGAGCATGATACACAAAGGATTAACGGCTTGGAGGATTACAATGTACATTCATTGATGTGGTCAAAGAATCTCAAGCAACGAAGAGGACAAGGAGGGTTAGCATGTATGGTTAAGAAAGGATTGGAAGATTTTGTATCAATTGTGAAAGATGACAAGTACAAACGTTATGTATGGCTGAAAATTATGACACCAAAAAGAGCACCCATTTTTGTAGCCGGTTGCTACATTCCTCATCATGATTCTCCCTTTTATGCTTGCATGGATAGAGATCAACCATTTTCTGATTTGGAAGAGGACATTGCTTATTTCAAAGGTGAAGGTGATGTTATTGTATTTGGGGATATGAATGCTCGCACAAAAACATTGCAACATGATACTCAACAATTTGATATGCCATACATTTCAAGGGAGTTGGAGGAAGTTCACTTGTATGATCGTACTTCAATGGATGAGAAAGAGCCGGATCACTATGGAAAGTTACTTTTACACATGTGTAATAGCACGGGTATGCTCATTGCCAATGGTGTATCTTTGTGGAGTGGAACCAATGGATTTACATGTAGAAGACATAATGGGGATAGTGTGATTGACTATATGCTACTCTCTGAAGCCATCATGTATCGCATAAAGAGTTTTATGTTTGGTCAATGGACCCCGGAATCCGACCATCGCACCTTATGTATTGACCTTTCATGTGGAGAAGCAACTAAGCATGATAATCTCAACCAAAGGAAAGAGAAGTTATCACTATGTATGGATTTCAAACGGGCACCAATGTACATTGAAATGGTTGAGCAAAAATTATGGATGACAAAGCTTCAATGTGATGCACCATTGGAAACTAAATGGGAAGCTTTCAAGAAAGCTATTTGTTCTTGTGCGGAAGAATGCTTTGCCATAAAGCATCTCCATGGTATCCACAAAGATAGATCACGCAAAAGGTGGTTTGATAAAGAATGTCAAGATGCTCGAAAGTCCTTGATAAAGCTTGATGCAACTATGGACAAAGACAACTATCAAAGTCATTTGCGTACATACAAGGCATTGATTCAAAAGAAGAGAAGAAGATGGGAAGTAAAGCAACAAGAATTTCAAGTCCAAGAAAAGGCACATGCATGTGGAAGATTTTGGAGAAACTTGAGAGGCAAGCGGGTTGAGAATTTTGGTAACTTGAGTCTAGTGGATATGTACACACATTGTAGGCAATTATATGAGCAAGAAAATACTGAAAAAATGCCATTTTATGGTTCACTCCCATGTATGCCGTCTTTTTTTACTATTGAGGATGTATGCGGTGGGCTTGAAAAGTTGGCCACTCGCAAAGCGGGAGATCTTCAAGGTATCAAGCCGGAGATGATCAAATGGACGGGAGATTTTACTCATGAGTGGATGTGTGATATGTT
Organism: Adiantum capillus-veneris; assembly: GCF_014529385.1. Taxonomy (NCBI): domain Eukaryota; kingdom Viridiplantae; phylum Streptophyta; class Polypodiopsida; order Polypodiales; family Pteridaceae; genus Adiantum; species Adiantum capillus-veneris. The sequence goes on from NC_140946.1 coordinate 28,566,537, forward strand.
CAACCTTGCACTTCAACATGGTATGCCTTATGATTGGAGTACTAATTGGGTTAAGCCTTTGCATAAAGGAGGGGATGTAAAGAATGTAAGCAACTACCGGACTATAATGATTGGGTCTCTTATGGCAAAGTTGTTTGGGTGCATAATGGAGATGAAATTGAGTGATTGGGCTGAAGAGAATGACAAGCGTGCAAAGGGACAAGCGGGTTTTCGTCGATGCCATAGCACCATTGATCATCTTGTCACTCTTCGTGTTCTCATGGAGGAAAGTCGGTTGAAAGGCAAGCGATTGTATTGTTGTTTTGTGGACTTTAAGAAAGCCTTTGATATGATTCCACGTAACAATTTGTGGAGAAGGATGGAAGAACTCCAAGTGCCAAGTGAGTTTATGCTTGCGGTTTTTCGAATCTATGAGAAGGTGATTTGTCAATTGCGCATGGGAAGAGAAATTTCAGAAATTTTTGTAAGCACTATTGGGGTTAAACAAGGATGTCCATTGTCACCAACTCTCTTTGGTCTATGTATCGATCAATTGGAACAAATGGTACTTGACTTTATGCAAGAAGAAGGCATTGAAGAGGTCACTATTTGCAATGCGGTAATCATGCTTTTGTTGTATGCGGATGATGTAGTGCTTCTAGCACACACTTTAGAAGATGCACAAAAGCTTATGGTTGTCCTTGAGAACTTTTGCTTGCATAGTGGGCTGATTGTAAATGAATCCAAAACAGAGGTTATGCTTGTGAAAACCAACCATAAGGAGAACCCATGCATTGTGTACAACAACGAGACACTTGAAGTTGTTGAGAGCTTTAAGTACCTTGGCCTTGAGGTTCCATCCAATCACAAGTGGCATGAATGTGCTATGCGTCGTTTGGAAGCGGGAAAGAGAGCATATTATGCATTTGAGAACATGTGTAATGCGGGAAACATCAAGTGTTGGGTTCTCAAGAAGTATCTTTTTGATGCATTGGTGACACCGGTTCTTCTTTATGGAGTTGAAGTGTGGGGCGGGAGCATCTCAAAGTCTACTTGGAAAGAGTTTGAGAATGTCCAAAAGCGTTTTCTTACAAACTTTCTCCAAGTTAAGACACAAACACCATATATGCTCTTACTTCTTGAGTCGGGATCTCTTCCAATTGAGGTTATGGGCATGGAAAGGGTTGTGGAGTACATGATAAAGATGCGTCAAAACCCCTCACATCGACTTCCTACAATTGCATGGGAAGCAAGCAAAAAAGTTCAAAAGACGCATAAAAGCAAGATCTTGAGCACGGGATGGATGCAAGATATAAAGAAGTGGTTTGGGAGATGGGATGCATTACACTTGCTACATGATGCTTCAATTGACTCTCAAGAATGAAGCTTTTCTACAACGCCAATGTATTACGGCTTGGGAGAAATCCGGTGGGTCACACTTCATACATTACACCACCTATATTGCCCCCAACTACAAAACCATGTTCTTCGCTGAGAGAGGAAACCGTACTCACACTTACATGCTTGAGCCTATTCCCTTGTCCGCGATACGCACTATCGCAGCAATTCGGCTTAGCTCCCATTTCCTTCGATGCGAGATAGGGCGTTGGGGCAATGGACAAGAGTCAAATCGATTGTGCACATTATGCTCACTGCAAGTTCGAGAGTCTGAGTACCACACACTACTAGAGTGCTCAGCTTTTGATCACATCCGAACTTGCTTCTCTCACATTTTCAGCCATAACTTAGACCTACACACTTTCCTCTCCCAGCCAAAGTGTGGGCTCTCCATTGCGACTCTCATCACTACAATTTTGGAGCATCGAGAGTCACTCATCAGCCATACACATACTACATCACATGTAACTTTGGTCCCATAGGTCATATTTGACCTCCAAGGACGATAATAAAATCTATCTATCTATCTATCTATCTCTCTCTCTCTACATCTCCTATCGCGCAAGCTGTTTTCCAAGCAAGGAATATAGAGAATGTTGACACTCAAGAATTGCAAGAATGGAAAAAACATGCAAAGAACATCGTCGTTCGTGGAAACAAGGAGAAAAGCATGGAAACATCCCAATCTCTTCCGGTTGCTATTGAAGAGTTTTTTGCTATATACTTTGGCATGTCTGGAATCATGGCTTATGGTGCACATCGAGTTGGAAAACAAGGAGTCCCTCGCTCAGGAGAAAGACCTATTGTATGATCCATGACTGATGAGGTAAAGAGAAAGATCATCCTTGACAATAGTTGGATCTACCTCAAAGGAATGGGTTGTAATGCATATGAGGATTGCACTCTTATGCAACAATGGAGTGAGAAGATTGTGAACTTTCTAGTTAATGGGTGAAAGCATGTTAACCTGTCGCACTTTTTGTGCTAGTTAGCAATTTCAAGTTAGCACATCTTCGAAAAGTTGGGCGTCCGGTAAATTTTTTACAAATAATATCAAAATTTCTCGGAGGTTGTACATTTGGATTCCTTGTTTCAAGTGCTTTCTATTGATATATCATATGTCATAGATCTTGGAGATGTAGCTCAAGTTATTGTACTAGTTAGCATATGTCAAAATTGTGCTAGTTAGCATTGTCCGGGACATGAAAAAGCATGACAGGTTAACATGCTTTCACCCTAATGGTTTTCCACTGAAAAAGCTTCGTAAGGACATAGCTGAAAAATTGTTAAAAGAATGTGAACCTTATTCTCTCATTGCAGGAACTCTCTACAAGCTAGGGAAGGACGATATTCTTAGACGTTGTTCCCGTGAGGATAAGTAACTAACTGCAAGAAGCCCACATGGGTATAGCCGGAAGATATTTCTCAAAGAAACTAATAGCTAGAAAGGTGTTGCAATCAGGCTATTGGTGGCCTAACTTCTTCAAGGATGCATTACTTTTTGCAAAAGGATGTGATGAATGCCAACATTACAAGATCACACAAAAAAAGGATAAGATGCCCTTACATCTTGTTAAAGTGACTCAACCATTTGAAAAATGGGGTTTGGACTTTGTAGGCCCAATTAGTCCGGCAGCTCGTAGCACTCAATCTCGATATATTATCATTGCCACTGACTATGTGACAAAGTGGACGGAAGCCAAGGCGACATGTAAGGCCAAGTACATACCAAGGTGGGCATTGCGTATCAGCAAAGAAGTGAACCACAATGTGTCTACATCCTGCAGCATTTGGAGGGGTCACCACAAACTTGGCCAATGGCCAAAGATTCTGAAGCAAATCTGTAACTCCTAGGTCTCCCATGTGGTGAGATAACTCTAGGATCTGTGTCTATAGCCACTCAAACACTGATTCAAGAGTCCACTCAGTATGGTCCCTGCCGCAAAGGGGAAAAGAGAAGCCAACCGCTGAGTCCAAGGCCTCTATCACCCTAGCTACAAGGAACATAACATGAACCCTGAAGTAGGCTGCCTCAATGTCTGATGAGGAGTCACCGAGAAAGCGTGTAAAGTCGTAGGCAAAGAAGTCCCATCAGCGCCGAATGTCGAAGCTTGTCAGACCAGGAGGGACTACTGCAAAGGGAGACGTCTGTACCGAGAGAGGGGGTCGCAAGCGCTCTCTTGCCAAGCGACTCGTGGCAAAGGCGCTGCCAAGAGATCTCCTAGCAGTCAAGGATGGCCCTACCCCCTGGGTCGAATGTGGGACTGGAGCAGGAGGCGCAGGAGCAGGGGGAGGGGGGGGGAGAAGAGGGGAGAGGGGGATCGACAAAGGTACGGGGACGAGGAGGAGAGGCGGAGGGAGAAGGAGGTGGGGAGGGGGACTGAAGAGGAGGGGGGGAACTCGGGGGGAGGGGGGGATGTCAAGGGTGAAGCTGAGGTGGAGGCTAGAGCAGGGACCTCGTTTTACTCAAGAGGACCAAATTGGCTTCCCGTTGGAACCCAATGCTGCTAGGCAGGCGCCTGAGGACCACTCTAAGTGCTAGGCTATCACTGTGGCCATTGCCGTCGTTGACCATGAACCTGATGCCAACCCTCCTCCCCTGGAGCCCCAGGCTTGGAGGGTGGATCTGTGCCTGTGTGCTCTGTGTCTCTGCCTGCTGCTGTTGGCCAACCCGAAGGTTAGGGTTGGGCCTGTGATGTAGGTCGGGGCCTCCTCCATGGACAAGCCTTCGCAAGATGGCCCATCTCTTGAGAAATGAAGCATTGATGCGAGAGGCCCGAACACTCCACGCTCTGTCTAAACCAACCCCCACTCACCCGAGGAAGTAGGATGACCTTCGGGAGAGTGTGAGTGTTTCTAACCAGAACGCAAATTGAGGGAATTCCGACCGCCTTGGCAGCTACTGAGGCTGCTGTGCGAGGTGTCTCCAAGACAGTCCCAATAACTGAGCCTATCCTTGACAAAAGTGGTAGGTACTCCCTCGCAAACCAAGAAAGCAGACAAAGATGGTAATGTGTACCTCCTCTACCAAAACATCTGAAGCAGGGTCAAAACCATGTCTCCACTGTCGAAAGTGGGATCAAATTGCTCAGATGGTCAAAGGACTCATGGCGATGACCTTGGACACCATCTCGGAGGTATCAAAATCGATATGGTAGTAGCCTTGTCCAAGGATCTAAACGTCCAAGATCTTGTCCACCTCTGCAAGAAGGCGGACTTGGAGAAGATCACGCAACTCTCCTCTGCTAGGTCTGGTGTCAAGAATATTGTAGATGATAGAAGTTGCGTGCAGGCGCTCTACCTTTGCGGCTAGGCTTGCTTGCTTTGTCGGTGAAAGAGAAAGTCAAATGGTGGGCTCAGCGAGGTCGAGCAAGGGGACTTCATTGGAGTTCCTCTTTGATGGAGCATGAGCCTCCATCTGTGTCTATCGCTGTGAAGAAAAGGCGGAGAAACGTGATGAAGAGGGAAAATCCTGCTGGACCGAGCACATCAAGGATATTGGCGAGGCCCGACAAGCAGAAGTGGTTGAAGGTAAAATGAAATGGGAGGGGCAATGGCTAAAGGTAAAGTGTAGGAAGGTGAGTGCGGAAAAAGGGGATGGCAAGCGGACAGGGTAGCGGGCATGGGTGGCGAAAGGCAGCAAGCAGGCGATGGTGTGGAGGCGGACGGGCAACGAGTGTAGCAGCGGGCTGGGCAGATCGCGCAGGGGGTGGGCATGGGTGCTACGTGCTAGAGGGTAGGTAGGGGAGCTATGCGAGGGCAGTGGGGGGGAGAGGGGGGCAGCAATGATGATAGGGGGTGGGGGTGCGAGCATTAGCAGCGAGCCTGTCTCAACGAGTTTGGATGCTACCTTTCAAAGATTAATAAACACTTCTTTTAGAGAATATTTGAGGGAGTTTTGCAAAGATTTCTTAGATGAACTTTGTGTTTATTCCTCTAGGAAAGAACATCTATCATGCTTACGAAAAGTTTTTGAGGAGTGCAGATTGTATTGCATCTCCTTAAACCCTTTCAAATGCCAATTTTCGGTTAAATAGGGAGTCATTTTTGGGCATATAGTGTCCAAAAATGTGATTTCCACAAATGAGAGAAAAATTAAAGCCATTGCTGAATTGCCACCGCCTGCAAACTATAAAGGAGTTCAAAGGTTCATGGGCCATGTTGTTTATTACCGATGACGGTTTATTTTAAACTTTGCTGAGATAGCTCTTCCTTTGTACAAGCTTCTTATTGAGTTCCATTGGACAGTGGAGTGTGACCATGCTTATGAGTCATTGACAAAGACCTTGATAAGCGCTCCTATTCTATGAGTGCTTGATTGGAATGTAATTTTCCATGTGCATATTGATGCATCGAACTTTTCTATTGGGTGTGTTCTAGCTCAACCAGGGGAACATAAATTGGACTATCCCATTCGCTTTGCAAGTCGTCAATTGAATGATGCCGAGAGAAACTACACCACTACAAAGAGGGAAGGTTTAGATATGATTTAAAGAGTGAAGAAATTTCACTGCTACCTTCTTTCCAACAAGTTTGTTTTCTATGTGGATAATCAAGCCTTGTTGTATCTAGTAAATAAGCCTTGTTCCACGGGAAGAACTACACGATGGCTGTTAATTCTCCTTGAGTTTGATTTTATCATTGTGGTGAGAATTGGTAAAATATCGGGCAATTCATCATATACTCCAATAGGGGCTTCACCATTAGGCATGCGAGACAAATGATACGCCATAAGGAAGGAGGTTAAGGTGTCATCTCAAGAAGAAAATTCACTTGAGGAGGATGCAAGTCCACCCAACAAATAGGGACACATGATCTATGAGACCAACTCACGCTTGCGAATAAGCTTTTGGAATTGTAACAAGTATCTATGGAATGCGGGAATTGGCATTGATGAGCTTACCAATGACTTTGATGTGAAACTTCTTATCAAAACATGGGAGCACGATGCCCAAAAAAATTCTTGGATTTGACAAATACGATGTGCATTCTTTGATGTGGGCCAAAAATGCAAAGCAACATAGAGGCCAAGGAGGCATAGCATGTATGATCACAAAGGCTTTGAAAGACGTTTCCATTGTCAAAGAAGATAAGTATAAACGCTACTTATGACTAAAAATCAGCCCACCAAATGGTCAAGTCATGTTTGTTGCTAGTTGCTACATTCCTCACTATGTCTCCAGCTTTTATGCTCGCTTGGATATGCATAGAGATCAGCCCTTCGTTGAACTAGAGGAAGAAATTGCTCATTACAAGGACCAGGGTGAAGTCATTGTCTTTGGAGACATCAATGCTCTCACAAATACATTACAACATGACACACAACAAGTGGACATGCCGCATGTCTCAAGAAGAATGGATGACTCATACATGTATGAATCAAAGTTCTAATGATGCAAAATAAATGGATCACTATGTAAAGTCACTTATACATATGTGCAATAGTGTCGGAATGCTCATTGCAAATGGTGTATCTTTATGACAAGGCACCAATGAATTTACATGTAGAAAGCACAATGGTGATAGCGTGATTGACTATATTTTATTTTTGAAAGCTACTCTAGAATGCATACAAAGTATTACACTTGGTGAATGGAATTTGGAATCGGATCAAAGGATATTATGCATTGACCTCAAGGGTGGTAAAAGACCCGAGCATGTAGCCTCCAATCATGATGTGAATTATTTGTACCCACATCTAGACTTCAAACCAGCACTTATAGATGCTGATATGGTGGACCAAATGTTAAGCATGACAGAGAATCAAGAGAGCCCAACATTAGAATACAAGTGGAAAGTTTTCAAAGAATTAATTTTCTCTTGTGCGAAGGAATGCTTTTCGGTGAAACACATGTCTTGAAGGCCAAGGTACTTGACTTCAAATTTCTCATTGTTGTATACAATGCATGGACTTTTGTCATTGAGGGTCTTTACAAGCATAACCTTGGTTTTGGATCCATTCACGATTAGCACGATATGTAGGAAAAAGTGTTCCAAGACACTCATAAGCTTTTGTGCGTCTTCTAAGGTATGTGCCAAGAGCACTACATCATCAACATAAAGCAAAAGCATGAACATCGTATTTCAGATCTTAACCTCTTCTATGCCTTCTTGTTGCATAAAACCAAGAACCATGCATTCCAATTCATCAATGAGTAGCCCAAGGAGGGTTGGGAAAAGGGGGCATCCTTGTTTGACACAAATGGTGCTTGCAAAAAATTCTGAAATTCCATCTCCTATATGTAGTCGGCATATCACTTTTTGGTAGATGCGAAAGACTGCATGCATAAATTCTCTCGGCACTTGAAGGCTTTGCATATGTCTCCAAAGATTTCCTCATGGTACCATGTCAAAAGATTTCTTGAAATCCACAAAGCAACAATACAACTTTTTTCCTTTCAATCGAGACGTTTTCATAAGAACTCAAAGAGTGACAAGGTGATCAATAGTGCTATGATGCTCTCAAAAACCTGCTTGGCCAAGCACACATTTGTCGTTCTTTTCATCCCATTCACTTATCTTCATCTCCATGATACATCCAAATAACTTTGCCATCAAAGAGCCAATTATTATAGTGTGATAGTTGTTCACATTGTTTACATCTCCTCCTTTGTGCAAAGGTTTGATCCAATTTGCACTAAACTCATGAGGCATGCCATGCTGAAGTGAAAGGTTAAACATATTGCGTATCCAATATCATGTTTTCTTGCTTGTTGTGCGCTTCTTGCCACACTGTCGAAGCAAGGGACTTGCCGATACACCGTGTGCGAGCCACAAATGGCTCCAAGCACACAACAAGCCTAAACTAGCAAGCTCAAGAGAGCAAAGGGTGTGTCACTCACCGCTCTACGCTCGCCTTCGTGGTGGATTCCTCGCCACGATGAAGAAGAAGCTGCAGTCGTGCCGCACTCAACCGCCTCGCCGCCGCCGTGCCTTGGTAATGCTCGATCGCACACACGCTCTCCCTCTCTCTCTCTCTCTCTCTCTCTCTCTCTCTCTCTCTCACTCACAGACACACAAGGAGGTGAAGAAGAAGAAGATGGAGATGGAGATGGAGCAAGAGCACTCTTCTATTGCACAAATGAGAGAATGAGTAAAAATTAGGTTTAGTTGGCTTTTATATGAGCTCACCCCATTCACACTTGGGCGCCCAATCTTAGCCAACTAACTCCTTGAATATTCCAGTTAGAGTGCGCCTCTCATCGGCGATCACTCTTACCCTGTTCCTATTGGTCCGACAAGCCCGGTACCTGACTCTAAATAATACAACGTTTATAGATCATAGGGTGTCCGTGTGCCGTGAGGGTTAACATGCCCCCCTTCCTGATGTAGATTCCGTCCTCGGAAGCTATTGAGTTGAAGCTGGTTTGTCGAGGTGGAAGAGCATTTGAGATGAATGTCCTTAGCCTTCTTCAGTCACTGCAAAATCAAACAACATTGGCATAGTAATTGCATTCTCTTAAAAAGCATATGCAGTTTTAGGTAGACAAATTGATTGGTAAAAGAATTTCAAACAATTTGTTAGCAATGAACATTAAATTGCAATGTAATCAAATACATAAACAGATGTAAAGGTAGAAGATTAAACAAGTCTGGGGTCGCTAATTTGACGGTCGAAAGGCACTAGAGATCGAATATTAATACCATGGGTAAGCTTCTTAATTTTCAGTGGTCAATTAAGTTGTTTAATCGCGAGAGCCAAGTATTCATGTTCGAGGGCTGACTAGAGGCTATATCTAGAAGACCTTGTAGTTAAGCTACCATAAAAGGAATTTCTCATGAAATCATCGCCTAACTGATTACTTTTTCTTTGACCCCGCAAATTCTTTTCACATTGATTCAATTATGATGTGTGTGCTTATTTTGTATGCCTTGGGTTTTTTGCTTTTCAAGGAAAAGCGCCCACACTGGGAACCTCTAGGGCTCAAGTACCATAGGCAATACATGTGAGTGAAGTACCAATTTAAGCAGGGATTTCTCTTCCAGCTTAAAATTTTACATTGTGGCACTTTGATTTTTTGTTTGTTCATTTTCAGCATTTTAATTTTGTAACTTTGGGGGGTCATATAACACTGTTACCCTCCCCAGGCTCATCACATTAGTAAACTCCCTTTATAATACTTAAGCTAAAGGTCACTAGGGTTAAGCCCACTAGAAATCCCTAGTACATTTCACACAATGCTACCTAAATCGGATTAAGAACCTAAGTAACCATTGCTTATTAGGAAGGCATTCCCCATGGTATTAAGAGAAGATTTCTAATACCTAGCTTGGTCAAACTAGCTTAGTCGGACTGCTTGATTTTTACACCTAGACAAGTGATTATGACAAAACATTACATTGAATTAAATGTTTGATACTAAGAAAATGCGCTGAATATTATGCTACCAATCACAATCAAAGCAGACAAACATGGATGCAAAAAGACAAGGGGCAATGCTAATGGACAAGAAACACCTGTTTGTGTCGATGGTCGCGCTTGATTTGAAGAGTGAGTCGAGATAAAGATTCCATGAAGGTCCAAATCCTATCAATAGCAACACGCTCCTGTACACACTAGGAAACAAAAGGAATACCTCCAGGAGGCACATTAGTGGGAAAAGAGAACTTCGCTAATCTCTCAACTCTAAAACAGAAACACTTCTATCGTACTAATCTTACCTACCCTCCATCACTCAAGTGATGAGGATCAAAGGTGTTTTATGGCATAGGTTTCTGTTTCACTGTACCAGATGTGACATGTGTAGGTCCGAGTCAATGTTTTGACTTTTATTGCGCATACTCGTTTGCTAAATGCTCTTGCTCTTTATTTTTTTGTTTTTTGTGAGTATAAAGCTTTATATGTACATTCCCTAAGATTGGTGATTGAGAGGTCAGGGAAAAAGGTTGAGAGGGAAACAAATGAATGATGACTGTCAGCAAACACTCCCCCCTTCCTTGGGTAGATCATACCGTTTGAAATGAGCTTGTCACCCTTTGAAACCAATTGTTCCAGTTGGAAATAGGTGAGGATTTTTGCCAGTAGTTTTCTATTACCCTAGGCGCCTCGTCAAGTTGCAAGGGTGGTAAGGTACTCTCCCAGGATCGAACTTGAAGTGGTTCATCAAGTGATTCTTGAACACTGGGAGGTGTGGATTCTTTTGTAGCTTCATGGAGGTCCACTACTATAGATGGAGGCTGTGTAGAAGCTTTTACCTCTATGGATGTATTACATGAGGAGCTAGAAGCTTCGTGGGACTCCCCCCTTCCTGAGCTAGGTGGAACAAATCGTTCTTTCTTTGGTACCCAAACTAGCTCGGGAGCGGGTGTGTAGCATTCTGTGATTTTTTTCTTTCCACGATCATTGATTCGTTTTGGAGCTACGGGATTGGGCTCACTTGGGCCAGGTGATAGGTAAGAGCACAATCTATGTTTTGGCACCCAGATTTGATCATTTCCTTGATAGTAGCCTTGGGCTTCCAATAGTCGTTTAGGGATCCATCGCAACATTTTCTTACTTTTCTTGGAGCGAGTGGTACGTTTCTTACAAGGCTTCTGTTTTTTAGCACTAGCTATGGTCACTAAAGAAGCTTTAGGGACCCACTTGTATGTTTTCTTCGTGACATTAGGATGAGTCTTGTCGGAAGCGATATGCATTGCTTGTAGCATATTTAAGGGTACATGCATTTCATCCCCCTCAGGTGTTACCCAGGTCGTCCCCCTATTTCCCCAAGTGTCTATGGTTGCTGCTAGGTGGACCCAATCCACATTGTCCGACTCAGTCATCCCAGGTAGGATATCCATATAAGGAGAATCTTGGCCAATGTTTGTATCCTTCTTACAAGTGTAACAATATTGTAGTGGGGCCGAGTGAACTGTGGTGTCAGAGCGATGATCAAAAATGGTTTTACTCCCTAAGGGGTGTACCTTACCAGTCACCAAATCCACTCTAAGGACAGAGTCTTGGAATTGCAAATAGACATGATTTTTAGACCAATCGTGAACCATTTGTGCTTCCTTCATGAATGGTCATCCTAAAATCATTTCATATGACATAAGGTGTTTAGAGAAATCCATTACAATGAACGTATGTCGTACCTTGTGTCCTAGAACTTTGATCTTAAGATCCTTGAGCATCCCCATAGGTTTGGCTATGGTACCATTTTCCATCTTTACAACAATGTTAGTAACACTGAGTCGGGGTTTTCCCATGGATTCCCAACAATCTTTTATAACTATGCTAACTCCCCCACCACCATCAAGAATTCCCTTTATAGTTAATCCCTTGGTAGTGATGGGTAGGGTCGCATTAGACTCGTCGCCTTCAAAATACTGCCCTAGTTCGTTAATGGGTACCTCGATCACAGACTCGTGTCCATCTAAGTCAAGTGATTGCACATGATTTTCCTCATCAATCATAATCGAGTCAGGCCTATTTGGTTGCGCAAACTGCGGCAATCCCGTTCGTAGCTCTCCATTAAGGAATGCTCGAAGTGCAAGGAATAACTCAGGATCTCCATACAGCTTTTCTATGATCGTGGTTCGGACCTCAGAAGACATGAAGTCCACTAGTTTGGCAACATTCATTGGCATTTTGCAGGGTGTAGGTCCTTGACTAGGAACTGGTGAGGATGGAATCTCATATTCCTCAATGGGATCAGATATTCCTTCGTTAAACATCCTTTCCAACAAGAAGGGTGTATGCTCACTTTCTGATGTCCCGTCCTCACTCCCTTCTTGGATGATACTAGATATGGCTAACGGTCTATGGTTCATGTGGGGTGGATAAACTTGCGTGGGAAACACTGTGTCATGAATTTTGACATGCATGGGTTCTGGTTCTAGTTTCCTTTGAGTCTCCTCCACTAAACCTCTTAGATGTTTCACCTGCTCAATCTCGTCTACTGGGTTTGGGTACGTCCCAATCTTCTTTTTACTATTCTTCCCTTTTTTCCCCTGCGGTTTATCTTGGGGGTCTTGGATTGGATTTGGAAACACTTGTGGTGTTTTCAGAGGCTCTTTATGGTTTTGTCTTATTCGGTTTTCATTTGGTTCCATGTTACGGTTTTCTTTGTCGGTCTTTCCCTTTGTGGTATTGGTTCTAGTCTCCATTGTCTCGACTGAATCTGAATCATCCTCGAGGTCATTCATATACACGGGGTCATCTCCTGTTCCTATGTTTGTTTTGGAAATTGGCTTTGAATTTCCCGTATTCTGCGACCTCTTCCTTTGTGTCTTCTTTTTCTTTGCTTGGATAACTGACGCGGTATCTCTCTCTTCGAGGATATGGCCTGGCCCTTGAAGCATGGACCGTGTAATCGCATAAGCGGGTGCGATGGGTGGTATTGGCGATGTCACACTAGCAATTTCGACCAAATTTAGGGGTGTGATTTTAGGCGCATTTGGGTTATAGGGGCATTGGGCAATCAAGTGATCTATGCCACAACGATTACATGTGAGTATTGGCATTGCAGACGTGCTCCCTTGATTCATTTGCATCTGTGCAGCATTCTTTTGCAGTCTAATAGGGCACTCCGCTGCCCGATGTGGTCCACCACACTCGTAGCATTGAAGAGGTGGCCTCCTAGCCTGGGTGTTGATATTTTGACCTCTGGATGCGAGAGCAGCAGCTTGATACACCGGCTTGACTTGCCCCCAACAATCTTCCATGTAGTATATAGGACACTCTTCCAATGTATCAAGTGCGTAGGCAATACTAGTGTCTATTTCCTCCTCACAGCCATCTGCATAAGCATTTGATGGTTCGCAACCCACTTGGTTCATAGGGGCGACTCTTGGATGCGGGGGCCGCGGTCCTAGCACAGGAGGTGGTAGCGGTGTAGCTTGTACAACATTTTGAGATCTAGGGACCATGTGTTGCGGTAGTTGCTCAACAGGTGGAGCAGGCATCAATACAGGAGCTCGAGGCGCATCCGTCCAGGCTATAGGTGGTCTATTTGCCATCATACGTTTGATCATTAAACAATCCTTAGCCTGGTGACCATACCTACCACATGCGTTGCAAGTTCCATTAAATTTTACTCTAAACGTAGGGCACTCACTAGTGCTATGTGGACCCAAGCAAATGGAACACCATTGTTGCTCCCTTCTTGTATACATGTGACTATTTTGAGGGGGTCGATTATCCTTAAGAGACTCTTGGATTGCCTTGGTGAGGTCTGTCAAGAATGTCTCAAATACCTTTGGCTCATTGGCAATGAGCTTTGCAGTCATGGGTTCATACCCAATGGCTTGTGAGCTAGTGGATCTCGTGTCAGTAGACACCCTCATGCCTGCTATCATCAAGTTGTCCTCTAATTGGATTGCATTGGCAGTGACATCTTCCCAGGTTGTGAAACCTCTAATCACTAGTCCATTATAGATTCCTTCATTCCTCAACCCTCGAATGAATCGATCAAGCAGTTGGTTATTGTTGAAGCGCTCATTTACAGGGCAGCGAGAGTTTAAGTGCTTTAGACGACTAATGAAGTCCCTTACTGGCTCTCCTTCCTTACGTTCGGCCTTCTGTAGCTGAGATGCTACACCCCAAAGCACACCTTCTCGTATGTACTCCTTTAGAAACAACCTTCGAAGGGTAGGGTAGATTGTTTTCTCGTCCACCCTTAGGGTTCTATACCAATCTCCAGCCTTCCCACTTAATGTCAAGCTTAAGGCATTGCACTTATGTAGTTCGTTGCGTTCCCCTAAGGAATCACATACTTGTTCAAACAATTCAATGTGTTTTCTAGCATCTTCGTCCCCATTGAATTTTTGAGTGAGTTTGGCAATTTGTACTGCCTTACTTCTAGGCTCTCTATCAGATGAATGACACATATTTTCCGCGATAGATCGACCTATGGTTTGAGCAAACGCTGCCAAGTCACCTATGTGAGGAGGCAGGGCCGGTGGAGGTACTCTTGGAATCATATGTGGAGAGGGACGGGTACCGGTCTTGGCATATGTGTGGATGATGCAGGATATGGAACATAACCGGGCATAGGTCCACTCGGATAAGGGCTAAGGAGAGGCACTCGAGGAGCATAAACAAGTGGTACAATTGGAGGTGTGGGGGCCATGTGTGCATAAGGGGCTAAAGGCACATACGGTCGAGGCCCCATATTAGGTACTACGACACTAGGTAGTGGCACTGCGCTAACCGTAGATGTCATCGGTACATTCTCTATCAGGCCTATCCCTGGAGTGAGCACTGTGTTTTCCTTAATAGAGGGTTGAGCCAAGTTAGGGAAGCTAAAGTTTTCGCTCGGAGGCTCAGATTGCATAGAGACCCCAGGTGAAATGACGTAAGATGGGTCCATGGGACTCATTAGAGGAGTCTCCATTTGTGATAGAGTAGGTTGTTGAGCCTTGCTCGTATCCAGAAATATCATGGGGCCAGTTGAGAGTATATTTACCCCTCGGTTTTGGCTTTCCGATTGAATAATGCCATGGATAACGTTACAGATCATTTTCTGTTGATCTTCGATGCTCGTGGCACTAGAGGTGGATTGTACAATCTCTATCCATCCTACATGGTAGGCGTGGCCAGAGTGTAGATCCGTCAACACCTCAGTGTGGAGGTCGTATGTCCAATGATCATTAATGAACAATCCTTCTAGAGTCGACTTGTTAACGGTTTCTTGTGAGGTAGAAGCAATGTTGCTCCCTGTGGTTTTACTTGTCACCAACGGTACTCTAGAGGGAACTTCTGAAGGAGGTAGCTCAGCAGGTCCTTCTTGGTAAGAAGTTGGTAGGATATCCACATGGACACTCTTTGGGGGTGTGGGGTCCACGTGCGATGTGAAAGGAGAGTCCACTTCCCCACCCCCTTCGTGTGCTTCATTTGCATCAGGTTCCGAGCGAGTAGCTCTACCTAATGTTTCCATGAAACGGCTAAACATACTAGTACTAGGCTGTGGAGCTTAGGGAGGTGCATGGCCTTCTCTCTCAGTGTTTTGGGTAGGGTATGCTTCCATGATTTCTGAGTCGGAGGAGGAATCACTAGCGGCTATTTTAGGGTCTTGGGTGGTGCCACCTTGTGTCCCCGCTGAGGGTCTAGAGCCTATCGTGGATAGGTAATGGGTGTCCGTATGAACAGAGGCACCCTCAATATTCTCGTGTTCTAGCACCCGCCCAGAGCGTAAGTGCATGTGCGTTTGATACCCTAAGGTGTCAAAAAGCTGCTCTAGGAGGCCTTGTGACTAGTTTTTTGCGTGTTTTTTGTTTGTGTTTTTGCTAGATTTTTTAGAGCGTGTCGTGGAATGGGCCGTGTGATAGCTCGAAACGAGCGTATCGCTAGGAGGGACGCATTGTGCTTTACAGCCCACCGTTTGGTTCTATTTTGCTCCAAAAAAGCCCGAAACAGTCTTTTCCTAGCTGGGGAACTAGGCTCCAAATAGAAAGTCTAAGGGTGCAAGTGGGAAGAGAAGGGAGGAGAGTGGAGGACTTGTCCCACATGCTCTCATTCCCTCTTGAGGGAGTAGGGTATATATATAAGAGTGAGTCTAGTATATATCATAAGACTGAGGACTGAGGCTTGGGCCTGGGCTCGGGCTTGGGCTTGGGCTTGGGCTACTGATCCCGATACCGATCTATCTTTTATACAAACCAACCCGTCCGTTTTTATAACTCACGTTTTTTATTTTTGGAAAATTTAACGTCCCCCTCACTCACGTGTTTTTTTTTTCGAATTTTTTTTTTCAATTTTGTTTTTGGAGATATTATTTGGTACGCGTTTTGGTGCGCGTTGACCTCACCTAACTATTTACTGTCCCACCTACCTACTAACCTGCTAATCAGTGGTTCACCTAATTACTAACCTGCTTAATTAACTAACTGTGCGCCTAACTGTGCACAAACCAGAAAACACAAAAAATGCAAAAATTACAGAAATTGAAACTTGACAGAACTGTGCAGTGAAAACACAGAAAATGCAGAAAATGCAAAAACGCAAGAAATGCTATCTGCAGTGCAAACCAAAAAACGCAGAAAACGCAAAAAAAAAAATAAAAAAATCTCCACATAACTACACACACTCATTCCTTGCCTTTCCTATGATAGAAATTGCACCACAAGAAAGCGTAAAGTGCTTAACCGAGCTTAGTGTAGGGCATTTCCCCGGCAGCGGCGCCAAAAATGTGCGCTCCTTGCCGGACTGTCGAAGCAAGGGACTTGCCGATACACCGTGTGCGAGCCACAAATGGCTCCAAGCACACAACAAGCCTAAACTAGCAAGCTCAAGAGAGCAAAGGGTGTGTCACTCACCGCTCTACGCTCGCCTTCGTGGTGGATTCCTCGCCGCAATGAAGAAGAAGCTGCAGTCGTGCCGCGCTCAACCGCCTCGCCGCCGCCGTGCCTTGGTAATGCTCGATCGCACACACACTCTCCCTCTCTCTCTCTCTCTCTCTCTCTCTCTCTCTCTCACTCACACACACACAAGGAGGTGAAGAAGAAGAAGATGGAGATGGAGATGGAGCAAGAGCACTCTTCTATTGCACAAATGAGAGAATGAGTAAAAATTAGGTTTATTTGGCTTTTATATGAGCTCACCCCATTCACACTTGGGCGCCCAATCTTAGCCAACTAACTCCTTGAATATTCCAGTTAGAGTGCGCCTCTCATCGGCGATCACTCTTACCCTGTTCCTATTGGTCCGACAAGCCCGGTACCTGACTCTAAATAATACAACGTTTATAGATCATAGGGTGTCCGTGTGCCGTGAGGGTTAACACTTGTCCATTTAATAATCTCAGTCTTGACACCTTGAAGGTCCCCCGCCTTGCGAGTAGCAAGTTTCTCAAGCGCGCGGCATACATCTGGAATGGTAAAGAAGGGAGGCATAAACGGAAGGGAGCTACAACACTTCATTTTATCAACATTGGGTTGCTTGTAGAAGTTCTTGCAATGCGTATACATATCCTGAAGAGTTAAGTCATCAAAGCTCTCAACACGCTTGCCTTTTAGATTTTGCCAAAACTTGCTACATGCATGTGCTTTCTCTTGCGCTAAAAGAAGTTGTTTTTTGACTTCCCACCTTCTTCTCTTTTTTTGAACAATTTCTTTATATATGTGTGAACGTTCCAAGTAAGCTTCCTTGTCTTTGCTTGTATCCAACCTTAGCAACAAGTGTTTTCGATCTTGACTACATTCCATGTCAAACCATTTCTTCTTGGTGCTACCCTTCTTAGACCTTTTTCAAGACATGTGTTTCACTGAAAAGCATTCCTTCGCACAAGAGAAAATTACTTCTTTGAAAACTTTCCACTTGCATTCTAATGTTGGGCTCTCTTGATGCTCTGTCATGCTTAACATTTGGTCCACCATATCAGCATATATAAGTGCTTGTTTGAAGTCTAGATGTAGGTACGAATGATTCACATCATGATTGGAGGCTATATGCTTGGGTCTTTTACCCTTGAGGTCAATGCATAATATCCTATGATCAAATTTCGGATTCCATTCACCAAGTGAAATACATTGTATGCATTCTAGAGTGGCTTCCGAAAACAACATATAGCCAATCACGCTATCACCATTGTGCTTTCTACATGTAAAGTCATTGGTGCCTTGTCATAAAGATACACCATTTGCAATGAGCATTCCGGCACTATTGCACATATGTAGAAGTGACTTTACATATTGATCCATTTCTTTTGCATCAGTAGAACTTTGATTTATACATGTATGAGTCATCCATTCTTCTTGAGACATGCATTAGGAAAAATATGGACTCTCCATGGGCCTTGTAAGAATCCCTAATTTCAAGGAAGCCTGCCAAGATCAAGGGGGACAAAGGCTTTGAATGGGGCTGCTTTGGTAGGGTCTCCTCCACCTTTGACCCCTAAAAAGGTAGGGGGGGGGGGGGGGGGGGGGGGGGGGGGAGGGGTAAAACCATTTGAAAAGTAGGGGGGGTGGGGGGAGAATGCTATCTTCTCTCTCTAGCTTTTTGGCCAACTTGTAAGTGGCCTCTTAACTCTCCCATGCCACCTAATCAAATCCGTGGGTCAAAGAGGTCAAAAAAGTGACTTTTTTCAAAAACTTTCAAAAAAAATTTATTTCCCCCTAAAAAGTGGCCCCAACATATATACATATAAAAACTTTACTCATAATTCAGCATTTTTGACTCCCTCCAAAACTTTTAAGAAATTCCCCCCAAAATTGACCACCCTCCCTCCTAATCTAAGCTCCTCTCCTACACCTATCTCCCTTGCACCTGCACCTGCACTTGCTGCTGCACCTACACACCCATCTCTCCATCCTACAATGCCTCTTGACGACGTGACCAATGTCCCAGCAAGCTTTTCATGTGGTAGGTCTCCAGGGATTTTCCTGCACCTACCTCAAGAGTATGTTTGGACAAAGAAGACATGCAATCAGAGAAGGATATATGGTGGCTTGGTGCAATTGAAGTTCCGAAAGAGACACATGAAGTCCTTGCATGGATTTTTAGTAGAATTCCATGGGTCACAGAGGTCATTAAAGCTCAAATAAACGGTGAGAAGCTCATGGTTCCAGGGCATGGGGAGTTTGATGCTGAATGGAATTTAGGTGGTGATCTAAAGACCATAAAGTGCATGCTTGGATGCAAACAAGTGAAAATTCTTTACTTCCCTGGCCATTTTGTGTGAAAGGGCACAAGACAAGTTGAGCAACTCAAGTGGAAGGTCAGGACGAAGATAATGATGATCATATAAATAGGGAGTGGCAAACTTCCGTTCTTTCATGTGATATGAGAGAGGTGCCCAATAGGGATAGCAAAGATCCTGGGTGGAACCCCATAATTCCCTTCTCCCTCAACAATGTTCACTTTTGTACATTGCATGCGTTTATGCGAATATTTGATAGGATGCTAAAGCATCACATTGATTATGCTTTCACAATGAAGCTCTTTGAACGATCGAAAGACTCCTTGCAGGGGGTGGAGACGCTCCTTAAAGAGATTGGATGTCACCAATCAAGGGTGAACATTGTAGCAGAGACTTGTAGGGAGAAGACATATGAGGTGGCACAGAAGGTTTCCATGAATGGAGCCAAGGCACGTCGATTTTTCAAGAAGATGTCAAAGTCTCCAATGCAGGTACACAAGGCAAGTGTCGATCTAGCAAGTGAGAAGCGGTGGGAGTTCTAGAAAGATTTGTGTTCATGCACGACAGACAAAGATCCCAATGTGGAGGTTGCTAACCAACGCAAGCTAGTATGGTCATCCTTTCAAAAGGTTGTGCAATTGATGAATCTTTCAAGCACCATCGTTGAGCAGCGAGATGAGTTCAAGAAGGTGCTTTATGAGTTCACAAAGGCCGCTAAGGAAGGATGGTCTGAAAGCAAGATTACACACTACATGGTTTGTTTTAACAGACTTAATAGATATGCAATGTTTGAAAATGCAACCTTTCTATTGGCTTATCTCCTTTTTGGTTGTTTTAGCACATTCTCTATGCGCATGGTGCATACTACATGGACCGCTATGGTTCGCTTGATATATAGAGTACACAAGGCATGGAGAAGTCCCACTATCAAGCAAAAGGAGTCTACTTTAAGAATACTCGGCATGGTAGTGGTGGTTCACACTCCAACTACATCCAAGAGATGTTTAACTGGTTTTTTAGGAACACCTTTGGGAGAGCTTGCACTATTGAGAAGGCAAGAGAGTCGATGTTAGCAAAGCCGTTACGCAAGGCCTCCCGTACTGCAGCATCTGAGAAGTGGAAACACTCGCGAGCGGCTCTGGGCCATGAGGCTTGGCGTGCAACTAAGTATCGAAATGGCAGCATTTGGGTGTTGCGTCAGCCATCTGCATGATCCAAGTTTACTTGTTAAATTCAATTGGTTTATTTGAGTTTTTCACTTAATTGGCCGCATAGTGTGAAAGGGCCCAAATCCCAAAAACCCCTATTTAAAGGTTGAAGGCGCTCATTTTGTCATTTTCCATACTAGGTGCTACCATGGCAAGAACAAAATAAACGGCAAGGATTGCATATCCAGAGGGCTCGAATGGCCAACAAATCCCAGCTACAGCAAAAGAAGCTGGAACTTCACAAATTCAAGGTGAGCTCCACACAGAAGAAGCTGGTGCTTCAAATCAACCTCGGGGGGTTCACTATTGGTAAAACTACCATATCACGTGCGTTAAAGACATGTTTGTAAAACCCCTTATCTGTGAATTTTGTTAGGATTATAATGTACCCTTTTCTTTTAAAATCTGTAAGTTTTTTTCAAATTTGAAAAAATAATTCCCTTATGTATATGTATTTCTGTAAGTTTTAAGAACTTTAAATACCCTTCTGTTGAACTCACGTGATAGGTTACATTTTTATTAGGTGACCTCCCCGGGAAATCAACATGGTCAGTCCTTTTCCTCTACAGTAGGAAAAGAGAGAAGGAAGAATCACCTTGTTGTCGATTTAGCGGACTCCAACGATTCTGAGGGCAACACGGAGAATGAGAGTGACCAAGGCAAAGAAAGAAATAACCAAAAATAGCGGTCGGAAGCTTTCGAAGAGACGCAAACGGATGATGATCCCCCATGGGTTGGCGTCAAAATACAAACTTATGCCACTCACATGTCTACTGGGGGTAAGACACTCCCTAAAGGGAGTGGACCCACACCATCACATCCGCTCAATAGTGAAGAGCACGAATCAGATGAAGAGTGGGTGGAATTGGAATATGAGGTGTTGGAGGTGCCTGTGCGGCCAAAAAAGAGAAAGAGCATTGTCTACAAGAAGAGGAAGCAAGCTGCCCCAACTCGTGCAACAAATGCACCTCCCCGTCAACCTCAGAAGGTACGAAAGCGTAGCCATGCATTTGTGGAGATTTTCCACTATTAGAAGAGCATCGAGCTCTTGATTCGGAGGGCCCCTTTTGCAAGGCTTTGCAGGGAGGTTTTGCAAATGTACAAAACTGAGTTTCGGATGGGCGTCGTGGCCATAGAGGCAGTCCAAGAGGTAGCAGAGCAATATCTAACTAGCATATTCAAGGATGCGAACCTATGTACCATCCATGGAAAGTGTGTAACGATTATGCCCAAGGATATGCAGCTTGCTTGCCGTTTGCGCCATGAGCATTAGCTTGTAATTAGTCATCAAACCTTTTTTGTATATACGAAACTTCCAAGATTGCAAAGAATTTGAATATAAGCGTCTTGTGATTGTATACTCCACTCTTTGTGCATTGTATTGCTTTAATTGTGTACCATGCAATGTAGCAATAGTCCATGTTTTTTCTACCTTCTTTTGTATGCATGTAGCTTAAAGCTTGGCATTGGGAAAACTTGCCTACATTAAGCACCTTGGCTAAGTCAAGCATGCAGTTCCTGATACATCCAAGCTATGTGAAGCACTGATGCAACCCAAATATCTTGAATGCATGGTAAAAGTTTCTGGAAAGCCTTGGAAAGGGCTTGGAATGCCCCCAAAATGGTTGCCACAAGGGCGCGCATTTGGTGCTTCCACAGGCAGATGAAGGGACCAAATGCGCGCCCTTGTGGCAGCCATTCTTAGGGCATTCCAAGCCCTTTCCAAAGCTTTCCAGGATGTTTTGCCCTGCATTCAGAATATTTCCCTTGCTTCAATGCTTCAACTAGCCTCAATGCATTAGGAAGTGCATGCCCCACTAAGTCAATGTAACATAGATTTTTTGAAGCATACATGTAATTACTTTTGGTTTTGCAACTGAAATTTATATGGGCTTGTACAGCAGCTTGGTTATGAAAGGATTTATGGTTGGATTGAATGTTGGTTAGCCATTTTGTCTTAATTGATGGGGAAAGGTATTGATAAGCCTTTATAAGGGCTTAAGATGCTCCAAAATGGGTTGCCACAAGGGCGCGCATTTGCCCCTTCCATATGCTTCTGGAAGACCCAAATGCATGCCCTTGTGGCAGCCCATTTTGGGGCCTCCCAAGCCCTTTTGTAGGCATATCAATAACTTTCCCCATGATTTAATGCAAGTTGGCTAGCCAGCATGCTTTCCAGCCCAGCATGCATCAAAAACTACATGATTCACTAAGCACAGGTGCTTCTCATAAACACATTGGAAGCCAAACATATAACAAATTCAAAAGCTTGCAAGTAAGAGAGAGTCATAGACACCAAAAAGTAGATTCATTAAGGAAATCAACGCTTTACATGATATCCGGATTTTGCTTTAGGATCTTTCGAATTACAATTTTTTGGCACTTGGCCTTTTGGGGTGGCTCGTTGTTAAGCAAAGTGATTGTAATTTCTTGGGTGTCATTAACCCCTACAACTTGGTTCATGCCGACATGGGCGATGAGGCGCCCGCAAAAGTTGACGCCGGAAGTGGATATTGCAAAATCTTTCTTTACAAGCACTACAAGGTTGGCCGATTGGGCAAGGGTTGGTAAGCACAAGGCCTTGGAGAGTGAATGGAGGGAAAAAATATTGTAGCGTCCATTGGGGGAGTAACTGGCATGCACAAACACCACGTCACCAATCGGAAGTGTGCCGAGGTAGTGAGCAAGTGCCGCTTGAGGTCCAAACGGCGTCCTCCTCCCCCCTGACCGTTGCGCCCAGGCGTCAACCTCGAAAACATCCTGCAAAACATAGAATTTGTCAGAAATATGGAAAAAAATTAGTTATAACATTAACAAAATCAATTGTAACAATCGAATTTAAGTGAGCATCTATACCTCTTGTCTACGATCCTCCTCATCAGCATTCGGGTGCAAGTAAAGTTCCACACTTGAATTCCCCTTTGGATCAAGCAAAACAGGTGTTGTAGCAGGTGATGGTGAGTCTACTCTTGTGCGTTTAGCCAAACACATGTCTTGCACGGTCACAAACTCCTCCTTTGAGACCTTGGCTTGCTCGGTTGCTTCCACCTCAGCTTCTGCGATCGCCACTGTGTCCGCCAGAGTATTCCCCATGGGCAGTAGGAGATCATCATCATGGTTGGGGGGGATATCAACCTCAAACTTGCCATGGGCATCGAGGATGGTGAAACACTCATCCATGCGAATCTCAAAGGATTTCTCCAGATCATGTAAAAACACAAACTCCTCCCCACCCACCACAATGGAGGAGAAACGGGTAATCTCTACCTCAGGGATGGCATCCCGAGTGTTGGTTCCTTCTGGCGGCCCCGGGGACGAACCGACAGATGGAGAGGCCTTCAAGAGGCCATGAATCCCTATAGGGTAGGTCAAGGCAAGCGTCCTCTCCTCTGCGGATGTGTCAATGGGCGTGGGCTTGTGGTCCTTCGCATCCGCCAGGACCCCGCCGATCTGCAAGTATGGTAGCACTATGTCAGGGCCTGCTGGGCACTCGTAAAGGAGGAAGATCATTATGGCCTGGACAAAGAAAAATGTGTTTCCGAGCTTCCCCTTATGCATTGCTCGCACATCATCATCTTCAAGCCGCACATATTGTCCGGCGGGTTGTGCTATGGTGGCAAAGCGTGCAAGCCGCTGATGAAATGGCTTGTCCCCTTTGTAGATGCGGTGCAAAAGGCCCTCGGGGACCCATTTCCCTTGTCGTTTTGGTAACTCAACAATGAATCTCCCCATGCACGTGGAAATGTATGAAGTGATGTGCTCAAGAGATTGAGAGTGGAGGGTCAAGGTGGTTTCCAAATTGGGTTGGGTTGTGAAAAATGCATGAAGCTCAGGGCAATTTGCATGCCCAACCTCACTAATGGATGCATCTAAAGCACTAGTTGCATCCATGCTTTCTCTTTGCGTAACTGGGTATGCTAGGTCTCTCTGCAATGCTGGGATGAAAATGGTAAAATGAGGAGGTGGTCCCCCTTTTATAGACATATTCCATCTTGAAAAAAATTAAAAAAATGCGTTTTAAAAATAAAATTACACAACACCTTAAAAATCAAGTACAAAACCCTAAAAATTTTCAAAATCTTCAATAAAATATCCAATACATAAAGAGTAAAGTTACAAGCCAATTCACTTAGACAAGATGACTTCATATGTAGCCCAATCTTTGTAAACAAGTATAGTGGCCTCCATCCGCCTTCCAGTCTACACACCAAAAAATGGGAAATCAAGATACAAATACCCATAAAAATTAAGAAAAGGTAGCTAATCAAGCACAAAGCAGACCTTGCGTTGTTCCAGTTTGAAACTTGCATTGCCGACATCCTCGTACCCCATTATGACAAAATGTTCCCGAAGATTGATTAGAGTCCAATGCGGGTTCACTGCAACCACCTCCACCTCATTATTGGGCATGCAGACACGAATTTCAAAGGATTGAACCTCTTCGGCCATCAGCTGCAAGGGTATCCATTTGCCAGGTTTGTGCATCCACCTTTCGTAGCTAAACCGTGCATACAAGGTGCACCTTGCCTTCAAATATCAAAGGCAAAGTTGTGTGGGGGACACATTGCACTTGTAACGTTCACCATCATGCAAACCGTCAACATAGCCCCAATTGACACCTAGAATGGTGTCCATTGCATCTACTTCAACTTATTTGCAAACAAACATTGTCGGTGTTTCCACAATCGGCAGAGAGCGCAATGCATGCACAAACAAATGGATGGGACAATGCCAACTGAGACCCACCGAAATTGTTGCCTTACCAAACTTTAGGGACCCTTGGAAATCTTGCAGCACCTTGTGCTTGAAAGAAAGCAAGGTCCAATGGTCTGGAGTTGGCCATTCTGCACTCTACAATGAGAGGGTCTCCACGGCTTCTAACCTACCATAGCCTTGGCTTGACTTCGGTACCACATACTTGTGGGAGTACATGAATACTCGCTGCTCGGTAAGTGTTTTCGATGAGACATTAGGAAACATAAGCTCCCCAATGTGAGCATGCACAACCATGAACGTGCCTGAGAGGCACTCAAGCGGCTGCCTCTCCTGAGCTAGATGAAAAAACATCTTTACAAATGCACTTAGTCAAACAAAATGATCGCATGCACGTTAAACATGATATATGCATGGGATAGCTAAACCATGAGGACTTACAATGAGGTGCAAATTGAGTTGAAGCTCTCTCCAAGTGAATCTCAGCTGCACTGTACACGTGTTGCATGATGGCCACCATTCCGGACTTGGTTTCTTTGAATGCCAATAGTCTTCCCTTCCAATGGCGTTCCAGTACGCCTCGACATTGTATGTGATGAGGTCCAGCACTGGATGGTTGCATGTAGACCCATGAACCCTTCTTGAATACCTGTGGGATCCATCCCCCCTCTGAATTTTTTGTGTTTTGCAACCAATCTCTTGTATCTCTGGTTTGGGCCGTCTATGCATGTTAGCGGTGGACATGCTTGGGAAGTTGGGCTTAGGAAGGGATTGGGAATGGGTGGGAGGAAGATGAGGGAGAGAAGTGGTCAAGGCTATGGGCTATTGTGTGTGGGTACTGTGGAGAGAGAATGAGGAGATGAGGGGAGGGTGAGGTGAGCTACCTATGGTTTCTATGGTGGCTTTGATAGTAGAGATAGAGAAATAGGGGAGGAGTGAGAGGTAGAGAGGATAGTGGTGAGCTGTGGGCTATGGGGTGTGGGACTGTAGAGGGTTGATGGAGGTGTGAGAGAAAGGGGGGCTATGGAAAGAGGAAGAGAGTGGTGGAAAGCTTTTGGCTATGGCTGCCTTACTATAGAGAGAGAATGGGAGGAGGGAGAAGAGGGAGAGCGTGGAAGAGAAAAGTAGTGATAGAGGGAGAGAAAAGTGGATTTTGGTGGGGGAATTTGACTTTTTGAAGTTAGTATATGTTTTGGGACAGTTTTGGAGGCAAACAAGTCAATTTTGACACTTAAAAACAAAATTAATTTTTTAGGGTTTTTAAGCCTGCACATTTTTTCTTTTGAGGGGGTCCCTCCCTCTTTTATGACACCTCTTTCCCCCTTTTAAGCCCCCCCCCCCCCCCCCCCCCCCCCCCCCCAGCCTCCCTCCCCCCACTCTCTAAGAACCAAGCATTGAAGAGGGAGACAATTAGGCTACACCCCTACCATTCCTCCCCCTCTAGGTGATATCCCAAGAGCCCTCTCATTGGTTCTCCCTTAAGTCTTCACTAATCAAAAAGGCCCAAGGAGAGTCCATATTTTTTCTAATGGCGGCATGTCGACTTGTTGTGTGTCATTTTGTAATGTATTTGTGAGAGCGTTCATGTCTCCAAAGACAATGACTTCACCCTGGTCCTTGTAATGAGCAATTTCTTCCTCTAGTTCAACAAAGGACTGATCTCTATCCATATCCAAGCAAGCACAAAATTTGGAGTCATAGTGAGGAATGTAGCAACCAGTCACAAACATGACTTGACCATTTGGTGGGCTGATTTTCAGCCATAAGTAGCGTTTATACTTATCTTCTTTGACAATGGACAGTGGCGCCTCATCACCATCCTCAACTCAGCCTACAAAATTCTTGCCAAGGCTCTGATTTTGAGGATTCAGTCACTTCTAGAGAGCCTTATACATGGGAGTCAGACAGGTTTTGTCAAGGAGAGTAGTATCCTTGACAACATATTTACTTTTTGGGAGGCTTCTGCCCTAGCACGGATCCGTGATGAGGATCTGGTGATTCTTTTTCTTGATTTTGAGAAGGCCTATTATAGAGTTGATTGGGACTTTCTGGAGGGCACTCTATGCAGGATGGGCTTCTTGATGCTTGGATCAGTCAGTGTTGTACTGACAGGTATACAGTCAGGTACTTTTGTCAGGAGGTAGAGGTGATCGCTTCATGCTCACACGTTTGGTGAGACACAGGGCTGCCCTCTTGCCCCCTTCCTCTTTATGTTCTATGTTGAGGCAATGAGCACGTTTTTGGTGTCGCAGCAGGTTGGTTTACGGGGCTTAGCACTTCCTATTTGGGGAGATGAGCTACTAGACGCTGAGTTTGCATGCGACTCAGCCTTGTACTTGGATGGTCAGGAGGCCAACCTTCATAGGTGTGAGTAGGCTCTAGAGATCTCCTGTTGTACATCGGTGCATTGATCAACTGGAGAAAGATAGTGGCTTTCTCGGTTGGTAGTGCTCCTAGGCCCAATTGGATGCCAGGTGATGGTTTTAGGTGGATTCCCCCAAGGACTGCAGTTTGGTACTTGGGCTGTCAGGTTGGTTTGGAGTTGTCTCTCAAGCAGCAGATTGCTCCCCTCCTCTTGTCTATCAGGAGGAAGTTGCTACATTGGAGCTTCGCACAACTTTCTTTGGCAGGCAGAATTGTAGTGGCCAACCAGGTGTTGTTGGCTACTTTGTGGTACATCACTTCTTGCTGGATCTTTTTGAGTTCTTGTATCAGCCAGGTAGAGAGGCTGATTAGGAACTTCCTTTGGTCACGGCATGACACTCTGATAGCCTGTGACAAAGTGGCTTGGCAGGTCATCACTCTTCCTTGTTCTCAGGGAGGGCTTGAGATCATAGACCCAACACAGCATAGCAAAGCCCTTCTTGTGAAGTTCATTGTGAAAGGAATTCTTCCAGGTGAGGAGCCCTGGAAGGAGTTCTTGATTCAGCAGCTTCATGCTAGGGTGCCTCAGGCTCGAGGCCCTTGGAGACCTTAGACCAAAAGGATCTTCACAGAGATGCACAGAGTTGGCTTGAGCAGGAGATTGGAGGACTGCTTTGCTGTGATTTTGCTTTATTCTTGGGAGCATTTGTGGCGAGGCTTGGAGCAACGTCAACCTACTTGCACGGAGGAGCGTTTGAGACAGCCCCTTATTTGGAACCCCATGGTTAGCACTCAAAGAGGTCACTTGGTTGGGAGTCGGCCTCATTTCTCCTAGGGTCCCATGGCAGTGAGTCCAGCACGCTCTTTAGTTGACTGGTTTTTCAGGCTTGTCAAAGGAGCTGTAGGGCTTTCATCTGCAGGGCATGAGAGGGGTGAAGAGCATGTGCCAAGACATCTTCGGAGGCAGTACCAGCTGCATGGCTCACACCTCTCAAGCCAGCATCACCTAGATGCATGGGAGCCTTCATGCGACTGGAGGTTTTCATCTCAGTTTGGGCTTGCTCAAAGACTGTACCCTCCCTGTTTTTTGAGTTACAAGGTGAGGGATGCTTACAGCGAGTTGCAGTAGAGGCCTTGCAGGTGAAAGAGTGTTGTTTTTAGAGGATCCGAGTGGTGGACATCTGTGGGAGGACTTATGTCATTGATCCTGACCCAACAACTCTTGAGACTGGACACTGAAGCCTATGGGCTTAGGAGAGTTGTTCACTGGCACGAGTGCAGTGGGATCCTGGAGAGTGGCTTTGGAGGGACCCCTTCTCCTCTGCAGACCACCCAGGTGTCCCTTTCTTTCAGTACACTGTTTGATTGGGACATCATATACTTCCATCACAGAGAGAGGATCGCCCTGCATTGGCAGGAGGAGGGTCTCACAGATGAGTTCTTGGCAGCTTTTTGGGAGAGGTTGTGGGACTCCAAACAACCAAGGCGAGTCACTTTGTTTCAGTGGTTAGTTGCACATAGAGCTACTGCAGTTGGGAGGAGGCTTGTACATAGTGGTCTCTCAGCCCTATGTGCAGCTTGTGACCATCTTGTAGAGAGTCAACACCATTGTCTTTGGGACTGTCCTTTGGCACAACAGGTGTGGCTTCATGTTCTTTGGCTGATGCCTGCTCTTTCCACGGCTCGGCAGTACACTTGGGGGCAGTTGCTTGGTCCACTCTCACGGGCCTGGCACTTCAATTTGAGCTATCCTCCACCAGTAGGATGATAGTGATGCAGGGGGGCAACCTACACTCCAGCCTGCCACAGAGCTTACTCCACAGGAGTGGTGCAGTGAGAGAGAGGAGTGTTGGGAGCTCATCAGTGGCCTACACTTTGGTTCATCTAGGGGACCCGCTGCTTTCGCATCTTTGAGAATCGCCCTATACCACCAATAGAGACTGCTCGCGATCTCTGGCTAGAGCTGACCCACACCCTCAGAGGACAGTTCGAGAGACTCTAGGGTAGCTCCGATCGCATGCGGGAGGGCAGAGAGGCTTTCCTTTTACTCTGGCATCCTGGGGTTTTTTCACCATGGTCCAGGGTGTTCTTAGATGGCACTACCGTCCACATGTGTGGCTCTTCCCTCCTCCCATTTCTTGATTTAGCCTCATTGTACATATGCTATTTTTTCATTGGGAGAGTCTCCCCATCATGGTTGTTGTAGCCCTCTCTTGAAGAGGTGGTTGTAGCCCTATGGGTAGTTTTATTAACTAATAGAAAGATCTTTTTTGGGGAAAAATAAAATTTTGAAAGGTAGCTGGAGCAATGGTTAAGCCAAAAGCCATAACACGAAATGCAAACACTCCAAATTCGGTTGTAAAAGCCGTTTTAGCTTGATTCTCTACTGCAATTGTAATTTGATGGTATCCAGAGTAACCATCTAAAAAGCTATAAGCTTCCTTTCTTGCAACTCTTTCAAGTACATGTTCTGAATATGGCAAGGGGTAATGGTCCCTCCTAGTGGCAGCATTGACCTTCTTGAGATCCATGCACACTTTGAGTTTCCCATTCTTTTTTGGCACAATCACTATCGGAGAAACCCATTCTGAGTGCTCAATAGGGTATATGAATCCGCATTTCAGAAGCTTTTAAATCTCTTCTTGAACAATCTTTGCATATTTAGGATTCATTGGGTAGGACCGTTTGCTGAATTGGTTTAGCCATGCTATTCATGGGGATTGTGTGTTGCACCACAGAAGGTAGAACACCTTTCATATCATGATGTGTCCAAGCAAATATATCACTGAATTCCTTGATAAATTCTTTATGTACACACTCCTCAGTCTCTGTCACATCTTGGGCAATGAAAACAGGTTTGGAATCTTCTCTTGGGTCTGCTTATTCTATTTCCTTAGGACCGTCATAAAATTTATTGCTTCCATCGATAGGTTTTCTTTGAGCCTTTGTATACACAACCTTACGTTCCTCTATGGTGTAGAATTTAAAATGTTCAGGTGCAAGGTGTAAGTCTGTGGAGTCTTGTTGTTCTGTACACTGTGATTTCACTTTTGATTCCTTTTGTTGTTGAGCTAACTTTTGATTTTGTTGTCTCCTTATGGTATGGCTCAACTTTGGCTTCTTTGTAGCCTCTAGTTGTGTGATGTCAATGGGTTGTGGAATACACCACATAACGCTTGGAAGGTATTCACCCCAGTTATTTACCAACTTCCGATGAGCATCACATGCCCCTATATAATTAATACATTCTTCTTTAGATTTCTTTTCATTTATTCTAGCACGCACATTTGCTCGATATCGTTGCCTCTTATATCTCTTCTTGTCTAATTTTTTATTAAGGCCGATCTCTAGTGAAGAGTCACTAGATGAATCTCTACTTGTGTCTTTTGTGCCCTTGGATAGATTGTCGTCTAGGGTACCACTGGGCCCTAAATGGTTTTTCCCCACATTTGCACTAAGATATAACTCAAATTTTTCATCCTTAGAGTCAATTTCAATTGATGATTTTGACTCCAAATCGTCTGCGCTATAGGCTTGTGGGACGTTACTAGTTCCAATGCCAGTGAAACCTTCATCTTGTAGGTCATCAGAAGCTATATGCATTGCTTCTAGCATATTTAAGGGTACAAGTGGTGGCATTTCATCCCCCTCAGGTGTTACCCAGTTCATCCCCCTGTTTCCCCAAATGTCTATGGTTGCTGCTAAGTGGACCCAATCTACAATGTCCAACTTAGTCATCTCAGGTAGAACATCTATATAAGGAGAATCTTCCCCAGCATCAATGTCCACTTTTACATGTGTAACAATACTACAATGAGGCCGAGTGAACTGTGTTGTTAGATCTATGATCAATTATAAACCTGTTTTCTAGAGGATGTGCTCGACCAATTACAAGATTCACTCAGATGACAAAATCTTGGAACTCGAAGTAGACATGGTTTTTAGACCAGTCTTGCACCATTTTTTCTTCCCTCATGAAAGGAAGTCCTAAGATCATCTCAAATGCCATAGTGTGCTTGGAAAAATCTATAACAGTGAAGGTATTTCTTATTTTATGTCCAAAGACCTTGATCTTGAGATCTTCTGGCATCCCAATAGGTTTAATGATAGACCCATTGGCCATCTTTACTACTATGGTTGTGGTCCCAAGGTGAGTTCTTCCCATATTTTCCCAGCAATTTTTAGTCACGATGCTAACCCCAACACCACCATCAAGGATTTACTTCATAGTTGATCCCTTGGTAGTGATTGGTATGGTTGCATTGGATTCATTGCCCTCAAAGTATTGTCCCAATTTGTTAACAGGTATTTCTACAACAGGGTTCTCATCTAGGTTGGGTTGTGGATCTAAGTGTTCCTCCTCTATTTGCATCTCCCTAGATCCATCCATCTGTGCAAATTGTGGTAGCCCAACCTTCAATTCTCCATTGAGGAAAGCTCGAAGAGCTAAGAATAGCTCAGGCTCTCCATATAGTGTGGACATGATGGTGGTTCTAACTTCTGAAGCCATGAAATGCATCAATTTGGCAATATTTAACGGCACCTTTTGGGCATCAGTCCCTTGACGTGGGGACGATGGGATCTCCATTTCTTTGATAGGGTCAGGTAGTCCCTCTGTAAACATTATTTCCAACAAGAAGTGAGTACGCCCACTTTCCCATGACTTTAAGTCATTTGCTTCTCGAATGAAACTAGGTATGGCTAGGGGTCTATGGACTTTGTGAGGTTGTTGTTGCGTAGGGAACAATGTGTCTGTAATCTGGATCTGCCTAGGTGCTCATTCTAGTTTCCTTTGGGTATCTTCTACCAAACTTCTTAATTGCTTGACTCACTTGATCTCCTCTGTAAGGTTTGGTTTTTTCTTGGATCCTGGGCATTGTGGCTTATGACAATCTTCCTTGTTGGTTTCTTTCTTAGTGGTCGTTTTGGTCTCCATGGTTTCATCTAAATCAGAATTCTCTTCAACGTCATTACTTCGTTAGCATAGAAGGCAAAATCAAAACTCTAGCTTCTTGTAAATCCACGTGTCCAACTTTCATGTCGTTTAATATGGCTCGTATGCCATATCCTCTGGGTCTATGCATGTGCCTACCTCCAGAGGAGTCCACCCTATGTAGTCTCTTGTCCAACCTTGTTGAGATGTCGAGCTCTACACCTTGAGCTGGCATCCACTACGGGTCTTGGCCTCTTACGGCATTTACTCACTGGCGCGTTAGGTGACCGACACGGAGGATCTCTGCCAATGATTCTACAACTGGACTACACTTATAGTGCCAGCCTAGTACGCTTCTAGCAAGTTCACACTTAGTGATCGCATATACATATGTGCTACTTTTTAGCTTTAGCACTTAGTCATTTTGTACTCTCTTTTCTGTGGAGAAGAAGAAGAAGCTTTCCATCTCTGTGTGCTTTGTGCTTGTCTTGTATAGCTCTCTTGCATCCTCTTTCTTTACATGGTATCAGAGCCTGGTGTAGGCAAGAGAGGCTAAGAGAGCAAGAGCATCACAATCCCTTGGTTCGCAATCCACAAGTAGATGCCAAAGGCGCCTCGCACAGCGAAATTTTTTTTAGGGGTTTTTCGTCTAAGTTTCTGAACAGGTCTCCAAAGTGCAGTACACAGAGATTTACTGTACAAGTACAGTGGTTGTATGTATGCTTGATTGTGGACACTCGTTGAGTGTAGGAAGCGTTACAGGTACCACGATAGCAGGTTCAGCAGATTTGCAGGTTTTTGCAGATTGCAACTATTTTGTCTTAGTGCTTCAAGATGTATGACGGTTTCAGTCAGATTGTTACTGAGAAGCTTGAGAAAAATAACTACCCTGCATGGAAGTTCAGAATAACAAATTTCCAAAAAGGAAAAGGTTATTGGTACTATGTAGAAGGAGACAATGAAAAGGAACCAGAGATTCGCGAGGCAAATGCTACAACAGAACAAAGGAAAGCTTTGAGGGACTGGCAACAAGGACAGAGCAAAGTGATGTATTGGATTTCTATGAGCATCACAGATGGCATGATGGGCTATCTACAGGATGCTGAAACCCCTGCCATTGCATGGAAAAACTTAGGCAGAGTGTTCGAGGTGAACACCAAGGCCAGGAAGCTTCAACTAAAGTCGGAGCTAGATCAGGTTAAGAGGAACAACCTCTCAATCAATGATTATGCCTTGAAGATCAAGAGTATCATTGAAGCTCTTGGATATATTAAAGTTTCACTGGAAGACGATGACATTGTCCGTGCATGCTTGGATGGTCTAGGAGATGAGTATGTACATTTCAGGTCTTCCATGAATACAAGAGACGACATCCCCATGTTCCAAGATTTGATTTCTATGCTTATTCTTGAGGAGAAGAACCTTGACACATCTTCTTCTCATGGCAGAAATAATTCTGAACAGACCTTCTATTCTAACTCCAACAGAGGTAGAGGTAGAGGTCTTGGTCAAGGCCCAAGGGGTTGCAGGGGCCAATTGAATGTTTACGCTGAATGTAGACATGCCTGAGGTAAAAGCTGCATTATTTGCACAGGGCACAGGTGTTGTGGCTGATGTTGACATTTGGAACAAACGCATTGGCCATGTGAATGAGCAGAGATTGCGCAGCATGCAATCAAAACAGATTGTAAAAGGTTTGCCCAAATTCAAGGTGGATGGTATGCATAAAGTGTGTGCAGCATGCCAGTTTGGAAAACAGTCAAAGGGCTCATTTCCACATGAGCGCAATGTATGTAAAAAGCCACTTGAGGTGGTGCACACAGATGTTTGGGGTCCAACCAATACTGCAAGTATACATGGTTGCAGGTATTATGTCTCTTTCATTGATGACCATACAAGGAAAGTATGGGTCTACTTCATGCGTAACAAAAGTGAAGTGTTTGGTCACTTTCAAGACTTCAAAGTCATGATTGAGAAGGAGACAGATATGCAAATCAAGACATTGAGGTCAGATGGAGGGGAAGAGTACTTCTCCAATGATTTTTTAGATTTTCTGCGAATGCATGGTATACGCAGGCAGTTTACATGCAGATATACTCCACAACAGAATGGGGTCGCAGAAAGGAAAAACAGGCACATTGCAGAGGTTGCACATGCATTGATGAATGAGAAGAACATGCCTCATCATTTCTGTTGAGATGTCGAGCTCTACACCTTGAGCTGGCATCCACTACGGGTCTTGGCCGCTTATGGCATTTACTCACTGGCACGTTAGGTGACCGACACGGAGGATCTTTTCCAGTGATTCTACAGCTGGACTACACTTATAGTGCCAGCCTAGTACGCTTCTAGCGAGTTCACACTTAGTGACCACATGTACATATGTGCTACTTTTCAGCTTTAGCACTTAGTCATTTTGTACTCTCTTTTCTGTGAAGGAGAAGAAGAAGCTTTCCATCTCTGTGTGTTTTGTGCTTGTCTTGTGTAGCTCTCTTGCATCCTCATTCTTTACATGGTATCAGAGCCTGGTGCAGGCAAGAGAGGCTAAGAGAGCAAGAGCATCACAATCCCTTCGTTCGCAATCCACGAGCAGATGCCGAAGGCGCCTCGCGCAGCGAAAAAAATTTTAGGGGTTTTTTGCACAAGTTTCTAAACAGGTCTCCAAAGTGCAGTATACAGAGATTTACTGTACAAGTACAGTGGTTGTGAAACGCTTGATTGTGGACACTCGTTGAGTGTAGAAAGCGTTACAGGAACCACGATAGCAGGTTCAGCAGATTTGCAGGTTTTTGCAGATTGCAGCTATTTTGTCTTAGTGCTTCAAGATGTCTGACGGTTTCAGTCAGATTGTTACTGAGAAGCTTGAGAAAAATAACTACCCTGCATGGAAGTTCAGAATAACAAATTTCCTAAAAGGAAAAGGTTATTGGGACTATGTAGAAGGAGACAATGAAAAGGAACCAGAGATTCCCAAGGCAAATGCTACAGCAGAACAAAGGAAAGCTTTGAGGGACTGGCAACAAGGCCAGAGCAAAGTGATGTATTGGCTCTCTATGAGCATCACAGATGGCATGATGGGCTATCTACACGATGCTGAAACCCCCGCCATTGCATGGAGAAACTTAGGCAGAGTGTTCGAGGTGAACACCAAGGCCAGGAAGCTTCAACTAAAGTCGGAGCTAAATCAGGTTAAGAGGAACAACCTCTCAATCAATGATTATGCCTTGAAGATCAAGAGTATCATTGAGGCTCTTGGATCTATTAAAGTCTCAGTGGAAGACGATGACATTGTCCGTGCATGCTTGGATGGTCTAGGAGATGAGTATGTACATTTTAGGTCTTCCATGAATACAAGAGACGACATCCCCGTGTTCCAAGATTTGATTTCTATGCTTATTCTTGAGGAGGAGAACCTTGACACATCTTCTTCTCATGGCAGAAATAATTCTGAACAGGCCTTATATTCTAACTCCAACAGAGGTAGAGGTAGAGGTCGTGGTCGAGGCCCAAGGGGTTGCAGGGGCCAATTTCTGGAAGGTCAATCAAATCAAAACAATACAGGTGGCAGGGGAAACCAGTCTCAAGGCAGGGGGAGTCAAAGAGGTCGTGGTGCAGGATCAAGCAGGCAGCAACATACTCCAGATAGTAGAGAATGTTGGACTTGTGGTGAAAGAGGTCACATGTCACGTGACTGTCCAAAGGGAAAAGCAAGTAGAAAGAGAGAACAGGGCAACTATGCATCTACTAGCAGAGATGCAGATGACAGCAAAAACGAGCGCATGTTTGTTATGCAACATGTAATGAATACAATGACTGCAGAGAATTCCACCCAAG
The DNA here is from genome assembly GCF_014529385.1 of Adiantum capillus-veneris. Lineage (NCBI taxonomy): Eukaryota > Viridiplantae > Streptophyta > Polypodiopsida > Polypodiales > Pteridaceae > Adiantum > Adiantum capillus-veneris. The sequence continues at coordinate 28,602,527 of NC_140946.1, forward strand.
ATGATGTTTGGTATGTGGATTCAGGTGCCTCTAATCACATGACGTCTCGCGGAGAGTGGTTTAGAGATATGCGCAAACCAGATGTGTCAGGCTATGTGCAGACAGGAGATGACACGGCTCACCCCATTGCTCATGTAGGGGACATACCTCTAAATACGAAGAGTGGGAAATCAAAGTACTTAGCAGATGTACTTCATGTCCCAAACATTACAAAGAATCTTGTTTCTGTTGGACAAATGGTTGAGCAGGGTTTGCAGGTTCGCTTCAATCCAAATGGCTGTTATGTAGAAGATTTCCAGAATGGCTGTAAGCTGATCACAGAGGGCAAATGTGTGGGCAGAATGTTTACGCTGAATGTAGACATGCCTGAGGTAAAAGCTGCATTATTTGCACAGGGCACAGGTGTTGTGGCTGATGTTGACATTTGGCACAAAGGCATTGGCCATGTCAATGAGCAGAGATTGCGCAGCATGCAATCAAAACAGATTGTAAAAGGTTTGCCCAAATTCAAGGTGGATGGTATGCATAAAGTGTGTGCAGCATGCCAGTTTGGAAAACAGTCAAAGGGCTCATTTCCACATGAGCGCAATGTATGTAAAAGGCCACTTGAGGTGGTGCACACAGATGTTTGGGGTCCAACCGATACTGCAAGTATACATGGTTGCAGGTATTATGTCTCTTTCATTGATGACCATACAAGGAAAGTATGGGTCTACTTCATGCGTAACAAAAATGAAGTGTTTGGTCACTTTCAAGACTTCAAAGTCATGATTGAGAAGGAGACAGATATGCAAATCAAGACATTGAGCTCAGATGGAGGGGGAGAGTACTTCTCCAATGATTTTTCAGATTTTCTGCGAATGCATGGTATACACAGGCAGTTTACATGCAGATACACTCCACAGCAGAATGGGGTCGCAGAAAGGAAAAACAGGCACATTGCAGAGGTTGCACGTGCATTGATGAATGAGAAGAACATGCCTCATCATTTTTGGGCTGAAGCTGTAAATACAGCTGTGTACATTATGAACAGGACACCTACAGCTGCGGTGCATGATGTAACACCTGAGGAAAAGTTTACAGGTACAAAGCCTGATTTGGCACACTTGAAAGTGTTTGGCTGCATAGCTTACGTGCATGTACCAGATGAGTTGCGTAGGAAATTGGATCCTAAAGCAGAGAAATGTATTCTTGTGGGATATTCCCTTGAACAAAAGGGGTACAGGTGCTACAATCCTACTACACGAGAATTACGAGTGAGCAGAGATGTAGTCTTTGATGAGATGAGCAGCTGGTACAGTAATGCACATGGCACTATTGGGGCTGATGTAAAAGATGATGTGGTTGTACAAAATGTGAGGCCACAGTCACAGGTTTTGAGTGGACCACAAGAGTCCTCTTCTCGTGGCTCTGTTGAGAAACCATGGAATGGTAGACTACGTACGCAGGTTACTCCACCAACAGGTACAGGGAATGTATCACGAAAAGGAAAGGAAAAGGTTGATGAACCTCCCTTTATGGTTGATGCATCATCAGGTTTTTCACATGTAGACATGGATTCAGATGGTTCTGAACAAAGTCTTGATGAGGAATTTGGAATTCCGGCTGTCAGGACACCTGGTGTAAGGAAAGTACAAGAAGATGCTAGAGGACAAAGGAGTGACCAAGGACCGCGCAGATCTAATAGAGTCAGAAATCCAGTTCAGAAATTGACTTATGATGGGTATCTAGCGCATCACCAAGCCTACATGGCTAAGGTGATACAGGATGTGGAGCCCACATGTTTTGAGGATGCAATTGGAAATGTGCATTGGGATGATGCAATGAATGAAGAGATGGCTGCATTGGAAGCAAATGACACATGGGAGTTGGTGCCATTGCCAAGTGGCAAGAAAGCTATTGGCTATAAATGGGTGTATAAAACCAAGCATAAGGCTGATGGTAACATTGAGCGTCACAAGGAAAGGCTGGTCGCAAAGGGTTATGCACAGACGTATGGCATAGACTATGAGGAGACCTTTGCTCCAGTGGCAAAGATGACGACAGTGAGAGCTGTCATAGCAGTGGCTGCATCTAGAGGATGGATTATGCATCAAATGGATGTAAAGAATGCCTTCTTGAATGGTGAGTTGCAAGAGGAAGTGTATATGGATCAGCCACCTGGTTATGTCGATCCAGGTTACCCAGATTATGTATGCAGACTTCTCAAAGCTTTGTATGGTTTGAAGCAGGGCTCTAGAGCATGGTATGACAAGATTGCCAAGTATCTTGTCAGTATTGGTTTTAGGAGAGCTCATGCTGATCATTCACTCTATGTACGTGAGAGTGATGTGGGGATTGTGGTCATTACCATATATGTAGATGACCTTATTATTGTTGGTGACAATGCTATGGAGATTGACCATGTGAAGGGTCTTCTCAAACAGGAGTTTGAAATGAAAGATTTAGGCGAGTTGCGCTACTTTCTTGGCATTGAGGTGATCAGGACTCCAGAGGGTGTATGGCTATCACAGAGACAGTATGCTTTGGACATGTTGTCAAAGTATGGTATGGCTGATTGTAAGCCAATTTCTATTCCCTTGGATGTGAATGCAAAGCTGAGTGTAGAGAAGGGTGATGTTGTTGAGGATGTCAACATGTACAGGAAGATTGTGGGTAGTCTAATCTACTTAACTATCACGAGGCCAAACTTGAGCTACACAGTAGGCTTGGAGAGTCAGTTCATGCAACTTCCGAGGAAGCCAGATTTGGATGGAGTATGACGCACACTTAGGTATGTGCAAGGTACTCTTGACTACGCATTGTTCTATGCAGCAGATACACCATTAGCATTGTATGGGTATACAGATGCAGATTCGGCAGGTAGCATTGTTGATAGGAGATCTACGAGTGTCTTCATGTTCTCTTTTGGGAGTGCTGCTGTTACTTGGAGCAGCAAAAAGCAGCCTACGGTTGCTTTATCGAGCACAGAGGCCGAGTACAGAGGTGCAGCAGTTGCGGCGTGCGAGGTAGCTTGGCTACGCACATTACTTGAGGACTTGGGAGTGCAGGTGGACCAGCAGATTTTCATCCATTGTGACAACCTCAGCAGCATGCAGTTGGCTAGGAACCCAGTGTTCCATGCCAGGACCAAACACATAGAGGTCCATTACCACTACGTTCGAGAGCGAGTGTTGGCGGGCGACATCGACTTGGTCTACGTCAGCACAGAGGAGCAGATAGCGGATATCTTTACCAAGGCCCTCGGAGCTGAGAAGCTTCGACGTTTCCGGACTATGCTTGGACTCTGCGACATGCAGAGCTCGAGGGGGAGTGTTGAGATGTCGAGCTCTACACCTTGAGCTGGCATCCACTACGGGTCTTGGCCGCTTATGGCGTTTACTCACTGGCGCGTTAGGTGACCGACACGGAGGATCTTTGCCAGTGATTCTACAACTGGACTACACTTATAGTGCCAACCTAGTACGCTTCTAGCGAGTTCACACTTAGTGACCGCATGTACATATGTGCTACTTTTCAGCTTTAGCACTTAGTCATTTTGTACTCTCTTTTCTGTGAAGGAGAAGAAGAAGCTTTCCATCTCTGTGTGTTTTGTGCTTGTCTTGTGTAGCTCTCTTGCATCCTCATTCTTTACAATTTCTGGGCTGAAGCCGTAAATACAGCTGTGTACATTATGAACAGGACACATACAGCTGCGGTGCATGATGTAACACCTGAGGAAAAGTTTACAGGTACAAAGCCTGATTTGGCACACTTGAAAGTGTTTGGCTGCATAGCTTACGTGCATGTACCAGATGAGTTGCGTAGGAAATTGGATCCTAAAGCAGAGAAATGTATTCTTGTGGGATATTCCCTTGAACAAAAGGGGTACAGGTGATACAATCCTACTACACGAGAATTACGAGTGAGCAGAGATGTAGTCTTTGATGAGATGAGCAACTGGTACAGTAATGCACATGGCACTATTGGGGCTGATGTAAAAGATGATGTGGTTGTACAAAATGTGAGGCCACAGTCACAGGTTTTGATTGGAACCCAAGAGTCCTCTTCTCATGGCTTTTTTGAGAAGCCATGGAATGGTAGACTACGTACGCAGGTTACTCCACCAGCAAGTACAGGGAACGTATCACGAAAAGGAAAGGAAAAGGTTGATGAACCTCCCTTTATGGCTGATGCATCATCAAGTTTTTCACATGTAGACATGGACACCTGGTGTAAGGAAAGTACAAGAACATGCTAGAGGGCAAAGGAGTGACCCAGGACCGCGCAGATCTAATAGAGTCAGAAACCCAGTTCACAAATTGACTTATGATGGGTATCTAGCGTATCACCAAGCCTACATGGCTAAGGTGATACAGAATGTGGAGCCCACATGTTTTGAGGATGCAGTTGGAAATGTGCATTGGGATGATGCAATGAATGAAGATATGGCTGCATTGGAAGCAAACGACACATGGGAGGTGGTGCCATTGCCAAGTGGCAAGAAAAACATTGGCTGTAAATGGGTGTATAAAACCAAACATAAGGCTGATGGTAACATTGAGCGTCACAAGGCAAGGCTGGTCGCAAAGGGTTATGCACAGACGTATGGCATAGACTATGAGGAGACCTTTGCTCCAGTAGCAAAGATGACGATTGTGAGAGCTTTCATAGCAGTGGCTGCATCTAGAGGATGGATTATGCATCAAATGGATGTAAAGAATGCCTTCTTGAATGGTGAGTTGCAAGAGAAAGTGTGTATGGATCAGCCACCTGGTTATGTCGATCCAGGTTACCCAGATTATGTATGCAGACTTCTCAAAGCTTTGTATGGTTTGAAGCAGGGCTCTAGAGCATGGTATGACAGGATTGCCAAGTATCTTGTCAGTATTGGTTTTAGGAGAGCTCATGCTGATCATTCACTCTATGTACGTGAGAGTGATGTGGGGATTGTGGTCATTACCATATATGTAGATGACCTTATTATTGTTGGTGACAATGCTATGGAGACTGACCATGTGAAGGGTCTTCTCAAACAGGAGTTTGAAATGAAAGATTTAGGCGAGTTGCGCTACTTTCTTGGCATTGAGGTGATCAGGACTCCAGAGGGTGTATGGCTATCACAGAGACAGTATGCTTTGGACATGGTGTCACAGTATGGTATGGCTGATTGTAAGCCAATTTCTATTCCCTTGGATGTGAATGCAAAGCTGAGTGCAGAGAAGGGTGATGTTGTTGAGGATGTTAACATGTACAGGAAGATTGTGGGTAGTCTAATCTACTTGACTATCACAAGGCCAGACTTGAGCTACACAGTAGGCTTGGAGAGTCAGTTCATGCAGCTTTCGAGGAAGCCACATTTGGATGGAGTACGATGCACACTTAGGTATGTGCAAGGTACTCTTGACTACGCATTAGTCTATACAGCAAATGCACCATTAGCATTGTATGGGTATACAGATGCAGATTGGGCAGGTAGCATTGTTGATAGGAGATCTACGAGTGGCTTCATGTTCTCTTTTGGGAGTGCTACTGTTACTTGGAGTAGCAAAAAGCAGCCTACGGTTGCTTTATCGAGCACAGAGGCCGAGTACAGAGGTGCAGCAGTTGCGGCGTGCGCGGTAGCTTGGCTATGCACATTACTTGAGGACTTGGGAGTGACCGTGGACCAGCAGATTTTCATCCATTGTGACAACCTCAGCAGCATGCACTTGGCTAGGAACCCAGTGTTCCATGCAAGGACCAAACACATAGAGGTCCATTACCACTACGTTCGAGAGCGAGTGTTGGCGGGCGACATCGACTTGGTCTACGTCATCACAGAGGAGCAGATAGCGGATATCTTTACCAAGGCCCTCGGAGCTGATAAGCTTCGACGTTTCCGGACTATGCTTGGACTCTGCGACATGCAGAGCTCGAGGGGGAGTGTTGAGATGTCGAGCTCTACACCTTGAGCTGGCATCCACTACGGGTCTTGGCCGCTTACGGCATTTACTCACTGGCGCGTTAGGTGACCCACACGGAGGATCTCTGCCAATGATTCTACAACTGGACTACACTTATAGTGCCAGCCTAGTACGCTTCTAGCGAGTTCACACTTAGTGACCGCATGTACATATGTGCTACTTTTCAGCTTTAGCACTTAGTCATTTTGTACTCTCTTTTCTGTGGAAAAGAAGAAGAAGCTTTCCATCTCTGTGTGCTTTGTGCTTATCTTGTGTAGCTCTCTTGCATCCTCTTTCTTTACAAACCTCAGGCGTGTTGCATGAAAAAGACAACAAGAAAGTGCACATACAGCTGCTAAATGTTCACGACTCACTTGCGATGGTCCTCGTGCTGCTAAACAACTCCTTGAATCTAAGAAGCTCTTTGTTGCAGGGTGAAACTCTTGAATTGAGGCACCTCTTGTAGGACAACTGAAGAGAGAATTCATGATGAGATCATGAATTCCTCCACGCTGCTTTGAGAAAATATATATGTCAAATTTGGGACCCTCACCAAAGCACAAAAAGTTATTGATGGGTATCCTTTCCAAAATTATCTCTACGGGGTGGATGAAATATCTTGTAAGCGTCACCGGTTATGAGTCCACATAGCACTTCACCGAATGCGAAGGCAAGTCTCCATATGCAACTTGAACCTTGAAGGCCTATACCCTTTCACAAGACATTGACATGGATGAGAGTATGTATGCTCAATACGTATGTCGAATGTGATGCCCTCATCAAATCACATAAGTTCTTGATGGGTATCCTTTCTGGGATGTCTCTTGTAGTGCTTTGATTGCAGGGTATACACAACATGGCTGTGACAAGGAAGCTTTGGGTTTTTTTCACCAGATTCAAAGCAAAGACCTGCAAGCACTTTGAAAGCCTCCCCCTGGATGAGATAATTCATGATGAGAGTGGTATAGTCAGGGGTTGTTCAAAAAGTTCAAGATGCAATGCTTGGAATTGTCTTGGTCAATAGGTATGCCAACTGTGATCTGCTTGAGAAAGCACCATAAGTGCTTGAGGAGCTTCCTATCCAGAATGTCGTCTCTTGGAATGCACTGATTGCGAGATACACGCAACAAGAGCACGGCCAAAAAGCTCTTGGTTGTTTTCAACGGATGCAAAGTGAGGGCCTCTCTCCAGATGCAACCACATAAACGTGCATCTTGAAAGCATGTGGCTGTACGCAAGATGCCAACATGGGCTTAGAAATTCACTATGATATTGTTAGTCAGGGGCTGTTGCAAAAAAATTGCCATGCTTGGCAATGCCTTGGAGCGAGAGATATGCTAACTGTGGCGCACTTCAAAAAGCCCAAAACGTGTCTGTGGAGCTTTCTGTCCCGAATTGTTAGTTAGGGGCTGTTAAATTCACTCTGATATTGTTAGTCAGGGGCTGTTGCAAAAAATTTCCATGCTTGGCAATGACTTGATCGAGACGTATGCTAAATGTGGTGCACTTCAAAAAGCACAAAGCATGTCTGCGGAGCTTCATGTCCCAAATGTTGTCCCTTGGAGTGCATTGTTTATATGAAACTCGCAACAAGAGCAGGGCCGGAAAGCTCTCAGTTGTTTTTAGCGGATGCAGAGCGAGGGCCTCTCTCTTGATGCAATCACATGTGCGTGCATCTTGAAAGCACACAAGACGATGGTCTGGACTTAGAAATTCACTTTGATATTGTTAGTAAGGGGTTGTTGCAAAAAACTGCCATGCTTGGCAATGCCTTGGTCGATATGTATGCCATATGTGGTGGTCCTGTGCGGGATGTCATCTTTTGGAACGCACTGATTGCAGAATATGCCCAACAACAACAAGGCCAGCAAGCTCTGACTGTTTTCAGCAAGTGCAAAGTGAAGGCCTTTCTCCAAACGATGTCACCTACGTGTGCATCTTGCAAGCATGTCGCTCTATGCAAATTCCTCTCAAAAAGAGATGGTGTGCTTCGGCACTGCCTTGATCAATATGTCTGACAAATGTGGAACACTTCAGCAAGGGTTGTTTATAAAACTTGCCGTGTTTGGGAATGCCTTGTCAATACATATGTTGAATGTGGTGCATTTAAGAAAGCACAAAACGAGCTTGAGGAGCTTCTTGCCTCAGTGCATTGATTGCGGGATAAGCGCATTAGGAGCCGGTCCAGAAATCTCTAGGCTATTTTCAAAGAATCCGAAGCGAGGGCCTCTCTACAGAAGCAATCCATGCGTGTGTATCTTGAAGCCATGTGTGTACGCAAGATGCCGATATGGGCTTAAAATTTTTCTCTGATATTGTTAGTCAAGGGTTGCGGTAGGAACCTGTCGGGCCTGGCAATGCCTTGGTTGATATGTATGCCAAATGTGGTGCTCCTGTGCGGGATGTCGTCTTTTGGAATGCATTGATTGCAAGATATGCTCGACAACGGCCGGGCCTGGAAGCTATGGGTTGTTTTGAACAGGTGCGAAGCGAGGGCCTCTCTCCAGATTCTATCACCTACATATGCATCTTGCAGGCATGTGGCTCGATGCAAGATGATCTGTAAAAGAGATGGCGTTCTTGGCACTGCCTTTGTCGATACGTACACTGTTGAGCCAGCAGAGGATCACAACCACATTTTTGCTCACACCCATCATTTTGTAACCATTGATTGTAATAAATGTCTTTCCGACATTAATTTTGATTTGAGCCATTCATTAAGTAACGGGACTCAATTGAGTTTCCAGCCTGTAATCCCGACGTAATTTCACCTGCTGATGTAAATAATTAGAGATGTTCTCACCTCCAAGGCTGAGGTATATAAGCCAAAGTTTTATAACCTAAGGGGGGATTCAATTTAATCAAAGGGAGTTTTTGAGCGCCGTGACTGTGTCTGAGAGAGAGAGAGTGAGAGAGAGTCTTATCTTCTTGCTACACGAGCTACGGGGCCGCCATTGGAGAAGCGACACCACCATTGTGTTAGCAACGGTGAGAGCTACGCACAGATACCAAGAGTGCGCGCTATCGGCTTCTATGTGTGGTAAGTTCCTACGAGCTTCGGTGTGAGTTTTCTTCCAACTCGTGTCGGAATAGAGCGTGCAGCATATCTATAGAACCACAACGAGTAGAGCTACACATTAGTACCATCGGGGTCAAGTTTCGGTCACCCATATTTTTCGGCCTGTCTTCATACGCGTTTACCACACGGAGTGGTTATAGGTTGATTTTGCAGTTCGAGTCTTTAGGGTGTTGTTCTTACCTAGTGTATAGACTTCCCCTTGAGTTTGAGATCGATTCGATGATTCTAGATCCTGTTTCGTATAGCATTCGTTCGTAGTACGGATTTCAGTCACCTGCGTATTTTAGAACTTAGATTTGATTTCCTTAGTAGTGATTGTCATTAGAAGGTCGAGTAGGTGATTTGACACCCACCTAGTTGTTTCCATGCGCCTGCGGGTCAAGCTCCGTCCTCGTCTGACAAATTCTGTTGTTGGTTGAGTTCTCGCTATTTAGCTTCCGCTAGCGGCGTAACCGCCTTAACATTTGGCGCCGCTGCCGGGGACGAGAGCCCTAAGTAGGTGACCTTAGACTAATCCTACGAGGTGAGTCGTATAAACTACTTTGTATACTTTAGTTAGAAAAGATCTAGGAGTGGTGGACTCCGAAGGTCTCGAGAGATACTAGGAAGTGGGGTATTCCTGGGTCTTCCGTGTTGACAGTATTTTTAGTTTAGCTTAGATTAGATTGTTTTTTATGGTGTTTAAGTGGTTGTTGACATAAAAAGCATTTGCTACTCCTTGTGTGGTAGTAAATCTCTTTATATTTTCAATTGCAAAAAAATCCATTTTATGATTAGAAGTAGCTTAGGTAGGGCCTGATTTGATCCTGATCTAGAGCTATCAATTGGTGTTCTATTTGCTTGATGTGTTTGATTGCATGTTAGATCACTGAAAAAGTCGCTTTGATAGTGAAATATGCAATAAACAAAGTTCAAAAAAAATTTCTGTGTAACTGATTGTTGCTGAGCACTTAAAAGAGCTATTGGAAGAGTTCTGTGCTGAAAAACTGGAAATCTGCAACTTTAGACATCATATGCGTATGATGTCTTAGGACCTAAACAGAGACCAAAACAGAAATTTTGACTTTACCAGAGTGTTCAAAAAGGGGGTTATACCCTAATTTCAACTTAAAACAAGAGCATTAACACTCAAAGAAACCCAAAAAGACAAGTCGGAGTCCAAAAAACGCAAAGAACAGGAAATTTTGGATTCAGATCTTGTTTTTACATTCAAACCTGACAAAAACACTTGAAACTCAATTATAAACATTGGAGAAGGCTTAAAACCAAAAATAGTCAAAATCTGGGACAAAAGACATCATACGCGTATAATGTCTTTTGGCACATCCACTGCTTATTTTTTATATCTGACCTGACAAGATTGTTACAGGCACTGTAGGAAGCATAAATATCAAGTTTGGACCCAAATTGATGAAAAAGACATCATACGCGTATGATGTCTTTGACCTAATTTTGGACATATTTTGATACTTTGCCAACACAGATCCATTGTAATAGCTATCTAGAGGCTATATTTCAAGTTTCATCCCATTTGGATAACAATTGACCCAAAAAACAAGTCAAAAGCGGAAAATTGCCAAGAAAAGCCTAAATTAGCCATAACTTGCTCAAACAGAGTTCAAACTGAATTTTGTGAGTGAACAGAGCATAAAGGGGCCACTGAGAGTGAGCATAACCAAAATAGTCAAAATCTGTGAAAAAAGACATCATACGCGTATAATGTCTTTTTCAGCATAACAGTAACAAAATTCTCACTTGATGAAACAGAAGATGTCCAACTGACAAGATTAAACAATTGACCAAGTATCAATCAGTTTGGATCAATTTTGACCACAAAAACTTGGGGAAAACAAATTGCCGAGACAGAAAAGTTACAGTCCTTTAGGGGAATTGATGAATTTGAGATCGGGCAGGAATCTCCGAAATAATCAACCAAAACAAGGGGAACCAGCAAGTGTCATATCAACCGAGGGAAGTGTAAACCAAAGTTGGGTGCAACCATTAGAGCCGATCTTTGAAGGAAGTGTCTCTGATAATTCTTCGGAGAGATCTTACGAGATTTTCACCGAAAACTGGGAACACTTGAACCTGAACAACAGAGAAAATATGGCAGCAGGATCATCAAACCCTTCCGCCACCATGAAGCTATTGTTCATAAAATACCAGTACGACAATGAGCAAGGTGCCAAGATCTACAAAGATGGAATGGACCGCTATTGTGTAAAGATAGAAGATAGACCTAGTGAGTTCAAGGACTTAGTGCCTGTGAGCTATAGCGGAGATAGATATCTAAATGACGAGGGTACCATGTACTTGGTAGTCCTAAACCCTAACATTGTGGACAAGTGGGGATTGATGGGCACCAAAGCCAAAATAGATGAAGAACTCGAGGAGAAAGCACCAATAATGAACTTCCCTAATGCGAGGTTAAGAAGAGAGAATGAAACTACAAGGATCAACACTGATAACATCTATGTGGGGCTATACAAATATAATAATGGGGAGCAAGATCTCTATTATAGATGTGAAGAACCCTACACCGGAGAGTTGACAGACAAAAAAATACTCTCTGTCTTTACCTATACAGAGGGATCGGAAGTGAAAATTGTTGCTTACGATAAGTATGGCAGGCAATACTCAACAATGGGCAAGAAAGAATTAGAAGGATATACATACTTTGGGGGACCACTACATCAGTATTATGTTACTTCTATCTCACATAGACCAGCACCAACAACTGGAGTGCAAAACTCAATGACAACAGGAGGACAAAGAACGCAGGTTGCTGACTCTTTCAGCCAACCTCAGTACTCGAAGCCCGGACCAATGGGATCATTACATTCCAGAGAGTCAATGGAGACGAATCGAGGTAGTGCAGTTCCAATCCCCACCTTATACCACTCCAGGTCCAAGGTTTGAAGCGGAACCATCACATTTACCTCCCAGTAGTAGATTCAGGGCAGAGGAACCGACGAGGGTAACCCATGAAGTCCATGATGCTAGAGAAAGCTTTAGCCGAGACACAGGAGCAATGAGATTGGTAGCACATCATAGACGCATGAGACCATCTCAAGTAGCCAAGTGTGTGCAAAAGAAGTATGGTGGTTCAGGAGATCCGTATGCACATGTGTCACTCTTTAAGCAAGTCTTAAGAGCTGAGCAGATAACCGATTTCCATACACAATACGAGGGATTTGGTCTTACTCTAGAAGGTACTACATTGACATGGTTTCAACCAATGAACATAGGGGGATTCCATGACATTGACCATTTGCTAAGAGAGTTTGCTGAGGAATTCTCAAAACGAGGGATTAAGCACAATACGGTCTCACAAATATATGCTTTTAAACAGAGATAACACGAAAAAGTGAAGGAAGCTTCACTTCGCTTCAAACAATACATTGAGAGATGTCCAGTACGTGAACGACCACAAGATGACAGACTATCTGTTCTCTTTATTGAGGGACTGAGGAACGACACTCTCAAGAAGGACTTGCACTTGAAAGCTTGTACAAGTTTCGAGCAAGTAACGAGAGAGGCATTGTACTTAGTGGATAACTGTACGGTTTATGGAGAAGTGTCAGCGGATACAGATTTTGCATCCAGTAGCTCCTCCTCCATAGCGAGCGAGACTACCACTAAAAAGAATGTTCAAACAACAACCATGCCAAATGTAGAGCAAATGATAGAAGATGCTCTAAAAAGGATGGCACCATACCAAAAACCATTGCCAAAACCCCTGAAATGGTGTGCGATTGAGCAAAAATGGACAAATCATCCAACAGAGGAGTGTTATTACAACAAAGGGTATGTAAGGGAGCGCCAGTATGCACCTCCAGCTCAATTAGCACCACCTCAGATACATCCAGTACCTCGATACCCAACGGGAAATGTACCTGGACCTATGGGGATAGAAAGACCGCAACCGGTATTGGGACAACAACCACCTTTACCAGGAGCAAGACCAGTGGGCATTAGATATGCACCAACCTTAGAGAATCAGGAAGAACAAGCCTTAGTGCCTGTTCAAGCCTATTATGAAGAATCGGGTGCACACATGTCTCCAACTATGTATTACCCACCAGAAGAACCCAAACAACCAGAACCATGGGGCATGATAGGGAATGTTGGAATACCAACAATTACAAGTGCTTCTGATGAAGAGAGATACAATTTGGACGCAAGAACATTGATGTTCATAGCTCATGGGGGGTTAGCAGGACAGAGACCATCCTATCCACAAAGGACGAATCAAATGGGACCAAGACCAACACTAGGACCCTGTTACAAGTGTGGAGGTGACCATCTGATGAATGTTTGCCCACATACGGAAATCATTAGAATTAACGCTTATTGCACTGAGTGTGGGGTTACTCACTTCATTGAGGATTGTTCAAAGAATCCAAACAAAGTGCAAAAGATGACATTGAATATGCTAGAAACTATTCCTACCAGCAGTGGGTCTGAAAATGAAACTCTGATACCAACGCAAGTTGTTACTAGAGCTCAAGCTAAGAAAACCACTAGAGGACCTGAGAATGGAAAGTTAGCGACTGAAGTGGTTAGTCAAGGACCGCAGAGTCAGAAAAACACATGGAAAGCTAGAAAATCACGCATGAAGTTGAGAAAAGAACGTGAAGACGCTATTCTAGCTGAGGAACTAAAGCAAACTAAAGCTAGATTAGAAAAACTTGAGAGTCAAAACGGGAAACGAGAGATGAGCCCGGAAAGAACGAAACAAAAGTTTATCAAAGAAACAACGAGCTTAAGCTCAGGGGGATCAGTGCTAGTCGACAAAGTACACGAACCATTGGACGCACTGCTAAGAGCTTACGAAGCTAGGTTAAAGAACAACCAAACACAAGAACAGAGGTGGATGACATACCCAAACGCGGAATTGGAAAAGCAGAGACTTGAAATGTGCCAGAGAATGATCGAGACTGCACAAGCCTTATTAGAACCACCAAAAGAAACAATGAATTGTGGGAAGGAAAACCCAATTCAGCAAGAGACTATCGTTTCACGGGTAGCTGAAAAGACTCCCATTGCACAAAAGACTGAAAATACACACAAGGATGACCGCATAGTGTTGAACACAACCGATCAGGAGGTCGAGAGTTTTCATCCAGTCATACAGAGGTCTTACGGAAGAGATGATGATTACAATGAATTTTGGAAACAAGTGAGAGAGGCAAACTTTGCAAACGAGCTAAGTTGCCAAGCTAATCAGACAAATGGGGAAAGGGACATCAGAAATCCTCCCATTGTGGAATTTGAGGCAGGATCTCAAGTGGACTTGGATCTGCAATCTTACTAGGGAGATGGGGGCTCTGTTAGAACAATGGAGAGCAAACCTCATTCACTGAAAACCTTACCTTCATACTTAGGAGAGTATGAAGCAAAATTCGAGATTAGAGCACTTCCCTCACGAAAAATCTCATCAGAAAAAGTCATGGACTCGCAAGGATTGATAGAGATCTTGTCAACACCATTGACATGCACTATCACTCTAGCTGAGCTTTTGAGGCTAAGACCACATATGTGGACCACTGTAGGAAAATGCTTGGAGAAATTCGGGATAAAAGATCCAACATCGAGATTGCAAGAGAGCATTGAGGAGCTGAGCAAGCCACAAAAGAACGCTAAGCCTGTACCGTTAAACAAGGTCGGAGAGTATTGCGAAGGTGAAGAGGGGAATACAACCTTACCAGTTGAATTCCAAGGAGTGAACACTATGGCAATACTAGACAGCGGAGCTGGGGTAGCCATAGCTACAAAAGAAATCTGGAAAAAATGGGGGAAACCAGTAATAAGGAAGACTAGGTTGAAACTCCAATTAGCAGATGGACACATGGAGAAACCTATGGGGTTATTAGAGAAAGTTGTAGTGACTTCTTGCGGCATTGAATACGAACATACTTTTGCTATTGTCGATTTTGGCAAGGAGAATAACTATGATATCATATTGGGAAGACCATTCATGAGACAATTGAAAATGGTCCAAGATTGGGGCTACGATCACATATACTTGAGAAATATGGAAACCACTACACGTGTGAACCTGAAAGACCATAGCTACAAAGAGGTGAACCGAACACCGGTAGAGGAGTTTGATTCAGCTACTTTGGCAGGATCCGAATTTCCAGCTTGGTTAGGTAAACCCAAGGAGTTATGGATGTGTGGAGCTTCGAAATGTGGAAGTCTGAAACGAGAAGAATGTGTTTTAGAAAGGGCTATCGAAGACGAAACTTATGTAGGAGAACCCTTTCCAGAGGACACGTTTGAACCATTAGAATGGACACACATTCTAGCAACCCTAGATGTTTATGCAATTCCGGATGGTCCCACAACGAAATTTTGCGACAAGGACGGGTACGACGTGGTTCCGTATTTCATGTTGAGAACTGTACTCGAAAAAGAAACTGAAAAGAACGATACACTGGAAAAGCTAGATGAGCTTCGCCTAAAAGCAGTAGCTTCCATCTATGCTCAAAAAAGACGACAAAAGGAATTTTTTGATAAGCATGTGCGGACTAAAGAGTTTAAAGTTGGGGACTATGTCCTAGTTTACACTCTGAAACAGCATGCTAAGAAGCTTAAAAAGCGAGGGATGGGACCTCTGGTGATTAAAGATCTATCACCAAGTGGAGCCGTCAAGCTTGCTACATTGGACGGAGAAGAAATGCCCAATTGGATTAGTGGATGCAGAGTGAAAAAGTATCTTTTGCCGCTAACCCAAGACATGCTTCTCAAAATACATCAAGAAAAGCTGCGTGTCCAAAAAAAGAAAAAGATTGTAGAGGAAGCGCAAGCTGAGGCGAAGGAAAGAATGGAGAAAAGAAGACTACTGCGTCAGAAACAGCGCAATGAAGGAGCAATACGAATAAACGCAGTCAGTATAACAGAAATGGGGAATGACAAAGAAGAACCCATCATTGAATGCAAAGTAGGGACCAACCAAATCAAAGCCAGAGCACTATTGGATTCAGGAGCTCAAGCTAACCTACTTTCACTCAGTTTGTATAGACAATTGACAAACGACACTAAACTACAAACTGCCAAGCAAAAGTTAAAGAGTTATTCTGAGAATTCAATCAAAACTGTCGGATGCACAGTTTTACATATACAGATTAACCAATATGTGTATCCTCATATGTTTTACGTGGTTGAAGACCAAGCTACACAACATCCATTATTGCTAGGACAACCATGGCAGAAGCAATACAATGCAATGATTGACTGGAGTTCTAAATCAGTGCTTATCAAATACGAAGGTGAGAGTCAATCAGTTAAGTTCACCAAAGGAGCAGAGCCAACTCCAAAGGAAGAATCCACGGACAAGGGCAAACAACAAACAGAGAAAAAGAAGAAGCAATGGCAACCAAAAGTTTCTATACAACCGGATTACTCTTCGACGAGGAATTCTCAACAGTGGATAAGGAAGACAAGCAATAATATAACAGCTCAACCTTGGAAAACAACGGAGTCAAAGTTGGTATGGAGACCAAAAAAGGCTGTGCCAGAGAACGAAAAGGTGGAAAACAGAGTCTTCAATACCAGACAACAGAGTGATCCCTGACAATCAAGGACAGTGAAACAGATCTGGATTCCAAAGAAGGTCATGACGGCACAAAGCTACAGCAAGCAAATTTGGATCCCAAAGATTTGTAAACAGGAACTCCCTTCAATACAATCAACGGAAACTCCTAGGTATTTCAAGGCGAGGAAATCAACACACAGATCAACGCAGGTTTGGGTCGCAAAGAGTTTGTGGCAAGCACAAGCAAAGCGGAGGCAGATTTGGATTGTGAAAAAAGACAACAAGGTAATGAAGAACCCATCTACTGATTCTACTACCGAAGTGCCAAAACCAACCCAAAACCCGACCACCAATCCTTCAATCAAACAAAGAGCAGCTTTATTGGAAAGAATGTTGTATCGTCGCTCTACAATTGCATTGGGAACTTATGACCAAAACAACTACAATGCTTCACCCACAGACACTTCATAGTCGTCCGGGAGGACTCAGACTAGGAGGGGGGGAGGTATACAGGAGCTACAAAGCAGCTACAAGCGGGAAAAACAAAGAAAAACAAAAAATTATATTACAAGGGCAGTGTCTTACATGATTTTGCAATTTTTTATGTTTGATTGCGGATATTGATAATATTTATGCCCTTATATAAGAGATCAAATGACAAATTTGGGTCTCTAGATGTGTAAATATCACTAAATAAGAGTGTTTTTGGAGCTAAAAAGTGGTAATCCAAGTCCAGAAATCACAAAGAAGTGTATATTCATATACACAAGGTGACCAGCTATTTATCGTGTATGTTTGGAATTTTTTGGCTTCAATTTGCTATTTTCCTTTGTTTTTTATGATTTTCTTAATGAAAGTAAAAGAAAAATAAAAAGGCAGGTGAAATGAGATCGGAAAAAAGAAAAGAATAGACGGTGATGATCCTCATGACAAGGGCAACCCAGAATAAAAATTGGGTACAATTCTGAAAAAGTTGCGGAAAGCCCGAAATGACAGAATTTTGGCAAAGTGGACAGATTTCTCAGAAACAGGTCAAACGGAGTCCAAATTGAGGAATTTCAAATCCTAAAGTGCATTTCACGACGAGATAGGAGCACATGTCAAATTTGGTAACAAGTGATCCGGGAAGCCCGAAGTTAAGTATTTTTCACTTCACTATCAAGCTCATTTCCACTATTACCTTCTTGGAGAGAGCAAAGAGCACAAAGGAGCATCCGACCTTCTACCGCCTTCTACGACTGCCACGAGAGCTCAGAGGACACCAGACATGAGAGGTAGACTCGTTGCCATAAGCTTTTGATGCTTATCGTTAACTTTTGTCGCGAAAACTCACCAAAACCAAGAAACAAGAACAGACGGGAAATGGGGAAGAACGCTAGGTAGGGGCACAACCGCCTAACCAAACCTTGCAAGAACTTAGAGGTGGGTTACCCTAACATAGAAGATGAGTTTCTAGCACTCAAAGCTCGAGAAAGAACGACTTGAAAAACCCTAGGTCAACAGAGCCTGCAAGAGGCAAACAGAAAAAAAAGTTGTCGAAACGACAAAAAACTTCTCAGGAAGCTTAACAACATCAAGGGCAATGCAACCATGGAGTATCTCCAGGTTTGGACCACCAAAAGTAGGTCGGAACAACCGATTCGGCTGCGGACACACAAAGCGTCATTTTGGCATAACGGCTAAAATTGACGACCAAATGACATGAAACTTCACAAGCAGCTTAAAATATACATGGATGACTTATGTTTGCAAGCAAAACCCAAAAGAAAGCTGATTCACTTACCGATGGTGAAAAAGACGCTTTCGGGCAACCAAATGGAGAAAGATGGAGAACGGGGAGCCAAAGTCAAGTTCAACCGAATAGGTGGCTTCACAACATATCCAATGACCTGGAAATGCAACTCTCGAGAAGAAAAGTTGAAGAAATTCAACTCCAAGGCAAAAAGACGACTTCGGAGACTGAAATGCCTATAAGGGGGCTTTTTAGCTAAACTGATGACTTTTTAAGTTGAAAACTAGTTAGCAGGGCTTAGGGCACTAGCACAAAGCATTCTTTGCACAAAAAGACCAACATTTCAAGAAAAGACATCATACGCGTATGATGTCTCACAGCATGATTTTCACATCCATTTCAACATTTGAGTGCATAGCCTCATTCCACATGTTAATCACATCCTATGAACCAAGTATCATGAGAATTGGAGTTAGAAAACCCAAGGAAAACCAAAAAGACGCAAAGTAGGCCATAAAATTGATTTTTGGTCCTAATTTTGTCAAAATAACTCCAAACTCATTGAAACTTTGTAGGATTGTTGATTAACACCTCTACAAGCTATCTGGAACCAAAAAGCACCATTTTGACACAAAAGACATCATACGCGTATAATGTCTATTTGCACTTACAGAGCAAAAAATGCTCATTTGTCATCATACATCCATTATATATATCTAATACATGCTACATATGAAGTTTGGAACCATTTGGTCAGGTGGATCACCCCATTAGCCCAATTAAGAGAAAATCCTTCATACAAAGCCTATTTTTGTCCCAAATCCAACATATTCAAGTCCAAACAAAGATTTGAGTATAAACAGTCCTTCAGTAGCACATGGAGAGTCCACAGAACCAATCCCATGAAAAATTGATGAAAAAGACATCATACGCGTATGATGTCTCCAGAGCCATTTTTAGTCCAAATTCTATCCAAACTTGATAAACCCACTGAATAAGCCTATCTAAAGCCAAATCCAAGCTTATAAAGAAATTTGGTCCAAAAATACACTAAAAGACATCATACGCGTATGATGTCTCACTATGTGATTTTGGCACCTCAGGGCTTCAACCACCAAACAGAAGTGTTCTACATGCCATTTGAAAGTAATCCACTAAGTTTTACCCAATTTGGATCATAAAATCCATTTCCCTTTCAAAATTTTGCCAAGAGCCTGAACTGGACTGAACTGGCCAAAACTTGACCAAATGGGATCCAAACTCAAATCCAAGCATATGATACTCATGTATACACTATCAGCTACAAGCACAACCAATATGAAGTCATTCTGACACAAAAGACATCATACGCGTATGATGTCTCAAGCATGTTTTTGAGCCCAGTTTGCATATTTTTTCACCTACATTGCATCCTTAGGCCCTGAATAGCTCATGTTTCAATTTTCAAGTCATTTGAATAGTTAAAAGCTTCATTTCGGCTTTCAGTACTAAAAAGACGCTAACTTCTGAAATTGGAGTTACAGGATCCATGGATTCCGCTAAGTCATCGGTAACTAAGAGAAAAAGACCAACCATCAAGGATGCTCTTGTAGAGGTAGAACCTTTTGATATTCCAACAGAAACCCTCAAGCCAACCAAGACTTGGGTGGAGGAAGCAGTACTAGAAAAAGAGGGAATAAAGATCTACCAGGGGACTTTCAGAGATCCTCAAGGGCAATCGGTCGATGTACTTATGATCCCACGAGAATTAGTGGATTATAGCAGATCAGAGAACATAAGCAGATACCTGGAAAAGGCTGACTTACACAGGTTCTTCACCTCGAGACCATCATGTGTAGACACAAGAAGAGTGTACGAGTTGGCAACATCCATTCAGAAGGATGGGAAAGCCACGTTGACAGCCATGGATGGAGAAACAGTTGAAGTACAGATCACTCCACAGCTCATTGCAGATGCATTGAAGCTGCACAACAAAAGGAGTTCTGTCAGAGAAAGAAGGGAGGCCATAGAGGTCTATGGATCAAAGAAACAAAATACAACCTACGGAGATATGGCAGATCAACGAGCGGCAACCCTTTGCCGATTATACAACCAGTTTTTCCATGTGTGCAGTAAAAGACCGCAGAAGTATACTACACCACCCCATGCCATTGCGACAACCATCACATGGGCACTGAAGAGCAACGTGCCAAAAGAGGTGAATTATGCTCAATACATCCACGAGCAAGTAATCGCCATGCACAACCAGAAGCCAAAGTACATAGGAGGAGGAGAAATCCTAACAAGAATAGCTTATGAAGCTATTGGAGCTAGGGATCAAGGGCCCCGGGTTCCCTCCCAGAATGAGTGGCTTAGAGAAGCCGATGAGGAAGAAGAACAGCAAGAAGTATCCAAGAGGGCGTCCACAAGAGCACGCCGAAAACTAGAAATAGTTTCAGAACCTGAAGAGGCCGTGGACGAGCCGCTCAAGAAGAAAGTGAAGAAGAAGGCCGATCCCAAGCAAACCAAAAGTCAAAAAGCCGCAAGAATGGAAAGGCTGGTAGAGCAGTTTAGAGCGGAAAGAGCTCTAAAGGGGGACTTCGAAGAAATGTGGGTGCCGGACCCCAGTAAAGTCGGAACCAGCTCAGCCAGGCCACATGTTGATCAATATGATCAATATATTAGAGCTTATGAGGAGTCGGAGGCCATACTGGAGCAGCAACCTGTCGAGCCTTATACTGAAGAGGAAGTACAGCTTTTAAAAGCTGAGCTGCAAAAGGACGACAAGGGGAAGAAAAAAGTAGATGAGTCTACTGAACCTAAAGAGAAAGACGGGCAAGCAAACAAAGGGAAAGCCAAGATGACTGAAGACAATCAGCCCTCTTTTACTGTTGTACCAAGCCCGAAGAAGATGGAAATTATTGTGGAGGAAACCACAATAGAAATAGAAACAGAAATTATGGAAAAGCCGGAGGCCGGGACCAAGGAAACGGAGATAAATCCAGTTCAGCAAAAGAAAGATGATTATGAGGATCTGGTAGCGATCGGATACAGTGAAGAAGAGGCCCTGGAGGCAGTTTATGGGATATCCCTATGGAAACAAGATGATCGGAAAGGGACGAAGGAAAAGACAAAGGGTACAATGGAGAGTAAAGAGAAAATGGACGAGCCGAAGCCATTGGAGGTGGTGGCAGAAAGAGCCGTCAAGTTGACAGATGAAGATGAAAAAGACATGCACATGGTGCATGAACTGCTCAGCAAGATTAAAGAAAGATCCAGAGCAAAGGAAGTAGCACTTGAGACAGCAAAACAAAAGGAAGCAGAGTTGCAGAAGAAGTTAGAGAATGCTATGACTGAATCTGAAAGTCATAAAGCATCACTCTACGACGCAGAAAACGAGAGAGACGGCTTGATACTCCAACTAGCCGAAGCTTCAAGAGGTAACAAGTTCACAGGAAGCAAAGGAGCGAATAGAAGATGAGCTGGAGGCAGCCAAGGATGAGCTCATTGAGCTAGGGGAAAGAGTCGAACTTCAAGAAAGGACAATCATGAGACTTAGGACCACCCCTAGAGCTAACAGAGCAGGAACAGAACAAGAGGGAGCCCTCGTACCAGCTCTGGAAGATCAGGTCAGAAGTCTGCAAAGAGAGCTGAGGTTAGAGCAAGTGCAAAGATTGCACATGGCGGAGGGATCATTGGCTGCAGAGGAGAGGCTCACATCAGAAAACCAAACACTAAGGACAGAAAATGAGGCCCTCCGCAAACAGCTCCAAGACCTCCAAGAGCAACAAAGAAGAGAAACAGAGCCACCACAAGAAGAAGCAGGGGGAGCAGCCATAGAGCTCCCAGAAACTGGAGAGGCAACCACAATTGAAGATCCAGCCCCAGTTCAAGAAGTGGCCTCGACTTCAGGAATCTCTGAAGAAGAAGAACAAAGGCTCCAGGACCAAATAGAAAAGTCAAAAGAGGAAAGTGCCAAGGCGGAAATGGAATGGGAAAGGAGACTCCTCATCTCCATTAGACTTCAAGGTTTAGACACAAAAGTGCTCCACGAAGAGTGGATGCAACCTAGCCTGCCTTTCCCTCTGATGAAATTTGAAGTGATAAAGACGAAAAAGAGAATAGAGGAGGAGCAGTATGTCGCTCTTTACGAAGGCGACATCACAAAGGATGAACAATCAAAGAAGATTGTAGATTCTCAACCTAGATGGAGGAAAGGTTGGCTGAACAAATACCCAGCCTACCTCATCTACTTGGTAGAGGCTCCAAAGGAGATTCGGGAGGATGCAACCTTCTGCCCGGTGCCAAGAGTCAGAAACTGGAAAGAGCATGGCAGGATTGCAGAAAAGAAGCCAAATTGGCTTAATTATCCCAGGATGCCAGGACCAAAGGAAGGAGAGAGAATAGGTAAAGCCTACATGATGAAAACCCTAACGGGCACCATCAAACTCTTTACTGGCTCTCCTGACCTTTCGTGTCAGATGCTAAAGAAAATCTGCAGGACTCTCTTGGCATGCATTGAAGTGTTCGCGCCAGATAAAGCCACGACCTCGAGTCTACTATCGATGGCCGACACAGTGACGGATATGATGTATGATCTTTCATTGCAGCCATCACCAAAGGTGTTACATCTCTTATACCAAAGAATTATGTTTTTGCCTAGCTTCCACATGCAAACATTCGAAGAAGCTTTCTACACCGGATTTTTCACTCACGAAAGCAAAATATTCGGCCCAACCTTGACCATCGGCAACCTACGCTACGAATCACATTTGCAGATGCTCAAGACGACAGGACTCTATTGATCAAGCCTCAAAGTCATGTCAGGGACGACATGAACGCGGAGGGGGGGAGTGTTGAGCCAGCAGAGGATCACAACCACATTTTTGCTCACACCCATCATTTTGTAACCATTGATTGTAATAAATGTCTTTCCGACATTAATTTTGATTTGAGCCATTCATTAAGTAACGGGACTCAATTGAGTTTCCAGCCTGTAATCCCGACGTAATTTCACCTGCTGATGTAAATAATTAGAGATGTTCTCACCTCCAAGGCTGAGGTATATAAGCCAAAGTTTTGTAACCTAAGGGGGGATTCAATTTAATCAAAGGGAGTTTTTGAGCGCCGTGACTGTGTCTGAGAGAGAGAGAGTGAGAGAGAGTCTTATCTTCTTGCTACGCGAGCTACGGGGCCGCCATTGGAGAAGCGACACCACCATTGTGTTAGCAACGGTGAGAGCTACGCATAGATACCAAGAGTGCGCGCTATCGGCTTCTATGTGTGGTAAGTTCCTACGAGCTTCGGTGTGAGTTTTCTTCCAACTCGTGTGTCGGAATAGAGCGTGCAGCATATCTATAGAACCACAACGAGTAGAGCTACACATTAGTACCATCGGGGTCAAGTTTCAGTCACCCGTATTTTTCGGCCTGTCTTCATACGCGTTTACCGCACGGAGTGGTTATAGGTTGATTTTGCAGTTCAAGTCTTTAGGGTGTTGTTCTTACCTAGTGTATAGACTTCCCCTTGAGTTTGAGATCGATTCGATGATTCTAGATCCTGTTTCGTATAGCATTCGTTCGTAGTACGGATTTCAGTCACCTGCGTATTTTAGAACTTAGATTTGATTTCCTTAGTAGTGATTGTCATTAGAAGGTCGAGTAGGTGATTTGACACCCACCTAGTTGTTTCCATGCGCCTGCGGGTCAAGCTCCGTCCTCGTCTGACAAATTCTGTTGTTGGTTGAGTTCTCGCTATTTAGCTTCCGCTAGCGGCGTAACCGCCTTAACATACACCAAATGTGGGACACTTCAGCTGGGGCATTTTCAAAAAGTTTTCATGCTTGGAAATGCCTTGGTCGATACATATGCTAAATGTAGTGCATTTCAGAAAGCACAAAACGTGCTTGCGGAGCTTCTACTCCCGAATGTCATCTCCTACAGTGCATTGATTGCGGGAATGTACACCAATTGTGGGGCACTTCTGATATGGTTGTTTCAAAAAATTGTCGTACTTGGCTTATGTTCTTACGCAAGATTCTCATATGGGTAAGAGAATTCACAATCAACTGGCGCTGCTTAGCAACGCGTTGGTCCATATGTATGTCAAATGTGGTGCCATCATGGAAACATGAAATGTCTTTATAGGCATGCTCTTCGCTTGGAATGCATTGTCTGCAGAATACACCCAAGGGCCATTTCTTGGAGTGCATTGATTGCTAGATACGATCAACAAGAGCAAGGTCGGAAAGCTCTCAGCTATTTTCAATGGATGCAGAGCGAGGGCCTCTCTGTAGATGCAATCACACAAGAGTGCATCTTGAAGGCA
Organism: Adiantum capillus-veneris; assembly: GCF_014529385.1. Classification (NCBI taxonomy): domain Eukaryota; kingdom Viridiplantae; phylum Streptophyta; class Polypodiopsida; order Polypodiales; family Pteridaceae; genus Adiantum; species Adiantum capillus-veneris. The sequence continues at coordinate 28,627,108 of NC_140946.1, forward strand.
CACAAGACGTTGTTGTGGGTTTAAAAATTCACTCCGATATTGGTAGTAAGGGGTTGTTGAAAAAAATTGCCATGCTTGGCAATGCCTTGGTCGATATCTATGCTAGATGTGGTGCTCATGTGTGGGATGCCGTCTTTTGGAACGTACAAATTGCAGGATATGCCCAACAATAGCGGGCCGGCAAGCTCTGGGCTTTTTTCAACAGGTGCAAAGCGAGGGCATTTCTCTAGACGCTCTCACCTACATGTGCATCTTGCAAGCATGTGGCTCTATGAAAATTTCTCTCAAAAAGAGATGGTGCGCTTGGCAATGCCTCGGTCGATACGTATGCCAAATGTGGGACACTTTAGCAAGGGTCAAAAAAATTGTCATGCTTGGCAATGCCTTGGTTGATACGTTTGCTAAATGTGGTGCACTTCAAAAAGCACAAAACAAGCTTGAGGAGCTTCCTATTCCCAATGCCGTCTCTTGGAGTGAATTGATGGAAGGATACGTGCAACAGGAGCAAGGACAGAAAGCTCTCAACTATTTTCATCGGATCCAAAGCGAGGACCTCTCTCCAAATGCAATCACATACGCGTTCATCTACAAGGCATGTGTCTGTACGTATGGGCTTAAAAATTCACTATGATGTTGTTAGTCATGGGTTGCTGCAGAAAACTGTTGTGTTTGGGAATGCCTTGGTTGATATGTATGCCAAATGTGGTGCTCCTGTGCGGGATGTCGTCTTTTGACATGCAATGATTGCAAGATATGCCCGACAACGGCCAGGCCAGGAAGCTATGGGTTGTTTTTCACAGGTGCGAAGCGGGGGCCTTCTCCAGATGCTATCACCTACGTGTGCATCTTTCAGGCATGTGGTTCTATGCAAGAGGCTCTCTAAAAGAGATGACATGCTTGGCACTACCTTTGTTGATACGTATGCCACATGTGGAACTAGGGATTTTTTATAGATTGTCGTGCTTGGCAATGGCTTGGTCGATATGTATGTTGAATGTGGTGCAGTTTAGAAAGCACAAAACGTGCTTGAGGAGCTTCATGTCCCGAATTCCATCTTTTTGAGTGCATTGATTGCAATAATGTATGCCAACTATGGGACACTTCAGCGGAGATGTCGATATGGGCTTGAAAATTCACTTTAATAGGGGTTGTTGCCGTGCTGTCCAATGCCGTGGTCGATATGTATGCCAAATGTGGTGTGGGATGTTGTCTCTTGGAATGCTATGATTGCAGGATATGCCCGACATGGGCCGCGCCGGTAGCTCTGGGTTGTTGATATGGGCTTCAAAATTCACTCCCATATTGTTAGTCAAGGGCTTTTGCAAGAAAATTTCATGCTTGGCAATGGCTTGGTCGATAGGTATGCTAAATGTGGTGCACTTCAGAAAGCACAAAACGTGCATGAGAAGCTTTCTGTCCGGAATGCCGTCTCTTGGAGTGCATTGATTGCGGGATACGCACAACAAGAGCAGGGACAAAAATCTCTATGTTTTTTTCAGCGGATGCAAAGTGAGAGCCCAATCACCTACACAGCCATGCGGGTTAGCAGAAGCAATCACCTACACAGGCATCCTGAAGGCATGCATTCTATGCAAGATGTTGATATGGGCTTAAAAATGCACTCTGATATTGTTAGTTAAGGATTGTTGCAAGAAATTGTCGTGCTTGGCAATGCCTTGGTTGATACGTATGCTAAATGTGGTGCACTTCAAAAAGAACAAAACGTGTCTGAGGAGCTTCCTCTCCTGAATACCATCTCTTGGAGTGCATTGATTGCGATATACGCACAACAGGAGCAGTGCCAGAAAGCTCTCCGCTATTTTCAGTGGATGCCAAGCGGGGGCCCCTCTCTAGATGCAATTACACACGTGTGCATCTTCAAGTCATGTAGCTATACACAAGATGTCGATATGGGCATGAAAATCCAATTTAATAGGGGTTTTTGCAAAAAATTGCCGTGCTTGGCAATGCCTTGGTCGATATGTATGCCAAATGTGGTGCTGGATGTTGTCTCTTGTAACACTACGACTGCAGATTATGCCCGACATGGGCCGCGCCGGGAATTTTGGGGGGCTGTTGATATGGGCTTAAAAATTCGCTCCCATTTTGTTAGTCAAGGGTTGTTTCAAGAAATTTTCGTGCTTGGCAATGCCTTGGTTGATAGTATGATGAATATGGTGCACTTCAAAAAGCATAGAACGTGCTTGAGGAGCATCGTGCCTTGAATGCCATCTATTGGAGTGCATTGATTGTGGATACGCACAACAGGAGCAGGGAAAGAAAGCTCTCGGCTGTTTTCAGCGGATACAAAGTGAGGGCCTCTTTCTAGATGCAATCACCTATGCATGCATCTTGAAGGCATGTGGCTCCACGCAAGATGTCGATATGGGCTTAAAAATTCGCTCTAATATTGTTATGCAAGGGATGTTGTAAAATATTCTTGTGCTTGGCAATGCCTTGGTCGATACGTATGCTAAATGTGGTGCACTTTAGAAAGCACAGAACGTGCCTGAGGAGCTTTCTGTCTCGATGGCAGGCAGGGTCTCTCCAGATGCAATCACCTACACCTACACATGCATCTCGAAGGCATGTGGGTCAGGAGATGCAATTGCAGGCACGATCTCTCTTGATGCAATCAACTACACCTATGCACGCATCTCGAAGGCATGTGGGTCAATAGATGCAATCACCTACACAGCCATTTTGAAGGCATGTGGGTCAACAGATGCAATCACCTACACATCCATAGATGCAATCACCTACGTAGGCATCGTGAAGGCATGTGGTTCTATGCAAGATGTAGATGTGGGCTTAAAAATTCACTATGATGTTGTTAGTCAAGGGTTTTTGCAAGAAATTATCGTGCTTGGCAATACCTTGGTCGATATGTAGTGGTGCAGAAAGCACAAAACGTGCTTGAGGAGCTTCATGTTCTGAATGTCATCTCTTGGAGTGTATTGATTACTAGATACGCACAACAAGAGTAGGGCCAGAAATCACTCAGTTGTTTTCAACGGATGCAAAGAGGGGGCCTTGATCGATACGTATGCTACATGTGGTGCTCTTCAGAAAGCACAAAACGTGCCTGAGGAGCTTCGTGTCCCGAATGACGTCTCTTGGAGTGCATTGATTGCAGGATACGCACAACAGAAGCAAGGACAGAAAGCTCTCGATTTTTTATAGCCGATGCAAAGTGAGGGCCTCACAAAACGTGCCTAAGGATCTTCCTATTTTTGATGGCAGCCAAGGTCTCTCCAGATGCAATCACCTACACCTACGCCTACGCAGGCATCTCGAAGGCATGTAGGTCAGCAAATGCAATCGTAGGTAGGGTCTCTCTCCCGAATTCCAAGCGGGGGCCTCTCTCCATATGCAATCACACATGCATGGATCTTGAAGGCACGTGGCTATACACAAGATGCCGATAGGGGCTTGAAAATTCTCTTTAATAGTGGCTGTTGCAAAAAATTGTCGTGCTTGGCAATGCCTTGGTCGATAGGTATGCCAAATGTGATGCGGGATGTTGTCTCTTTGAACATATGCCCGACATGGGCCGTGCCGAAAGCTGTGGGCTGTTGATATGGGCTTAAAACCTCACTCTCATATTGTTAGTCAAGTGCTGTTGCAAGAAATTGTCGTGCTTGGAAATGCCTTGGTCGATACGTACACTAAATGGAGACTAAATGTGGTGCACTTCAGAAAGCACAAAACGTACCTGAGGAGATTCCTGTCCCGAATGGCGTCTCTTGCAGTGCATTGATTGCAAGATACGCACAACAAGAGTAGGGACAGAAAGCTCTCGGCTGTTTTCAGCGGATGCAAGGTGAGAGCCTCTGTCAAGATACAGTCACCTACGCGTGCATCTTGAAGCCATGTGGCTCTATGCAAGATGCTGATACAGGCTTAGAAATTTTCTTTGATATTGTTAGTCAAGGGCTATTGCAAAAAAATCTTGTGCTTGGAAATGCCTTGGTCGATACGTATGCTAAATGTGGTGCACTTCAGAAAACACGAAGCGTGCCTGAGAAGCTTCCTGTCTCGATGGTAGGCAGGGTCTCTCCAAATGCAATCACCTATGCCTACACAAGCATCTCAAAGGCATGTGGGACAACAAATGCAATTGCAGGCAGGGTCTCTCTCCAGATGCAATCAACTACGCCTACACAAGAATTTGGAAGGCATGCGGGTCAGCATATGCAATCATGTATGTAGCCATAGATGCAATCACCTACGCAGACATCTTGAAGGCATGCGGGTCAACAGATGCAATCACCTTCGTAGCCATAGATGCAATCACCTACGCAGGCATCTTAAAGGCATGCGGATCTACGCATGATGTTGATGTAAGGAAGTGAATTGGCGATAGACATTCAATCGCGCGCGGTGAGTAAGCATTATCACCGCGCGATTGAATGTCTATCGCCAGACATCTTGAAGGCATGCGGGTCAACAGATGCAATCACCTTCGTAGCCATAGATGCAATCACCTACGCAGGCATCTTAAAGGCATGCGGATCTACGCATGATGTTGATGTAAGGAAGTGAATTGGCGATAGACATTCAATTGCGCGGTGAGTAAGCATTATCATTTTTTGATTTTTGACACTGAGAATGCAGTTAATGAACACACTGAAAATTGCAGGTTGCCGTGGGAATGGCACGTTCCCTCGTATTATAAAAACTGGGGAGGATTGAGCAAACTCCCCCATGCAAGGAGACTTGCATGTTTTCTTCTTCTTTAAACATAAACATGGAACAACAAAAAATTAATGACATTGACATCTTGTATGATCATGAACATTGAGCTTGACAAAACTCTAACACTCCTTGTGGTTTTTGGCGAGGTACCCCTCTCAAGCACTACGATCGGTATCCAATTTTTGTGGAGGTACACCTGTGAACCACAACGATCAGTATCCCAAACACTCTCAGGTAGAAAAATCTAACACGCTTTCATGAAAACTCTCTCTCTCTCTCTCTCTCTCTCTCTCTCTCTCTCTCAGTTTCTAATATTTTGTTCGATCTCAATTCAATACAAATGCAGCTAACGAAGCACTCTAGTTCATATATACAGGATCGTCACCAATCCATTTGTTGGTCTTTGAACTAGGATTTGACTTCGCTACTTTTTGCGATCTCTTCCTTCGTTTTTTCATCTTCTTATGAGATTGGGCAATTAATGCCGTGTCTCTTTCTTCAAGAATTTTGTTTTTGCAGCATCGATCATGTGAGTACGTTTACTGGTACCACAAGTGTACTTTGTGATGGCTCCTCGGTAACCTCAATCAAGTTTAATGGCATGATATTCGGTGCATTTGGGTTATTTGGACATTGGGCAATCAAATGATCTATGCCACATCAATTACACATGAGTATCGGCATTATAGACGTTGATGGAGCAAAAGACACCGTGCACACACTCACACACCCAGACAACTCAGCACCACACAAGGAATTTTCTTAAATTCCAACCCACACACACCACCACTCAAGAGCTCAATAAAAACACTACCCACAAGCTCAATTCAAACTCCAAACACCTCGACTTAAACGCCCTTGCCTGCTCGCAGACACTACAAGGTGAGTCGAGTCAATCAACACTTGAAACCACACTTGATGGCGACCAAAATATACAAGAAAAACCATCAAAAACTCAAAAACTCAAAAACTCCAGCCACAAAAGGCCTCTCACAAACCATTGCAAAGCCTTCACCAAACTCCACTCTGTTGGACTCTAATTGGAGTAGCGCCAACCCTAATGGCACTAATACAGGGTCACATAGTCTTACAGAAAGCCGCACCTTCTTCCATCAATTCCTTGCACACACACATCCATGGAAACCTCAAAAATTTTATAGACTCTCCCAAGTGCAAAATTGAAGAGATAAATCTCTCAGTCACTCCTCTACAAACTTGAAAACAGGACGCGAACGCGACGGAACTCCACTAGACCACCTGTAGGAACCTTGCTTCCTTCCCCACACAGAGAGGTGAAAGTGCCAAGAATTGGCTTCAAACATACTCCCTTAGCTATAACACTCATGGTACCGGCAGTGATGTGGCAAATTGAAGTATTTTCACACCATTTATGGTCATTTTTTGGCCTTTTTTGACCCAGTTTTGACCCCCGATGGGCATTTTTTGCGGAAAAAACCTCAAGCGGACTCCAAAATTCTCCAAATTTTGTACGATCAATCCTTGATACACAAATCACTTTTCCACATCCCCACATTCCATTTTTTACCACTTCTAGGACGGTGCACACATCACCGCAGATCAGGCACCATAAATAGATAGTTATCGAATGTCCCCAAACTCTCGAGCGGGATGAGAGTACCCACAAGTGTTGCTTGCATTATTTACATTCTATAAATCTCAAAAAAAATCCCTAGAGCAAAAGATGCCACCAAGAACCATATTCAAGGCCTCGATACTCTATCCAAGCATGTACATGTACTCGACTGTTGGCACGTGAACCTGTGACCTATTCACAACGTGTACACGTTGCATCTTTTTTAGAACTTGAAGCCACTTTGGAAAGATCCCAAATGCATGTATTTATATCTTTTTATACATATGAACATGCATATACGCACTACTTTGTACATACCAAAAGTGGTTTATCAGCATTGCCCACCCTCTAGGTAGAGCATTTATGCTCAACCAAGAGACTATTTGCATATGGAACCACATCCCTCGCAAAATATTTCTTCAACCTATAACCATTTATTCTATAGCACAAATGTTCCCCTGTCAATTTTCCCAACCCATAGGTGCCATTAGGAAATGCATGCTTCACTCTATATGGACCCAACCATTTCTCCCTCAACTTCTTTTGAAAAGTAAAATCCATGCAAGAATCATATGTCATCACCAAATCTCCCTCTTTGATCTCTTTCTCTGGTAGCCTCTTATTCATTTTCTCCATCCTTGTCTCTGCTTTTGAAGATAATAATCACTGGATTTCTCTCTATTCATTCACAACAACTCTAGAGAAAGAATTCTTTCTTGCAGCTTGTCTTTATGCTCACCTTGCATTCTTCACAACAATTTCAAGGCATCCAACTGCACTTGTATCGGCATAAGAGCTTCTTTTCCATAAACAATCTCATAAGGTGTAAACTGTGTTGACACTCTATACGCAGTTCTATAAGCCCACAAACACTTTTCCAAGTCCAAGTCCCACTCTTTAGGATGCTCTCTAGCATACTTTGATAGCATCTTCACAATTTGACCATTGCAGTTCTCAACCAATCCATTGCATTGTGGGTAGTAAGGAGAATAATTCCTATGCTGAATTTTCAATCTCTCCATGAGAGCAGCAACAAGTTTTCCCCTAAACCCTGGTCCATGATAAAAAATGATAACCATAGGAGCTCCAAACCTTCAACACACTTGTTAATATAAAAAAGAGGCCACTCTTCCTACTGTTACATCTTTTACTGCTCTTGCCTCCACCCATTTTGTCAAATAGTCCACAGCCACAAGGATATACCTTTTGCCATTGTTGGTCCTCGGCATTGGACCTACAGCATCTACTCCCCATTTTGCAAATGCATCAAAAGACATTTTAGCTTTTTGAGGCTCAGCCAAAAGCTTCCGAGTTGCAAACTCTTGGCATTCATGGCATGACTTGCACAAAAAATAAGCATCTCTCATCATAGAGGGCCAATAGTAACATGCTTTCAAAACACGAAAGACAACGTGATCCTTGTCTTGATGGCCTATTTCTTCATGGTAGTGCTCCAAAATCAAGCCTATCTCTTCTTTGTACGGCACTTTTCTTAAAATGCTATCCTTGCCATAAAGCATGAGATCCTCCCCTACCAATGCGTAGTTTCTTGCTTTTGCAACTATTCTCTTATGCCAAACCTTTGACATGCCCTATGGACATTGCCCTTTACCAAGAAATAATTCTACATCTTGCAATGATTCCCTTCCTGCATACAAGGCTTCCTTGACTTTTAAAGGAGCTACCAAGGCATCCAACTTGTCCCTAGCCAACTCATCAGCTTCTTTATTCTACTCACGAGGAACATGCTTAAATTGTATCTTCTCAAACTCATGCAAAAGCTTCTTGATGCCATAGAACCACTTCTTCAAATTGTCTTTCTTAACATTCCACAAACCAAGCAATTGATTCATGACTAGCAACACATCCCTTTTGCAATGACCATCTGCAATCCAAACTCAACACACTACTTCAACCCAAGCAGCACTACTTCAACCCAAGCAAAAGCGTGAGATACTTGGCCTCATTGTTACTTTCAGCTTCATCAAGATCGTAAGATTTAGAAAATATTACATCACCTTTTGGATCCTTAATGACTACCCCACCACTTGCCTTTTGAATAAATTTCCCGTATGCACCATCAAACATCATTGTATACGCATCTTTAATATCTACTTCCTCCTCATGATTATCCTTGTCAACCCTTGGGTAAGATGGAAGCTCCCCTCCCTTATGTACCACTATGTCCGCCACGTGAGCTTTGTTAGAATGATCCACTTTAAACTCAAACTCGTACTCTTGAAGCTCCAAAGTCCACTTTAAAATGCGCTTGCTAGGCTTCCAATGTTGTACTACATCCGGTGAAAGGTTTGATGTGGTGAGCACATAGAACTTTTGGCGCAACAGATAGGCTTTGAACCTGTGACAAGCAAGAACCAAGGAAAATACCCATTGTTCCATTTCCATGTAGGAGAACTCGCTTACATTCTTCATTTTGCTCTCAAAATAAATTGGCTTGAAGTTCCTTCCTTGCTTTTGTAAGAGAACCAACCCAAAAGCTACTGACCCCACACTAATAGATACATAGAAAATCGATTGCAAGTCGGGAGGACTCACTATCGGTAAAGCACACAATACCTCCTTGATACCATCAAAAGCCTGTTGCATGTCTTCATTCCACTCAAACCCTTGAACTCTTTGACTGGATAGGATACACATACTGACATAGCATCCAAAAAAAATGTGATAAGTACCTAAGCTTATGCACAAATGATGCCAAATCCTTTGTGTTGGTGGGCGGATCCATAAGCAACAAAGCCTTAACTTTCTTTGGGTCGGCTTCGATTCCATTTTGGGAAACACATGTCACATCCATCCATGATTGAGTAACATTCATGACTTGCAACTTAATTGAGGATTTCATCTAGGAAGGGTAGTGGATAATGATTCCTTTTTGTGGCAGCATTCAAAGGTTTGAAATCAACACATATCCTAAATCTTCCGTTCTTCTTGGGCACAATAACAACTAGAGAGACCCATTCGAACTCCTCCACTCGAAAGATGAAATCTGCTTCCAAAAGCTTCATCACCTCTTCATGAAGTGCCTTCTCATGAATGACCCCCAACCTCCTAAGCTTTTGAACCTTTGGCTTGGCACCTTCTTTTAGATTGATTCGATTCTCGAATCCTTTAGCTCCTTGCAACTATGTATATTCAGTGAAAAATAGCTTTGGAAACTCCATGAACATGTCTTCATACTCCTTTTTTTCTTTCTCTGTCAAGTTCTCTTCTAACATGCTTTTTGCGCTCACTTTGGCAAGCTCTACAATTGCTTTTGGACTATCCTTCTCCTCCTTGACCTTCACATCATGCATTGATGCTTCCTTTTCAACACTTACCCCAAATAGATTAGGACATAATTGCATCAAGCCTTCCTCTACACTTTCTTCTGATGATGTAGACAAAGCATCACTATAGTATGACGTAGTTTCTGTTGAATCTGTATCTTGCATCTCCAATAGGGGCTGTATACGGATCTCGTGTGTCTTCATGTTGTAGACAATGGTCCTTCCTTTCTCTTTATCGGGGATGGCTATCAAGACCGTGCCTCAATCTTGCTTAGCACCAAGGGTTATAATCCATGGCCTCCCTAAAATGATCGAATAAGCATTCTCACCCGCTTGCATCACGTAGCAATGAACCAAGCACTCAATCCCCAAGACTTTTATCTTCACATCTTTAGCTATTCCAAGACACCTTGCCTTTTTGTGGTTGGCCATCCTCATACGGATTGAAGCATTCACTGACATCTTGATGCCTGATTCTTTCATGATAGCCTCTGTCATGACACACACCTGGGAACCACCATCCACATATGCTTGCACTTCTGTATTCTTTCCCAGCATAGCTTCAACTACTTGCACCATATCCACTGGGTGACCAACCCTCAAGGATGACACCATGCTTTGATGCTTTTCCTTTTTGGAAGGAAGTCGTGTACTCACACACTTGGTCCACTACCTCCTCAATTTAGCGTTTAAAGCCACCAACTGACCAAAAGATATATTTGCCTTTTGATTTGGTATGTCGTCGACAATACCATAGTCTTCAACACCTTGGCCAAGGAGGTAGTCTTTTGGACCAATTTTCCTTCTTCGCCGCCTCTTACTACTCTCTGGTTTGTCTTCTACCTTAGCCTTTCCTTTCCTTGCTCTTGTTTCCCTCTCTTCTTCTATCTCTTTCTCCCTATCATGCCTAGCTCTCTTATTGGCCAAAACATCCACATCTTGATGCTCAAGGGTGATGATATGAATAGCTCTGCCTTCTCCATTTCTAGGCAATGATTGCTGTTGTTTTTGCGGCAGTGGTGCTTCTAGTGCCCACTCTTTATGATTTTCTTTTGTTTTCCCTCGACCACGTCCATATAAGGGGTATATCCCTCCTCTGTCTCTTGGTGGTTCAGGACAATCGGGGGTGTTGTGACCCTCTTCATCACAATTGTAGAATCTACCTTGTAGCCTTCATCCCCTACCTCTCCCAGCTGGCCGCTCTTCTCTTTGGTTCCTATTCATTACGTTAATTCTTAATTCTTACAATTGACTGGCAAGATCATGCAAAACCCGGTTTGTAATGGGATTCGGACCTTGAACCACTCATTCCACTCTGTCATCCGTTGCCACAGGGACCATTGGTTGCACCACAACTAGCTCAGGGTGTGTCATGCCTTGCTCCCACCTTCTCTTGATCTTCTTGCTCTTGGCCCCAGCAATTTCCACAGCTCTTTCAAATGTAGCAGACTCCTCTTGATCGACCTTCTCCTTTACACTTGGATGGAGACAATCCATAAACTGACAAACTTTAAAAAAAATCCCCTGGAGGTACTTGGGATGCCGCTTCCAATTGCACCCATAGTCCTTTGAAGTGTTGCAAAAAATCTTTTAAGTTAACATGAACATCTTGCTACAAACCTCTCAATTTTGTTGTCGCTTTTGTTGCCGTTAGTTTCTTTCCAAACTTGTCAAAAATTGCCAGCTTTACTTGCTCCCATGTTTGCTTTTTTTCTTTCTCTAAACCTTCAAACCACTCCTGAGCTTCTCCTTTGAGCGTATGAGGAAATACATGAAGCTTTGCTTCGTCATTCACAATGTGCATACCAAGCATATGCCACTGAAAGTCCGCAATCCAGTCCTTCACATCCTCCTTCCCTGTGAACACCGGCCGACTATATGCCATCCCTTTGAGAGTGCTTCTCGCTTGAGTGAGTAATTCTACAAAATTTGAAGTCTTGCACCACCACTTTTCTTCAAAGAAGCTCAAACTTCACAGCAAAACCGCTTCACTTGGGTGCACAACCGTAAATTTATGCTCCCGAGCTGGATCGCCAAAGGATGATGGATCAAAAGATGCCGTGCGCACACTCACACACCCAGACAACTCAACAACACACAAGGAATTTTCTTAAATTCCAACCCACACACACCACCACTCAAGAGCTCAATAAAAACACCACCCACAAGCTCAATTCAAACTCCAAACACCTCGACCTAAAAGCCCTTGCCTGCCCGCAGACACTACAAGGTGAGTCGAGTCAATCAGCACTTGAAATCACACTTGATGGCAACCAAAATATACAAGAAAAACCATCAAAAACTCAAAAATTCCATCCACAAAATTCCTCTCACAAACCATTGCAAAGCCTTCACCAAACTCCACTCTGTTGGACTGTTTGGAGTAGCGCCAACCCTAATGGCACTGATACAAGGTCACATAGTCTTGCAGAAAGCCGCACCTTCTTCCCTCAATTCCTCGCACTCACACATCCATGGAAACCTCAGAACTTCCATAGACTCTCCCAAGTGCAAAATTGAAGAGAGTAAGCTCTCATTCACTCCTCCACAGACTCGAAAACAGGACGCGAATGCGACAGGACTGCACTAGACCATTTGTAGGAACCTAGCTTCCTTCCCCACACAGAGAGGTGAAAGTGCCAAGACTTCGCTTCACAAATACTCCCTCATCTGGAACAGTCATGGCACCGTGAGTGATGTGGAAAATTCAAGTCTTTTCACACCATTTTTCGTCATTTTTTGACCCAGTTTTGGCCAGTTTTGACCCCTGACGAGCATTTTTCGTGAAAAAAACTCAAGCGGACTCCAAAATTCACCAAATTTTGTAGGCTCAATCCTTGATTAAAAAATCACTTTTCCACATCCCCACATTCCAGTTTTGACCACTTCTAGGGTGGTGCACGCATCACTGCAGATCGGGCATCGTAAATAGACAGTTATTGCATGTCCCCAAACTCTCGAGCGGGATGAGATTACCCACACTTGTCGCTTGCATTATTTACATTATATAAATCTCAAACATATTCTCTAGAGCCAAAAGAGGCCACCAAGAACCATATCCAAGGACCCGATACCCTATCCAGGCATGTACATGTGCTCGACTGTTGGCACCCAAACGTGAGTATTCACAATGTGTACACGTTGCATCTTTTTTAGAACTTGAAACCACTTTGCAAAGCTCCCAAATGCATGTATTTGCATATTTTTATACATATGACCATGCATACACGCACGTCTTTGTACATACCAAAAGTGGTTTATTAACGGTCTCGCTTGATTGGTTTGCATTAGTGTGGCATTCTTTTGTAGCCTAATACGACACTCTCCACACGAAGTGGACCTCCACACTCATAGCATTGAAGAGGTTGTCTCTTGGCAAAGTAATTGATATTTTGGCCTCTTGCAGCAAGAGCAGCTACTTGATAGACACGTTTGACTTGTCCCCAATAGTCCTCCATGTAGTATTGTGGACTTTCTTCAAACACATCAGTCTTGTAGGAAATATTAGGGTCTATATCTTCCTCGCAGCCTTCCAAACAAGCAATAGATGACTCACAACCCACTTGATTCACAGAAGTGATTCTCGAATGTGGTGGCTGCGGTCCTAGCACTGAGGTGGTAAGGTATTGTTTGAACAACATTTTGGGCCCTAGGGACCATGTGTTGTGACGTTTGTTCAAGAGGTGGGACCGGCATCAATGCAGGCACTCGAGGTGTGTCTGTCCATGCTAAGGTTTCTCTATTGGCCATCGCGCGCTTAAATATTATGCAATCCTTAGCTTGATGACCATACCTCCCACAGGCATTGCAATTCGCATTGAATTTTACTCTAAAAGTAGGGCATTCACTCGTATTATGCGGACCATAGCATACTGAGCACCATTGTTGCTCCCTTATTGGATACATAAGATAGTTTTGCAGAGAACGATTGTCTCTAAGACTCTCTTGAATGGCCTTGGTGAGATCTTCTAAAGTCATCTCAGAGATCTTTGGCTCCTTAGCAATAGGCTTTAGGGTCATTGGTTGATGCCCTGATGCTTGCGAGCTAGTAGACTTAGGCTCAACAGACACTCTTTCTCCTTGAATCATTAAATTATCCTCCAATTGGATCGCATTGATGGTGACTGCTTCCCAAATGGTGATACCTCTATTGACTTAGCCATTGTAGATATCCTCAAGTTGTAATCCCCTAATGAATCTATCAAGCAATTGATTATTATTAAAGGGCTCATTTGGATTACAACAAGAATTCAAATGCTTCAAGCGACTTATAAAGTCTCTCACCGACTCTCCTTCCTCTCGTTAGGCTTTCTAGAGCTGAGAGGCTACACCCCAAAACACTCCCTCTTGTATGTATTCTTTCAAGTACAGTCTCCTAAGATTAGGGTAAATCATTTTTTTTCCACCCTTAGGATTCTATACCAATCCCCAACATTCCCACTTAAGGTTAGGCTTAAAACATTACTCTGATGCAGGTCACTATATTCTCCTAAAGAATCGCATATTTGTTCAAACACTTTGATATGATTTCTAACATCCCCATAGACACTAAATTTTTGTGTGAGCTTGGCTATTTGTACTGCCTTACTTCTAAGATCTCTATCAGGTGTGTTACGCATATTCTCATCAATAGATCGGCCAATAGCTTCAGCAAATGTTGCCAAGTCACCTAAGTGAGTAGGCACCATGGGTGAAGGTGCTCTAGATACTACATGTGGAGTAGGTATTGGCATTGGTCTTGGCACATAAGGGTTCCACGTTTGGTCTGGTGTTGTGCCATGTGGCAGCCCAAAGTTCATATGTGTGGCCCTAGGCATAGCAGACGTTGGATGTGACATGCTAATGCTAGCCGGTATGGTCCCATGGAAATAAGATCTTAGGTGTTGTGTTTGTGGAGCATAGGTTGTTGAAACAATGGAAGGGGTAGTAACTACATGAGTACAAGGACCCATAGGTGTACACAATTGGTACACACTTGTAGGTACTATTGCAGGCATTGAGCTACCATGTAGTGGTGCTTTACTAACAAATGAGGTCCATGGAATGTTTTTTGTCATGCCCATCACTGGGGTAGGCATGGTAGCCATGGTGTCATCAAGGGAAAGATGAGCTAAACTTGGAAAGGTAAATCTATCATTTGTGGGCTCAGATTGTACTGAGACCCCAGGAGACACAACATATGGAAGATCCATTGAACTTACCGATGGAGTCTCCATTTGCGATAAGGTTGGTTGCCTAGCCTTCCCTGTATCCAAGAATGTCATGAGACCCGTTGAAGGCATGTGGATCCCTTTGTTATGTATTTCTAGCTCAATAACCCTATGGATAACATCACAAACTCTTTGTTGTTGATCCTCTACAAGCATCGATGAATACCCTTGAGGGTTAACCGCTTGATTTTTTAGGTGTTTTGTACCCTGTTTTCACTCGTTTTTTGATGTTTTCTAATGTCTTTTTACAATCAGTTTCTGGATGAGACTGTGTGATAGCTCAAAACAAGCGTATCGCTCAGGGGGTTGTGGTGTGCTTTATAGCACAGTGTTTGGTTACCCGAAGCTCCATTGGTCCTCAAAAGGGTCAATTTCTACTTGGGCGTGAGGCTAAAATAAGTAATTCTAAAGGGGGACTGAGGCCTGAGCATGAGCATGGGCTTGAGCTTAGGCTTGGGCTTGGGCTTGGAGAATATTCCCGATCCCGATCCTACCTTTTTTTTAAAAAAAATATTTTATTTATTTTTTTGGGATAAGGTCATCTTGGTCGCGCCGCGCGCGCGAGTACACACACCTAACCTACCTACTTGCAACTAACAGAGCTACAGTTACACATTAACACAGTACTATAGCAAATAATTAACTAACAAATCTACTTACTACACCTTACAGGTCTAATACCTTAAAGCTAACACCTTATCAACAAAAAATAGTACCTTACAACAAAAAAGCTAACACCTTATTAGCAAAAAATAGTACATTGTAGCAAAAACAAAGGTCACAAATCCTTCTCAACAAGCCACATACCTTCTTTCTCTACCTTTCCTACATTTTATAATACACCACAAAGTAGCATAGAGTGCTATTCGAGCTTAATGCGGGGCATTTCCCCGGCAGTGGTGCCAAAAATGTGCACGTCTGTCACACGTGTCAAAGCAAGGTACTTTTCGTACACTGTGTGCGAGCCACAAATGGCTGCAAGCACACAACTAGACTAATCTAGCAAGCTCAAGAGAGCAAGGGTGTATCACCCACCACCCTACACTTGCCTTCGTGGAGGATTCCTTGCCGCGAAGAAGGAGCTACCATTGTGCCGCACTCAACCGCCTTGCCACCGCCGTGTCGTCACAATGCTTGATCACTCTCTCTCACACACTCACTCACTCTCTCCCTCTCTCTCTCTCTCTCTCTCTCTCTCTCTCTCTCTCTCTCTCTCTCTCTCTCTCGCTCTCGCTCTCACGCATACACACACACACACACACACACACACACACACACACACACACACACACACAAGGAGATGACGAAGAAGGTGGAGATGGAGCAAGAGCACTCTTCAATTGCACAAATGAGAGAATGAGTGATTTTTAGGTTTAGGTGACTTTTATATGAGCTCGCCCATTCACACTTGGGCGCCCATGCTTAGCCAACTAACCCTTGAATGTTCCAGTTAGAGTGCACCTCTCATCGGCGATCACTCTTACTCTTTTCCTATTGGATTGACAAGCCCGGCCCATGACTACTAGAAGTGGATGCCGGTGGTTAACACTAATTCAAGAGGATCTATTTTGGTAGAAAAGGTCAACAAACCATTAGACACCCTCCTTAAAGCTTATGATGCACGGCTCAAAAACAATCAACCTCAAGAACAAAGATGGATGACATATCCATATGCGGAGCTAGAGAAGCAAAGGCTTGAAATGTGTCAGAAAATGATTCAAACAGCCCAAGCTTTTCTAGAACCTCTAGCTGGAAAACTTGAGGATGTGATCCGTGTCCCACTAGTAGCAATGATTCCACAAAACCAAGAGAAAATAGAGACACATTCTAATCAAGAGCACCAACTAGGACTCAAAAACCCAACATTAGAACCAAACATAGTGTTGAGGATAACTCTTCCAAGGGATTCCAACTAAGTATACCAGAGGGGTGTAGAGAAAATAGATGGTCTTGGCAAACTATGGAAACAAGTCAGAGAGGCCAAGGAAGCTAGTAAGCTAAGAAAACGCATAAATCATACCACTAATGGAGTAGGGGTGTTTCTTCCACTGATAGAGGAATTTGATGTTGGATCTCAAATAGATCTAGAGATGCAGTTGTATTGGGGAGACAAAGGATCTGTTCAATCTATAGACAACAAACCCCATTTGCTAAGAACATTACCATCCTATATGAAAGAGCACGAGGCCAAATCAGATGTTATCATAGTCCCATAACACCTGTGACATGCACAATAACATTAGATGAGTTATTACAAATACGATTAAACATGTGGATGATGGTAGGAAGTTTTTTGGAAAATTTTGGAGTGAAGGACCCATCTATACAAATTCAAGAGGGAATCCGAGAACTCAAAAAGCCGCATCTTAATGCCAGGGCAATATTGTTAGACAAAGTTGGTGAATATTGTGAAGGAGAAGATGCCAACACGACTCTTCCTGTAAAATTTCACCGGTGTCACCACCATGGCAATTCTTGACAATGGAGTTGGAGTAGCCATAGCTACAAAAAAAACCTGGAAAAAAGGGGAAAACTTGCTTTACCAAAGCAACAAGAATAAAACTATAGCTTGCAGATGGATATATGGAGAAATACATAGGGCTTCTAGAGAAATTAATTGTCACCTCTTACGAAATTGAAGATGAGCATACATTTGCTAAAAATTATTTTGGCAAGAAGAACAACTACGACATCATACTTGGAAAACCATGCATGAGATAGTTAAAAATGATCTAGGATTGGGGGTATGACCATATATACCTGAGAAACTGGAAACAACAACCAAGATAAACCTAAAAGACCATGTTACAAGGATGTGACAAGGAATGCTGTTGAGGAGGTCATTTTAGCTACGCTAACCGAATCTAAACTTCAAGTCAGTTAGGTCAATCCAAACAACTATGGATGTGCAGAGCCTTAGATTGTGGAATATTAAAGCGTGGAGATTGTATCCTAGAAAGAGATTTCAAAGACAATACTACATCCCAGAACCCTTTCTAGAGGAAGAATTGTAGCCTTTAGAATGTGAACACGTTTTGGCAACCTTGGATGTGTGCATTGTGGCTAACGATCCCACAACCAAGTTCTGTGACAAGGATGGCTATGAAGTGATCCCATATTGCATGGTTCATGTAGATGAGCAAGAGGGTGAGAGTTAAGACTCAAAGAACCCAAAATAGGAAATCAAGATGAAGAAGGAGAGGAAGAATTGTTTTACGACTCTCCGGAGCATTTCAAGTATGATGATGAATGCTTTGACAACCCTATGCCCACGAAGAGATCATAACAAATGTCATCTTTTATGACTTTCCAAATTAAAAACCTAGGTGGCAACAACATTATACAAAGAAAAGAGCCTTAAACATGGCCAAAGAAAATTTAATACAAGAGTAAAGGGTAAAACACGATTCTTGATGCTTGTAAAGGCGGAAGATTGTGTAAAAGACAAAATCTCACGTCAATTCACAAAAACGTAGGACACAAAAACAAAAGAGGGTATAAGTAGCTTAAGGAAGCAAGCTCAAAATATTGAAAACAAAATGAAACAAAAGAAACCAAAAGAACCAGGGATGATTCATTTTGGGGAACCAAAATGAACCAAGTTTGAACGTAAAAAGAAATACCAAGAACTCAAGAGAAAAAGGAAGTATAGATAACAAAGATAGAAAGTGGGGAAGGAGAGAGCATCGAGATAGAGAGATGAACCCACTATCAAAAATTAACTATCCAAGATAGGAAAATAGTGATGAATCAACCAATAAGGGAGAAATAAGGAAATGAATCTTATGATGGCCCAAAAAGTGCAAAATGAATAAACCTAGCGCAACTTGGGGAGGCTGCAAGACTGGTCTACATAGCAACAGATTTTGCTTAGAAGAAGAGGAGTTGCTCATCCAAATCCTCAAGGAGTATAAGGCTGTTTTTGCATGGTCATATAAAGAACTCAAGGGGGTAGATCCATCAATATGTCAACACATGACTCCCTTGACCCTGCAGACAATGTCCCTTTACCTATAATGACACATTTTCAAAACAGATTAAAGAGGAGATTAACAAGCTTAAGGAAGCAGAATTCATTTATGAGGTTGAACACACTGATTGGGTGTCACCCATTGTGGTTCTCCCCAAGAAAAATAGGAAATTATGTGTATGTGTGAATCTCAAAAAAGTGAATGTTGCAATAATAGACTCACGTGTTATGTTTCTTATTGCAGCATTGTTATAAGACTAGGATCACCTACATTGCTTAGCCTTAGACTAAAGGGTTGTTGACGTGGGACTTTGTTGGATCAGGGGTGTTGCCTAGGTCTTCTTCTTTTTGTTAGGCTCATTTACATGGTTAGTGCGTCGGGGGTTGAATGACCTACACCGCTAACGCGTCAGGGATTTTGCCTTGGCTTTGCCTAAACACCCGGTATTGGGCATTGAAGAGGCATGGCGCCTAAACCGGTATGGTTGGTATTGATACCCTACCACCTACTAGTACTTGGGATCCTTTCAAAGCTCGGGTTCATGAGGGAGGCAAAGCGGCTCAGCTTATGTCTGGCTTAGGTAGGTTGGAGGTGTTCTAGCTTGCTCTAGGAGAAGTAAAATTTTCTTTGTTTGTAGTAGAGCGAATGCGAATGGGTGGATCGGTTGATCCCTACACAGGGTCCGGTGCGCTACTAGTTATTTTTTCATAAACTTTTTGATGTTATGGTATACCCAAATTTTGTCATTACATTAATATATGGTTGTGTGTTTCATTTAGATGGGGCATTTAATGATTCTCTATTGTCATTTTCTCATGTCTCTGTGCACTCTATTTCACCCTCTAGTATATTCTCCCTCTCTCTTTCCTGCAACATGGTGTACACATATATTCACCCTCCACGATGTTATATTTTTCTTGAGTACGCTTTCATTCTTGACACCCATTCAGGGGTAGCACTAGTCGCTAGGTGCCTCTAGATGCAGTCCGCGGCTCATGGCCTAAAATCCATGCTTGGTTGGATGTTGAGAGCTCCTCGCCTATGAAAATGCTTTTGCAACTTTGATGTATATTATAAATTGTATAAAAGTGTAAATTGTATGTTTTGTGAATAGACGCCGGGGAGGGGTATCTCTCAGCAACAAACAAAAATTGTATAAAAGTGTAAATTTTATATTTTGTGCATAGACCCAGGGGAGGGGTATCTCTCAGCAACAAACAATCAGTCATAAATTTCAGTTTTTGGGCGGACGCTTGTACCATCTAGGCTCTGAAGAAATATTGCAACTATACATTGATCCAAAAAAATATGAGTTCTATCTCATGGAAGTCCATGTATAGGACACATCCTTCCACTGTTCTCAAAAGAAGACACACCCGCACCTAAAGCAACTAGGAGTGTATTGGCGAGATATGCATGAGGATGTACTTAGTTATGTTTTATAATGTGCTATGTGCAGGAACAATAAACCAATGGAAGATGCCATGTTGTTTTAGATAACAATTGCACCTCAATGGAGTTGATATATGGTTGATCACCTAACAGAGAGGACATTTCCTATGCGAGTTAGACAAAGAACCATTGAGTTGGAAGCTCAAAACTTCACATTAATTGAAAATCAGCTTTAAAAGAGAGGGAAGAATAACTAACTCAATATATGTGCAATTGAAAACAAATATTTGCCTATCCTAGAGCAAGCACGTAGAGGGATTACTGGGGGCCATTTCTCAGGAGATAAGATAGCTAATATTATCTTAATTTAAGGAATATGGTGGCCTACATTTCACATGGATACAACAAAATATGTTAAGCAATGATGATGAGAGCAAGGACATTTGCTAAGTGGGGATTATATTTTGTAGAAGTACCTATCTCACCTAACATTTACAAATCCCATACCCAATATATCATCATCACCACAAACTATCTTACAAAATGTGTTGAAGCAAAAGCCACTCAAAAAGTAGATGCCTTCAAAGGGGACTAGAGATTATCTTATTCCAGACTTCTATGTAGCATGGGATATATGTTGATACTCAACTTGAACATCAAACCTAGGTACCTACTAGGTACATGGTCGACCCACAGATTTGGGTCAAGAAAAAGCTTCAGAAGGGTGACATCAAAATACAAGGATATGTTCTTTACCTTAACCTATGCGCAGATTTGTAGGTACCAAGCCGTGAAATCATCCTCATCAAGAAATCACTTATTCTCAACCAAAGATATGGCTCCTGTGAGAAGGTCATATTTAGATTTTGAAAGAGGTCAAGTAGTGGCAGTTGATTCTATTATGTACATTAAAACCAGTCTAGCAAAACCTATGGACCTATCTTAAGTTCTATCCTCACAATGTTACTATCACTTTTGATGACTATGAGAAACCTAGATGTATTTGGGAATTTGCTCAAGCATATCATAGAGATGATTTCAATGAACAACATGCCCATGTCAATTGCATTCATGTCTTACCACCAACCTCTCAAGGGGGAAAATGGTATAAGAAAAAGAAGATGTAAATCTAAGCGCACAAGTAAAAATTTTAAACTTTGAGACCCAAGATGTATGTAGATACAATGGTAGAACCTTGATCATAGGAATCAAAATTTGATTTATTGGACCTTTACGCATTTACACACCTTCTGCATAGTAACTTGTAACCTTTTGTCATTTATAATTGGAAAAAGAAGATTTTGATATGATTCAAATTGTTTTAACTTATGTTTTATCATATTCTAACTAACTTGATCAATGGGATGTGTGTGTAAATGACTGTCATTTGGTCTCAAGAGCATTCTAACTCTCAACTTATTATATTGTACAATTACATTCTGAGCATGGTATCAGTACAATGCAGGAAACCCAGAGTTTAGACCGTCATGACGTAAAGCTTCACCTATGGGAAGTATTAAATGAATACAATCCAAGCTAGAGAAGGAAATCATTGTTACTAACCAACTGTTGTACATGATTATCCATGAACTTACCCTCAATGAAGGAAATGTGGATAGCTAGGAATATACCACCGGGATGCTTGATAGTGTCATGTTTAATGTGTGGGGTATAAAGTGTTTATCCAATGATGCACATTCCTTTAGCCAAGTACCCTAGAAATTATTCTTTGACCTATTTGGGAAGTCCACAACCCATACAATGTAAAGATCTTGTACAACACCTACTATAGACAGCAGTACGCTTAGCAGATTGTGCAAGCATAAAAAGTACTAATGGATGGGAAACACCGGATGAGTTTTCCAAGGATTCTTCTTATTTTGATGACTACTTCCGTTATAAGAATGTGATGGTTCACAGCAATATGAGAGTACCTGTGATGAGCCGTTCACATAGGAGTGGTACGACTCGCACGCCACCAAAGAGATATTCAAACCCAAAATTGTGAAGAGCTTCCGGTATAACCCACCAGACATACTTGTAGAATGGAACCACTATGATCCAGTAGTCAAAGGGTTTCACAATGGTTATTATATAGTACATTATGTTAGGAATATTAGAAATTATTGAAGACTTTTGAGACATAGTGTAAGTTTTGGAACCACAAATTTTTTGTAAGATGGAGAATTGATTTAATTCATTTGTTATTCTTTCTTTCACTCTCTTGTCTTATTCTCAATTGTCAACTTTATTTTACTAAGAAGGGACTTAGAGCAAAATAGGATATATTGTACTAAGAGAAATCTTGGTTGATATGGTGCAGTAAGTTACCATGTCTTCGAGAGGAAATGCAGCCATTGCAAATGTCAATGTAGGGGGATTTTATTTTTGCAGGCTTTCAATTTTGAACTTTTACAATTGGAAGTGTTTTTTTGAGCTTTTGAACCCTGATTTTACACTACTGATATCTTTAAGTATCATTGTTTAGTGTGGAAAAACTCAAACTTTCATAGTACAATCCTTCAGGTACCAAACACTTTTTAGAAATATGGAAGCACAACAATCCTTATGCAAAATGAAACTTTATAAAAAGCACCATATTTGTATGTATTTTTGAGCTTGTACATAAAACGTGATTCTCAAAAATTTTGCCAGAGTCTCCTTTGTATGGAGACCTCTTCATAAAAAAATATGTACACCCTTTCTTGGGCTCCCACATGGGATTTCCTTCACATAAACTCTTATTTGCATCACTTTAACAAATTTGTTATCTCACAAAAATCAACACACAAGCCAATGGTGTCAACATAATCTAACTACATAGGAAAGCTCCAATCAAAGTCATCTCCACATCATGTAGCCATCATGTACGAAACAAACAAAAAAGAAACATCCAAATTAAATGTATGGAGCATACCAAAATGCCATGTCAATGTCATATGGCTGCCATGTACATAAAAACATAAATCAAAACATCAAGATGTGTACTATTAGAATAGAGTTTCATCAACCAAGTGCATCCGCAATCAACATTTCACAAGTCCACATGCAATGTCGGTCAAACATCTTTCATAGAGCACATCATCTAGCTCTAGACACATGCAATGCCTCATATCTTCCACAAAAGCTCGGCCCAGACCACCACACCCCGCAAACAAGTCCAAAACATAGTCATGAGGCTCAGTAAATGTTGCCAACAACCACCTGACCGTATAAAAAGTAAATTAGAAACCTAATGCAAACACACATATACCATAACATTTACTAGTATCATACTTTGGACTAGTCTTACCAAAAGAACAAAGAATACCTCTCTGCTCCCCCTCTAAGAATAACACCATCAATCTCAATGGGGAAGACTACATCATCTATCATGTAGCTACAATCTGCTAGAAACAATCTCTTACCAATTATATGCCATGCCTCTCTATCATAGTGTGACACAAGATGGCCAATACAATACCAAACACACATGGTAAGATCAAGTACCTGCATAAATAAATAACTCAAAGAATGAATGTCATAGCTACAATGTTTTTAGTTAGGAAATTAAAGTATGAAACTAAGTTTGTTATCTCACCACCTCTCTAGTGAGTGGATGCCGATGTGCCTTCTTGTTACACATGAGGGTCCATGTACATAAGAGCACAAGTCCTACCCTAGTTTCATCTGCAATAAAATCTCCAATATGCTCGGCCATGCACATGGTGACTAAAAACTCCTCATCGGCCAAAAACTCACCAGCCACATCCATGCACTCTGTCACTAGACCCTTGGAAAATGTGTTCCACTTGGAAACATCATGCCCTCTACAAAAGTGAATGACATGTAAGCATACAACCATATTTAGTTGTAGGTACTACCCCAAAGAAAAGTTACTTACTCAATGGGATTGGTCCTAGAAATCCACAAGCAAACTTGTGGGAACATTTGCAAAGATAAGCCTAGAAACCTCCGGACAAGGCACACCATCTTTGTTATATAGATTTGTATTCTATGTCGCAAAAAATTTTTGTTGATGCGACAAGAAAACCAAATATGAATCATGTTCAAAATCATAGAAAAATGCAATAAGAAAATGCAATTAAGTAAGCTACCTATCAAGGGCAAACTTATCAATTTGTGATATATCTACAAGCAAAACATATACATCTACAACGGTTTGGTAGTGGAACCCTGCAAGCATTATCCAAATTAGCTTTGAATTAGGAAATATGAAAGACATATTTGCTAAAAGATTTATTAAACTTACCAACAGATCATGTGATGGGCATTCTCTCCCAAGCCTCTCGCCCAAGTGAAGACTTTGCAAAAAACGAAGTAGTGTGCACTAATGAGGATGTAGTGGGCACATTAGAAGAGGGTGCCATATGAGTATAGTGGTTGCCAAAGAGGACATCCCGGGCTCCATAGATGGCACAATGGGAGGCATTGAAGAAGGAGTGGTATCCTTAATGTACTTGGAGGCTCCATTTTCCCTTTACCCTTCTTGAGTGCATTTCTTGCTAATGGAGTACCATGAGAGCCACTCTCAACTGTGTTTTGAGTAAGTCCATGAGAAAGGGGAGGGATAAACTCTTCTTGTGTCTCCTCTAAGTACTCATCACTCTCATTTTGAAACCCTTAACTCAACAACCATATAGCACAATATCAAATAATTTATCACTAAAGTAAGACATATACATTATCAAAAGAAAAAAGCCACAAATGTTAAGGTATTTACTCTTCCATAATTCAAACTCTTGCTTTGGAATAAATCCTAGTGG
The DNA here is from genome assembly GCF_014529385.1 of Adiantum capillus-veneris. Lineage (NCBI taxonomy): Eukaryota > Viridiplantae > Streptophyta > Polypodiopsida > Polypodiales > Pteridaceae > Adiantum > Adiantum capillus-veneris. The sequence continues at coordinate 28,652,026 of NC_140946.1, forward strand.
ATAATCCAACCACCAAGGACAAACATTGGCTTCCCATGTTGTTAGCTTCCTTTCATTTAAAGAGGGAGAGAACATTGTATTCTCATCATGCACAATAATCCACTCTCTAGTGAATAATGGGGCTTCATTCAATTCATCCATCTCAAAAGCATTGCATAACCCATCTACAAAATTTTAGGGCATCATCCACTTTGAAAAGCACATACACTCAATAATATAATAAATGACTTGTATCCAAAAAAAACCACCAAAGTCTCCTTTGTATGGAGCACACTTTTTCAAAATAAACCGTAAACACTGTCTTGGGCTCCCACAAGGGATTCAAGTGTTTCAACTTAGACATTATACATGTGCGTATTGTCAAAAAAACCATCCACCCCATATCGAGCTTCCACAGGATATTCAAGGATTTTTTTGTAAACACAAAATGATATTTCATCAATCTCAAAATGGCCCACTGTCACCAAACCATGGCAAAAAAATGAAATGCTCTTTTTTTTCAAAGAGTGCAAGTGGAAGATGCAAACCTGTAAATCACTCTCTTAGCCGACAACACAAGCTCTGGCATCTTCTCACTAGAGTCAGAAGACTTCACCGCATCCATTAGATAAATTAAAGCCTACATACATAGTAATAATCAAAAAACACACTCAACTTGATCTTGAATAGATTAAAACATGTCTATATTCTATAGAAAACAATGGTCAAATGTCTACCTGTAAAATATGACTTTTCATGCTCATCTTGTAGAATAGGTCAAAAGAATTTGGAAGTGGTGGACCTTCTACTTGCAACCTTTCAATCGTAAGTGTAGCTTCCCCATGCAAGTGAGCCCAATAAGTCTCCTTTTTCATGTAACTTGTAAAAATCTTGTAATCACCAAAATGAAGATATTGTGGATCCTTAGACTTAGCGAGGCTCATGAGTTGTAAAGTTATCTTCTCTCTACTACGAGCAACAAGAACAACATATCACTTAATCATATAGTAAAATGAAATGGAACGAACACAATTACAAATGAGAAACTAATAGCTACAATACCTCCATGAGTGATTTCAGAGCTTATCAAACAATAGAGCTTATCTCTAGTGATCTTTAACATTCCAGGTTCATCCCACTTAATGCTAAAAAGAAACTTGAAAACTCATCACCATTGAGGATTGGCGATTGATAGGTACTTGTAGCCCCTATCTTTCAACCGTTCCTCTTCTACCTTTGTGGCCTTGTCAAGTCTCTTCTTCTTCTCAACATCATTTAGTCCAAGAGCATGTAGCTTTTCTCTTTCTTTAGAAATAAATGCAGTGAACTCGTCCTAATACAAAACACTGTATTGAAACCATAATAAAAATTTTCATTAATTACCCAACATGTAGAGTAGGTATCACCTTCCGGAAACCCAAGTTGAGATATCAATCCACATGGAGTGTTGTACCATGGTGCAGCACCATGGTAATACCGTGCCTCCACAGTCATCTCCACCTAGCCCATTCTCTCATATCGGGTGTCAATTTTTGAAGGATAGACTCTTTATTTGTCATGCCAGATCTTTGAAACATATACACTTCATGAGTGATGTTTGGCATGACATGTGCCCTAGAAATGATACAGAAAAATATAAAACAAAGAGTTGAACACAAGCCTTTGTTTGCAAAACAAATAAGAGTCAACATGAGATTAACAAACTTACGCATTGGAAGTGTCAAGTGCAAGAAGCAGCTATGGTTATTTTGCTATGGACAACTCAAGGCAACGAACACTAACATGGTATTGACTAGTGTCTGAATAATCTATCACAAAAATAATAATTATCATTTGTAAAAACAAAGCATTACAACAAAAGAATGAAAAAGGTGAAAGATCTCACTTTCTTTGATTCTCTTCCACCATGTTTTTCGCCTAGGGTTTCCATCCCATACCAAAAAAAAATTCCTTTGAGCTCGTGCCACTCTCTACCAAGTGCTCTCTCAAACTCAACATGTCTTTCCCTCCAAAGTGGTCTCCATTCCTCCAAATCCGCTATAGTCACGGGAATGGTATCCCCTCTAGAATCCCTAACGGACACACGAAAAATGCCCCATAGTTTCTAACTACCCAGCAGAATCAAAAGAGGAAATGAACCATTCTATATCATCTCTAGCAAACCTAGCAGCCTCATGCACCAAAAGTCAACAAAGTGGAACAGGAGGAGGCAATGTCTTTTTCTTGACATAAAACTGACTTAGAACATCTTTCATCAAGCCTAGCAAAATTTGCTTGCCTAGGTGTTTGGAATGCTTATTCTCCTCATCCCCTTCATGATCACTATCTTCTTCAGTGTCATGAGGATCTTCAATGTGAACATTTGTCTCTGCATAGAGAAAACAAGTGGCAAATATTTAATTGTCCAAAAACATATGCCATTAGGATTAGATAGTCTAAATTATTTAATTTACAAAAAAAATTCCAGAGTCTCCTTTGTATAGAGACAACTTTCTCAAAAAAAAACCGCATACCCTATATAGGGCTCTCACATGAGATTTAAGGACCATTTCTCCAACATAAACAAAAACAATACGTAATATTTTCTCTAGCAACTACCAATGGTATGTATATAGAAAATGATTCACCCTTTCTTAATCTCCCACATAGTTGAATATAACAAAACTTTCTCAACAAAAATAAACGTTTATCACATTTAACCATCTACCATTGCAGAATTTATAATACAAACTACTTCAACATAATACACTCATAATTTACTTGTGATCTCTACATCATCTTCAACATTGTTGGAGTCTTCATCAACTTGAGCCTCATCTCATCAATAAAAACACACCTTTTGAGAATCCTATTCTTTTTATGGGTGGAGTGTCCAAATGTCGGACTCGTGATGATGCCTCCTAATCAATAATTCCCTTTGTTATACAACCAGATCTTAGCTTCATGCTCACTTGACGGTTGCTAAAAGGAGACACTGGAGGTTTTCTTTTCTTGCTATCCCTCTTTGGTGCCATTATCTACAAAACACATATCATATAGTTTTTAGTTTATAATACAAACTACTTCAACATAATACACTCATAATTTACTTGTGATCTCTACATCATCTTCAACATTGTTGGAGTCTTCATCAACTTGAGCCTCATCTCATCAATAAAAACACACCTTTTGAGAATCCTATTCTTTTTATGGGTGGAGTGTCCAAATGTCGGACTCGTGATGATGCCTCCTAATCAATAATTCCCTTTGTTATACAACCAGATCTTAGCTTCATGCTCACTTGACGGTTGCTATCCCTCTTTGGTGCCATTATCTACAAAACACATATCATATAGTTTTTAGTTTATATAAGACCAATAATTTGCAGTTAGGTACATATTACATAAAGTAGACATAATATATATTAAGTAGTATATTATACTATATGTAGTATGCAATTTATATACTATATGTAATATACATTATATATACTAACTATATGTAATGTGTCCATTTTTTACCTTTTTCATGTAGTATCCTATATATAGTCCATTTTTAATCATATATTCTATACTGTGTATTATACATATTAAATTTTATAGTATATACTCTACATTATATATATCATAATATCTACTCTAATGTAGTACTATATTACATAAAACGTAATATAGTACTATGTGTTATATCTATAATATCTACTATACATAGTACTATGTTAAATGGTTGTATAAATTCCGCAACATTAACACACTTTATTCACAAGGTTCATCGATTCGCCAAAAAAAGGGGGAGGCAGAACTCCCCCACCATCCGCGCGCGCACGGATGATGGGGGAGCTCTACCTCCCCCTTTTTTTGTCGAATGGATGAACCTTGTGAATGAAATTTTAGGTAATTTTCTTTTGATTATTATATTTTCTCTATCTCCCCTTTATTTCTTGATACGTATTTGGGATTAACCACAACAAAAAAACACAAGAGAAAAAAGGGGAGACAGAGTAAATATAATAATCAAAAGCAAATTACCTACAATTTCATTCACAAGGTTCATCGTTTCGACAAAAAAAAGGGGGCGTCAGAGCTCCCCCTTTTTTGTGCTTTTTGTTGTGGTTAATTCCAAATACATATCAAGCAATATAGGTTTTGTAGCAAATATGGTAATCAAAAGCAATTCACCAAAAATTTCATTCACAAGGTTCATCGATTTGCAAAAGCAAAGGGGGAGACAGAGCTCCCCCATCATCCACGTACGCATGGATGATGGGGGAGCTCTACCTCCCCCTTTTTTTGTGTTCTTTGTTGTGGTTAATCCCAAATATGCATCAAGCAATATAGGTTTTGTAGAAAATATGGTAATCAAAAGAAATTCACCTACTATTTCATTCACAAGGTTCATCGACTCGACAAAAAAAAGGGGGAGGCAGAGCTCCCCTATCATCTGTGCGTGTGTGGATGATGGGGGAGCTCTGCTTCCCCCTTTTTTTTGTCGAATCGATGAGCCTTGTGAATGAAATGCATTAATGTTGTGGAATTTATACAACCATGTAATGAAATATCTCTTGATAATCAATAGATCTTACGTCGTTCAATGCAAAAAAAAGGGGGGGGGGGGGGGGGGGGACAGAGGCCCCCATCATCCGCACGTGCGGATGATGGGGGCCTCTATCCCCCCCCCCCGCGGATGATGGGGGGCTCTGTCTCCTCCCCCCCTTTTTTTGCAATTTTGAGATTATATCTTTTGACTATCAAGAATTTAACATGATCACACGTGGCAAATCAAGTAGACAGCCCGTTCTTTTCCTTCAAAATAGTCCGCTCTCAGAACCCGTTAATGCGAAAAAAAAGGGGGGGGGGGGCGCCCATCAGCCACACGTACGCGGATGATAGGGGAGCTCTGTTCCCCCCCCCCCCCCCCTCTTTTTGCATTAGCCGGCTCTAAGAGCAGAATATTTTGAAGGAAAAGAACGGAAGTAGAGAGAGAGAGAGAGAGAGAGAGAGAGAGAGAGAGAGAGAGAGAGAGAGAGAGAGAGAGAGAGAGAGAGAGAGAGAGAGAGAGAGTAGTACATGTGGTAGCTCAAGCATGTGGACGATTCGCTCCCACAAAAGAATGCTTCAACCCTAAGATAGAAGATTCACATTATGCACGGACAAAGACCAAACTAACTTACATCAAACTCGATGTTACTAGTATATAGTTACATAATACATAACACATTAAGTATATATCATGAACATAGTATAATATTAGTATAATATCTCTATAACTATAAGTAATTAATATAAGTCTAATATACATAGACTAACATGCATACTATATACTCTATATTATATTCATGTTAATATATTAAATATGTATATAATATAACTATAAGAATATACTATAGCAGGTCAGTATAGTAATACCAGTGCTAGTACTATCAGTAAAGTACAATGCAAATACCAATACATTATCAAGTAACGTTGTATATTGGTACTGGTACTAGTACTGTACCAGTACTGATACTGGTACTATTTTGATATTGGTACCAGTACTAGTATTTCTACTAGTATTGCTACTGGTATTGTACTAGTATAGCAGTCAGCATAGCAATATCGGTACCAATATTGTCAGTCCAATAGAGTGTCAGTACGAGTACAATATCAATAATGTTGTATACTGATACTGGTACTGGAGTAGTACTGGTATTGTATCATTATTAGTATTGTACTCTACTGGTATCAATACCAATACTAGTAAATGTTGTATACTAATACCAGTACCAGTAAACATTGAATATTGATATAGATATTATATCAGTACTGGTAGAGTATCAGTACTGGTATTAGTACTACATTGATACTCAGTATTGGTATTGTACTAAATACTGGTACTGGACTGGTACTAGTATCAGTATAGTACTAGTATTAGTCAGTCCAACATAGTGTCAGTACGAGTACAATATCAATAACGTTGTTTACTGATACTAGTCTTGGACTGGTTCTTGTACTGTACCAATACTAGTACTAGTACTGTTATTGGTACCAGTACCAGTAACGTTGTATATTGATACTAGTACTGGTACTTAGTATTGGTACTGTACTCAGTATTGATACTGGGCTGGTACCAGTATCAGTAGAGTACAAGTATCAGTATTGGTATTGGTAGTCAACACTCGTACTGGCACTAAGTACTGATGCTCAGTATTGGTACTATATTATATTAGTATAGTTCTATATACTATATATTAAATACCATATATACATTAGTATTGATACTGTATATTGATGTATACTGATATATGTTGATGTGGTGTTGTATACTAATATTGGTATTATATCAGTACTAGTACTGGTATTGTACTTAGTATTGATACTGGATTGGTACTCAGTACAAAACTAGTATCAATATTAGTACAGTACCAGTATCAATCAGTCCAATATAGTACCATTACAGGTACATTATAAATAACGTTGTTTATTGATACTAATACTGGACTGGTTCTCGTGTTGTACCAGTATTGTTACTGATATTTTTACTGGTATCAGTACCAATAATGTTGTATATTGATACCGGTACTGGTACTGGATTGATACTCAATATTGGTGTTGTACTCAGTACTAGTACTAGACTCGTATCAGTATTAGTATACTGGTACTGATAGTCAACACTGGTACTGGTACTAAGTACTGGTTCTCAATACTGATACTATATTATACTAGTATAGTTCTATATACTATATACTTAAATACCATATATAATATATATACTATGTCTATTTTAATTTTTAAGCGGATATATAAAACTATGCTCTATACTGTATATATATATATATATATATATATATATATATAGAACCTCAAAACAAAGAAGGGAGAACTTATTACGTATGAAGGCCAAGCAAGATCATCTATGTTATACTTGCCTTGATTGTGACAATCAGTCCCAAAATTTGCCATTCAATAACTCAAGCTTTGCAAGATTGGTAGATAATTATGAATTTAAAAACCGAAACCCCAAACCAAAACTTCAAAAATTTAAGACCTAGACTGCTGCATGCAGCTCAAAAAGCTTCATTTAGTGACTTCAACCAAAATCAATAACCTCCTCAAAATCAACAGAGATTTTGACTAGGAAAACGACCCTTTTTTGCAGAATGAACCACCCAATAACAATAAAAACCTCATCCAAAAGAAGGAGGAGGAAATCAACAACCTCAGGGAAGAGCCCAAGCCAACAAAGATCAAGGTGCTAGAGGCAAAGGAAATCAAGCAAATACACATGTTCATGCTGCAATCAAACATTAAGGAGTGAATGAACAATTTTCAATAATTCAAACCCCAATAGGATAACAAGGTAATAATCTTTCCTTATTGGTTGATTTTAGGAGTACACACTTTCATGTCTCTTTGATGCAATAGGAACCTCATTCTACTTGAATACCCTGATACAGACCTCACAGTGGAATTAGCTATGGGTAGGCACGTTAAGTCTTCCATTTTAGTGGGTAACTTGAAAATTTTTTTGGATGGGCACAAACCTTTAGCTCACTTTAGAGTCTTACCTATAGGAGTCTATGATGGAATCCTAGGAATGGATTGGCTTAAGGCCAATGATTCCCACATACATTGCAAGACCAATTCATTAACCATCATAAATGAGCATAACTCCATGATTAAAGTTATCGAGAAGTGGGGGACAACCTAAACTTCAACTATTGAAATTTACCAAAGTGATGAAAGGCTACATAAAGAATTAAATGATTTATATAGTAAAGATTAACTTGGTAGAGAACAAGTCCAAAACATACGAACCTAAATGGTAAATAGAATCTGATGATGTATTTTTTGAAGAACTTTCACAGTTATCATCCAAGGATGAAGTTGATCATGCAATAGAGCTTATTCCAAGAGCTCAACTAGATTATTGTAGACCATACAAGATGTTTGTGCTTGAGTTTACAAAACTCAAAGAGCAACTTACTCAACTTCTTGAACAAGGCTTGATTCAACCTAGTGTTTCTCCATGGAGTAATCCCATTCTCTTTAATCAAAAGAAGGATGGTACTCTATGTCTTTGTATTGATTATTGTGGATTAAATCAGGTACCTATACCTAAATTTGTCAAAGAGCTATGAGGCTTTCTTGGTGTAACAAGATTGTATCATACTCTCATTGAAGGCTATGCTAAGATTGTGTCTCCATTGATTAATACTCTTAAGAAGGCCAAAGTGTTTTCTTGGAATGAACGTGTTTTCTTGGAATGAATGTACTCAAGATAGCTTTGAGAAAATCAAGGAAGCCTTGGTAAATGCTCCAATATTATAGCTTCCAAACTTCTCAAATACATTCACTGTACTCACTAATACAAGTGGACAAACAATCGATGGTGTTCTATCTCAAGAAGGAAGGCCGGTAGCCTATGAATCTTGTAAGCTATGCATTCATGAATTAAATTACTCTATGCATGATTTGGAATTGCTGGCCCTTGTACATGCTAGATTAAAGTATGGCGGCATTAACTTCTTAGAAGGCAGTTTGAATTACATATGGATCATAAGAGCCTCAAGTAGATTTACACTCAACCTTATCTTAATATGCAGCAATGAAGATGAATGGAGTTATTATGCAAATATGATTTTGGAATTGCATATAGACCGAGAAAGGAAAACTTAGTGGGACTGATGCTTTGAGTAGAACGAGTATTGTAGTGGCTATTACAACCTCTACTACCTCTTTAATTGAACTTATTCATTAAAGTATATCTCATAGATTCAATCTATAATGAACTTAGGTAATTGCATGAAGAAACAAGAAAGCCAAATTAAAGGCTTTCATGTGGAAGACAACGATCTCTACTTCAACAATTGTCTTTGTATTCCAAATGATGGTGGAATAAAACTTCAACTACTATAGGAATCTCACGATATACCTATTGCAGGACATCTAAGTTACATTAAAACCTACATTGATGTAAGAAAGAGATTTATTTGGTGAGTATTTAAGCGTAACGTGTTGAACTATGTTATAAGATGTTTAACATGTCCATGTATTAAAGCCAAAAAAGTTTGTGATACCCTGGTAAGCTTCAACCAATTGATGCACGACATATGAAATGGAAATGCATATCTATGGGTTTTATTAAAGGACTTTGTACATCTTTGGGATATGAGTCTATTTTTGTGGTTGTTGATATGCTTACAAAGTGACTCATATGTTCCATGTCAAGACAACATTCATACCTAAGGATATAGCTCAAGTTTTTATAAAAGGTGTCTCTTTGTATCACAACTTGCCTCGTTGTATAATTGTTCACTTCAAATTTTTGGAAAGCGTTATTCTTAGTTACATAAACCCAATTTTCCTTTAGTGCTTCTTATCATCCTCAAATTGATGGGCAAATTGAGAGAACAAATAAAATCATTGAGGATATGTTAAGAGCTTAGTGTATGCATGAACAGAGTAAATAGACCAAATATTTATCTTTGTTGAATTTACATATAATTTCTCATTCCAACGCTCAGTTGGAGTGTCTCCTTTTCAAGCCTTATATGGACAAGAGTGTCTTAATCCATCAAAATGGACAAACCCTCTCATAATGGTTCAAGTATCCAAAGATATGTTGGATGAAATGCAATTAAAGATGGACCTCATACGTCAAGACATAATGACTACTCAAGATGATTGAAAAGTTACGTTAACCTTAACAGGCTATTTGACTCTTTGAAGAAGGGGATATGGTATTCTTGAGAGTGAAACTCTAACATAGCTCTTTATCAATGGGGAAAGGATAAGAAGCTCAGTGACATGTCTTATACACCTTTTGTCATCATAGAGAGAATCAATGATCAAGCTTACTCATGTTACCACCGCATATCAAGGTACATGATGTTTTTCATGTCACCTTACTCAAGAGATATGTATCTGATCGAAATTACATTCTTGATGATTCCCTATTATCTACTTCCACCAATGGAACTTTTGAAGTATACCGTGAATCTATTTTTCAAAGTAGAACTAAACCTCTTTGCAATTGACCTTGTCAAATGGTCAACATACCCTAAGGAAGATGCTACTTGGGAACGTGATGATGTAATGAGACTAAATTATCCAGACTTCATGTTGAGGTGAGGACACCTCAAATTTTTCAAGTTTGGGAGGATGTAAGATCTCCGATTTTTGGGTCTCTTTTAAAAAAATAAGAAAAATGGATTCCAATATCCGCTTTGTGAAATTTTGGTTTAGAATGCTTGTTTGGTAGTGTTGTAAGGTTCTAAAGTGAAATGCAAGGTCATTTTCATGTTTTGATAGGTCAAATCCGATAGGTCAGCTGATTTGGATGTTTCCTCCTTTTCTTCCTTTCTCTGTGACCTTCAGGTTTCGAGAACAAGAGCCAAAAATTTCTTTTCATCCGCCTGAGGAACACCCCCTCTTCTTCTTCCTTTCTTTCTTTTCCTTCCTACTCTTATTTCTTTCTTTTTTTCCTTCTTGCCATCTTCTTTCTTTACTTGGTGAGCCAAAGGCTCTTTTCCCCCTCTCTGATCGCACAAGCCACCACGTGGCACATTCCCACTTGCAGTTTTCTATGCTAGCAAAAGCTCAAAACCCCCGCTAATAACGATCGATTAAAATAAAAATGCCGCCGTGAAAGTACAGCAGCTCGCAGACAGAGCTCAAAAGCACTTCGAACTTCCCCACACAGGCAGTTCACAGGTTCCCCAAAAGCAGCAAGTTTGCAAGAGATATGCAACAGATCTCGATGCTTAATTCTCAAGATTAACACCAATTCTTTTCCGCACAGTTTGCTTGTGCAGTAAGCTAGGTAGAACCAGAAAGGAGTACCAAAGACCGGTTATATTTCGTAGATCATCAAGCTGGAGTGATGATCATTCTCAAAGATCAGATATTTCATGCGATCAACCAATGGAAGAGGTCTATTCTAGTGCTATTGAAACAAAAGATAATTAGTTTGCCTAATGTGGATTCGAACCACCAAAACTTATTGCCTTCCCAGGCCCGTTCAAGGTGTTGGCGATGCAGATGGAAGAGGCAAAAGAAATGGAAAGAATAAACATCGAACTGGACATGAGGGCAGAAAAGCTTAGCAGGATCGATCATATCAAAGCTTATGATGGTCATCCTTAAATAATTAAGCCAGCGGCCTCAGTGCTAGCTGCTTGCACTTTTAGCAAAGAGTGCCGCTTTTAGTAGAGAGTGTGAGGGGATTAGTGGCAAACAGCTCAATGTCGATGGAAAGGCATTGGGGAATATTGCCACTAGTGCAAATCATGGTCTGCTGAGCTGTTGACTTTAGTCGCTCTTCTCTTCCAACTCTATTGATAGCCTATCTGAAAATTTTATGAGGCAAGCAATTCAGAACGATCTGCAAACAAACAAAAACATCTCTCATAACCAATTCAACGTAGAATATGATGTCTGTGGGAGTTGGTTAATGTAGCTCCAAGGAGATGCAAGAGCATTGCAGTGAAAGTCAAGTAGTCAATCATGTAGGTGCCTACGTTGCCGGCCAGGATCAAAATAATAGTCAAAGACCAAAAGCAAAGGTAATTCTTTTCTCCACACAAAGAGCTTTGATGCTATAGAAGCCAGAGAACAAGGACTACAGAGCAATAGAATTTCTGGAGACAGGTATACCAATATGTCAGCACCTATTAGCCTCCAGCAGTGAACTACTGCTCCTCCAACTGTGAACTACTGCTGGCCATTCAATGGGATAGCAAAAAATTTAATAGACAATATGGCCAATATTGTGTCCTGTAAAGAGATTCTCTTTCTAAACCGCGTGCAGGTGGTAGCCAATGCGGTCGCAGTTGGGATAAGCAACAATAGTATACTGCAGTGTTGCTCTTCAGCATATGCATACGAAGTAGGGAATGTTGGTGGCGGATTCTATGAGCAAAGGTCCATGTATGCAGCAGCTATCGGATCAAGTTCAGATGGTTGCAAATGCAGACATCAATTTGGCATCGATACATAACGTAGGTTAGTCAACAAGGAGGCAAGAAGACATAATTGTTGACCGAAACAGCTTACAACTCTGAGAGAGAGAGAGAGAGAGAGAGAGAGAGAGAGAGAGAGAGAGAGAGAGAGAGAGAGAGAGAGAGAGAGAGAGAGAGAGAGAGAGAGAGAGAGAGAGAGAGAGAGAGAAGGTAATATTGATCATAGGACATAGATCATAAAGTTACATCTGCATGTTTTGTGTATGGTAGGGAGGACATATATTCACAACACTGCACGTTCCAATTACACAAGCGCGACTCCAACTTGACAACATTGCAAGGTCCATTATCTGCATCCAATTTTCCATGCGCATGCGTTTTCTTGGTGCAACACATAAATGCTACGGGGCAGGGCACGGCTTCCGTTTCTTATAATTTTTTGGAGAGACCACAGTGCCAGCTCTTGACCATACTTTTGTATGGCACCTCTGTATGACGTGCACAATATACTTTGCACTTTCAGTGTGTCGTTTCATTTCAAGATGATATGTTTAACTATTCACATTGCTTTTTTGTAGCTTGACTCACATATCAGCTTATAGATTGGACAATCAAAAAGCAGGAGTACAACATTGCAGGTCAGTAAAGCGCCTCATTTTGCAGTTCATTCATGCTTTATCTACTTACTTGTTTTAGAATTTTCCACATTACTTCCTTTGCTTTGGTTTATTTGGGTCTCGTTTTCAGAAGTATACACTCAATGTCGATCAACATCTGCACGTGAGTTACACATGTAACTTTTAGCATATGATTGCTAAAAGTAGTGAATAGTTTACATGTAGCACGTATACTAGAAAAAACATTCATTAGTAGACAACCTCGCTTGGATATAATCTCAACTAGAACCATCCCTATAATCTCGAATAATTGATGCACTTAAGTTTGTCTGCTCCCATAAACATTATAGCATTTTTCAAATGTATATTTCTTTCACGCAGTGCCGTCCTTGCCAAATTAGTCTTGCTCTTATTCCCTTCAGTGCTAGCTGCTAAAAGTCAATTTGCATATGTCCCATTATTTTCTATAGAAGTTATATATCAAGGCCCACCAAGCAAGACTAGTTTCTTTCCTTCTCCTTCTTCCTTTCTCGCATTGCTTTCTCACTTCTTCCTGTTAAAGTTTAGGCATCTCAAATGAGCTACCCAATGTGATCCCATTATTTAGTTTGTCTTTTAGATATTTATTTTACTTATTTGTCAAAGTCTTGGGTAGGAAAATTTATTGAGTTTTCTATATAAGCAACCCCTTGCCTCCATTATATACACATTCACTTATTCATTGCCAAGGTTGATTGGTTTCAGAAGACTCTCTCTCTCATTCTCACTCTCTCTCTTGTGCTCACTCCCGCTTTTGCATCATTAACTTTGACATGGTATCAGAGCAAGGTGTAGCTTGTGCTCGAAGTCCTTGGCGTGGAGGAGCAGCCTTGAAGAGGAGAAGAAGAGTAGATCTTGTCGCCGCGTCCCTAGTCACAGTGGCGGAACTCCTTGCCCCCTCTACTCCCAGTGTTTTAAAATGTTGTTGTGCAATGGTACCATAACCCCCTTTGCAATAAGAATTTTGAAACACAGTGGATGTTGACGGGAGAAAAGCGAACCCCGAACCCCGACGGCCTCTAAAACACCGGGGACCGAATGGCGCGCCTCGAGCCTGTCATGGTAAAGCAAACAGGGGGCACCACCTAGCTTCAGCGGCTAGGACGCAAACAACACACCACCATAGCAAAGTTTTCATCCAAGAGAGATGGATGCTTGGGAGTAATGATGAAGAGGAAGGGAAATGAGATCAATAGAGAGAGAGAGAGAGAGAGAGAGAGAGAGAGAGAGAGAGTGAGGGAGGGGGTATGGCGGCTTAGTACTTAGGCACCACAGAAGGATGGCGAATCATCACACCCTTCACACATACACAAGCTCACTCCAAACACAAGACTAGGTGGCGATTCTGCACACCTCACATGGGAAAAACATTGCAGGAAAACATACTCACAAAACCTCAAGCTTTATTTAGAGAATAAGGCGATGAAATGGGGAGCATAGGGTAGGGGAATGAGAAGGGAGAGAGTGGTAGAGCACATGGCGGATAGGTGGGAGTTGATGGCGATGACTCGCACGAGGGTTATGGCCATCATCCTTCATTTAGTTGCCCTTCATCTTCCATAGCCAAGGGTGTAGAGGTCATGCTCAAGACAAGCATGGTGATTGCGGTGATGGTGATGGTGTGGGTGTGTGTGTGTGCACTAGGCACACACAGTGCATAGTGTGTTCTTTGGTGATCTTGTGTGTGTTTAGTGTGATGGTGACCCCTCTTTATATAGGGGAGGAGGGGGGAGAAATTCTAGAATTTAGAAATGAAGAAATCATTATCTACATAGGCCATGTGACTGTGGGCCCCACTTGTCTGGCTGTGTGTATATGTGCCAGAACAGCAGTCTCATGAGAGAGAGACTAAGAGAGAGAGATGGGTTGATGAAAAAAGTGAGAGGTGACATGGAGAATAAAGTAATTACAGGAGGGGAGAGAGGGGAGTGTGTTCAGAGGTGAATCTGTGTGCAGATGTGTGTGAACACAAGAAAAATCAGGTAACCACAAGGTGGGGATGGGTCTGTGGGCACCTTTTTCAGTGAAACTGAGTGTGTGTGAGTGTGGGGGAGGTTATTTAGCTACAATACAAGAGACATGGCGCCCTTTAGAGAGAGGGGGGGGGGGGTATTTGGGTCAGGGATATGATAGGAGAGAGAAAGGGGGTGTGGGGTATACTATTTTGGAAGATAGGATAAGTTGCATGTGAGTTAGGGTGCATTATTGGTGAGTTAGAATGCATTATTGGTGAGAGGTGGGGTAGCTTGAGGGGAGACAGAAAGGAGAAAGGATGTAAGGTCTCTGACCCGATCACAAGAACACCCTTGTACCACGAATGAATACAATGGAATAAGTTACTATTTTTAGCAGTTTTTCAGATTCTGTCAGTGCCATGATGTTTAGAATGTTATAAAGCTTCAAAATGTGAATTAAAATAATTTTTGTGAAAAATTTCCAAAAATAGTAAGTTTTTGGTCACCCGACCCGGCCAGTCTTGACCGTCTCAAAAATCTGCACCCGTACCCCGAATTTGAAAAAATGCATTTTCAGACCCCGGGGGCTGCTAAATATGGCAGGTACTCGGGCCAGTACGCCTTAGTTAGAGCTTCGTATGGCAATTTACGGCATCAAAATCCGATTCGTATGACCCGTTTTAGCCTAGAACCAAATTTCCTAAAAATTGTCCGGGGAGGCACCGGGGGCCCGGGACTGTGTGGGAACAGGTCCCAGGCCACTCCAGATCAGCTTTAGCAGCTAGGGGGCGCCCTCTTGCTTTGTGGGAGTCTTGGGAAAGCTGCCAAGCGTGCAACTCAGTCTCAGAACCAGTTAACCAAGCCAACCTGACACTTGGTGGGCAGAGAACTGGACTTGCCATGCTTAACTGGAGAAGCTCCCAGATGCATTTAGCAACCTAGATTGATTTTCAGCCTGTAGGAGCCTATTTAAAGACCTGCATACACACACACACACACTTCTGATCACACACACACACACACAGTGCATACACACACACCCACATACATTGGGGAGGTGCTGCCGAATCACACACCTATTAAAGAAGAAGCTAGGAGGGAGGTGCTGCCGAATTTTCATCTCAAGAGGCTCGATTAGATCAGAAAATCGAGAAGATCACCAGCTCTTAATCACGGTAATAACAGTTTAATTAATGCCATCTGTGAATCTTTTTCTCTACCATCTAAATTCCTTGTCTATTATGCCTATTCCTAGTCGAAAATCTCTATGACTACTCCCTAAATTCTCCTTATTCGTACTCTATTATGTAATCATCATTCCATAGCTGAATTATCAGCCATTCTTCACTCTCGATTAATGATTAGAGCATAATTATCAGAATCTTCTCTCTCTCGATAGTATAGTAATTAATCGGTAAGCTAGTATTTGTGCAGATTGCAGAGAATCACTATTGTAATCACTCATTAACATTGCAGCTTAATTGAATTCATTTTTTTCTTATGCATTAAGACGTAATTAAGGAGAAATTAATCCGTCATTAAGTCTCTAAGAATTGGTTTTTCCTCACACATATGCATAGGGTAAATCTGCATCATCTAATTGCTAGGAAATAGTTTAATCATACTTAATCCAATTCTCTGGTAATCCTAATAATGAAATCTTAATTATTCTTGATCATGCAAGACGAATAATTATCTTAGAGCCGGTTCCCATAGAATTATGTTCCATCCTTAATGATTGCTTATGAAAGAAATCTAGACTCTCATATAGGAGGGATTAATTGATGTCACTAATCTACCCATTGGACTGTTATGATGCTATGAACCTTAGCTCTTTTCCCAAGCTAATCATTTAAAGTAGTGAGAAATGGCCCCGGTTAAGAGGACGCGCTTCGGTGGTGCCCATGATCGCGAAGCAGGAACGAGCAATGTCAACGGAAAGGGAAAGGCTCCCTTGGATGAGCAAATACCGGCCATCTCACGGGCCATCGATGAAGAAGTGGAAGAGGTAGATCATATTTTTTTTTCAAGTTGTTTAAATTAACATTTCATACGCTAGTTAGGAATGCTCATATCCCCAAACATGTTGGAGAAATCCGACGGAAACCTCGGCATTGAAATCATTATACATTAAGTTCTAAAGTAGGAAGGTAATGTTTGATGGGTATGCTGTTTGCAAGAGAAAAGAATGTCTGCTAGGAAAAATTTAGCTCGGCATGTTCATTTTATTTCCAATGTTGAATCAGTCCTGACCCCCCTACTGATCACAGGGGGTAGAGTTCCTCGTTAAGGGCTCTTGAATCCACGACTTGCTTTCTATGCGGTGGATACCCACGACTTGCTTTCTATGCGGTGGGAACCCACGTCTTGCTCTCTATGCGGTGGGAGTGTCCATGACGTGCTTTCTATGCGGTGGACATACCTAGTTGTATGGGCAGCTAGGCGACAATGGGAGGAGTGAACTCTCGCTGGAGGGGGGATGTTGTACCTTCAGAACATTGGAATTTTCATGAATAAGTTTGAGTAGAATTTTTACTAGAATTCTGTCTTGGTGTTGTTTGCAATACTGGTTGAAGGGCTGTTTTAACGAACCATGTGATTCGGAATTAAACAAGGAATATTTATGTTGAACAACCTTTGTGGTAGTAATTAGGTCACACGATGAAGTGTGAGTGTGGGGGTGGAAAGTGGGGGCTTGGCTCGGGTTGCCAATGCCTACGAGATGGGTGGTCCCGATTGGTCGGGAACTCTCTGTCCCCATAGTGCTTAGTCGATATTAGTAACGCTCTTTGCCCCTAGAGCGGGGAATTCTCGAGAGTACGTTCCTCTGAAACATGGGGAAAAAGGCACTCGAGGCTTCTCTCCTCTTGGAAGGTGGGTCATAGGATCGCTAGATAGTTTAAGTACGCTTCCCCTGCGAGGTGGAGCTAGATCTCTTTGCTAGTAGCCTCGAACTCGACTCACTTTGTGATGAGAGATCGTCCGCTAGTCGAACCCTGAACCATTTTGTTTGCTTCCGCTATAGATCTAGTGGCCACCAAGTTTACCATCAGATCCGTTGTTTGATACAACGGGGTGGGGACCTCACACCTGGTATCAGAGCCTAGGTTAGGCTGGGAAAATAAAGTCGTATTGTTTGA
The DNA here is from genome assembly GCF_014529385.1 of Adiantum capillus-veneris. NCBI lineage: Eukaryota > Viridiplantae > Streptophyta > Polypodiopsida > Polypodiales > Pteridaceae > Adiantum > Adiantum capillus-veneris. Next base: position 28,669,673 of record NC_140946.1, read on the forward strand.
ACATTTAAAAGGAACTGAAAGTATATAGGTAGTTGATCCGAATTCCTTGCATTGGTGTTGCAGGAAGACCCCATGCTTGAATATCGGAAGTTCCAAGTGTTTGAGCTTATTTATGAGCAAGCTCGAAGATCCTCTGTTTACCAGTTCAGGCAAGATGTCATGGAGATACTGTTGAAGGCTTATACGCCACACTCCACTCGCATTGATAAAGGATGGGAACTTGATTGGACATTTCCAGGAGGGGTTTACTACATCAACGCTCGGAAGCTAGGATGCCTGGCTACCGACTTGAAGAAGATACGTTGGGGAGAAGAGTTGAGAGTAATAGAGATATTCTACTTGGTGCCCACACGATTGGACCAGACTGTTTCGGGCAACTCCAACCAAACCATCAACGACTGGCTCTTGGAGAAGGTCACCAATGTGATCCCAGCAAACCGAGTCAAAACCTTTGGATTACTGAAAGCGGAACTCCAGCCCGCCGATATCTTAGTTTATAATCCCCTCAAGAATGTGTATAAGAACTATTACACGAATGAAGTAGTGCATCATGTCAATACCATTTCCTAGGCGTATGTCATACGCAAATCCATAAAGCCATGTAATAAGCAGTCATCAGTCATTCTAAACCTTGAGGAGTTTCGATTTTAATAAAATTCCATCAATAAAGTGCTTTTTGTCTCTGAATCTCTGTCTCTTGATAAAGGGGAATTTTGAATTTTTATTAAAGTCTCGCGTCTCTTGAAATTCAAGTAATGGTATCAAGAATTTCGTATAACCCATGTAGGTACCGCCTGTTGCTCTGTACTCGGCAGCGCAAGAGAAGAAGCTCCTCCTTAAGCAAGCCCAACCTCCGATCTTTAAGGGCGAGGGGGCAAATGTGGAGAGAGATGCGGAAGTATGGATGGAAGCCATGGACGATTACTTTGAAGCTGCGGGAACCCAACCCGTAAATCAGACCATGCTTGTGATGTTCCGCCTGATTGGCGATGCCAAGATATGGTGGAAGCAACATTGCAGGGACATGGATATTAAGGGATCTTCCCAGTCCTGGGAAGACATCAAAGCTGCAATAATGGGACGTTATTTACCACCTACCTATAGGACCTTGAGAATGAATGAATTCTTTTCACTTCGGCAGCTGAATTCAACGGTCGAAGAATACTATGCAAAGTTTGTCACTCTTCGGAGATATGCTCCTAAGATGACCTTGGAACAACAGGTGGCAAGGTTCTGTCAAGGACTAATCGATCCCTTGAACACTCGGCTGGAGGCTCTCAGGCCGTCAACACTTCAGGATGCCTTGTTGAGGGCTAAACCTCTAGCTCTCGAAGTACAAAAGGCTAATCAGAACAGGAGGAATCATTGGTCAAAGAGGGCAAGGAACACTGCTTGGGACAACAGACCAGCCAACCAAACCTATAACCAGCGCCCTATTGTGGCTACCACCACAACCATGGAGTTCCCTGATGTTCGATGCTATGGTTGCGGCGAGCATGGACACTACAGATCCAATTGCCCCAGGAACATTCATGCAACCAACAATGCCATACCCTTGAATACCCGTGGGCGTGGCCAAGCTAATGGAAGAGGAGGACGCGGAAGAATGAACAGAGGGCGAGGGCGTGGAGCTACCGCCAGAGTGAATGCCGTAGTAGTTCAACCAACTGTGGGTGACGAAGCAGTGGAGAGAGCAACCCTCCATGCTGCAATTGACAATCCCAATGGTTGCGAGCAATACGCAGTCATTCATACACCAGGATCTCTTAGAGGTGAACAAGTTAACTTCCTTATAGATTGTGGTAGTACTCTTTCATTTCTTTCACCCAGATGCATGAGGAAGCTTAAGCTAGATAAGTATCCGTCAAGCAAGCTAGTTGTCGAGTTAGCAAACGGCAAGGAGGTAGTATCTCAACACTCTGCAGGCAAAATTGACTTTGATTTAGGGGGACACCCGACTTCTGCCCAATTTCGAACCTTACCCTTAGGATTCTTTGATGGGATATTAGGGATGGACTGGCTAAAGCAAAATAGGGCTCACATACATTGTGCAAAAGGGAATTTTACCTTTACAGATAACTTGGGTAATGAAGCCTTAATTCAGGGGGGAAATGGGAGACCTAAGGCTACTCTAGTTAAGGCCAGCAGACTTTTGAAGGGACTAAGGAAGGGTCAGCAAATATATGCAGTTAAACTCAATAAGGTGGACCAATCAGATACCTCACTTCGACCAGACTGGCTGAGGGATTATGATGACGTATTCCTCGAGGAACTTACGAATCTTCCACCACACAGAGAGGTAGATCATGAGATTGAGACTATCCCTGGGTGTGAACCTATCTCAAAAAGACCTTATAAAATGTCACTTCCGGAGGCCATCGAACTCAAAGAACAACTTAGGCAACTCATTGAGCAAGGATTCATTCGACCCAGTACTTCTCCTTGGGGTGCTCCAGTTCTTTTCCAAAAGAAGAAGGATGGGACCTTAAGGCTATGCATAGACTATCGTGGACTGAACCAGGTAACTGTCAAGAACAAGTATCCAATTCCAAGGATTGACGAACTTTTGGACAGACTCCACGGTGCCAAAATATTTACAAAGATAGATCTAAGGTCAGGATATTACCAAATCAGGATCAAGGAATCAGATATTCCGAAGACAGCTTTCAATACTAGGTATGGGCACTACGAATTCACAGTAATGTCTTTTGGTCTAACAAATGCTCCTGCAAGCATCAATCGACTTATGCAGGATATTTTGAGACCTTACCTGGATGATTTTGTCTTGGTTTTCTTTGATGACATTCTGATCTATTCCAAAGACGAGGCAGATCATGAAGAACATGTTCGCAAAGTACTTGATCTCCTTCGAGAACACCAGCTTTACGCTAAGGAGAGCAAGTGCACTTTCTGCTCACCAAAGGTCAACTATCTTGGATTTGTCATTCCGGCTGAAGGGATTTCAGTAGACCCAGACAAAGTCAAGGACATCGTTGACTGGCCTCAACCATCCACTGTCAGCGAAGTAAGGGGATTTCTTGGAATAACGGGATGGTACAGGATTTTTGTCAAGGATTATGCACGTATTGCTGCACCTTTGACGGAACTCCTGAAGAAAGGAATGAGGATCGATTGGAAGACCGAGCACGAGTCTAGCTTTGCTAAGCTAAAAGAATTCTTGGTCTCAGCTCCTATTTTAAAGCTTCCAGACTTCAGTAAAGAATTTGAAGTAGCGACAGACGCTAGTAAGTTTGCTCTAGGAGGAGTTCTTACTCAAGAAGGAAGACCGGTGGCGTATACTTCGCGAAAGCTGAGGGATCATGAGAAGAATTATCCCACTCATGATCTGGAACTTTTAGCAGTTATACATGCACTGAAGTTATGGAGACATTATCTTCTTGGACGCAAGTTTCAGTTGGTTACAGACCACAAGAGTTTAAAGTGGATTTTTACTCAACCCATTCTCAATATGCGACAACGGCGATGGATAGAGCTATTACAGGAATATGACCTTGACATAAAGTATAGACCAGGGAAGGAAAACGCAGTTGCAGATGGTCTTAGCCGAAAATCGTTTCTCGGAGCTATCTCTATTCCAAATAAACCTATCTGGGATAGAATCAAAGAAGCATCCCTCGAAGATCCAGAGTACCAACGTATGGCTTCATTAGTCCAGCAGAATAAGATGTCTGAAGCAAAAGATTACTCTCTTATGGGAGGATGTCTTTACTACAGACATAGACTCTGTGTACCCAGAGACCCAGCTTTAAAGAAGGCCATTCTATATGAAGCACACGATAGCCCTACATCCGGACACCCAGGCTATGCTAAAACTCTTCACGCCGTCAGAAGGAGTTATTTCTGGTCTGGAATGAAAGGAGACATACTTCGATATGTGAGGCAATGTCTTTCTTGTCAACGGATAAAGGCCAAAAGGATCAAATTACCAGGGCAACTTCAACCTCTTGACATACCCCAGATGAAGTGGGAATGCATCAGTATGGATTTTGTTACAGGGTTACCTTCTACAGGAGGTTATGATTCTGTTTCCGTGGTTGTGGACATGCTCACAAAAGTGGCTCATCTAATACCCGTAAAGACGACCTTTACTGCTTCAGATATTAGTCGGGTATTCATCAAGGAGATTTTTAGGTTACATGGTCTACCCAAGCGTATCGTCAGCGATAGAGATGCCAAGTTTACATCAAAATTTTGGACCTCTCTTTTCCAATCTATTGGGTCACAATTAGCCTTCAGCACAGCATATCATCCGCAGACTGACGGGCAAACCGAAAGAGTTAATCAAGTCATTGAGGACATTCTCAGAGCCTATTGTTCGCAAGAACCAAAGAAGTGGTTACAATATCTACCTTTGGTAGAATATGCTTATAACTCTTCCGAACACAGAAGCATTGGAATGTCACCTTTCAAAGCTCTTTATGGACAGGACTGTTTAGCACCACTGAACTTTTCAGATCCAACCATCAGAGTAGAAGCCTCTAGAAAGATGTTAGAAGATATGGAAGCACAGACTAGAGCCATTCGCCAGGACATTCACGCAGCTCAAGATAGACAAAAGCATTATGCAGATAAGAATCGTTCGGAAAGGACTTTCAAGGAAGGAGATAAGGTTTTTCTACGCGTCCGACCTAAGAAAAGCAACTTATCGCTAGGCAGATATAAGAAGCTTAGCCCAAGGTACTGTGGACCATTTGAGATTGTTAAGGTTATAAGTGACCAGGCCTACAAGCTAAAGTTACCTGCAAACTTGAAGGTTCATGATGTATTCCATGTCAGCTTACTCAAACCCTATATTCCCAATCCCGATCAATTCTTGGACTCAGATCAGATAGTCATGCCAGCACAAGGAGTTCTCGAGCTCCAACCTGACTATGTACTTGAAACAAGAGAAAGGAAATTACGCAATAGGACTATCACAGAACATCTGGTAAAATGGAAGGATTACCCTGAAGAAGATGCAACTTGCGAAGACGAGTCGACGCTCTTAAAGATTACCCAAACTCATTCTTGAGATGAGGACATCTCAAATTTTCACGTTGGGGAGGTTGTAAGGTCTCTGACCCGATCACAAGAACACCCTTGTACCACGAAATGAATACAATGGAATAAGTTACTATTTTTAGCAGTTTTTTAGATTCTGTCAGTGCCATGATGTTTAGAATGTTATAAAGCTTCAAAATGTGAATTAAAATAATTTTTGTGAAAAATTTCCAAAAATAGTAAGTTTTTGGTCACCCGACCCGGCCAGTCTTGACCGTCTCAAAAATCTGCACCCGTACCCCGAATTTGAAAAAATGCATTTTCAGACCCCGGGGGCTGCTAAATATGGCAGGTACTCGGGCCAGTAAGCCTTAGTTAGAGCTTCGTATGGCAATTTACGGCATCAAAATCCGATTCGTATGACCCGTTTTAGCCTAGAACCAAATTTCCTAAAAATTGTCCGGGGAGGCACCGGGGGCCCGGGACTGTGTGGGAACAGGTCCCAGGCCACTCCAGATCAGCTTTAGCAGCTAGGGGGCGCCCTCTTGCTTTGTGGGAGTCTTGGGAAAGCTGCCAAGCGTGCAACTCAGTCTCAGAACCAGTTAACCAAGCCAACCTGACACTTGGTGGGCAGAGAACTGGACTTGCCATGCTTAACTGGAGAAGCTCCCAGATGCATTTAGCAACCTAGATTGATTTTCAGCCTGTAGGAGCCTATTTAAAGACCTGCATACACACACACACACACTTCTGATCACACACACACACACACAGTGCATACACACACACCCACATACATTGGGGAGGTGCTGCCGAATCACACACCTATTAAAGAAGAAGCTAGGAGGGAGGTGCTGCCGAATTTTCATCTCAAGAGGCTCGATTAGATCAGAAAATCGAGAAGATCACCAGCTCTTAATCACGGTAATAACAGTTTAATTAATGCCATCTGTGAATCTTTTTCTCTACCATCTAAATTCCTTGTCTATTATGCCTATTCCTAGTCGAAAATCTCTATGACTACTCCCTAAATTCTCCTTATTCGTACTCTATTATGTAATCATCATTCCATAGCTGAATTATCAGCCATTCTTCACTCTCGATTAATGATTAGAGCATAATTATCAGAATCTTCTCTCTCTCGATAGTATAGTAATTAATCGGTAAGCTAGTATTTGTGCAGATTGAAGAGAATCACTATTGTAATCACTCATTAACATTGCAGCTTAATTGAATTCATTTTTTTCTTATGCATTAAGACGTAATTAAGGAGAAATTAATCCGTCATTAAGTCTCTAAGAATTGGTTTTTCCTCACACATATGCATAGGGTAAATCTGCATCATCTAATTGCTAGGAAATAGTTTAATCATACTTAATCCAATTCTCTGGTAATCCTAATAATGAAATCTTAATTATTCTTGATCATGCAAGACGAATAATTATCTTAGAGCCGGTTCCCATAGAATTATGTGCCATCCTTAATGATTGCTTATGAAAGAAATCTAGACTCTCATATAGGAGGGATTAATTGATGTCACTAATCTACCCATTGGACTGTTATGATGTTGTGAACCTTAGCTCTTTATCCAAGCTAATCATTTAAAGTAGTGAGAAATGGCCCCGGTTAAGAGGACGCGCTTCGGTGGTGCCCATGATCGCGAAGCAGGAACGAGCAATGTCAACGGAAAGGGAAAGGCTCCCTTGGATGAGCAAATACCGGCCATCTCACGGGCCATCGATGAAGAAGTGGAAGAGGTAGATCATATTTTTTTTTCAAGTTGTTTAAATTAACATTGCATACGCTAGTTAGGAATGCTCATATCCCCAAACATGTTGGAGAAATCCGACGGAAACCTCGGCATTGAAATCATTATACATTAAGTTCTAAAGTAGGAAGGTAATGTTTGATGGGTATGCTGTTTGCAAGAGGAAAGAATGTCTGCTAGGAAAAATTTAGCTCGGCATGTTCATTTTATTTCCAATGTTGAATCAGTCTTGACCCCCCTACTGATCACAGGGGGTAGAGTTCCTCGTTAAGGGCTCTTGAATCCACGACTTGCTTTCTATGCGGTGGATACCCACGACTTGCTTTCTATGCGGTGGGAACCCACGTCTTTCTTTCTATGCGGTGGGAGTGTCCATGACGTGTTTTCTATGCGGTGGACATACCTAGTTGTATGGGCAGCTAGGCGACAACGGGAGGAGTGAACTCTCGCTGGAGGGGGGATGTTGTACCTCCAGAACATTGGAATTTTCATGAATAAGTTTGAGTAGAATTTTTACTAGAATTCTGTCTTGGTGTTGTTTGCAATACTGGTTGAAGGGCTGTTTTAACAAACCATGTGATTCGGAATTAAACAAGGAATATTTATGTTGAACAACCTTTGTGGTAGTAATTAGGTCACACGATGAAGTGTGAGTGTGGGGGTGGAAAGTGGGGGCTTGGCTCGGGTTGCCAATGCCTACGAGATGGGTGGTCCCGATTGGTCGGGAACTCTCTGTCCCCATAGTGCTTACTCGATATTAGTAACGCTTATCGCCCCTAGAGCGGGGAATTCTCGAGAGTACGTGCCTCTGAAACATGGGGAAAAAGGCACTCGAGGCTTCTCTCCTCTTGGAAGGTGGGCCATAGGATCGCTAGATAGTTTAAGTACGCTTCCCCTGCGAGGTGGAGCTAGATCTCTTTGCTAGTAGGCTCGAACCCGACTCACTTTGTGATGAGAGATCGTCCGCTAGTCGAACCCTGAACCATTTTGTTTGCTTCCGCTATAGATCTAGTGGCCACCAGGTTTACCATCAGATCCGTTGTTTGATACGACGGGGTGGGGACCTCACAAAGGACAAGGGGAAGAGAGAGGGGGTTGACCTTTTGAGTGGAGGAGAGGAAAAGGGACACCCGTCAGGGCATATAGTGAAGAAAAAGGAGGCAAGGTGGGGATGGGCTACCCCGCAGGCATGAGGTGGCCTATTTTACCTTTCTTATATATTTACATAATCATACTTTATTTTTTCTTACTTTTTTCCAATGCCTTTTATCACTCCCTCCCTAAGAGGGGGTTTTCATGGGGTGGGGACGAGAGAAGAGGGGTATGGGAGCTTGGCTTGTGAAAAGCCCCCATCAATAGCCCTCCCCTTTTGGCTAGAGGCATTCATGTCTCTAGCTCATCTGTTTGATCATTATCGTCGGAGGTGGCAGCTGATGGTGTGTCCTCAACTGGAATTTCAATTGGTGGAGCCTGGTCAAATCGAAGAAAATAAGGTTTAAGTCGCCAACCATTTACCCTGGTTTTATGAAGTTTTCCATCAGCCTCCATAAGCTGGTAGCTTCCATTGGCATACTTTTTCCTGATGATGAAAGGGCCTTCCCATCGGAGCAAGAGTTTCTTATCCTTACGCGTGTCGAAGCGATTGTCGTAGCGGAGCACCAACATTCCTTTCTTCAATTATTTTCTCCGGAGATGCTCGTTAAAGCTAAGCCGTCTATGCTGTGCTTGTGCTACATAATAATTTATTGCTTCTTCTCTGTCCAGCTGCAGTCTTTCCAAGTTGATGATGTGATCACTCAAATGCATGTTGGGTTGTTGAAGTTGGCTTGCCATTACTCTGAGACTTTGTAGTTGCACTTCAATGGGCAAGATTGCTTCCTTACCAAATACTAGATGATACGGTGTGAATCCCAAGGATGTACGAAATGAAGTTCTGTAGGCCCATAAAGCTGGTAGTAGATACTTATCCCAGTCTCCGGGATGATTGTTTACCTGCTTGGTAATAATTTTAGAAACCATTCCATTTACCTTTTCAACTAAGCCATTACATTGAGGGTAATATGGTGAAGAGTGCCTCCTTGTAATGCCCAGTTTCTGCATTAATTCTCCTACCAAGTTTTCTCTGAAACCTGGCCCTCTATCAAAGATGATCTCTAAAGGTGTGCCGAACCTACAGCATATGTGCTCGTAGATAAACTTAGCTACCTCTACCGCTGTGATTCTAGTGGTGGTTGTAGCCTCTGCCCATCTAGGCATGTAGTCGACCCCCATGATAATGTAGAATTTTCCTGAGTTGGCCCTAGGTAATGGCCCAATGGCATCGATACCCCATTTTTCAAATGGGCCATATGAGAGAATAGGTGTCTGTGGTTCAGGCATAAGTGACCTAGTGCCGGCCTTTTGACACAACTTACACGTTTTGCACCAATGGTGTACATCACGGTTGAGGCTAGGCCATATGAAGCCTGCCTGCAAGATTTTCCTACTTGTTATGTCTAGGGCAAAGTGACCACCACAAACCCCTTCGTGACAGCTAGCAATTACTCCCGTGATTTCGTGAGAGATAGGGACCTTCCTAAGTATTTGGTCCTTACCCTTACAGTACAAACCATCATTGATGAGTCGATACCTTGTGGCCTTCCGCGTCAGCCATTGCTTCTGTCCCTTTGTTAAATCTGATGGGCATTCCCCTGTTTCCAAAAAATGCATGATGTCAGGTAAGGCATCACTGCCTTGAAATAGAGGGAGCTTTAGTTTTATTGCTCCAACCACCACTTCCTGTAGTCTTTCACTTGCTAGGGCATCTGCTTCTTGGTTTTGAGCCCTTGGGATATGGTGTATTTGAACTTCTTCAAACTTACCCAAAAAGGTTTTTACACCACTTAAGTGAGTCCTTAAACTAGGATTCTTGCATGTCCATGCTCCATTTACTTGCCTTACCAGAAGTAGAGCATCCCCAAATACATTAAGGCGTTGTACACCTTGTGAGACGCACCATTGTAGACCCTTGGTTAGTACTGCATACTCAGCTTCATTGTTAGAATGTGAATCTAACAATTGGCCCAACGAAATACCTTTGTCCCGTTGTCATCAAAGACCACTATGCCTGCAGCTGCTTTGTCGGACGCTCGCTTGTAGGCTCCATCAAAGTAGAGAGAGTGTGCTCCCTCTACCATCGGTGGTACTGGAGGTAATCGGACTTCTCCTTCCTTAGATTGCTTCTCCTTCCCTTCAAAGACTTGGTAGGTCATGAGTCCCCCCAAACTTGTCCTTGTCGTGCTTTCTACCTGTACCGTGTAGTCAAACTCTTGCAGACGAACTAGCCATTTAGTAATTCTAGCAGACACATCCATGTGTTGTACAACATAGGGAAATATTTCATCCGTGGTTAGAATCACAAATTTCTTAGGCAGCAAATATGACCTAAACTTTGTAGTTGCAAATCTAAGAGCTAGGACTAAGTGTTCCACATGGGTGAAACCTTTCTCTCCTACTGTCATCATTCAACTAGAGAAGTAGATTGGCCTCATGAAAGATGTCGTCGTATCCTTTTGGAGTAGCACAGCCCCCAATGAGTCATCACCAACACTTGAGGTGACATAGAATTTTTCATCCCACTTAGGTGGTGAGATAGTTGGCAGAGTGGCTAAGACCTCCTTTACCTTCTTGTAGTGATGTTCGCTTTCCTCATCCCAAGTGAAAGTTGATCTCTGAGTGAGTTTTTGCAGTGGTAGAACAAGTTGTGATAGTAGATGTATGAATCTACTTAAGTACCTCACCTTCTGTAGAAAAGAGACTAGTTGACGTGCGATCATTGGTGAAGGTAGGGCTATGAGTGCGGACACCTTACTTGGGTCGGCGTTGATACCTTTTGCTGAAATTTCATGGCCTAGTAGAATGACTTTACTCTCCCCAATGTGGCATTTATCCACATTTAATTGCCCACCTAGGCTCTGCAACCTGGCCAAACCTTTAGTTACCTTTTCTAAATGTGAAATACGGGAGCTATATATACAAAAATCATCAATGAACACTCTTATGGATGTTCCAAAGAATGGTTGGAAAACATATGTGACATATCTTTGGAATGTGGCAGGTGCATTTGTGAGACCAAATGGCATAACCCTGTATGCAAAACAACCCCATGGCGTGATAAAAGTGGTTTTTAGCTGATCTTCCAAGGCTATGCGTATTTGAAAGTATCCTGAATAACCATCACAGACGGTATAGCATTCAAAACCCGCTACTTCATTCAAAATTTCATCCAACAAAGGGAGAGGAAAGTGGTCTCTCTTTGTAGCTGCATTTAGTGGTTTGTAGTCAATGCAGACCCTCCACTTACCATTCTTTTTAGGCGTCACCACTACAGGTGACACCCATTCTGAGTTTCTACAGGATAGATGAATCCCGCCTCCAGCAGTTTCCTTACCTCGGCCAAGAGTGCCTTTTCTTGTATGACCCCCAGTCGTCGTAGCTTTTGCACAACTGGTTTTACCCCTTCCTTCAGCTTAATATGATGTTCCACCACTGTAATGCCTGTGATTCTTTCATAGTTGTCAATGAACAGGTTAGGAAATCCCATCAACATTTGCAAAAAACTATCTTTCTCCTCAAGTGTTAATTCCGTAGACAACATACCCTTCAACCTACTTCCTCCTAGGCCAGGTGATTTTCTCTCCTCTTCATTGGGTTTCCCTTTTGGTGATGGATCACCAGTTGTGCTTACCCTTTGTGGATCCTTCATAATGATACCCATCACATCAATGGAACTGTCACTTTCGTCGGTGGATGTGGTCTCCTCCTCAGAACTGGAAGATTCGCTAGTGGTTTCATCTGTCGATGTTTCCAGATTCATTTGCTTCTGCTTGCCAATCCTCATGTCGTAGTAGATTGTCTCCCCTTTCTTACCGGTCATGCGTAGAAGGCCAGCACCCCAGTCCTGTTTTGCCTTCATGGCCATCAACCATGGCCTTCCCAAAATTAGTGAATAGCCCTCCCCCTTAGTAGGCATTACAAAAACATCTACCTCTACCTCAGTGTTGAAAGATTTGATTTTCACGGAACTTACCACACCCACACACTTTACTTTTGCGTTGTTTGCCATCTTTGCCTTGCATGGAGAAGGCCTGTCAACCTCGAGCCCTAATCGAAGCATCATAGCTTCGCTCATTACACAAATTTTTGCACCTCCATCAATGTAGGTGTTTCCAACCCTCTTTCCTTTTATGTTTACGTCGACAATTGGAAGGATGTCATCCATGTTGCATCCCAAAATTGCTCCGGCTACCTTTGTTTTGGAGCGTCTTGTACTTACCATTTTAGACCATTGTCGCCTTACTTTAGGTACAAGATGTAGCAGCTGTGGCCATGTAATCTTCGGTCCTTGCTCTGCCACATCCAATGTTAGATCATAGGGCTTAGAACTTTCCCCTAGCTGGAAGTCGGTGATGCCCAATTTCCGTCGTGGCCTGGATGGCCTCTTGCTAGTTTCTCCTCTCATGCTTCTCTCATCATCTGATTGTGTAGCCTTCTCCCTCCTAGCTCTTTTCACAGTCATGGCCTCAAGTGGTTCTAAAAAGGTTACCTTCTCTTTACCCTTGTCCCTCTCCTTTGCTCTAGGTGGATCCACTACTACGGCTTTTCCTTTCTCTTCTAGACTTATGATGTTTACAGGGCGATCAGGTGGTGGGGCTGGTGGAAGAGGTGGAATGGATGCTTGTAGTGGTGTCTGGGGTGGACGTAGAATTTGTGTTGGTGGGGTTGGTGCTCGGGGTGGGGGTGTTCTTTCTCTAGGGGGTGACAATTGGTTCCTCCTACCTCCTCTATTATAGTTTTGTCGTGGTTTGGGACAGTAGTACATACCGTGACCGTCTTCTCCGCAGTTGTAGCAATGATACTCCCTGTTTTGTTGTCGTGCTCTTCTAGGGTCTTGATCTCTTTCTTGACTCCTCCCTTGTTGTATTAAGTGGACAGACAAATTCTGCAGTTGGTCCGTAATATGGGCCAACATATCTTGTTGGTCATCTCTTACCCCAAGAGCCGGTGGTGGTGGTGGAATGGTGGTTGTCGTAGTTGCTGGTCGACGTGATGTTGTTGTTTCTGTTGACTCGGTTTCTTTGGCTTTCATTCGTAGCTTCTTGTCCTTAAGGCGAGCAATCTCAACGGCTAACTCGTGCGTAGCCGGGAATCTACTTTTCACCTTCTCCTTGAGAAGCGGCCATAAGCCATGCGTGAACTGATCTTTTTTTAGGAAATCGGGTGCGGCTTCCCCCCTTGCCAGTGACTCAACCCACCGTTCCCACAAATCCACAAATTTGGACTCATAGGTGGCATATTCTAAAAGACCCTCCTGCTTCAAGTCTCTCAACTTGTCCCACAATTTTTCTGAAGTGGTACCTCCGCCAAAGCGCCTCTTAAAAGCGGTTTTTTTAGGGTTCCCAGTCATCCTTGGTTGCTTGTGAAAGTGCATTGTACAATGATCTAGCTTCTAGCTTCATGAGATGCTTAAAGATTCTAACCCGGGATTCATCCGTATCTTTGTTGCTCACTACACATGCTACTTCAAAGTCATCTAGGAAGTCTGTTACCAAATCCTCCCCCTTCTTTCCTTTAAATGTTGGAAATGCTACACTTGCCATTATTACTGAGAGAGAGCTAGAAAGACACACTGCTTAACTTGCAAAAGTTTTTTTCTTCTTTACAAGGAGGCGTGTATACCCTCTTATACTAGGACATAGATTAAAACTTCAAACGGTACATTGCCTTGTACCAAAGGTAAGACAAATGGTTGATCTAATGCCAGAACCTCAAAAAACCGCTCCCCACCCAACATGGTGTCAATGACGTGCTGGTATTGAGCCTTCAAGTCCAGTATTACCTTGATTGAGCGTACACGTGTTGGTATGTGTGATTTGTCTTGAGGTAGGTTGTACTGATTCATGTGAAGCTTAGAGGTGCTTAGTCATTGTCTAAGCTTGTGGGAGAGGGTGGTGTTCTTTTCTGAAACAAACTCAGTAAATCCCTAGTTTCTCTAGTGAGAGTGTGAGCCAATGCTTCCGTTATCTGTGCTACAGCATCAGGTGCGACTTGAAAACTGACTGTGATAATTACCTCGGTGACTTGAGTTACCCGATTCTCAAAGTAGAATAGTGTTGATTCTCTATTGTGCAGATCTCCTTCCATTTTGTTGTTGTTGATTGGTTGTAGGTTGCGGACATGGTTTCGACCTTCTCCTTCTTCTTCTTGGCACTTGGCCTATGTATATCCACTGGGTTTGGCGTGTTGGTTGACTCTCCCACTGCAAATCGATTACCGTTACGCCTGGCACTCGAGCTTCGATAAAGATGCACAGTTCGTCTAGTTGTGCTTGGAGCTCTTCTTCTTCTGTCGTCCAATTAGCAAATCCTACTAGCCATTCATCCATTCACAATAGTTTAGGGGTTTCAGTCTTGTAAACTAAAGGGTTTCATGAAAAGATCCTCCATGGGGGCACCAAATGACGGGAGCAAAGCGAACCCCGAACCCTGACGGCCTCTAAAACACTGGGGACCGAATGGCGCGCCTCGAGCCTGTCATGGTAAAGCAAACAGGGGGCACCACCTAGCTTCAGCGGCTAGGACGCAAACAACACACCACCATAACAAAGTTTTCATCCAAGAGAGATGGATGCTTGGGAGTAATGATGAAGAGGAAGGGAAATGAGATCAATAGAGAGAGAGAGAGAGAGAGAGAGAGAGTGAAGGAGGGGGTATGGTGGCTTAGTACTTAGGCACCACAGAAGGATGGCGAATCCACACACCCTTCACACATACACAAGCTCACTCCAAACACAAGACTAGGTGGCGATTCCGCACACCTCACATGGAAAAAACATTGCAGGAAAACATACTCACAAAACCTCAAGCTTTATTTAGAGAATAAGGCGATGAAATGGGGAGCATAGGGTAGGGGAATGAGAAGGGAGAGAGTGGTAGAGCACATGGCGGATAGGTGGGAGTTGATGGCGAAGACTCGCACGAGGGTTATGGCCATCATCCTTCATTTAGTTGCCCTTCATCTTCCATAGCCAAGGGTGTAGAGGTCATGCTCAAGACAAGCATGGTGATTGCGGTGATGGTGATGGTGATGGTGTGGGTGTGTGTGTGTGCGCTAGGCACACACAGTGCATAGTGTGTTCTTTGGTGATGTTGTGTGTGTTTAGTGTGATGGTGACCCCTCTTTATATAGGGGAGGAGGGGGGAGAAATTCTAGAATTTAGAAATGAAGAAATCATTATCTACATAGGCCATGTGACTGTGGGCCCCACTTGTCTGGCTGTGTGTATATGTGCTAGAACAGCAGTCTCATGAGAGAGAGACTAAGAGAGAGAGATGGGTTGATGAAAAAAGTGAGAGGTGACATGGAGAATAAAGTAATTACAAGAGGAGAGAGAGGGGAGTGTGTTCAGAGGTGAATCTGTGTACAGATGTGTGTGAACACAAGAAAAATCAGGTAACCACCGGGTGGGGATGGGTCTGTGGGCACCTTTTTCAGTGAAACTGAGTGTGTGTGAGTGTGGGGGAGGTTATTTAGCTACAAGACAAGAGACATGGTGCCCTTTAGAGAGAGGGAGGGGTATTTGGGTCATGGGATATGATAGGAGAGAGAAAGGGGGTGTGGGGTATACTATTTTGGAAGATAGGATAAGTTGCATGTGAGTTAGGGTGCATTATTGGTGAGTTAGAATGCATTATTGGTGAGAGGTGGGGTAGCTTGAGGGGAGAGAGAAAGGAGAAAGCACAAGGGGAAGAGAGAGGGGGTTGACCTTTTGAGTGGAGGAGAGGAAAAGGGACACCCGGCAGGGCAATAGTGAAGAAAAAGGAGGCAAGGTGGGGAGGGCTACCCCGCAGGCATGAGGTGGCCTATTTTACCTTTCTTATATATTTACATAATCATACTTTATTTTTTTTTACTTTTTTCCAATGCCTTTTATCACTCCCTCCCTAAGAGGGGGTTTTCATGGGGTGGGGACGAGAGAAGAGGGGTATGGGAGCTTGGCTTGTGAAAATCCCCCATCAATGTCTACCCTTCCGTGAAGCACTACCCACCTCTCTTCCCGTTTGCATTTTGAGATGCCCTAGGCAACGCCACCACTGTAGCCATTTGTTGTTGGATCCTCCTGTTGTGTGCCCTGTCAATCGCGCCCTACCCCCTCCCATCTGCATTTTAATATGCACTGCAGAGAGGCTACCATGTGTGGCTCCACCTTCCCTCTCCTGCCCCAACGTTTTGAAACGCTAGGCCAATGGCCTAGCTTGGCAATAGTTTGGACAGCGAGGAAGGAGTATAGCAGCCTAGTCTTGGAGTGGCTTCGTGCCAATTAAGGACTGGAGGAGATTTTGGAGTAATTTTGGGAGTGGGATTGTGTGGAGCATTGATTTGTTCAAGGGCTCCCACATGAAATCTGTGCGGCTTGGGAGATGAAGAGGTGGGAAATTGGAGTTGAAAAGGTGGATCATTGGAGCAGTTTGGCATAAGTCATGGAGCGAATTGACATCGGCTTGGATGTAACTCTTAGCCCTTGTTATGCAAAGTTTATTGTAGAGCTTTGGATTTGTTCCAGGCCTACCACAAGGCAAACATGCAAAGCGGCTATCAACAATAGAGTTTTGGACTTTAGAGAGGGATAGCAGATTGTGCAGTGCCCATTGGATGAAGAGTTCGCTTTGTGGTAGACTTGAATCGGCTTGGATATTTTGTGGCTTGGTTTGTACGGCCATTTTTTGGAGTGCAACAAGGGACCCGATTACCAGATCTTGCAACTTCAATATGTCCCTACCTTGCTCGAGGCCTGACAACATCAACCAAAACCAACCAAAAGCTATTCGGATAACAGATTGTCAACCGGCCTATGCATCGGCACAGTTCTCAAGGAACCCGACATATTGTTTGGCTTGATTTTGTGAAGTCAACATCAAATGGAAGAGTTTGCTAGAGGAAAGTGGTGGCAAAGGTAACTTGGACAATAATGGCAGTACCAGTACTCTCAGTTAGCTACCTTGGTACCCACGAGGTACAACCAGAGTTGTTATAAATGTGACTGGACACTTTGTTTGGCTCTAGAGTTTGAAGCCAAAGGCACAAGCAGCAACTTACAAGAAGACAAGGATAAAGGGAAGCTAGACAGAGATTACGATACTAAAGATTTGTTAGAGGATATCAACATGGCACTCGTGGCAGTGGCCACAATGGCCTCAACGTCAGATTTCTAGTCAAATGACGGGTGTCACCACTAGCTTCAGCCAGAGATAGGCTTGTGAGTGGCAGAGAGGGGCAATGAATGCTCTCTATAGTTAATTTGGACCCTTGTGTTTGAGTTCAAGTTATTGGTGTTTCGACCCGTAGGTCGGAGTTCAATGCACATGCATCTGGGTGGGAGCCAATCAAATGTCTAAAACACTATGGATGGGCACGCCAATTCATTGTTGTTGGTCAGATTATGGACAGGATGTGTTCCAACAGTTCATTATCTTTAAGTTTAATATTTTGGACGTGATGTGTTCATAGTTCACGAATGTGGATTATTGGATGTAGCATATATGGTCTACAATTCAAAGTTTCTACAAAGGCAATCAATGCTCAAGATGGTATTACTTTCAGGTACAAAGTTGAGGAGAGCACCATCGAGGTGTATACAGTATCCCGACTAGTGCTGGGGTGTCCATGGTAGCTTCTTCATCAACTTGGTCTCAGTATTGATGTCCACTATGAGCTGCAGAGAGGGTGTTAAAGTTTAGAAATTGGGAATCTCAAGTGAACTGCCCAATGTGATCCCATTATTTAGTTTGGCGTTTAGGTATTAGTTTTACTTCTTTGTCAAAGTCTTGGGTAGGGCAATTTATTGGGATTTCTATATAAGCAACCCCTTGCCTCCATTGTATACACATTAGTTATTCATTGCCTAGGCTGACTGGTTCATGAGACTCTCTCTCTCTCTCTCTCTCTCTCTCTCTCTCTCTCTCTCTCTCTCTCTCTCTCTCTCTCTCTCTCTCTCTCCTGCTCACTCCCCTTGGTCTCTACGCTTCTGCATCGTCAACTTTGAAACTTCCCCCTTTATTTCTTTTTTAAAATTTTCCCTTCTCCTTCTTCTTCCTCTTTCTCCTTCCTTATCTTCCCTTTCTTCTTTTCTCCTTCTTCCCCGTTGGTGTTTTTCCCTCCCTTTTCTTTACCTTCTCCTCCTTCTGTTATCTCATGCCTTAAAAATACACTTCTGCGCTTTCCCCTCCCCTTTTCTTTACCTTCTCCTCCTTTTTTTATCTCATGCCTTAAAAATACGCTTTTGTGCTTTCTCCTCCCCTTTTCTTTACCTTCTCCTTCTTTTTTTATCTCATGTCTTAAAAATAGGCTTTGCAACAATTAATGCTCAAAAAAACCTAGACTTAGTGTAATCCCACCTACAATTTTTGAGATTTACCTCTAAATCTTATATATAAGGGTGAGAAAACCTACAAAACTTTTGAAAACTTACTGTGATTTGGTGTTAAAACCTTCAAATTTAGCCAATTTACATGTATTGTTTCTCAAATGTAGGTTGTTAAGTATGGAGCCTGATTTACCCTTGTAATTTTCTTTGGTAAAAGCGCACACTTGTAAGGCCCCCATTATGAGGAGAAGCCATCGTGCGTGAAGGAAAATCACTCACCAGAAACCAAAATTTTCATAGACATGAAATAGGGGCAACTTAAGAGGCCTCGGGGGCGGAGGCCCTCGAGACTTTTTTCGTCGGAATATTCCTTTTCGTCGGAATATTATGGCCGGACGGCGGCCGAAAAGTGGTCAGAAAAGTAGTCAATGGTCGATGGCCGGTGGTCGGAAGTCAATGGCCGGTGGCCGGTGGCCGAATTCAAAAGCGGACTTGTCTTTTCAAGGGCGGCCACACATGGGCGGATTGGAGGGTCCGATTTGGACTTATTCGCACAAGGGCGGCTACACATGGCTACCTCTCATAAGAGAGGGCAACCCTTTTGGCCTATAAAAGGAGTCCATTTCTACACACATTTCATAGTGTGAAGTTGATGCAACAAGGTGAGTGTGAGGTGGTGAGAGTGAAGCAAGGCGGGAGCTCTATCAAGGGTTTAATCCCTTTGTAAACTACTTCTTCTTTTGAAGTGCTAAAGCCATTGAGTGGCTGCTTTCCCATGGACGTAGCCCATATTGGGTGAACCACGTATATCGTGTGTACTCTCTCTCTCCCTCTACTCTATAATCTCTTGTGTGTGAAATCTATCTCTCTCCATTAAGTAATCTACTCAAAAAAATCTATTTAGCTACGTCTTATTTCCTAACAACTGGTATCAGAGAAAGGTTTGCTCGTAGCTAAATTATCTCAAGGCAAGGATTCCTTGAATTGAGTGGGAGTTATGGCGGAGGAAGGGAAGCTCAAGATTGATAAGTTCAACGGCAAAAACTACCAACATTGGAAGATGCAGATTGAAGACTATCTCTACCAGAAGGACCTCTATTTGCCACTAGGCGGTCTTGCGAAGAAGCCCGCAACAATGGCAGATGAAGCATGGATTGTCCTTGATCGAAAGGCACTGGGAACAATCCAGTTAAGCTTGGTGTCAACAGTGGCCTTCAATGTTTCGGAGATGAAGACCACGGAGGACTTGATGAAGTCACTTGACGACTTCTACGAGAAACCATCGGCATCCAATAAGGTATTTCTTATGAAGCGCTTGTTCAACCTAAAGATGGCAGAGAATGGTTCAGTTGCAGAACACCTAAATGACTTTAACACAAACATAAGTCAACTTCGATCGGTGAAAATCAATTTCGATGACAAAGTGCGAGATCTCCTTATACTATCATCTCTACCGGATATTTGGGACAGCCTTGTGATGGCTGTAAGTAATTCTATCTCTGGTACAAATACTCTTAAGTTTGATGATGTTGTGGGTGTTCTCCTAAGTGAGGAAATGCGAAGGAGAAGCACAGGAGAATCATCAAGTGCTGCACTATCAGTGGAAACAAGAGGAAGGCCTAAGGAGAGGTTCAAAAACCAAAAGGGTCGTGATCGCTCAAGACGGAGCAAGTCACGCACAAAGTCAGTTCTTGAATGTTGGAACTGCGGCAAGAAGGGCCACGTCAAGAAGGATTGCTGGTCCAAGAAGAAGAAGGAGGCAGAGTCTCAAGACACCAAGCCAACATCGAAGGCCAATGTGGCAGGTAAAGTAGAGCAAGATGCTCTAATTCTCTCATTAGACAATGTGTCTAATTCCTGGATAGTAGATTCCGGGGCTTCATTCCATGCGACACCACACAAGCAACATTTCCAAGACTACACCAAAGGTAATTTTGGGTATGTATACATGGGAGATGATGAAGCTTGTGAGATTGTCGGCAAAGGTACAGTTTCTGTCAAAACTACTAACGGAAATGAATGGAAGCTTAAATATGTTAGGCATGTTCCTTCTCTTCGCAAAAATTTGATCTCTACAAGACAATTGGACGATGAAGGTCACAACGTTGCATTCGGAAACAAACGGTGAAATATCTCAAAGGGATCTTTGGTGGTTGCCAAGGGAGAAAAAGTGAGTACACTTTACTTGTGTACTATTAGAACGCAACCTTCAGCTTGTGCAACAACTACAGAAGTTGACAGTGCGGTGTGGCACTACCGACTTGGGCATATGAGTGCCAAATGAATGCAATTCCTTCAAACAAAGAAGCTTCTACCAGGTTTGAAAGAAGTGGACTTAGAGTTCTGTGAAGATTGTGTTTATGGTAAACAAAAGAGGGTAAAATTTCAAAAATTTGGAAATGAAAGAAACAATAAAAAACTTGAGTTGGTTCATTCTGATGTTTGGGGTCCTGCAAGTATACCATCACTTGGTGGCTCATTGTACTATGTAACATTCATAGACGATGCGACTAGAAAAACATGGGTTTATGTCATGAAGAATAAATCCGATGTATTTTCCATATTTCAAAGGTGGAAAGCCTTTGTGGAGAATGAAACAGGTACCAAGGTTAAATGCCTCAGATCCGACAATGGAGGTGAATATTGCAGCCAAGCTTTTGAAAGCTTTTGTGCTAGCAATGGCATTCGGAGGCAAAGGACACCTCAACAAAATGGGATTTCAGAAAGGATGAGCAGGACAATCATGGAGCGAGCACAAAGAATGCGGCTACATACAGGCCTACCGCTTGAGCTTTGGGCGGAAGCTGTAAGTACGGCTGTGTACTTAATCAACCGGTCACCCTCAACGGCATTGGATGGGGGAGTTCCAGAAGAGGCATGGAGAGGTAAACCGGTGAATTATGCATTTCTGAAAGTGTTTGGGTGTGAGGCTTTCATGCACATAGATAGAAGCCAAAGATCAAAACTAGATGCAAAGTCCAAAAAGTGTTTCTTCATTGGCTATGGAGAAGGTGACTTTGGGTATCGCCTATGGAATCCTAAAGATGGTAAAATCTTAAGGAGTAGGAATGTAATTTTTAACGAACAAAATATGTACAAAGATTACTTGGAAAGAAAACAAACAAAAGAAACAAGTGATGAGTACATGGAGCTTGAGGACGGTGAAGACTCAAGGACTGCAAATGGTGACAATGTGCAACAACATCAACCAAATGAGGAGCCTCAACCTATTCCCCGAAGATCTACAAGATCAAGTAGACCTCCAGAAAGGTTTGTTCCTTCCTTCAACCATCTCTTGATCTCAGATTCTGGAGAGCCGGAATCATACGAAGAAGCTATGCAACATGAATCCAAAGAAGAATGGACGAAGAGCATGCAAGTGGAGATGGACTCACTACATCGCAACCAAACATGGGAGTTGGTTGAGTTGCCTAAAGGTAAGTGGGCACTT
The DNA here is from genome assembly GCF_014529385.1 of Adiantum capillus-veneris. Lineage (NCBI taxonomy): Eukaryota > Viridiplantae > Streptophyta > Polypodiopsida > Polypodiales > Pteridaceae > Adiantum > Adiantum capillus-veneris. Next base: position 28,691,294 of record NC_140946.1, read on the forward strand.
CAAAACAAATGGGTGTACAAGCTGAAGGAAGGAGAAGGTGGGAAGAAAAGGTACAAGTCTAGGCTTGTGGTAAAAGGGTTTTCTCAAAAGAAAGGTATTGTCTTAAGCCTTGTGGCTGCTCATGATATAAATCTCGAGCAAATGGATGTAAATACAGCATTCCCTCACGGTGACTTAGAGGAGGAAATCTACATGCTTCAACCAAAGGGGTATGAAGTAAAAGTTAAGGAGAAAATGGTTTGCAGATTAAAGAAGAGCTTGTATGGTTTAAAGAAAGCATAAAGACAATGGTACTTGAAGTTTGATCGATGGATGTTGGATCATAGATTCACAAGATGCAACTCGGATCACTGCGTTTACACGAAGAATTTGGGATATGGGAAGTTCATCATCCTAATGTTGTATGTTGATGACATGATGATTGCAAGTGCTAACATGCAGGACATCAAAGACCTAAAAGAGGAGCTTTCTAAATCTTTTTCAATGAAAGATTTAGGTGTTTCAAAGAGGATACTTGGTATGAAAATATCAAGGGACAGGACGAAGAAGACAATAAAGCTATCTCAAGAAGATTACATCAAGAAGGTACTAGAAAGGTTTGCAATGCAAAATGCAAAACCAGTTTCTACACCTTTGGCTGGTCATTTTAAACTAACGAAGGATATGTGTCCAAAGACACAAGAGGAGCTATCCTATATGTCCAAAGTTCCATATGCTACAGCGGTAGGTTCTCTAATGTATGCTATGGTGTGGACAAGGCCAGACATTGCACATGCAGTGGGAGTTGTGAGTAGGTTCATGGACAACCCAGGTAAAGAGCATTGGCAAGCTGTGAAGTGGATACTTAGGTATCTAAAAGGGACAACAACAAATGCTTTGTATTTTGGAGGAACTTATATTTTTCTAGAAGGGTATGCTGATGTAGATATGGAAGGTGACAAAGATACTCGAAGAAAAGGAGCACTACTGGCTATGTATTCATGGTTGGAGGCACAGCAGTAAGCTGGGCTTCAAAGCTGCAGAAAGTGGTTTCACTTTCTACCACAGAAGCAGAGTATGTAGCAATGACGGAGGCAAGCAAAGAAATTATGTGGCTTCACTGATTCTTAGAAGAGCTTGGATTCAAACAAGACAATTGTGTCTTGTACAGTGATAGCCAAAGCGCTATCCATCTTGCGAAGAACTCAGTCTTTCATTCAAGGACAAAGCACATTGAGGTGAGATATCACTTCATACGCACTCTTTTGGAAGAGGGACAGCTAAAGCTAGGAAAGGTGCATACAAGTGAAAATCCTGCAGACATGTTTACAAAGGTGGTCAACAAGGAGAAGTTGAGCTTTTGCTCATCTTCAATCGGCATTCAAGGATAAAAAGCCAGAATGGAAAGCAGTCACAGGTTTGGTTCGGAGATCAGTCTCCAAGTGGGAGATTGTTAAGTATGGAGCCTGATTTACCCTTGTAATTTTCTGTGGTAAAACCGCACATTTGTAAGGCCCCCATTATGAGGAGAAGCCATAGTGTGTGAAGGAAAATCACTCACCAGAAACCAAAATTTTCACAGACAAGAATCAAGGGCAACTTTAGAGGCCATATTCCTTTTCGCCGGAATATTATGGCCGGACGGCGACCGGAAAGTGGTCGGAAAACAACCGGTCGGTTGGCCGGTGGCCGGTAGTCAATGGACGATGGCCGGTGGCCGGTGGCCGAATTCAATGGCCGGTGGCCGAATTCAAAAGCGGACTTGTCTTCTCAAGGGCGGCCACACATGGGCGGATTGGAGGGTCCGATTTGGACTTATTCGCACAAGGACGGTTACACATGGCTGCCTCTCATAAGAGAGGGCAGCCCTTTTGGCCTATAAAAGGAGGCCATTTTCTACACACATTTCATAGTGTGAAGTTGATCCAACAAGGTGAGTGTAAGGTGGTGAGAGTGAAGCAAGGCGGGAGCTCTATCAAGGGTTTAATCCCTTTGTAAACTACTTCTTCTTTTGAAGTGCTAAAGCCATTGAGTGGCTGCTTTCCCGTGGGCGTAGCCCATATTGGGTGAACCACGTATATCGTGTGTACTCTCTCTCTCTCTCTCTCTCTACTCTACTCTATAATCCATTGTGTGTGAAATCTATCTCTCTCCATTAAGTAATCTACTCAATAAAATCTATTTAGCTACGTCTTATTTCCTAACATAGGTTTGGTAAATTTTTGGACAAAAGTTTTTTTCAAGGACTGGCAACAACGGTGTCGTCATTGCTCTTTCATATTTTTTAAAAAAAATCAAAAGAAAACAAGTTTGATCCCCTTTCACACACAATGAGTGGCCTGAATACATTTTAAACATTTGAAAGAAGCATGGAAATTGTTACATACCCTTGCAAGTGTGCATTTATCAATTTGCTCCCACCTTTTTTCTTTTTAGTATCTTTACCTACTTTTTTCTTTAGTATAATTAAAGTTATCTAGTTATCTTTCAAGCAATCACATATACTTCTCCAAGCATATCCTCCTCTCAAGACTCGAGTATGTTGTCTCTTTTGCCTCGTTGTGGAGGCAGCACCTTTACATGATTTTCAATTCTTATTTTTCTTTATCTTTTTTGGGAAAGGCTTACAAAATTATTATAACTTAAGTTTCTTTTAGATAATTATTTTGAGAAGCACGGCTGATCAGGACAATTGTTGAATAGCCCATTTAGGTTCCTAGCCTTTCCAAGGTTCCTTCTTACCAAGCAATTAGAAGAGTTCCTTAATTTAGCCACATCTTCCTCCCTTATTTGATCCCTTCATGGATCCGTTTTTCTTCCTCCTTTTCCCGTGAGCATCAAGCCTACACGGACTAAGCCGATTTCCAAAGGCATCCACGGGTCCTCCCACCCAGTTGGGACACACTCCCATCCAATCCCAATTCTAGGGCATTGAATGAAACCGAGCTTAAAATATTGACCAACAGTTATTAGTCCTAGCCAAAAAGTACCATCTGCCATTGCATCCCACAGTTAGACACCTGCACGGATCTTTTCTAAATATATGATATAAATTTCACACTTAACCTTTTATGTTATGCTAGGGCTATCCACGTCAGATATTCTCAATAAATTCTTTAATCCTAGTTGAAATTTAGGTTAGGTTCATTTCAATTATAATCCCTTAGTTCCTATTTTCTTTAAATTTCTACTCAAACAAGACCTTAAAAAAACAACGAGTCTCCTGGAAGTTAAGGTTTTGTCTCGATGCAAGTTTCAAGTTAAAGTCGTCTTGGACAAATCTCATAATTTTGTTTCCTTTGCATCACTTGCCATCCATGGGGCATCTCTATGGAAGCAATGGGAGATTTATGTTCAAGCAACACAGTTGTCACCACTTTGAGGCTATCCCCTTACTCCCCCCCTTTGTAATCGCAAAGAAAACTTGAAATGAACAATGCATATGCTTTCTACAATGAAATTTTCTTTGTATGAACCATAAGTGGTAATCACAAACTTTAGAATGTACCAACTTGCAATCTTGAGGAAAACAATCTAAAAACTTCCTTTGATTGATTATGTAAGAATTGATGATTGATTATGCAAGAATAGAACCCTTCAATGAATGGTAGTGCAAGAGTAAAAATGCAAAATTCTCAACAATGGACATGTTACTGTAGTGAGAAAGATGCATACAATGAAGTAAAAATGATTAACAATCTCTTCTTTAAGATGGGATTTAGACATACCTCCCTATCATGGAGAGTATTAATTCTGTAGCTAGGAGTGGTTTAAGGATTTGGGGTTTTCCAATTGACAAGAGGGGAGGGAGGGTAACTCTACTTGGAAGGGGAATCCTCTTTCTAAGCAAACTCCTATAGTTATGATAAAATTACCCTTCAAAACTCAACTTCCTCTTAAGAAAAATTAGATATTAACTTAACTATATTACATAATTTATAGAGAAGAGGAAAAAAGGAGTGTATTCTTTATTTAACTTTGAATGCATAATAAAGAAAAAGTTTGAACCTTTCATGAGAGAATTTATTTTGGAGGAATTTTAAGTCCTCTTTTGAAAAATAAGGTTGGTTCCAAAAATTCCAATACTTAGTTGCCTTTGATTTATGGCATTTACCTTTATAAGAGTAATTTAAGTAAGAGAATAAAAGTAACTTAAAAATCAATAAATAAGTTTTATGCGGTAGATTAAAGGATAATTATGGATATTAATCACCATTCATTAGGCTACGGTGGATGGCTGATAGCATGTTTAGGTGGTACCAAAAAGGAGTGTCTTGGACACTCCTTTGGGAGAAGATGAAATGGGTGGTGGGTTATTCATTTTCATTTCATATAAAGGAAAGAATAAATATTTTTTGGTTGAGAGGTTGGAATTTAGGTGCCACTCCTTTGGGCTCTTTGCAGCGCTGTCTTAATGGGTTCCTCCACCTCTTCTGTCCATCTCTCTCTCTCTCTCTGTCTCTCTCTCTCTCTCTCTCTCTCTCTCTCTCTCTCTCTCTCTCTCTCTCTCTCTCTCTCTCTCTCTATGAGTACTATGGCACTGTTTGACTATCTTCATTGTCATGTCATTAGCATCCTCGCACGTTCCACATGGAATCACATAATACTCATACTGGTAGTACAAACCCCCTTTACCTTCCTTCATTATCTGCTACACAGCATATCCCAAGGGATCTTCTGACGAGTCTACAAAGCTATTGGGCTGTAAAGAAGAGGTAACAAAGAAACATGCAAAAAAGGATGGCACAAGCGTAAGAGGATAGTGACATTGATGAGGAGAAGGCAAAGATCTGTAGGGCAGTTACTAAGTGTTGGTGTAATCAAACAAACGGGCTTTTTGAGGGTCTTCAATGGAGCATTCTACAGAAAATTCTCAGTCATCCACAACATTATCAGTGTTGCAACCCACATCGAAGACAGTTGGGAGGCTGATTTTCTCCAACATTTGTAATACATTGTCTGAGGTGAAGACTCCTCGTTCAAACAATGAGCTTTTTTTGAAACGGGATACTGTCATGGCATGCCTCAATGGATTCAATGGGGTTGATAATGTAATGAGCATAATGATGTTGCGAAGGCATTAGGAGTTCATCCAAGAAACGTCGCGAGAGCTAGTTCCTGACTGCAAACTGATATGGAGGAGAGGTCACTTCCCTTAGACACGTGTCAATGTCAACAGCATAGGACCAATACTTTAACAATCAAAATCAAAGAAATCGTGTTTCAATTTTGGTCAATGAAAACCGGCACCTCCCCAAACAAGAAAGATGTCGTTCAAAAGAGAATCAACAAGAGAGCACAGGTGGTGCATTTGGTGCATTTCCTCGATTTATCTCAGGTATCGATCAGCCACAACATCTTCAAAGTGTGTCACAATGCTTTACTTAGTAATTTTGGGTGCTTGCAAAAGCTTTGAAATGCTTTATAAGTGTCTGAAAGTGCTTCAAAGTGCATCACTTAGAGCCTGCAAATGCTTGAAAGCGCCAAAAAATGCATCTTAGTGTGCTTGAAAGCGCCAAAAAGTGCTTCAAAGTATTTCAGAACGCTTCCAAAGTGCACTAAAGTGCTTCATGGTGCTTGAAAGTTCCACAAAGTACTTTAGAGTGCTACAGAGTGCTTTCTAAACTCTAAAGTGCTTTAGAGTGCTACAGAATTCCATAAAGTGCCTTAGAGTGATCTTGAATAGCACTAAAGTAATTTCGAAGAGCCCTTAAAGTGCACTTCAGAGTGCTTTCAAGTGCCTAAAAGTGCTTTAAAGTGTTGCAGAGTGCTTCAAAGCGCTTCAAAGTACTTTAGAGTGCTTCAGAGTGCTTGAAAGTATCAAAAAGTGCTTTACAGTGCTTCAGCATGCTTTAAAGTGCCACATAGTTCTGTTTAGTGCCCCAAAGTGCTTCATAGTGCTTGAAACTACCATAGGTGCTTCATAAAAATGTCATCTAGCACAGCCAAGGGTGAAGTTATTGGGCCATATGGTGTCAGAAAATGGCATTGAGGCTGATCCAGACAAGGTTAAGTCTATTATTCTTCTTTCATCACCTACGAGTACGAAGCAATTGGCAACCTTTATACACAAAATGAAGTACATGGTGCAGTTTATTCCATTGTCTTCACAGCTCCTTTATCCATTACAACATGTAGCCAAGCATGATCCATTGCAATGGGATGACAAGTGTGAAGAAGTGTTTCAAGAGGTGAAAGAGGTGTTAGGGGGGCTATCAGCCATGCAGGCTCTTGATTGGGAGCAAGTGTTTTATGTAAATCCATCAGTCAGGGATGATGCCATTGGAGCCATGCTATTGTAAAAGGGGAAGGGAAGCCATTATATGAGGCCAGTGTATTGTGCAAGCCGAGTAAAGTTGGTAGCAGAGAGAAAATTCTTGGAAGTAGAGCTAGTGATAGCCAGTGTAATATTTGTTTGTCGACGATTTCGTCATTACTTGCTACCACAACCTTTTGTTTTCTTAACGAGTTACACTTTTTTGCCACAGTTAATTAATGGCACTAACATTTCAAATGTGGTCAACAAATGGGTATTTGAGCTGCAAGAGTTTGAGTTCTCTTTTTTAGTGGAAGATAGTACAAGAGCTACCCTAGCTGATTTGTTGACTTACAAGGATAATCCCCTCCTTGTTAAGGAAGAGGTGGTGAGAAGGGTAGTTGAAGAAGTGCCACAGATCAGCAATGCACATGTGTTGTTCTTTGATGGCTCATACAGAAAGAGCAATGATGCAGCTCCAGGGGGTATAGCACTTTATGATCGAGAGGGGAAGCTAATATGCAAGAGAGGGTTCAAGTTGGATGCGCATAGTAACAATGAGGCTAAATATGCTACTTTGGAAGCCGGATTACACATTTGTTTGAAGCAGGGGATTATAAGGTTGAGCATAAAAGGTGATGCCTTGTTAGTTGTGAAGCAAGTGCTGGGTGTGTTGGAAGAGCAAGAACACCTCATTGAAGGAAATGTGTTTCAGAATTAAAGGCCTATTAAAAATTTTTGAAGCATGGAGCATCAGACACATTGAATGTTCTCTAAATGGAGAGGCACATGAAGCAGCTCAAAGCATGATTGGGGAGCTATTTGTGTTGAGGACCAATTTACCTCTTTATCATGGCCGAGAAAGTTTCGCTCAAGAAGAGGAGTTTTTGTTAACAGGAATTATTCTGAAGGACATTCAAAATTCTAAGAAGTATGGTTTTGTGCGTAGAGCATACAGGTACAAATGGATTGGTGATGTCTTATACTTGAAAGGGGCTGATATCATACTGAGATGTATACCTTGGCGGGAGGAGCCTTATAGAGTGTTGGAAGAAAATCATGAAGGCGCATGTAGCAGACATTTTGCTCTAAAAATCACTTTGCATAAGATCTTGCAAGAGGGTATGTATGGCCTAGTTTGCACAAGGATGTTCACCATTGGTGTAGGTCTTGCAATAGGTGTCAAGCATTTGAGAAGAGAGTGTTGAAGCCAGAGCTACGAAAAACCATTATGGCGTTTGATGTGTTTGAAAAGTGGAGGATTGATGCAATAGGCCCATTACCTATCACAAGCAGGGGTAAAAGCTATATTTTGATTGCAGTGGACTATCTCTGTAGATGGGCAAAGGCTATAGTAGTAAAACAAATCATTGCAAAGGATGTGGCAAAATTTTTGTACGATGAAATATGTTGCAAGTTTGGGGTGCCACTAGAGCTACTTTCAGATAAGGGGCCAGGATTTAGAGCTAAACTACTAGACTTTTTATGCGCAAAGATGAAGATTAGGCACCAGCATACCACTCCTTATTACCCGCCGTGTAATGGCTAAATGAAAGATTCAATGGTGAGTTGGTACAAATTCTTTCGAAAGTGACAGAGCACCAAGGAAAGAATTGGGATTTGGAATTTCCTAGTGCATTATGGGCTTACCGTACTTCGGTGAAGACAGGTACAGGGTTTACTCCATTTCATTTGGTATATGGAAAGGAAGCACTATTGCCTGTGGAAGTAGAGTTTCCTGCGGTCAAGATGCTAGAGAAGTTGCTTAGGCTACCTAGTGATGCATTCAAAGAGAGGCTCTTACAATTACAAGAGGTTCAACTGGATAGGATGAGCGCATTGGAACATTATGGGCAGATGCAAGATAAGTCTTTAGAAAAGATAAACAAAAAGGTCAAAAGTAAGGGTATCAAGAAACATGACTTGGTTTTGCGCTACAACAATAAGCTGGACAAGACATTCGAAAAGAAGTTTCAAATTAAGTGGGAAGGCCCTTTCAAGGTAGTGGAGCGTTTTCCGAATGGTACATATCAGATGGCTAACTTGGATGGGATTCTATATAAGTCAAGGATAAATGGATTGCATCTTAAATTGTATCATGCTAGATTGATGATGGTGGAGCAAGATGAGCTGTCTGCAAAACAAGTAATGCCTATGAGGGATGAGGAGACCTGTGACACGGCGAGTCTCATATCTCTTTTTGGTTGATGCTGATCATAAATGATCTATCAGACTAGGGGATGGGCAAATTACGTTAGAAGTTTTCTGGAAGAATTGATTGTATATATGTACATACACATGCATGGTGCATTGAATAAAGGATTGACCATTTTCTAGAGCTAGGTGGTTACGTGGGGCCCACATGTGTAAAGGTAGGACAACGTATACATAGTATATCGATTTTCATTATCACCAGTACTACTAGTGTGTGTTTTCTATAATAATGAGGAGTTGATAGTGCGTAAAACTTCTTGAGGAAGCTATCCGCGGGCCGATGACATGAGGTAAGCAGGTGCGTCAGATGGCATCTAGTGGCGTCAAGAGGTCGAATAGGGTCAAGACTTGCAAATGGATAAGTACAGACACAACATGGGTATTTTCTTGTGATAATTATACTAAAAGGTCATCGTAAGAACTATATTTGGGGGCTACTTCACGTGGTTGCAGGATGCATTATTGGAAAAAGTTGAGTGTCAGGTGTGCGGATGGATGTAGAAGGGTGACAAAAATGCACTATGTGGCCAGTTTTTGGCCTGTTCGGGATCCGTTTGAGGTCAACTAAAAGGCCAAAGGTGCCCAAGGGATAAAATGAAGTGCCGACATTGAAAAACCTGAGAAAAATACCAGCAAAACATGGAGATAAGAGGAGGAGCATCCGCAATTGTATTTTAGCTGTTTTTGGAGGCTGTTTTGGCCATAAACTGCTCATCCGCACTTTGATATTGTAGATTGGGGTTTTTGGCCACTCCGGATGCAATGGCACTATCCATTTTGCCAAATTTCTCACTTTTTCTTGCTATTTTGTTTGTGTAAATCTCTCTTGTGAACGAAGTCTCTGCTCCAATTTGTGATTGTATCTGGCATATTTCATCCATATTGTGTGAGCTATTTGCCCCATTGGTGTTGGCCCAAGCTCAATTGAATCTAAGCATCAGAAATCTTCCTCTTTTGAGTTGAGTTTTTTGGATGTGTGTGTGTGTGTGTGTGTGTGTATGTGTGTGTCTCTGTGTTGAGTGGGCAAATGAATAGTCTCTCTCCTCTCACTCCATTGGTGTTCCCTGTCTCGGTCAGGTGGGTTGTGTAAGCCGAGTGGTGCCCCATAGTGTGCATGTGTATCATCCCAAGAGTGTGTGTCGGGTGATTATAGAGTCATTGTGTGTGTTTCCATCCCGATCACAGTGCCATGGATTTTGATAGGAGCCCAAGAACGCAAAGTAAAAGAGACCATTCGATATGTGCGGACCCCCACTAGTGTATTACCCTCTAGCGTAATACACTCGCTCCGAACATGTTTCACTAAAGAAGGGAAGCTTAATAATTTGGTCACACGACTGGCATAAAATGTATCAGGTATGTTTGAAGTGGAATATATCATAGTGGGAATTGTGTAACAAATTTGTGTGTGGACTTTAATATCATTGCTAGACGTGTTTTGCAGTTTATTTTACCGGTGACCATTGAGGGATGTTTGTCTCCTGACGTCCGTAACACAATCTACAAACTTGCAAAGTTGGTGCAATGGATATCACAAAAGGAGATCAATGTAGAATCCATACCATTCACCAAACTAAATGTTGCGGAGATTGTGTGCATGTTTGAGAAACACTTTCCTACCACCATGCTAACCATTTAGGTGCATCTTCTTGTTCACATAGTTGATGAGGTGGAAATAGTTGGCACAATACATTCCAAACGGATGTTCTTTTTACAACGTTTCATGAAAACGCTCAAGGGATATGTGCATCAGAAGTCACATCCGGAGGGTAGCATGGCAGAAGGTTGGCTGGTATCAGAGTCCCTAGTTTACATTGGAGAGTGGTTAGATAGATTTGATAAAGCCCAGGACACGCTATGGTGAACCATAGATGATGAGCGCATATATGGGCTTGTCATGTGCAATCTTGGTGTTGAGAAGAAGATGACGGAAGATATAGAGGCTAAAATCAACCGATTTCGCATGCTTCACAATCTAGTGATGCAAAAGTGGATTTCACAATACGAGGATGCAAAGCAAAAGCGACAAAGGGCGCGAAATGAGAGGAGACAGAGAAGACGACCCCCTAAACCCCAACAGAGGAGGTGGTACAAGGACTGTCATCGCTCTAGAGCACCATCACATCGTTCCACTCCTTCAGTGTCTCCCTCTATTTCGAAGCATTCAGCATGCTCCAAAGCTTCGATGTCGACAAGACGATCTTTACACTTGTCTAGGCACCGATGCTCTAGTGGTGGTAGTGGCAGTTGCTATTGGGATGCCGTCGCCAATGCCTCTATACCGCCTCGTGTTCAACAAGGCTCCTTACCTTCCCCTTCTTAGCCCACCCCCACACCAGCCACGGCATCGCCATCTACCCCAGGTTTTGCACAGCTATAGGTTGTTCCTGGCTACACACCACTAGCGACTCCTTCGAGAGTCACCCCAGTCGACACTCCTCGCTTCGGGGCCCAGACTCCGGTGGAGACACCTGACCTCCGTACCCCCATGAGACACCGCTAGACACCCAGGTTCAGGCATCACAGGCGAGAGGGCTTGCCGTACTCGATCGACATCAGCAGCAGCATCATCTTGGATGATGAAGGCAAGAAGGTGATCTCGCGCATGCGCGGTCTTTGCTCTCAGGTGTTTAGACACTACATACTAAACACCTGGAGTGAAGTGCCAAGTGAATTAAAAGACAGAGGCATCAGCATGCTGCATGACGAGTTTCTCATGTCAAGTCGGGATGAGCGCTTCAATGAAGACATGATGAAGGTTCAAATGCGTGAATACTGCAAGCACAAGCGTTCTGAAGTACAAAAAGAAATAAAGCATGGGTGGAACAGACAAGATTGGCTGGCCAAAGAAGATTGGAAGAATGCGAAGCAATCATCATGTGAGAATCCTGACAAGTGGAAGCAACTAAAGGAGGCAGCCAAAGTGCGAGTAGAGGCAGGGAGCTCGCACCACTTGGGGAGCGGCGGGTGGATATCGTTTGAGGCCGATTTTTTAATTGTTTTTGCATTGATCTTTAGCTTTGATAGTTACGTCTATTTGTAACTTTAAATTCTAACATTATGGATTCTTTGTATGTTTTGAACAGTGGTCGATGACAGGACGTGACCCCACACCATACGAGCACAAGTACGCAGGCAGAAAGGGCTTAAACTCCCTGATGGACATTCTGCGAACCACAACTATGTGAACAAGAAGATGCACCTGAATGGTTAGCATGGTAGTAGGAAAGTGTTTCTCAAACATGCACACAATCTCTGCATCATTCAGTTTGGTGAATGGTATGGAGTCTACATTGATCTCCCTTTGTGAGATCCATTGCACCAACTTCGCAAGTTTGTAGATTGTGTTACAGACGTCAAGAGACAAACATCCCTCAATGGCCACCGGTAAAATAAACTGCAAAACACGTCTAGCAATGATATTAAAGTCCACACACGAATTTGTTACACAATTCCCACTATGATATATTCCACTTCAAACATACCTGACACATTTTCTGCCAGCCGTGTGACTTCAAACCGATAAGCTTCCCTTCTTTAGTGAAACACATTCGGAGCGAGTGCATTACGCCGTGGGGGTCCGCACAGATCGAATGGTCTCTTTTACTTTGCGTTCTTGGGCTCCTGTCAAAATCCATGGCGCTTTAGGGACTATTATCGATCCATTAGATACTATCTGCGGCCAATATTGCTCCAGACAATGCACATTTCTAAGGTCAACCCTCGCTCCCAAAGTATCTCTCTTGCCAGTCACATGGTTCCATAGCAGATTACCCACATTCTTGAATATCTGCATTGGATCGAGCAAGTGATTGATCATGAGTCTGGGCCAATATGGTAACTCGTACCATAGAGAGAGTCTCTTCATCCCTGGGGGCAAACCGTCATCACACATCTCCTTCTGCATAACCATGCTTGTGCAGACATCCTTGGTGGCTCTCTTTCCAAAAAGCCATCGTGTAACTCATGATTCTCTTGAAGATACACTTGATGACCTTCTTAGATTTGCTTCTTCAATGAGGGTGCCTGATGTGCATTAAGTCTTGATGCAAATAAATGCGTCTTGTCCATCGCACAGCATGCTTGAATTGATTACAAGGACATAAGATCCTTGTTGAGAGATAGGTGTTTTGGTTGGACGGCCCCACATTCTCATCACTACTCATAATAATGAATGTAAAAACGTTATAACCTAGACATAAATTTAATATTCTATTGGCATCCTCCGTCTTTTATCTCTCTCTCTCTCTCTCTCTCTCTTTCTCTCTCTCTCTCTCTCTATTCACATTGTAAACTACCTCACATTCTCTAGTCATGTCTCATCCTCGCACACCTTGGTTTAGAGGTGCATGGAGATCAGAACCACCGGGTTATAATCTCGTCTTTCTTGGTCAATGCCTATATTTGTGGGTACGAGAAATCTACACACCCATGTCTACATGATAGTGCATGTAGTGGACAAAACCCCCTTTGCCTCTTCTCTAGCTGTAGCAATTCACAGCATCTTAACATCTCTTCACAGCAGATCCTTGTTCGAGGGATTACTTTGCACATTACATGTTGGCCTCCAATCTGAGTATCATGTCGTTGAAAGATTTCCAACTTAAGGTCGCATCCGTAGAGAGGAAGAGAGGGATCATCGTTCACCTAACTCTAATTTTTTTGTAATCCTGAGGGTAGACTTTAATACAAAAACCAAATCCAAAATCTAATCTTAAATCTAACCTAATTGAACATATGGTGATTTTGAGGTAATTGAACATGGTTAGTGGGTGAGTTTATAGGTGTCAGATTTTGATGGGAATATACATATTGTTGTGTAACTAGTGTTTGCTCTTTGCGCAAGGCGTTTTGGTTAGGATGCTTCCACAAGTAACCATCCCTCAAAAAGTACCCTATGCTTTCTTGCGTATCCTCCTGAATTCTTGTTCAGACCAATCATCCTGTTTTGTTAGAGTACTCAAGAACCTTCAATAAGAAGCCAATCACCTTCATAAAGCTCTTTCAAGAACAATTCAAGTGGATTAGTTATGTAAACATTGTTACCTTTGATATGAGAGATAGAACAGAACTTTGTGCCTCCATCATCTCCCTCGTCAATCATCTGTGACTCATCTTCATACCTTGCCCTTGATAGCATATCTTGCACTATATTGTCTTTACCTGCAATGTGCTTAAACTTGGGATTTAAGGACTTAATGTAGGCAATCCACCGCAACATAGAAATTTCTAGCGTTGAGCAGCTTATAATCATCCCAAGAAGTGGTAGACAATCTGTTTCTACAACCAGACATGCACCAATTAGGTACTCTTTCCCATTTTTCAAGGCTGTAACCATATCCTTTATCTCTCCCTTTATCTGTGGATATTTTCTTTGGTGAGCACTTAGTAACTTTGCCCCAAATCTCACCACATACCTGTGTCCTTCTTCGTCATCTTGCCCTATTCCCCATCCAATCCCTGCAGGACTGGCTTCTACTGTCACAATTACTGGCCTTTGACACTCATTGTCTACCTTTCCCAAAGTTGGTGCTGTCTGGAGCAACTCCTTAAGCTTTTTCATGGCTTTTACATGTGCTTGTGTCCATGTAAACTTTTGATTCTTTCTAAGAAATTGATAAAGAGGATCATCTACATGTGCATAATGTGGAATCCAAATAACAAAAAAAGACACATGCTCCCAGAAACCTTCTAACCATAGTGATGCTAGTGCATGTTTCTTTTACTCTTTGGATGGCATCTACCTTTGTTGGACAAGGTTTCCTACCATATGGCCCACACATGTGCCCCACAATGAGCACTTCATTTACACCAAACATAGACTTTTTCCCTGACAAAGTAAGATTCACTTCTTCCAACTTAGACAAAATTTTATCACAATCATTTATGTGATTTACCACAAACCTGCGACATCCCCTGAGATCCAAAGCTCCATCTTTCTCACTTTCTTCACATCCTTTGATAGGCAAATCATCAATGAAAGGCATTGTCATTTGAGGAATAAAGTCACATAAGACCTTATTCATCCCATTCATCATATGTGCAACCGAGTTGGTTTCTCCCTGCGGTAAGGTACACATCCTTACCAAACCCAAAGGTGTCCTCATGGTTGTCAAGTCTTTGCTTTCAATTGCAAGCTGAAATTGATCATACCCTGAGTAGAGATCCCCCATCAAGTAGATTGCCCTCCCTACAAACAATTGGACTTGTACCTACATTTCTAATTGTCACTGTGTTCATTGGTTGCATATCTTGGATGAAGTATAGAGCACCATCCTTTGCAAAGTCATCCACAATTGGACTTGTACCTACATTTCTAATTGTCACTGTGTTCATTGGTTGCATATCTTGGATGAAGTATAGAGCACCATTCTTATTTGGAATTGTGAACAACCTATTTGAGTGTGGAGCACAAGAAGGCTCCAAAATTTCCATTTTGATCTTTTCATGCAATAGCTCTACTAACTTGGGCACATGAGCCTTTGGAACCGGAATAGGCCGCAGGTTTTCCAAGGCACAAGAGGTATTATAAAAATTACTATAGGAGCTACAATATAAGTATCAACACATCTTATCTCATGTGGATCAAATGCAACAGCCTTACCATGATTTGAAAGCATTTCTTTAAAGCACTTTGTCTCCTCCTTGTTAGTAACTCCTTGCAACCAATCTGCAACTCTTGAAAAGACTCCTTTGTAAAGATGTGCCCAATCTTTGTAGGATTTCTCAAACCCTGTTGAAAACAAGCCTGCTCAATCTTTTCCCTGTTGTTGGGTGGTAAGGGTGAAGCTACTAGTTTCAACTTCTTTGCTACACTTTTGTATTTGGTTTCAACATGGACTTCTGGACCAACTGTTTGCTTGAAACATTGGTTTTCTTTAAAGGCTTCTATGACTTGATACATTTCCATAGTTCATACTTCCACAACTTCATTTTCAAGATGAAAACTACACTCCATTATAGCATCAAGCTCACCCATAGTATCTACAAAAGAAACTTGCTCACACAAACCCAAAACATTTTTAGTAGGCTCTAGTAACTCACTCTCTTTCATGCCTATTTGTTCATTATGTACATATTGCCTCTCACATCTCTTCAAATCTTCAAGTTTTGTAAAACATATTAATCCATTCCTTGTTACCAAGGAGCACATTGAGAAAGTTTCACTTATTTTTGTATTAGGCGAGACCCTTTTTCTTTATATACCACTGCAATCCCGCTTTACAATGGTACTTGGCCAAAATCCATCATTTCCCTATGGTCATGAAACTCTTTGCTCACCTTTGCTAGAGGGAGTGTGTTTTTTTAGCGATCTTTCGATTTCAAGATTTTGCAATGAAAATCATTTTTGCGAGTTTTTTGACATTTAATTTGAAGCCTTTTCTAATAGTACAAAACAAAAAAAAACAGACTATTCATACAATACACGCCAAAAAAACATGTATAAGTTTCAAAAAGTCCGGACTTTGAGCTTGAACATCTAGCTATATATGAACTGCAAAGCATACATCTATATATATATAACTATAACATATATATAGCTATACTATATATTATCATACTATAGTATACATAATTATATCTATACTATGTATACTTATATCATATAGTATAACTATATATGCATGAAAACCTTACATATGTACCTATTCATGCTCATCTCTAAGAAGACTATCATTGTCCATAATGTTGATGACACTTAGAGGAAGATGAGAATGTGGATCACTACAAGAAGTACTTCACATTACCGACGCTCCTAGTGCGACGCTCAAAAGTGAAAATCCACGGCGTCGCTATTTTCTTTGTTACATAGCGACGCTTATAGAGCCCCCGACAGGGGTTTAAAAAAATCGAGAACGCCAAAAATTGAGATCTCAGATCTGAGTTTTGACGCTCAAGCGAAAGAGGTAACCCACGCTCTCCCTCTCTCTCTCTCTCTTTCTTCTCCACACACACACACACACACACACACACACGAGGAGAGGAAGGAGAACGAGGTATACTCTTTCCCTCTCCTCTCTCTCATGTTCCCTTCCCCTCTTTCTCTCTCTCTCTCTCTCTCTCTCTCTCTCTCTCACACACGCACATTGTGTCATTGAGAGAGAGAGAGAGAGAGAGAGAGAGAGAGAGAGAGAGAGAGAAAACAAAGAGAAAGAGAGGGGGAGAAGATGGAGAGAGAGAGAGAGAGGTAAGGGAAGAAAACAAAGAAAGAGAGAGATAAATAAAAAAAAGTAGAGAAAATATGAAATGAAATGTTATATTAAGATTTAGGGTTAGGTTAGATTTAAAACTATATTTAATTAAAATTAGGTTCGATTAAGATCTAAGATTAAGTTAGATTACACATTTAACTTATATTTAAAATGTACGCTAAATTTAAAATTAGGTTAAGATTTGAATTAGATTTAAAACTAGGTTAGATTACATTTAGGTTTATGTTTATTGTAAGGTTTCCAATTTCTGAAACCTTAAAGATTGTATAAACCTTAATCAAACTGATATGATTATTGAAAAAGCAATGTAGAATTGTCCGACCGTGGTAAATATTGGTATTTTTGGAATCTTAAGCACAGCAAACCCTCGGCTAGAAATTTTCAAATTTAAATTCGGACAAAAACTAACCGCGCTAGTCCTTCCGGAAGATTCAATGTAAATTAAATTATTAAGAAAAATTGAAGATTGTAGTAATCATTTAAGCATAGACTTTATTAAAGGCCTCCCAGATATTTACAAGATATTTACCAATTAAGAAAAAATAGGTCAAAATATAGCAGAATTGATATTTTAAAAGCTGGCAGGTAATGGGAGGGTCATCACTAACCTGCCAGGGACTCATTTAGCAGCAAGGGACGCCATCTGGAGCTATAGGGCTGCTTGAGCTGCAAGCAACTGCTTTTTCCAGGCTGTGAGAGCTTATGAGTGCCAGAAAACTATAAATAGGACCCCTTGCTTCACAATTTCAGATAGACACGGAGCCTTGATACACTCTCTCTCATCTAGAGAGACAGCTACACAGAAATCACTAGAGATCAAGCTCTAGTTGGTTAAATTAAATGGTAATTAGCTTAATCCTTCTTAATTAGCAAAGCTAGGTTAACGTATTTTCTTAATAAATTAAAGATTAATCCTATGTATACTAAAAAATCCTCTCTTAATTAAATATTCTCTGCTGATTGTTGTAATTAAGCCTAGGGATATTAAGCTAAAATAATTATATCATATTAGGGCTGAAATTGTCCATATTAACCATAAATTAATGAAAATTATATTAATTAAGTTTAAATTAATTTGAGATAATTATTAGAGCTGTGTTAGACTATCATTAAGCTAGGAAATTATCTTATAATTTTTTGAGTAATTTTCATAATTAATTAAGCAGAATTACACTGTTTTTGAGAGAAAACTAAAGGAGAAAATAATCAAATTGATTCAAAATGCTTTGAGTTATTTATCAGAGATTAATCACATCTTAGGAAACCCGTGATAATTATGTTAATCTCAGATAATTAATTTACCTAATTATCTTAGCAGAATTACACTATTTTTGAGACAAATTAAAAGAGGGAAGTTAGCAAATTGATTCAAAATGCTTTGAGTTATTTATCAAAGGTTAATCACATCTCACAAAACTTGTGATAATTATGTTAACTGCAAATAATTAATTTACCTAATTATCTTAGCAAAATTACACTGTTTTTAGGATAAATTAAAAGAGGGAAAATAGAAACTTGATTCAAAATGATTTGAGATATTTATCAGAGGTTAATCACATTTTAAAAAACCCATGATAATTATGTTAACCTCAAATATTTAGTTTACCTACTTATATTAGCAAAAATACACTATTTTTAGGACAAATTAAAAGAAGAAAACTAGAAAATTGTTTTAAAATTATTTAAGATAATTATCAAAGATTAAATACATCTTAGGAAACTCGTGATAGTTATGCTAACCTCAGATAATTAGTTTACCTAATTATCTTAGCATAATTACACTGTTTTTAAGACAAATTAAAAGGGGGAAATAGAAAATTGATTTAAAATGCTTTAAGATCATTATCAGAGGTTAATTACATCATAGGAAACCTGTGATAATTATCTTAGCCTCACATAATTAGTTTAACTAATTATCTCAATAAAATTATACTATTTTTTAGGAAAAAATAAAACGGGAAAATTAACAATTAACCCAAAAAGCTTTGAGATAATTATTAGAGGTAAGTTACATCTTAAGTAACCCATGATAATTATCTTAACCATTGATAATTACTTTAGTTAATTATTGTAGTAGAAAACCACTATTATTGAGGGTAAATTAAAAGAGAAATTAGTAAATCATGTGCTATGATTAGATGCTATTTATGAAAGCTATATTATAGGATAAAGAGACCGTGATAATTATTTTAAGGTTAGAAAAGTGGTAAAGATATTTATCTAAATCAAATTATACTAATTCTAGCTAAAAACTAAAGAGGGAAATTAGTAAATCATGCTATATGATTACATGCTATTTATCAGAGCTATATTACATAATATAAAGGCCATGATAATTATATCAAGGTTAGAAACTTAGATAGATATTTACCTAAGTCAAAATATATCAATTCTGGTTGAGATTTAAAGGGAAAATTTAATGAATCATGTTATATGATTACATTCTATTTATCAGAGTTAGATTACATAATAAAGAGGCCATGATAATTATGTCAAGGTTAAAAAATTAGTATAAAAATTTATTTAAGTCAAATTATCTTAATTTTAGCTGAAAAATGAAGATGGAAATTATATAATTAAGTTGAAAAATAATAAGATAATTATCAAAGGTCAAAAATATCATTATCTACTTGTGATAATTAGGCCATAATTTATTTGTAGGTTTAGAAAATTTATAATTGACTAAAAGTCCTATTTTTTGCCAAAGATTAATTAAAATAAATAGACTTTGCGGTCAAAAGTTTTTAGGAAAATTATAGTAAGTGTAAACCTATGATATAAAGTTGAGGCAATTAAATATTTGAGAGGAAATATATAGAATAAATATTAAGCTCAAAATAAGCAAATTTCAAGCTTAAAATTTGATGGGAAAATTAGGGAAAAGATATACAAAATTATAAGAAAATTAGGATAGCTTAGAAAACCCTTAGAGAAGATGTGGAAAAGTTATTATGTCTATATAGGAAAATAAGAAATTACTAGGTCAAGAATTTACCAATTAAGACTACAAATTTAACCTTGGATGGGTTACGGTTGAATACAAAGGTTAAGTGTAGATTTCAAATAATTTACCTAATGATTAGACGTCCTTTTTAGAAGAAGTTATGGCACCTAAAAGGACCTGAGAAAATCCTACATCCGATGATGAGGACGTAGCTCCAAAATGAACTAGAGCGTCGTACGATGACGAAGTCGGGCCTAGTAGTAGGCCTATGGAGGAGAGTCTTCAGGGCGCCGGCGCAGCAGCAGATGGCCGATCAATCCCAGGTGGGTTTCCCATTTATTCAATTAAGTCTTTAAATAGTTTAAGTTCTTTTATAAGTTAGCATTGCATACGTAAGGAGTGAGAGAGAATCAGGAAAGGAATAATTGACCAAAAACGGAAGGTAAATTCCAACGTACATTGTTTATAATGTAGGAAAGAATTGTTTGGGTTAAAACTGGTTGAATTAGGAAAGATATGATTGATCATCCTTAAGACAGCTTGTCTCAAGACACCTCCAACTCCTTGGTATATTTTGATGATAATGATGGCTTTCCAACACGGATAAGTCGGTTACCCCCATGAACGATGAGTTTCTACTCCGTGTCATGTCTTGATGTTTCTACATAAGTTAGGATATCGTTTTGTATCCTAGGGGAGCCGCCTGGTTGTATGGGCAACTGGTTTGGTGTATGGGCACCCGGAACCTTGGGTGGGGGTTTATCCACTCCGGATTGTGAATAAGGAATGGGTGCCGTTTTTTTTACCCTTAGGTGATCTTGAGACAAGAAGAGTATTGGCCATGATTATTATGGATAAAATGTTTTGATTGACAGTATCCTGTCTTAAGTTTAAAGATTTCTGTTTGCAAAAAGAATGTTTTCAATACTGTTTTCAAGGGCTGTTTTAATAAAGTCCTGTTATGAAGGATAAAAGAAACCATTATTTTAAGTGTTAAAACAATGTGATAGTAATTAAATTAAAAAAAAAGAATTATGTGTGAGTGTGGGGTGGTAAGTGGAGATTGACTAAGGTTGTCAATCATGGACGTGTGGACCTGATTAGTCGGGTAACTATCCATCCATGCGCACTAAAACGTTTAGAAAACTTCTTCACTTGGAAAAGGAGTCCACTAGCGGTTGTGCCCTCACATCTGTTAGGGGGAAAAAAGCGTTGGTTAAGGATACCTTAGCCCAATTGTGGCAGTTATAGGGCCGAAATAGTTTTTTGGACTTTTAATATGTTGTCCCGTTTCCGTTGCGAGACAGGACTAGGTCTTCTTTTAAGGCTATAGACCCAAGCCATTGTCAATGGTAAAGGTCTATTCCTTGGATTTTTCTTGTTTAAAGACTCTGATTTTTATCAGACCTAGAGACCTGTCAAGGATCCCATCCCGATCTTGGTATTGGCGGGTTGGGGATCTCACATTTCTGTTGAGTTTAAGTTAGGTTAGATTTTGATTTACGTTAGATTTAAAATTATGACAAGATTTAAGATTAGCTATGTTAAATTTAAGTTGGATTACATTTAGGTTTAGGATTTAAGATTGGATTAGATTTAGGTTTATGTTGAGTTTAAGATCGATTAGATTAGATCTAAATGTATGTTAGATTTAAGGTTAGATTAGATTAGATTAGATTTAGGTTAGATTTTAGGGCATGTCAATGCTAGACACAGGGGTGTGTGGGCAACCTTCTCCAAATTGAAAGAAAAATACTGGTGAAAAGGTATGTATAAAGATGTATCTCAATTTGTAGAGTCATGTGTAACTTATCAAATTTATTCAAATGTTCAACATCGTGATGGATTGCACCCTACATATCCACTAGCCATGCACTATAAAAGGGTTGTGGATCTAGTCACAATGCCTTTAGGATTGTTGTAGATGAGATACTTAGTTCTTGCACTTGAGGACCTAACTAACCAGGTTGAAGGGCGAGCATTAAGAGATAAAACCACAGAAGCTGTATGCAAATTCCTTCTTGATGAGGTCACTTGCTGTTATGGTTGTGTGGGAAAGATTGCTGCAGACAGAGGTGAGTTGGATGCTGAGGAAGCAAGGGAGTTCTTTTCTAGATTAGGAATCAAGCTTTCTCTTACTACAGCTTACAACCCGGAAGGCAATGGAAAGAGTGAAAGAGGGAATCCTCCTATCATCAAAGCTTTGGCCAAGGCTTGCGAAGGAATAGTTGGTGAGTGTCCAAAATTGTTTCCATATGCTTTATGGGCCGATCGTACAATACATAGCTCAATAACTAGCTATATGCCTGCGGAGTTGATGTATGGTCAAAAGCCAGTGATGCCGATTGAAGATACAATTCCCACATGGAATGTACTACCTTGGCAAGAGGGGCTTACCAGGGAATATCTCCTTGCATTGCATATAAGGCAATTAGAGAGAAGACCTGGAAACATTTAGGCTGCAAAAGAGCGACTCAAAAATTTAAGGTTGAAAAACAAGGACTACTTTGATAAGCGACATCGGCTTAGAAATAAATCAATTGACAAAGATGATTAGGTTTTAGTGTATGATAGTAGCCTTGATAACCAACACATAGTCATGTGTAAGTTCTCAAAAAGATGGTTTGGACTGTATGTTGTAAAGCATGTGCATGAAAAAGCTACTTACAGGTTGTCTGAAAAAGGATCAAAGTGTTTAAGAGAAGAGAAGACAGTGATCATGAAAATATTGAGGAGGAGGAAGAGCAAAACACGGGTGAAGATCAAAGTGAATATGAATTGTTGGAAGCTATCAATGAAGATGAAATCATGGAAGACCTACAAGAGCACTGATCTTGCAAAGATCAAATGTGGCACAAGGATGTGCAAGTTTAAAGGGGGTGGATGTCGTGCTATGACACGTACATAGTGGGAACGAATTCTACAAGATCTATCTTGCAACTTTTTAGATACATAAGTATATTTTCTATAACATACATATGCATACCTAAGTATAATAATAAGTTTTCTATATCATCCTATTATTTATCTCAAGAATAACATATTCTTACTTTACCGTCAAAAGTACTATGGAAAAAGTGTCAATAGCTCCGCTTCTTTAACTTGGGACAAAAAGCATTGGTTCTTTCTTTCTACTATCTCATTATTATTTGACACCCTAGCTAGATCCTATATCTAGGGTAACTTTTAATGTATATATATTCTATGTATTTTTCTTATATTTTTTTTAATAGCTATTAAGGAATCAAATCCTAGTGGGACACTAGCTTGCATGATTCTCAAAGATACACCTATTTTAATGCATTGTTGCAAGCATGATTACAAAACTTTCAAGGATCAATGTCATGCTTTCATATTGCAGGAGGTGTCCATTGGAATCAAATGAAAGTTTATGCTAAGAGGACCACAAGAAGACTTTTGTTGCCAAAATTGTTTCCTATTTTGATGATTTTTTTACACAAAGTTCCAATCTGAATTGAAAAAAGTATGTAAAGTGGGAGTCGTAGCTTATGAGCTAAATTTTATGTCCCTATTTTTTCTTTTTTATTTGGAGCCACGGTTGAGGAGATATGATCAAAATGTTGGACCCCAGTCTGCCCACATCATGCAGGGACAGCCCATTTCAAACTTTGTCAGTTCTTGTTCACACTAGCTCTTCTCTTTCTTGTGTAGCCCTTGGGGGTTCCCTTCACCTATAAAATGGGACCTCTTCTTCCTTGAAAACCATTCATGAGGAAGTGAGAGGATTGATGCCTAATTGTATTTAGCCATAAACATAAGCCTAAGTCTACACTTGCTCCTAGAGGAAGACTAACCAATCTCATAAGCTATCCTTGGAAGATCAACTCTAATCAAAGAATGTCTTGAACTTGGTGCATCAATCAAGGCTTGAAGGATTCCCTCTTCTTCTCTCTCCATCAAAATGCTGAATAACTCCCAAAGAGTTTGTCAAGTAAGATGTATTTTACTTTGATATTTTGTTGGTTTCTTGTTGTTTTCTTTTTCATCTCTAATCCAACATATATATCTAATTTCATCTCCCTAACCATATCCATTTCTCTCACTCTTAGAAATTCATTTTCTCTACAAATTCTACGTTCTCCTTGTTACAGGTACATCTCTCCCCGCAGTATCCCTATTGCCTAGGTGCAAGAATAAGGCTTGGGAGGGAAATTTGCTTTAACACCATATTAGTGAATTTGGGAATTTCTCAATTCCCACTTTCAAAATGAGCTTAAGATTTGACCTCATGGAAAAATCTTTACCAAAGTTTGAAGAGCATAGATTGAAAGAGATTTTCAAGTACTACCTTGTGGAAGGAGTTGGCCTTAAAAAATATTTGATATTTGTTCATAGGGACAAATATTTAAGACACCGGTGATTCCCAAATTGGCTCTAAAGTCTCAAAATCTACAATATGGCGTTCTTTCTTTAACTTCTCTCATATCTACAATTTTCACATACTAAAGTTATCCTAGATGAATAATCCACATGATGTGAATTTCTTCGCTCCCACTCTGTGCAATCAATTGCAATTAATGTATGAATTAGCCGTAAAATACACTTTCAACAACGTATAGTGTTTCTCTTTGGCCCAAAAATGTTATCATATACCTGTGGTAGTGATGTGTGTGAACACACTAGGACCGCCGAGGCATTTTTTCCCTCTTAAAGAGGTTTTTTCCCCCGCGCATTGTATATACGCCCATCACTCTAGGGCTATCCATCTTTCCATTGCACACTAAGTAGTACACTCTCTATTGTGTGCCTTCAGCTTCCTTTGTCTTCTCCAAGCTGTGTGTTTCTTTGCAACCCTAATTCCAGCAATTGGTATCAGAGCAGGTTGCGTCGTCTCGGGCTTAGTCGCTAGCTGCTCCAGCACGCGCCTGCTCACTTTCTCCGATTTCAGTGAGCTTTAGCAAGCGTTCGCAGGTCGACAAAAATTTCGGGTGAGCTCATAGAGCTTGGTCTGCTCAGATTTTTGATTTGGGCTCATTTCGACCTTCGTTTTCACTACAGGCAGTGCTGAACAGGCTATTTTGTCATTTTGTGCAACGTTTCTGTCAATGCCGTTTTTTGCTTAACAGATGCCTTACAGTCTTCTACGGTTTGTGCTATATAGCACGTGTTGTTCCTGCTTTGTTTCTCCTATTTTCGGGTAGTTTTCACATCAGGTGCCGCATTTACCATGGCTTACAACAACGACATAGATGTGTTCAAGATGTTTGCTGCTGAGGACAGGTTGGATGGGGACAATTACCCTATGTGGGCTTATATGATGCAACATCTTCTTGTGTCAAAGGGCGTTTGGAATATTGTGTAGGGCATTGATGTACGTCCTGGTTCTAAGGATGTAGGCGATGTTGAGGATGTTGCAGGTCTTGCTGCAAGGATTGCTACTGTTAGAGTTGTTTTGCCTACGGCAGAACAAGCTCGTTGTGATGTTAAGGATGCACAGGCTCATGCATTGATTACGTTGTCTGTGAAGCGCACCATTGTTCCTCACATCCGTTCAGCAAAATCTGCGAAACAGACTTGGGATATTTTGGTTGGTCTTTATGCAAGTCGCACTGAGGCTAAAATTGCTTTGTTGCGTAAAGAGCTTGAGTCGAAGATTATGCATGAGGAAGATGATATGGACACTTTCCTTGCTAGTTTCAAGGATATCAATGAGCAACTCATTTCTGCAGGTGGTCATTTCAGACAGTTCCCTAGTGTAGACTGTTCTTGATGCCTTACCAGATTCCTACCAGACTTTTGCTAGTACTTGGAGACTTATGACCCAAGGAAATCCTGAAGTTGTCAAGTTTGATGCATTATGCACATTGCTGTTACAAGAGTCACTTTCCAGAAAAAATAGGACTAGGCAGCGTGCAGTTGAACAGGCTTTTATTGCTTCTCAAAGAAAGGGTGGTAACAGCAATGCAGCCACTTCTTATTGTTCTGCTGCGAGTGGCAAAAATTCTCTTCCTAATGCTTTTTCTGGCAGCAATTTGTCTGGAAATTCTGGTGATAAGGTAAAAAAGAAGATGCGTTTCCATTATTGTAAAGCTAATGATCACTTGATCAAGTCGTGTCCTAAGTTGAAGACCAAAGAGGCTAAGAGGAAAGAGGGTGGTTCCACTGCAAATGCTGGTTCCACTACAAATGCAGCCATTGTTGAGTCTTCTGTGAAAGGAGACTGTGATGCTGATGTTGATGCAGAATGGGATTTAAGCTCAGATTGCACTTACAATCCTGTTGTCCATGATGCATGCTTGTTAGTTGCTGCAGATTCACATGTGTGGTATTTCGACAGTGGTGCTACAAAGCACATTACCTCACATCGTGAATTGTTTACCTCTCTCGAGTCTGTCCCTCATGGGAATTCAGTCACTTGTGCCAACAATGCCTCTTATCCGGTTCAGGGAGTTGGAAAGATTGTGCTTACTGCTGCAAATGGAAGTTCCTTCACACTTGTTGATGCACTTTATATACGTGG
This sequence comes from Adiantum capillus-veneris, assembly GCF_014529385.1. Classification (NCBI taxonomy): domain Eukaryota; kingdom Viridiplantae; phylum Streptophyta; class Polypodiopsida; order Polypodiales; family Pteridaceae; genus Adiantum; species Adiantum capillus-veneris. The sequence goes on from NC_140946.1 coordinate 28,717,381, forward strand.
GATCAAGAAGAATCTCTTGTTTGTATCCGCACTTGCTAGACTTGGACTTGTAGTCAAATTTGTGGATGACAGATGTACAGTTCATGATCTTAGTTTTGGTGATGAAATTGTTGCATCAGTCCTTTTGTGTCGTGGGCTGTATAAGCTCACTTTGTATGACAAGTGTGGATGAAATTTTGCAAATGCTGTTGCAGATTCAAGGGCTATTTCAGATGCAAAACTTTGGCATGCACGTTTTGGTCATCTGAATTTTGCCAGTTTGCTGCGTTTGCAAAAATCTGATATGGTTGCTTCTTTGCCGCCTCTTGAGTCAAGCATGTTTGTGAAGGCTGTATTTTGGGTAAGATGCAGCGTTCTAAGTTTCCAAAGGATGGTTCAATGCGGGCCACATGCAAGTTGCAGCTTGTGCATAGTGATGTTTGTGGACCCATGCAAACTCCGTCCTTGGGCAATCACCTATGCTTCGTGATGGGTATTTCCGCTTAAAGCGAAGTCGGAAGTTTTTATGTGCTTCAAACAATTTCTGGCTATGGCTGAAAATGTCTTGAAATGTACTATGGGCACCCTCCGTTCCGATCGAGGGGGGGAGTATATGTCTCATGAATTTAATGCATTTCTGGCTAGTCGTGGGATAAAACACCAATGTACAATGCCTTATACACCTCAGCAAAATGGTGTTGCTGAGAGAAAAAACAGGTCACTTACGAAAATGGCACGATGTATGGTCAAAAGTCAAGCTTTGCAGCATTCTTTTTGTCTTGAGGCCATCATGTGTGACACTTATGTACTAAAGAGGTGTCCTACAAAATCTTTGTAGTCTATTATCCTTATGAAGCATGGCATGATAGAAAGCCTTCTATTGATCACATGCATGTTTTTGGCTGTTTGGCATATGCTTTGGTGCCACAAACACAGCGCAGAAAATTGGATGATAAGGCTGTCAAATGTATTTTTGTTGGTTATAGTGTTGAAATCAAAGGTTACAGGTTGTATCATCTGCAAACAAAACGTATTTTGGTTTCACGGGATGTAGTGTTTGTGGAAGATTCTCTTCAGCCCTTGCTGTCATGTACTAGAGACAGTAATGTAAGCTCACAGGACATTTATGACACTTTGTTGCCTCTTTCTAGTGGTGGAAATATGAATGTAATTTCCAATGAGGCAAATGTACAGCCTATGGGGGTTTCTGAAAATGTTACAGATCATCCTATTACTAATGCAGATGTACATGATGTATTTGATGAGGAAAGGGCTAAAAATGAGCAGGCTAGAGGTATGCCAAAATGGCTGGTGCACACTTTGCATGATAGTAAATTGGAAGCACCTTTGTCTAGTCATACTCGTTCAGGCTCTCGCCATGCATCTTATGCATCAGATTGTTATGCTTTGGATGTGTCTAGCTTACATGATGTTGAGGAGCATCTGTCTTTTGATGAAGCACAGAATTCAAAAAATTGGAAGGCTGCCATGCAATCAGAATATGATGCACTGATAGAAAATGACACATGGACTTTATGTGATTTGCCTCTCGACAAGAAGGCCATTAGTACGAAGTGGGTTTACAAGTTGATACGCAAGCCAGATGGTGAGATTGATCGCCATAAGGCTCGACTTGTTGCAAAGGGTTATGCACAACAAAAAGGCATAGATTATGAAGAGACTTTTGCTCCCACTTGTTGTATGACTACTGTATGTTTTCGATGTGCATTGGCATCTCATTTTGGTTGGGATGTACATCGATCAGACATTGTTACTGCTTTCTTGAATGGTGACATATTTGAGGAAGTTTATGTAACGCAGCCTCGCAGTTTTGTCATAAAAGGACAAGAGGACAAAGTGTGCAGATGTAAGAAGGCTTTGTATGGGTTGAAGCAATCCCCTCGTTCTTGGTATCAGAAATCTGACACTCATTTGGTCAAACGAGGCTTTCGTAACAGTCCAATAGAAAGCACATTGTATGTAAAGCGTGAGGGTGATGTACTTCTCATTGTGGTTCTTTATGTCGATGATTTGCTAATCAATGGACCAAATGAGAGACATATTGCTGAATTTAAGGCTGATTTGAATGCTACTTTCAAGATGAAACATTTGGGGTTGTTGCATCATTACTTGGGTATACAGTTTAAGCAGTGTGATGGTGGTATTGCCTTGTGTCAGAAAAGTTACATAAAGACATTGCTATGTAAATTTGGACTTGAGGATTGCAAACCTATTGCCACTCCCATGGAAACATGTTTGAAGTTAAGTCTACATGATGCTGGCGATCCTGCTGATGTCACTCTTTACCAAACTGCTGTTGGCTGCCTCATTTATGTATGCAACACGAGGCCGGATATTCAGTTTGAAGTCTCACAGGTCAGTAGATTTATGCATAGCCCAGGGTTTAAGCATTGGCAGGCTGTCAAGAGGATTTTCCGCTACCTTAGTGGCACTTTACATCTTGGCTTGTTTTATCCCAAGGGGGGATCATTGCCGCCAGACTTACATGCTTTTTCGGACTCAGATTGGGCTGGTTGTTTTGACACGCGAGTGTCCACAAGTGGTTTTTGTTTCATGATTGGCAGCTCATGTATATCATGGTTGAGCAAGAAGCAACCTACTGTGGCCACTTTGAGTTGTGAGGCTGAGTACATGGCAGTCTTCACAGCTACGGTTGAGTGTGTATGGCTCAGACGCCTTATGGCTGATTTGGGTGTTGGACAGGACACTGCCAACACTATCTACACTGACAGTCAGAGCGCATTGGCAGTTGCGAGGAACCCAGTTTTTCATGCTCGCACAAAGCACATTGAGGTGCATTACCACTATGTCAGGGAGAGGCTCTCAGGAGGAGAGATCAGCTTGGCTTATGTGCCAACACAGGACAACCTTGCAGATCTTTTCACAAAGGCATTGTCTCGTGAGAAGCTTGAAGCTTTCCCCAAAGCTTTGGGCTTACTCCCCTTTGTGGACTGATCATGTCCTTAGGGCATGGCACTTCCCTTTACTCATGTGCCAGCTCTCGTGCACCGCATCACTCCAAGGGGGATTTGTTACCATATACATGTGGTAGTGATGTGTGTGAACACACTAGGACCGCCGGGGCATTTTTTCCCTCTTTAGGAGGTTTTCTCCCCCGTGCATTGTATATACGCCCATCACTCTAGGGCTATCCATGTTTCCATTGCACACTAAGTAATACACTCTCTATTGTGTGCCTTGAGCTTCCTTCGTCTTCTCCAAGCTGTGTGTGTTTCTTTGCAACCCTAATTCCAACAAAAAAGGCTCGATGAAATACATCTTTCACCGGATCCCATCATACTACCCCTTACAGACTATAACTTTCCTTTTGACATAAGTGTAGTTATCTTGCTATGAACCAAGAGGATTTGTACACACAATTAATCCCAATCACTAGTCAAAACATATATATTATGGTAAGCACAAATGATTCGTAGCATGTTTGTTGACAAAAATTGAACGCCATTAACTCGTCTATTAACCATTTCATATTACCCATGATACGATACGACCATAGCCTTGATGTTTTCATCTTTGTGTTGTTTTTTATATTTTCTTTTGTGTTCTTTCTTTGTGTATGTGAGTGCAAGAGAGAAAGAGTGGGGCTTCTTTGGTTGCTCTTCCTTCCAAACCCTAGACTTCATGGCATCCATGGTATAACTCCTTCATATAGTTTTTGCAGTTCTCTCACAAACTCTCACAGCCAAAGGCCTGGTGCTTTCCTGGCAAGACCGCAAACTTCTCGACAACGTGTGGAGGTGGCACTAGACAATTTTCAATTCTTATTTTTCTTTATCTTGTTTGAAAAAGGCTTACAATATTAATCTTCCTTAAGCTCCTTTCAGATGAATATTTTGAGAACCAAAGAAAAGGTCTTGTTGATGATGACGATTGCGGAATAGCCCATTTAGGTTCCTAGCATATCAAAGGTTCCTTTTTACCAAACAATTAGAAGACTTCCTTAATTTACTCACATCTTCCTCCCTTATCTGATCCCTTCTTGTATCCATTTTTCTTCCTCCTTTTTCCATCAACATCAAGACTACCCGGACTAGGCCGATTTCCAAATGCATCCACGTGTCCTCCTACCCGATCGTGACAAAATCCTATCAAACCCCAATTCCACGGCATTGAATGAACCCGAGCTCAAAACATAGACCAATGGTTATCGGTCCTAGCCAGAAAGGACCATCCCCCGTTGCATCCCACGGATAAACACTTGCATCGGTAACCGGGGGATTCACCATGGAAAACTTACCGCACCACGTAAGTGCAAGGGAGGGGGGTTTTTTTACAAGTTACATAAGTGTATATGTTAGGGGTAAGCCCCCCAGTAATTTATCTCCCAAGCTTAAAAATAAGGCAGGGGGTATCATATTTATGGAGGGGGGAAAAGGGGGGGGGGGGGGGGGGGGAGAAGTGAGAAAATGGAAACATGAGAGGAATTATCTTTGTTTCTAAATCATGACTTCCCAAAAGATTCTTCCCTCAACCTTGTGAGTCAGTAGCTACAAAGATACATACAAGAACTAACACTGCTTTGCATATAGTTCATTTGTTGAGGGATGAAAGCTATAAAGAGTTTTTATAGATGCAAATTTACACAGAGAACAAAACAAAACTTTACAACCATGGTTTTTGAGTAATTTAGATGGATTAGAATTGGACCCGAATTGGACAAGTAGGTAGAGTGCAGGGTGGATGGGCACATAGTTTCAAAGTCAAACTAAAACACATTGAGGGTACATTTAGTTATCAATAGAAGTGGTTCCTTAGTACGCTGCCAATCACTATGCTACATGCTCTTTGACTAGTTTTACTCATTTAGATCATGTAAGACGTAAATTTGATATGTAAGATAGAGGTATGATAGTTTTTTGCATGGATTGTCATATAAGCATAGAAAGGGGGGTCATATTCTCTAATATGAGTCGTATATAGGGGTTTTATCAAAGTTGTCTGCTCGCATGTGGCATCCAGTTTTGTATATAGAGTGAATCCCCCGGGCCTCGGTATTTTTCCACACATGTAAGATAAATTTCACACTTAACCTTCCATGTTATGGGGCTATCCACATCAAATCTTCTCAGTAAATTCTTTAATCCTAGTTTAAATTTAGATTAGGCTCATTTCAATTATAATCCCTCATTTCCTATTTCCTTTTAATTTCTACCCAAACAAGACCTTAAGAAAACAACAAGTCTCTTGGAAGTTAAGGTTTTGTCTCACCACAAGTTTCAAGTTAAAGCCGTCTTAGACAAACCTCATTTGTTTTCTTTGCATCACTTGCATCCATGGGACATCTCCATGGAAGCGATGGAAGATTTATGTTCAAGCAACACGATTGTCGCCACCACCATGAAGCTATCCCCTTATATCCCCCTCCTCCCGTAATCGCAAAACAAACTTGGAAATTGGAAAACTTGAAATGAAAAATGCATATGCTCTCTACAATGAACATTGCTTGTGTATGAACCATGAGTGGTATTCACAAACTTTAGAATGCACCAACTTGCAATCTTGAGTCAAATAATCTAAAAAATTCCTTCGATTGATTATGTAAGAATCGATGATTGATTATGCAAGAATAGAACCCTTCAATAAACGGTAGTGCAAGAGTAATGCAAAATTCTTAAAAATGGACATGTTAGTGAAGTGAGAAATGCGCATATAATGAAGTACAAATAATCAACAAGTTCTTCTTTAAGATGGAATTTAGGCATACTTCGCTACCGTGGAGAGGATCAATTTCGTAGCTAGGAGTGGTTTAAGGATTTGGGGTTTTCCAATTGACAAGAGAGGAGGGAGGATAACTCTACTTGGAAGGGAGATCTTGTCTCAAAGAAAACTCCTTTAGTTATAATAAAATTACCCTTCAAAACTCAACTTCCTCTTGAGAAAACATAGATATTAACTTAATTATATTAAATACTTTATAGAGAAGAAAAAAAAGGGAGTCTATTTTTTTATTTAACTTTGAATGCATAATCGAAGAAAAAGTTTGAACCTTTCATGAGAGCATTTCTTTTGGAGAAATTTTAAGTCCTTTTTTGAAAAATAAGGTTAGTTTTAAAAATCCCAATACTTAATTGCCTTTGATTTATCGCATTTACCTTTATAATAGTAATTAAGGTAAGAGAATAAAAGTAACTAAAAAATCAATAAAAATATTTATACAAGAGATTAAGGATATTAGTCACCCTTCATTAGATATAATATCTAGGTAAATATGATCTCCAATCACCTATGGTCAAAGAGAGTGCTTTCTACTCTCTCTGTGCCATATTAGTTTGGTAATCTAAAGAAACTTGAGATAACATTGTGGTTAGTTGTTAGCAATGTGGTTAGTTATGATTAGTAATAAATCATAATTAGAAAGGAACAACAAAATTAATAAGTTTTTCTTCTTCCCAAGCAAGCAAGGGAAATGCTTGCTTATATAAACCTGAGAGCTTAAGCATGAATTTAAGTAAGCATGAAAGGTAAATCACTTTCAAGCAAGTGCACTAGCATAAAGAGAACAAAACAACATCACATTAGTGTGTATATGGTAGAGTCTTTTCCTTGCTTTGGGAAGTATCAAAGAATCTTGGTGGCGTAGTCATCTCTTTTCCTCTTCACTTCACTTGAAGACCACCAATTGCGCTATTTGGAATGAGAGAATGAAAAGAGACAAGGGAGATTCAAGCTATGGAAAACCTAAGGGTTAGGAGAGAGGATAGGAAGAGTGTAATGATTAGGAGAAGATCAAGTTATGACAAACTTGATTAGGATTTTGGCCATGGCTTCTCTTGGAGAGTGGGTGTGTGTAGGAGGGGTGTGTATGAGGTGTGAGTGAAAGAGGCTTAGCTATGGCTTCCTCAAGCTTACTCTCAAGTTTGCACCTTGAAAAATGAAGGAGAGAAGTGTAAAATGAGAAGAGAACCCCTCTTTTTATGCACATTTTAGATAAGTTCCTTCACTTATCCTGATAGCTTTTCTTCCTTATTGATAAGTTCTTTTTGTTTATCTTGATAACTTATCCTTCTTTTCAAAACTTTTTCAACGAGTTACTTACTCACCTTATCTTTATTTATTTTTTTCCTTTTTCCTTATCTTTTTCTTTTCTTTTTTTCTTTTCTTATCTTTTTTCTTTATGCTTATTTTCTTGAGATGAAAAGCTAATTTCTCATGAATTGGTTAGACCCATGTTCCCATGGTGTAAACCTAGAGTGTCTTATGAGTAAACTTTGGTGCTTGGATTTAGCCCGAGTCAATGGTTTAGATGTGTTGGTTAAGAGTAAGGAATAGGAGGAGACCCTTACACCGAATGCTACCCTAACCCAATTTGAAGCAGCCAAACCTAAGCGGCTTTACACGGCCTACCCTAACCGATTAAACACGGTTATCTATTAGCAACCAAACCAAAATCTGCTAACCCTAAGCGGATAACCTATAGCGGATTGAAATGGCCAAGTGCTATCCTAATCCAATTTAGAGCGGTCTAACCTAAGCGGCTTTACACAGCCTACCCTAATCGTCCAAAAACACCTATCTATTAGGTATCGAACCAAAAGTCGCTAACCCAAGTAGCTAGCCTAACCCAAATGTAATGGAATTTGCCTATTCAATTTGAGAGTAGCGGAATTTAATGAGAGTACTTTCAAGAAATGATTTTGTGAGCATAGCGGGTTGACATAATTGAAGATATCAACATAATCATAGCAATTAGTTAACTTGGCATAGACAATACTTTTGCAAGAGAGAGAATTTAGAGAACATGACAACAGTTGAGGACCGGATTTATGTGGAGCCGGTCCCCCCTCCAATAGGCATTTGTATTATGATTTCTCCCATAAAGAGAGACTTGTTCTTTGTGTTCCTTGTGACCTAGGTGAAGCAATGAAGATGGAAAGCTTCATGCATCACCATCATAGCATAACCTAAACTTGAAGAAATCTTTAACTATACCAAGCCTCAGTCCCAAGACCTCAAACACCTTCGAAGGTGGAGAGAGCTAGCAGGGAATGAGGGTAGGGAAGAGGAAGAAGAAACATTTCATACGAGAAAGAGCTAGTTTCTCACTTATCATAACTCTTGTGCTAGCATACATAATAGCATAGTAATGAAGAAGAAATAGATGGCAAGCTCAAGCATTGAAGCATGGCTCTTGGATGGATTTGCACTCCATAGCCAAGAGTGTTGGTGTAGGCTCTCAACCTCTACTTGCTTGGAGAAAGAGAGGGAGCTCATGCACTTTTCATAGTACACAATGAGAGTGTTTTTGAGTGTGTGTGGGTGAGTATACCCCCTAAGTACCCCCCTGGCTTGCTTGGGTCGACCCCCCCTTGTAGCTCATGCTTGAAGCTCATTGGACCCCTCCAGGCCTAGCCAATCACAAGCAGGAGCCATTACAAGCAACATGGATAGCCTTGGGACAAGTGTCCCCCTTTCCCCTTTGAGAGAGAGGACTTGACAAATTCAAAATCAATTAATTAAATATCCTTTATTATCATTGGACCCCTTGGGTGGCCAACCAATAGGTTTCAGGCACACCATGAGGGCAACACGAGGAGGAACTTCACAAGTGTCCTTGCTGCCTCTTCAAGATGGGGCTTCCCTTGTGTGTGTGTGTGTGTGTGTGTGTGTGTGTGTGTGTGTGTGTGTGTGTGTGTGTGTGTGTGTGTGTGTGTGTGTGTGTGTGTGTGTGTGTGTGTGTGTGTGTGTGTGTGTGTGTGTGTGTGTGTGTGTGTGTGTGTGTGTTCTCTCTCATCCCCCCCCTCTTGTAGGCTCGCCCCCCTCCTTGTAGGGATCTTTTTGACTTTGGATGAGCAAGCTCCTTAGTCATCAAGCATGACTAAGCACTTGAAGTAGGGGGTGTTCCCACAAGCATCTCAGGCAAGCTTCTCAAGGCACCTCAAGCACCTTAGTCATGCACCAAGTCAAGCACCTCAAGCATGGAGCCAGTCAAGCACCTCAAGCATCTTAATCAAGCACCTCAAGCATGACAAGCACCTCAAGCAGGACAAGCACCTCAAGCATGACAAGCACCTCGAGTTTGGGCTGGGTTCCCACCTCAAGCTCAGCCCTAGCTTACCTAAGGTCAAAGGACTTTTACACACATTATTGGAGGTCTTCAATGAAGCTAACCCTAAGGTCTTATGCTCCATTGGTTAGCCTTGCTCTTGATAGACCATCTCCCATTTGGGCCCCTTTACTATTGGCCCCGTGTTGAGATAGATCTATAAGCACATATCTATATCTTAACACTTGTTCCCGTTTATTCTCCCACATTAAGTGATCAATTTAATATGAGAAAATCATTTGGGTTGGTTAGATATTAGATTTTATGACATTACCTCTCTTGAAATCATAGTCGTCCTCGACTATGAGGTAGAAGAGATAAAGCCTTAGTCATTAGTCAATCGTACTTAGCGGGTAGAGGATCCCTTTTTTACCCTACGACATCTTTCCAAGATGGATGACTAATCCATTTGGTGCTTGGGAGACATAGCTGCCGCAAGCATGTGTGCTCTTTAGTCCATTTCATTCTCCCAAAGTAGAGTGACAAATTCTACTTGGTGTTTGAGAGACGTCGTCATCACAAACATGATTCTAAGCATGCATACTAGTTAAATTTGTGCACAATTAAAAAGAGTACTAGTCTTATAAGACAAAATCATGAGTCATTTAAAAGAAATTTCTACATTTGCTTACTCTAATGTAGCATTGTAAGCATTGACAAGGTTCATACTATCCTTAAGTTGTATTCCTTGCATCCATCTAGCATCTTCAAAAGGATAATTTTTGAACTTAATAAGATACCGTCCGATTATCTTACCATGTCGTAGTACCTTGTCTTCATGCCGAAGGACAGCTTCGGGTTGTAGCACCTCTTCTTGGTCTTCAACTTCGGGAGGGTCTTCAATAATTGGTTCAGTTGGTGGCTCTCCTTTGTAGGGATTAAGTAGGCTTACATGAAAGGCATTGTGTATAACCCAATGGTTGGGCAACTTGAGTTGATAAGCCGTCTCATTGATGGGCTTCAAGATTTGGAAAGGACCATAGTATCTTTTTGCTAGTTTAGCATAATACTTTTGATGGCCCGTAGGATTTTTGCCCGTCGTTTGCCTTAATCGAGCCTTAGGAAACTTGAGTAAGACCCAATCATTTTCTTTGAACATTAAGGCTCTTCAGTGCTTATCAGCAGCAGCTTTTTGCCTTTGTTGAGAGATGGCTATAGCCTCCCTAATCTTTTGAAAAGATTCTTGTAGGTCACGGCTATACTCATCGGCAGCGAAGATCTTCCCATGTACTTTGAGTAGCAAGGGACTTTTAGGTCTTCCCTCTATGATCTCAAAAGGTGCTTTACCCGTAGAAGTATGGGCAGTATTATTGTAGGCATACTCTACTAGAGGTAAATACGTTTCCCATTGTGAGCGTTGATCTACTTCGGTAACATAAGTCTTGAGTAGATCGAGTATCGTAAGATTGGCTATCTCACTTTGGCCATCCGTTTGTGGGTGATAGGCCGAAGAGAAATTCAATCTTGTTCCTAGATTTTCAAAGAGACCGGCCTTTCCAGAAATTACTGGTCATTCTAGGATCTCTATCTGACATGATGGATGTGGGTAATCCATGGTGCTTGAAAATCTGAGATATGAAGAGAGTTGCCATTTGATGTGCCTTAATAGTCTTTTTGACAGGAATAAAATGTGCTTGCTTGCTAAACTTGTCGACTATTATCCATATTCCTGTATTCCTATGGATAGACTTGGGTAATCAAAAGATGAAATCCATGGATATACTCTCCCATGGTGAATTTGGAATAGGCAATGGCTGGAGTAATCCAAGTTGCTTCCCTCTATCATACTTGGTCTTTTGTCATACTACACATTTTGAAACATACTCTTGTATGTCCACTTTCATGGTAGGCCAATAGAAATACGTCTCTACTCCTCGGAGAGTAGGTTGAATACCTCTATGCCCTGCATATGGAGGAGCATGGGATTCATACATAACCTTCTCATGAAGGGAATGGGTAACACATAGCCTATTGCCGTGGAGAAGATAACCATCGTGCAAGGTGAATGGTTCCTCTTTCTTCCCCAAAGCAAGGGCTGACATTATGTCTCTAAAGTCAGGGTCAGTAGCATACTCATCTATCATAGAGGATAGATCTTTGTGAGTAGCTATAGACACCGCATTAACTTTTGGTCGTCGTGAAAGTGCATCGGCAACTTGATTGTGCTTACCAGCTATGTGAGCAATATGGAAATTAAATTGCGAAAGAAAATTTGCCCACCTCATTTGTTTGTCGGAAAGCTTGGTTTGCGTCATGAAATACTTGAGACTTTGGTGGTCGGTTCGTAGGATAAATGGAGTCCCCAATAGGTAGTGCTTCCATGTGTCTAGGGCATGTAGAACAGCTAAAAGCTCTTTCTCATAAATGCCCAAGACTCGTTCATCACTATTGAGCCTTCGGCTCTCATATGCTATGGCATGCCCTTCTTGAAGGAAAAACCGCTCCAAGGCAATCACCACAAGCATCACATTGGACCTCAAATGGCTTTGAGAGATCCGGAAGCACGAGGACTGGTTGGGAAGTAAGCTTCTCTTTGAGTTTTTCAAAAGAATTTTGCTCCTTAGCAGTCCATACAAACTTAAAGTTCTTCTTTGTTAAGTCGTGTAGTGGTCCTGCTACTTGAGAGAATTTTTCTATGAAGCGTCTATAGTATGCACACATACCAATAAAGCTTCTTAGCTCATGTAGATTCCTTGGGTTAGGCCATGATTTTATTACCTCTAACTTTGATGGATCCATACGAATACCATCGTGAGAGATAATATGACCTAGATATTGAATCTCTTGAAGGAAGAATTCACTTTTCTTTTGGTTGAGAAAAAGTTTGTTCTCCCTCAAGGCTTGAAAAATCACTTGGAGATGTTGCTTATGTTCCTCCAAAGACTTGGAGTAGATGATGATATCATCAAAGAACACTCCAGTGAATTTACGATATGGTCTAAAAATTTTCTCCATGAGACGATTGAAAGTAGCTGGTGCATTAGTCAAGCCAAAAGGCATGACTAGATATTCATAAAGACCAAATGTTGTGCGAAACGCGGTCTTTAGGATATCTTCATCCACTATCCTTATTTGATGATAGCCACTCTTAAGGTCAATCCTACTGAAGTAGGTAGAGCCTTGTAGCCTATCAAACAGATCTTCTACCCGAGGCACGGGAAATATGTTTTTGATAGTGATATGGTTTAGCGCTCGATAGTCCACACACATACGGTATGTACCATCTTTCTTTTGCACTAAAAGGACTGGAGAGCAAAAGGGAGAGGAACTAGGCCTCACCATCCCTTTGTCTACCAATTCATGTACTTGCCTCATAATCTCCTCTTGTTGAGCTTGTGAGACTCGATAAGGAGGTTTGTTAGGCGGTGAGCTTCCTGGAAGGAGCTCAATACGATGGTCATCATCCCCTCGTTTTGGAGGTAGGTCCATAGGGATATCATCGATGAACACATCTTGGAATCCTTTTAGAAAAGTAGACACGTCTAACTCTTCTTGATTCCTATCATTTTCATTTGATGAAACATTATTAGCTTTTAGAGACTCTTTGACATAAATCATGTACGCAGAAACTGAGCTCTTCATTGATTTATCAAAAGAAAGAGGATTTACAAGTGGAATAGTGCGACCACGCTCACTAGCATCTATATACATGTTCTTTCCCCTGTAGGTGAAGTAAATTATCCTTTCAGGGAACTTCATGTTGGCAGCCATGCGATCAAACCATGGTGCCCCTAGGATAACATCCTGATGTTGGAGAGGAGAGATGAAGAAGTCTTCTTTGTCGACATAGCTTTGGACATGAAGCCTCAACTTCCCAATTAAGGGAGTGATGGAGGCTTGTTGTCCCTTGAAATTTGCATCAGCTGTTACTATATCTCCCATCTCAAAATCTTGAATGCCCAACTTGGTCGCCAACTCTATTGATATGAAGTTGAGAGTAGAGCCTGGGTCAAACAAGATGAAGGCATCATGCTCTCTTACCTTTCCCCACACATAGGAAAGTGATGATACTTTGCAATGAGCATCCTCTTTTGGAGCTTCGATGGTGGAAGCCCTAGGAGTCTCATTGCGAGTATTCTTCTTGGGGCAAGAACGATAGCCATGTCCTTGTTCCCCACACTTGAAACACTTATGGTCCTTGCGAAAAGCTTCAAGCTCTTCAGGAGAGAGTTTGTTTTTACCTTTGTAAACTCCCTTCTCCTTGGACCGATTGTTGTTGTTGTTATTGTTGTTTTTGGAAGTGCCTTGGGAATTTTTGAGCATTGGATTTCCCCTTTGCATCATTTTTATCTTTGTTTTCCATGGGCTTGACATTACGTCTAGCCCCTTGATGGAAATTGATGCGTGAAGCAACCATGGTATGGTGGATTACTTCAGTAATAGTACCGGGCCGTTGAGAGTTGATGTATTCGGCCATCTCTTCAGGTAATCCCGCACAGAATTGTTTTCTTTGCTCGGCAAAGTCTATCTTTTGAAAGAAAGTAGCTTTGAGATGTAAATCCCAAAACTTGTCTACATACTTGTTGATAGACTCATGAGAGAGAAGCTTCAAGCCGCGCCATTCGGTAAGAACTTTATCTTTAGTATCACTTGGAAGGAATTGCTTCATGATGGAAACTCGTAGAGTTTTCCATGTCTTTGGGGCTTCTCCATTTCCACGAAGGCTAGCCCACCATTGACGAGCTGATTTTTGGAAGTGCATAGCTACATGGCGTAGCTTGGAGGACTCTGTGAAGCCCTCGTCCCCAAAGGCCGCATCAAATTGCTGGATGAAGGCCAACACTTTGTTGGTAGCACCAAAGATGCCATCATAGGTGAGAAAAGAGATACTCTTTCCTCCCTCCTTGAACTTCTTTAGCTTTTGTGACCTTCGCCATGCAGGAAATGATTTGCGATGTCCTCCCCTCTTGTATTCTCTAGGAGAATATCCATAACTTTCATCGGAAGAGGAGGAAGGTGAAGAAGAAGGAGAAGAGGGTGACCTCTTCCTAGCCCTTTTCTTCCTTTGTTTCCTCTCTTGCCTTTCAGAGTGATGAGGAGAAGGACTGTGGGTTGCTCTTTTCCTCTTGGGAGGAGTAGGCGATCGTCTAGACCGCCGTCTTCGTGGAGCCACATCTTCAAAAGAACTTAGACTGTCATTGCTTTCTTTCTCTTTGGATTCCTCCTCTCGAATGGGAGAGAGTCTTCTTTTGGGGGTCTCTTCAAGAGGCCTCCTAAGCTCTCTCTCCTCTAGGAGAGGAAGGGAAATTCCATAAGCACGAAGTTGTTGAGTAACTTCGGCTTGCAAAACAGGGTTGCCCATAGCTTGTTGCAACCTAGTGACGAGATAATTCACAAACATGGGAGCATCATCATTAGCACTTCATGTGCAAAATCAAAGCTATCAATGTTCATTCTACTCTCTTGATTATTGTCAGCCATGTTAACAAAATTTATGTTTATACTTAGTGTATGCTTTGGCAATACAAAACCTTAGTTGCCACTCCTCTTAGCCTTTGAAAATCGGCTCTTAAGTATCTACACCCACGGCTCAAAGTGGTTAATTATAGAGAGTAGAGGAGTAGGTCTAACATAGGAGAGTTGCCAAGGGCTAGCTCCTTTTGGACATCTTATGGCTCAATAATGGTAAAGCCGTAGGCAAGTCTAAAATGACTCCATTATTAAGTCCAAGGCTCCCAAGGTGTGCACCATCCCCCACATAGTGGGCTTAACAAAACCGATATTAGATCCCAATTCCACTTACTCTATTATAATTAACAACATCAACCATTTATAGGCTACTTAAGGACCTCTATTCTTAAGCAAGAAAAGAGAAACCAAATGCTCTGATACCAATGTAATGGAATTTGCCTATTCAATTTGAGAGTAGAGAAATTTAATGAGAGTACTTTCAAGAAATGATTTTGTGAGCATAGCGGGTTGACATAATTGAAGATAGCAACATAATCATAGCAATTAGTTAACTTGGCATAGAAAATACTTTTGCAAGAGAGAGAATTTAGAGAACATGACAACCGTTGAGGACCGGATTTATGTGGAGCCGGTCCCCCCTCCAATAGGCATTTGTATTATGATTTCTCCCATAAAGAGAGACTTGTTCTTTGTATTCTTTGTGTTCCTTGTGACCTAGGTGAAGCAATGAAGATGGAAAGCTTCATGCATCACCATCATAGCATAACCTAAACTTGAAGAAAGCTTTAACTATACCAAGCCTCAGTCCCAAGACCTCAAACACCTTCGAAGGTGGAGAGAGCTAGCAGGGAATGAGGGTAGGGAAGAGGAAGAAGAAACATTTCACACGAGAAAGAGCTAGTTCCTCACTTATCATAACTCTTGTGCTAGCATACATAATAGCATAGTAATGAAGAAGAAATAGATGGAAAGCTCAAGCATTGAAGCATGGCTCTTGGATGGATTTGCACTCCATAGCCAAGAGTGTTGGTGTAGGCTCTCAACCTCTACTTGCTTGGAGAAAGAGAGGGAGCTCTTGCACTTTGCATAGTACACAATGAGAGTGTTTGTGAGTGTGTGTGGGTGAGTATACCCCCTAAGCACCCCCCTAGCTTTCTTGGGTCGACCCCCCCTTGTAGCTCATGCTTGAAGCTCATTGGACCCCTCCAGGCCTAGCCAATCACAAGCAGGAGCCATTACAAGCAACATGGATAGCCTTGGGACAAGTGTCCCCCTTTCCCCTTTGAGAGAGAGGACTTGATAAATGCAAAATCAATTAATGAAATATCCTTTATTATCATTGGACCCCTTGGGTGTCCAACCAATAGGTTTCAGGCCCACCATGAGGGCAACATGACGAGGAACTTGACAAGTGTCCTTGCTGCCTCTTCAAGCTGGGGCTTCCCTTGTGTGTGTGTGTGTGTGTGTGTGTGTGTGTGTGTTCTCTCTCCCCCCCCCCCCCCCCCCCCCCCCCCCCCCCCCCTTGTAGGCTCGCCCCCCTCCTTGTAGGGATCTTTTTGACTTTGGATGAGCAAGCCCCTTAGTCATCAAGTATGACTAAGCACTTGAAGTAGGGGGTGTTCCCACAAGCATCTCAGGCAAGCTTCTCAAGGCACCTCAAGCACCTTAGTCATGCACCAAGTCAAGCACCTCAAGCATGGAGCCAGTCAAGCACCTCAAGCACCTCAAGCATGGAGCCAGTCAAGCACCTCAAGCATCTTAATCAAGCACCTCAAGCATGACAAGCACCTTAAGCAGGACAAGCACCTCAAGCATGACAAGCACCTCGAGTTTGGGCCGGGTTCCCACCTCAAGCTCAGCCCTAGCTTACCTAAGGTCAAAGGACTTTTACACACAGTATTGGAGGTCTCCAATGAAGATAACCCTAAGGTCTTATGCTCCATTGGTTAGCCTTGCTCTTGATAGACCATCTCGCATTTTGGCCCCTTTACTATTGGCCCCGTGTTGAGATAGATCTATAAGCACATATCTATATCTTAACACTCGTTCCCGTTTATTCTCCCACATTAAGTGATCAATTTAATATGAGAAAATCATTTGGGTTGGTTAGATATTAGATTTTATGACACCAAATCGGAGCAGCCAAACCTAAGCGACTTTACGTGACCTACCCTGACTGTCCAAACATGACCATCTATTAGTGGCCAAACCAAAAGCCACCAACCCTAAGCGGCTAGCTCGAAGCGGAGTGAACCGGTCCTAAATGGATTAAAACGGCCAAATGCTAAGTTTAAGCGGACTAAAACATACAGCTAGCCAATCTTAAGTGATAAGTTCTAAACCAATTAAAATGACCAAACCCTAGCACTTTGACCTAAGCGTCTAGGTCTAAATTGACTAATATGGTCAAACGTATCAAACGAATTAAGTTTTAATTTATACATGAACAAAGTAACAAGTTTTTTTGAGTAAGTATAAATTGATCTAAACCAAATTGAAATAACTCGATGATTCTTTTTCAAATATACTTTTATTACCAAGTTTTATTATGTTTGATTGTGGCTAATAATTTTTAATCAAAATTTAAAAATAAAAAAATTAATATGGTTTTTATTTTTTATTTAATATAATTTTTCTGTGTGTGTGTGTGCATGCAAGCGTAGTGTGTTAAATTATGTGCATCTTTATTTATTTACGTGTGTGTGTGTGTGTGTGTGTGTGTGTGTGTCCACGTGCGTGCACGCGTGCAAGAAAAGAAAGGGATAGTGCCCTCATAAGTGACCTAAGTGAGTACAAAATGCTTGAGAGGGTGCCACCAAATCTGTGCAAACACACACACACACACACACACACACACATTATGTCACACACACACAAACCAAAAAATCTACCATAAATCTACAAAATTATCTCACCTTCTCGTTGTCGGTGAGTGTATGAGTGAGGATTTGAAGCTCGGTAAGCCCCACAATAGCACGCTGTTGTGAAGCCTTTTCCATAACTACATCACTCCCTTTTTGTAATGGAATATCCATTGGCGTGACCTTCTTTGCCATTGTTTTGTATTTACTATAACCTATATTTCTTTTGCATCCAGTTCCTCATCTTGCTCCAAAAATAAATCATACATGTCAAGAAAAAATTTACCTTAACAATGTCAACTTCAGCTTGATCATTGGATTGTGTAACTTCATCCAGTTCTCCCATCGTATCCATAAATGCATATTTTTCAAAAATAAATGAAATCACTTCACTTGGATCCAACAATTCATATTCTTGGGATGCAAATTTGGCATTGCAACTAGATGGATTCTCCCATTTTCAAAGCCACTAAATTTCTTGTATGAGACCAAACCCTTTAAAGTCAACCCCAAAAATGGAACTCAAAAAACATCCAAGAATTCCTTGTACTCTTTGAACTCTTTTGTCAACTTTGGCACAGGATGATCCTTGAGGGTGTCCTTTTCCTAGTATGCTTATTAACACAAACTGTCAAAAATTAGACAAATTTCTTAGCATCTTGGTTTTGGATCTAGCATACACAATTTTGTCATCCAAAACCTTTGTGTCCATTTATAGTAATGAAGGGTTGGCCTAGTACAAGTGGATAGGTAGAGTGTTTTTGTAAAAATAAATTATGTTCATCACTCACATCCCCTATGGTAACTTTGACATTAGGGAATGCACCATATAAATCTCCACATTGTGCATTGGCAACCCATATCTGCCACCCATTTTCTATGTTTTATCTTTTGAGTATAAGCTCTTTGACATAAGATTTACTTTTGGCCCCTGACCTACCAATGTAATAAATGATTCTTCAAAATCATCTTCCTTCATCAAAGTTTTCATGGTAGCCCTTTCCCAATGATTTTATGTAAAACAAGTGGAGGGTATATCGTATGTATACTCCTCATGAAATCTAACAGGCTTTACCTATTTAGGAAGCTCACCATTGTCCACAATTCGTCCCCACTCATCTTTGCTAAATTCCTCTTCATTAATCTCATTCAAGATGGCTTCTATCTAATCGGGAAGCGGCTTTGAACTCCTTGTGTTTTTGCTATGATGAGTCATTATCGGATCCATGCAGTATATGGTGCTTACTCTTCATGATATTGATAATTCTATCATGATATTCTTTCTTTGCAATCCCTAGGATCTCACCCAAGGTAAACTTCACCCTACTATTTAGTATGTGCTCCTCAAGTAACTTCTTCACAATAGTATCCAATTAAATTTTGGCTTATAAGATGGACCTCATGACTTTCCTTTCTCTTTTTCATTCTTAACCTCCTCCATTAAAACTTCTAGCGGAATAGGAGGCACGCCTAAACTAGATTCTCCTTCCTTCGTGACCTTGTCACCCTTTTTGAAGTTCTTGCAAGATCCTCTTTCCTTTTTTGCTTCTCTTCCACAATGGACTCATTGTTTTGAGGCCTATTTATATGTGCATACAATAAGAGGGAGTCAAAAGGATCTTTCCATCTAGTAGTCTTTTAGATATAACTACCCACTTGGCATAGTTATTGATGTGCAACTTTTCCCTTTTGTACTATTTCCATAGCAGATGGTCAAAAAATTATGTTTCCATAAGAACATTTCTAGTAGTCTTATCCTAGAATTTAGTTTCAATATGCATGCCATAGGTCAGTGCTTCAGCTACATTTGCATGGTGTTCTTGCAACATCTCTTCCATGCGTTTCTTCATGCCACATTTTCCATTTTTTTCCTCAAGGGGCAATTTTGTTTCTTACATGTGGATCATGCCATCCTTCCAAAAAACCAAATTCTTATGATTTGCTTCAACAAATTCTTCACAATCATTCGCGATGTGATTGAGGCTATCACACCATGTGCATTGGAAGTGTGCCATCCTTCTTTGAATCTCCTAGCTTTGATCTTCATGTCAAACCTTTCTACTCAAGATTGATAGCTTTCAGGTTAAGGTTCAATTATTGAATTATCTTCACAAGCTCGTCCATAAATGCTTCCTCAAGGTTCAGACTCTTCTCCTTTCATCACACACAAATCACTTCTTCTTCATCATCCACACTTGCACGTACCCCAACCAATTTCTCAAGTATCTTTTTTCTTTTAACAACCATGTTCATTGCCTCAATCACTTCCATCCAATCCACTACATACCCATTTCACCTACATGATCTTCAAGAAGATCCACTAGGCTCATTTGCAATTTTTGGTTTACAATTTATACAAATAGTTCCACCTTTTTGGAGTTTAACACTCTCTACTCAGTTGTAGGTAATTGGTCAAATCTCCTCTCAAATTCTTGCAATAATTCTAGTATTGAGTGCCCTTTGTTGTGTTGATGTACCCCTTTTAGAAAACTCTTTTGTAGGGTGGAGACATGCATAGGTGGATTAGTTTCTACCTATGGAAAAGAGACTTTGGTGGCCATTTTTAATTGGTTATGATACTTGTGGAACCATGGGTTATATGCATTTTCATAGCTCTCAAAATCTAGGTGGTAAATTGCACCTCTACTTGATGTAGGGATCGTCCTTTTGCATGCACATGGCTCCCAGCCATAAGATCTATTTCTCTTTTTCTTTATACTCTTTTAAACTTTCCACTACCAAAATTATTCCCTCCATCCCACCTCCTTCAACCCAAAGCACTCCTAGCAACTATATCATCAACAGCTCCCCAATTTCAAAAATTAAAAATATAGATTTCTATACTTTATTTTTGGTCTAGAATGCTTAATCTGCAATGTTGGGAGGTTTTAAGTGGAAACATAGGTCGTTTTTGTGTTCTTATAGGTGAGACAAACATTTGGTTCGATTTTGGAAAATTTTTCTTTTTTGTGCTTTTTTTGTGAAAAGCACGGCCAGATCCTTAATCTTTGAGGTTCGAGGAAGCTAAAGTTCAATTTTCTAAAGCTTTTTATCCTTTTTGGCGGCTTTTGATGAAAAGTAGGTTCATTTCCTAGTTTAGGTAGGCTAGATAAAGTCGTGGTTCAATTTTATAAAAATTTTCCTTTTTAAGCTTTTTACTTTTTTTTTGCTTTTTGTGCTTTTTGAAATCCCCAAAAAGCAATGTCCTTTTGAATATCAATTAACCCCAAAAATGTTATTTTTAGTCACTGTATAAGTGAAATAATGGACATACAAAGGAGAAATGAGATTAAGCTATTTTTGTGGAGGGATTATTTTATAAAAAGGGACATCATAAATTTGTCAAAAAATATGATAAGTATCATGATTATATCGAGACACCACGGTGTTTTCTAGTTCACTTACAATTTCACTAGCTGCCTAGATAACATTTTATTGAACAAAATTCAAAATGGTTTGGCCAGGGTTGACTTCCAAAAGCAAAACCATGTTGTAAGCAAAAATATCAAAAAATCAAGAGCTATTCCAAATCTCTAAGCCTCTCCATGGAAGCATAGGTAAGCCTAAATCCCATCTTGCAAAAGAATTTGTTAATCATTCATCCTCCATTGCATGAGCATTTCTCACTACACTAGCATGTCCACTCTTAAAAATTTTGCATTTTTACTCTTCCACTCTTGCATAATCAATCAAAGAAGAGGAAGTTTTAAGATTATTTACTTTAACATTACAAGTTGGTTCATTCTAAAGTTTTGTATTTATAACTCATGGTTCACACCAAAGCAAAGGTCAATGTAGAGAGAATATGCATTGTTCATTTCAAGTTTGTCTACTTTCAAGTTTTTTTTACGATTACGAAGGGGGGAGTAAGGGGATACATGAAAGTGCCGACTGTGTTCTTTCACCATAAAATTCTCACCGCTTCCATGGAGATGCCCCATGGATGGCAAATGATTCAAAGAAAACAAATGGGATTCGCCCAAGACGGGGTTAACTTGAAAGTTACGTTGAAACAGAACCTTAAAGTCCCAAGAGACTCGTTGTTTTCTTAAGGTATTGTTTGAGTAGACATTAAAAGGAAATAGGAATAAAGAAATTATAACTCAATGAACCTAAGATTAGTACTTTACCGATAAAATTTGACATGGATAGCCCTAGCATAACATAGAAATTTAAGTGTGAAAATTATTTTACATGTTTGGAAAAGGCCGGCGCAGGTGTTTACCTATGGGATGCAACGGGAGATGGTCCTTTCTGGCTAGGACTGATAGTTGTTGGTTTATATTTTGAGCTCGGGTTCATTCAATGCGCTAGAATTGGGATTGGAAGCGAGTGAGTCCCAGTCGGGTGGGAGGACCCATAGATGCGTCTAAAAATCTGCTTGGTCCAGGTAGACCTAATATCGACAGGAAAAGGAGGAAGGAAAATGGATCCAAGAAGGGATCGATAAGAGAGGAGGATGTCACTAATTAAGGAACTCTTCTAATTGATTGGTAAAAAGGATTCTTGTAAAGGTGAATGCTCTTCCAATCATTCACTGTAGAAGGCAGATTCAATGTTATCAATGTCTGGAATTTGGTCATAAGAAGGCCGAATGTCCTAAAGGAAATGACCCCAGTAATTTAGCCGCCCATGTTAGCATTTTGAATCCATCCAATCAAGGGGGACAACTCAAAAACCTTGGAGTCAAAGTAAGGAATCCAACGCAAGAAAGAACATTCCGTACACGGGGATGGGCTAAGTGGAAGCCTGCATGGGTATGTCAAGGTCCACACATGCAAGGGACTCAAAGGAAGGATGGAGATGGAAGGGATTTCAAGGCAGGTTGGGAAGCAATGTGGGGCGTAGTGCCAATAGTGGTCAGGACATAATGGGGGTTGGAATTTTTTATGTAGCACCAATAGCGCACCCAATAGGTTTGTAGTGCATGGAACGATTGAGGGGCAGTAACAAAATAAAACTATTGGATATAATTCTAACGTTATTGTAGCATTGGACTTTTGGTATGGATTTTGGTCATCCATCTGCAAAATTATTTTTTATGATGCATTTAAGATAATCAAACAAATAAAATCAATGTATATTTTAAATAGATGATAAAACAATTTTCAAACGTCACAAACACAATCGATAAGTAGATGTCTATAATTTTTGTGAGAATTTTTAGTATTTAGAGGAAGCTTAGAAAAAATTAATGGGTTTTTTTAAAGAGCCATCATCAAGAGAGAAATCTATTTAAATAGGTCATGCCATCCATAATATTATCATGCATTGAAGAGCGAAGATCAAGTGGAAGGTCTACATAAAATTAAACTCTTTAACTCAAGAACATCCCTCCCCATCGTTCTTGTTTGCGAGTGAAGTACCAAGAGAGTTTAAAGTTTCCATTAGAGCTTTAACATTTGGCTATTTGTGGACCAATTCAAGCATAAAGCACTTGGAGGAGAAAATACTACTTAGTGAACAAAATTTATGATAGGTCACGGAATGTATGGGTCTATTTTCTCAAGAAAAACTTGGGTATTTAGTACCTCAAACTATCAAGGATTTGGCGGAGAAAGAAAAAGGGTACTTCAGCACAATTGTCCCATCAAAATGAGGGAGGAAGTGCAAAATTCAATTTGAAGAGTTGTACTTGTGTCTTATTTCTAAAGAAAAAAATTTATTTTATTTATCATATTCACAATTGTGAGTGGATGAGTTATATATTTTCTTTTTCTTTTTGGCATACTCACAATTGTGAGTGGATGAGTCATATATTTTGGTTGCCTCTAGAGATGATGAGAAGGTGGTTGCCTCTAGAGACAATGAGAATAACAAATTTACCAAACATCATAAAAATTTTCTTGAGAAGTCCAAGTTAAGTCAAATGTGTGTCTTTTAATGAAGAAATAACACCAATCAAGTGTGCAAGAAGTTTTCAAAACGATACCTGCATGTGGGCATAGACCTTCTCCACTTTTAGTGGGAATTACTTTAGGCTAGCATGCTTCCAACTAACAAAATCAATGATGTCCCAAGCCTCTTCCTAGAGCTATATAGAGGCATCATTCCTCACTCTTTGTATCACTCACTATCTCACTTCATGTTGGCAACTTTGATCCATACATGCCACTAAGTGTTCACAGTTCTTCAGTCTCTAGCCATGCACAGTAGTCTCCTCATAGCCATGTTGACCACCATTGAACCTATCATATGTCTGTTACCATCTTCCATCGCTTTTGAACAATTTTATTCCTTTCTTCTCAGTGTCATCCCACATATCAATGTAACATGTGTGACGACGTGGGAAATTGTTGGCCTAGGCCTTCTGCACATCGAATGGGAACGTACTCTAAACTAGCATGCTTTCAACTAACACAACCATGATATCACAAGGCTCTGCCTAGAGATATATAAAGGCCACATCCCTCGCTCTTTGTGGTACTCACTATCTCACTGCTATCACTCTCCCTATTTTTCCTCGTTTCTCTTGTACTAGCATCATTTGTCTCAAACAGTACACTATAAAATATACAAAGGCATGTCACAGCTTGTGACATTTAAATCATAGAGTAAGTAAACAACAACAAAAAGCAATCAATACCTTATTTGCTCCACACTAGAAGAGGTTCACACCTCCAATTTCACTTTTTGAAGAAATTATGTACCCTTAAGTGAACCCTGAAGAAACACATTTAACAATGGAATGGGTTTCTCCCATCTAAAGAGCATAAGCTCTTAGGCATACATTTTCCTAGCAACATTAAACTAAAAAGGCCATGGAAGTAGATGGGTTTACAAATTTAGATGGGTTCAAACGGTTCCACCAATAGATCCAAACAAAGATCATATAAGTTTCTTAACCAACATGACTTCAATTTTGGCACTTCAATAAGGATGGCTATCGTAGATAATGCAATATGGTTGGACACCTTATCAAATGGGTGTGCAAAATGCAGAGCCTTACAAAAATCATATATGCATTGATCTGCAGAGCCTTACAAAAATCATATATGCATTGATCTTAGCTGTGATTAAAGATGTAGAGTTTGATGATTTACCAATATAAAAGAACAATATAAAAGATTACTCAAGATTACTCAAGGGCATGGCTAAACAAGTTAAACCCCCTCCTGCCACAGCACACTTAGCCAAGCACAAAGCCCTGTCCCAGCAACCGCCTCCTTCGCACCCCCAAACCCGTGAGCGCGTGCATTGAGCCACAGAGAAACCCGCCTTTTGCACTCCTAGACAAACCCTTCCCGCAAACCGTAAGGTGTTAATCTTATAGCATAGTATTATCTTGAGTAATCTTTTATATTGCTCTTTACCAAAATAAAAGAACAATGTTAAAATTTGGATTAGAATCCTCTTGACTTGTTGGTTCGATATGATGAAATTTTTTTCTTTTTATCGGTTCCAAATGCATGAATAGTCAAAGGATTTTTTCCCACATGGATTAAACCTTTACCTTACATAAGCATCTAGTTTTTGAAGGGTTCAATACCATCCATAATTTTGCAATATGTGGTAAGACAGCCCTATGCATTTGCGTTCAAAAATCCCTTCGTCATTTGGTCCTCAACCTAATTTTCCTTGAGGGAAGTTCTGCTTGCTCTTTTGTTTGAGACAGGATGCTATGGTTTGCTTCTAAGGTCATGTGTACTCAGCCTCTGAGCCATGGGATACATGTCTTTGAGCCATGTTGGCAACTTTGATCCATACATGCCACTGAGTGTTCACAGTTCTTCAGTCCTTAGCCATGCACAGTAGTCTCCTCGTAGCCATGTTGACCACCATTGAACCTATCATATGTCTGTTACCATCTTCCATCACTTTTGAACAATTTTATTCCTTTCTTCTCAGTGTCATCCCACATATCAATGTAACATGTGTGACGACGTGGGAAATTGTTGGCCTAGGCCTTCTCCACATCGAATGGGAACGTACTCTAAACTAGCATGCGTTCAACTAACACAACCATGATATCACAAGCCTCTGCCTAGATATATATAAAGGCCTCATCCCTCACTCTTTGTGGTACTCACTATCTCACTCCTATCACTCTCCCTATTTTTCCTCGTTTCTCTTGTACTAGCGTCATTTGTCTCAAACAATACATTATAAAATATACAAAGGCATGTCACAGCTTGTGATATTTAAAGCATAGAGTAAGTAAACAACAACAAAAAGCAATCAATACCTTATTTGCTCCACACTAGAAGAGGTTCACACCTCCAATTTCACTTTTTGAAGAAATTATGTACCCTTAAGTGAACCCTGAAGAAGCACATTTAACAATGGAATGGGTTTCTCCCATCTAAAGAGCATAAGCTCTTAGGCATACATTTTCCTAGCAACATTAAACTAAAAAACGGCATGGAAGTAGATGGGTTTACAAATTTAAATGGGTTCAAACTGTTCCACCAATAGATCCAAACAAAGATCATATAAGTTTCTTAACCAACATGACTCTCCTCGAGTAAAGCACACTTTTGGCACTTCAATAAGGATGGCTATTGTAGATAATGCAATATGGTTGGACACCTTATCAAATGGGTGTGCAAAATGCAAAGCCTTACAAAAATTATATATGCATTGATCTTAGGTGTGATTAGAGATGTAGAGTTTGATGAACAAGTGTTGGGTGATATTGTTTTATTCACTAGTTTTTGCATCAAGGATATTACTATCACAACTGTTAATGTCGATGGTTTTTTCTTACTAGTAGTAACTCAAATAGTATAGTAACAATTAAAGCTCATCTCCAAATTAAAAACATGAAGACAGTCAAAATGGATGGTATTAAATGCGGGAAGTTCTGCTTGCTCTTTTGTTTGAGACAGGATGCTATGGTTTGCTTCTAAGGTCATGTGTACTCAGCCTCTGAGCCATGGGATACATGTCTTTGAGCCATGTTGGCAACTTTGATCCATACATGCCACTGAGTGTTCACAGTTCTTCAGTCCTTAGCCATGCACAGTAGTCTCCTCGTAGCCATGTTGACCACCATTGAACCTATCATATGTCTGTTACCATCTTCCATCACTTTTGAACAATTTTATTCCTTTCTTCTCAGTGTCATCCCACATATCAATGTAACATGTGTGACGACGTGGGAAATTGTTGGCCTAGGCCTTCTCCACATCGAATGGGAACGTACTCTAAACTAGCATGCGTTCAACTAACACAACCATGATATCACAAGCCTCTGCCTAGATATATATAAAGGCCTCATCCCTCACCTCACTCTTTGTGGTACTCACTATCTCACTCCTATCACTCTCCCTATTTTTCCTCGTTTCTCTTGTACTAGCGTCATTTGTCTCAAACAATACATTATAAAATATACAAAGGCATGTCACAGCTTGTGATATTTAAAGCATAGAGTAAGTAAACAACAACAAAAAGCAATCAATACCTTATTTGCTCCACACTAGAAGAGGTTCACACCTCCAATTTCACTTTTTGAAGAAATTATGTACCCTTAAGTGAACCCTGAAGAAGCACATTTAACAATGGAATGGGTTTCTCCCATCTAAAGAGCATAAGCTCTTAGGCATACATTTTCCTAGCAACATTAAACTAAAAAACGGCATGGAAGTAGATGGGTTTACAAATTTAAATGGGTTCAAACTGTTCCACCAATAGATCCAAACAAAGATCATATAAGTTTCTTAACCAACATGACTCTCCTCGAGTAAAGCACACTTTTGGCACTTCAATAAGGATGGCTATTGTAGATAATGCAATATGGTTGGACACCTTATCAAATGGGTGTGCAAAATGCAAAGCCTTACAAAAATTATATATGCATTGATCTTAGGTGTGATTAGAGATGTAGAGTTTGATGAACAAGTGTTGGGTGATATTGTTTTATTCACTAGTTTTTGCATCAAGGATATTACTATCACAACTGTTAATGTCGATGGTTTTTTCTTACTAGTAGTAACTCAAATAGTATAGTAACAATTAAAGCTCATCTCCAAATTAAAAACATGAAGACAGTCAAAATGGATGGTATTAAATGCGGGAAGTTCTGCTTGCTCTTTTGTTTGAGACAGGATGCTATGGTTTGCTTCTAAGGTCATGTGTACTCAGCCTCTGAGCCATGGGATACATGTCTTTGAGCCATGTTGGCAACTTTGATCCATACATGCCACTGAGTGTTCACAGTTCTTCAGTCCTTAGCCATGCACAGTAGTCTCCTCGTAGCCATGTTGACCACCATTGAACCTATCATATGTCTGTTACCATCTTCCATCACTTTTGAACAATTTTATTCCTTTCTTCTCAGTGTCATCCCACATATCAATGTAACATGTGTGACGACGTGGGAAATTGTTGGCCTAGGCCTTCTCCACATCGAATGGGAACGTACTCTAAACTAGCATGCGTTCAACTAACACAACCATGATATCACAAGCCTCTGCCTAGATATATATAAAGGCCTCATCCCTCACCTCACTCTTTGTGGTACTCACTATCTCACTCCTATCACTCTCCCTATTTTTCCTCGTTTCTCTTGTACTAGCGTCATTTGTCTCAAACAATACATTATAAAATATACAAAGGCATGTCACAGCTTGTGATATTTAAAGCATAGAGTAAGTAAACAACAACAAAAAGCAATCAATACCTTATTTGCTCCACACTAGAAGAGGTTCACACCTCCAATTTCACTTTTTGAAGAAATTATGTACCCTTAAGTGAACCCTGAAGAAGCACATTTAACAATGGAATGGGTTTCTCCCATCTAAAGAGCATAAGCTCTTAGGCATACATTTTCCTAGCAACATTAAACTAAAAAACGGCATGGAAGTAGATGGGTTTACAAATTTAAATGGGTTCAAACTGTTCCACCAATAGATCCAAACAAAGATCATATAAGTTTCTTAACCAACATGACTCTCCTCGAGTAAAGCACACTTTTGGCACTTCAATAAGGATGGCTATTGTAGATAATGCAATATGGTTGGACACCTTATCAAATGGGTGTGCAAAATGCAAAGCCTTACAAAAATTATATATGCATTGATCTTAGGTGTGATTAGAGATGTAGAGTTTGATGAACAAGTGTTGGGTGATATTGTTTTATTCACTAGTTTTTGCATCAAGGATATTACTATCACAACTGTTAATGTCGATGGTTTTTTCTTACTAGTAGTAACTCAAATAGTATAGTAACAATTAAAGCTCATCTCCAAATTAAAAACATGAAGACAGTCAAAATGGATGGTATTAAATGCGGGAAGTTCTGCTTGCTCTTTTGTTTGAGACAGGATGCTATGGTTTGCTTCTAAGGTCATGTGTACTCAGCCTCTGAGCCATGGGATACATGTCTTTGAGCCATGTTGGCAACTTTGATCCATACATGCCACTGAGTGTTCACAGTTCTTCAGTCCTTAGCCATGCACAGTAGTCTCCTCGTAGCCATGTTGACCACCATTGAACCTATCATATGTCTGTTACCATCTTCCATCACTTTTGAACAATTTTATTCCTTTCTTCTCAGTGTCATCCCACATATCAATGTAACATGTGTGACGACGTGGGAAATTGTTGGCCTAGGCCTTCTCCACATCGAATGGGAACGTACTCTAAACTAGCATGCGTTCAACTAACACAACCATGATATCACAAGCCTCTGCCTAGATATATATAAAGGCCTCATCCCTCACCTCACTCTTTGTGGTACTCACTATCTCACTCCTATCACTCTCCCTATTTTTCCTCGTTTCTCTTGTACTAGCGTCATTTGTCTCAAACAATACATTATAAAATATACAAAGGCATGTCACAGCTTGTGATATTTAAAGCATAGAGTAAGTAAACAACAACAAAAAGCAATCAATACCTTATTTGCTCCACACTAGAAGAGGTTCACACCTCCAATTTCACTTTTTGAAGAAATTATGTACCCTTAAGTGAACCCTGAAGAAGCACATTTAACAATGGAATGGGTTTCTCCCATCTAAAGAGCATAAGCTCTTAGGCATACATTTTCCTAGCAACATTAAACTAAAAAACGGCATGGAAGTAGATGGGTTTACAAATTTAAATGGGTTCAAACTGTTCCACCAATAGATCCAAACAAAGATCATATAAGTTTCTTAACCAACATGACTCTCCTCGAGTAAAGCACAGTTTTGGCACTTCAATAAGGATGGCTATTGTAGATAATGCAATATGGTTGGACACCTTATCAAATGGGTGTGCAAAATGCAAAGCTTTACAAAAATTATATATGCATTGATCTTAGGTGTGATTAGAGATGTAGAGTTTGATGAACAAGTGTTGGGTGATATTGTTTTATTCACTAGTTTTTGCATCAAGGATATTACTATCACAACTGTTAATGTCGATGGTTTTTTCTTACTAGTAGTAACTCAAATAGTATAGTAACAATTAAAGCTCATCTCCAAATTAAAAACATGAAGACAGTCAAAATGGATGGTATTAAATGCGGGAAGTTCTGCTTGCTCTTTTGTTTGAGACAGGATGCTATGGTTTGCTTCTAAGGTCATGTGTACTCAGCCTCTGAGCCATGGGATACATGTCTTTGAGCCATGTTGGCAACTTTGATCCATACATGCCACTGAGTGTTCACAGTTCTTCAGTCCTTAGCCATGCACAGTAGTCTCCTCGTAGCCATGTTGACCACCATTGAACCTATCATATGTCTGTTACCATCTTCCATCACTTTTGAACAATTTTATTCCTTTCTTCTCAGTGTCATCCCACATATCAATGTAACATGTGTGACGACGTGGGAAATTGTTGGCCTAGGCCTTCTCCACATCGAATGGGAACGTACTCTAAACTAGCATGCGTTCAACTAACACAACCATGATATCACAAGCCTCTGCCTAGATATATATAAAGGCCTCATCCCTCACCTCACTCTTTGTGGTACTCACTATCTCACTCCTATCACTCTCCCTATTTTTCCTCGTTTCTCTTGTACTAGCGTCATTTGTCTCAAACAATACATTATAAAATATACAAAGGCATGTCACAGCTTGTGATATTTAAAGCATAGAGTAAGTAAACAACAACAAAAAGCAATCAATACCTTATTTGCTCCACACTAGAAGAGGTTCACACCTCCAATTTCACTTTTTGAAGAAATTATGTACCCTTAAGTGAACCCTGAAGAAGCACATTTAACAATGGAATGGGTTTCTCCCATCTAAAGAGCATAAGCTCTTAGGCATACATTTTCCTAGCAACATTAAACTAAAAAACGGCATGGAAGTAGATGGGTTTACAAATTTAAATGGGTTCAAACTGTTCCACCAATAGATCCAAACAAAGATCATATAAGTTTCTTAACCAACATGACTCTCCTCGAGTAAAGCACAGTTTTGGCACTTCAATAAGGATGGCTATTGTAGATAATGCAATATGGTTGGACACCTTATCAAATGGGTGTGCAAAATGCAAAGCCTTACAAAAATTATATATGCATTGATCTTAGGTGTGATTAGAGATGTAGAGTTTGATGAACAAGTGTTGGGTGATATTGTTTTATTCACTAGTTTTTGCATCAAGGATATTACTATCACAACTGTTAATGTCGATGGTTTTTTCTTACTAGTAGTAACTCAAATAGTATAGTAACAATTAAAGCTCATCTCCAAATTAAAAACATGAAGACAGTCAAAATGGATGGTATTAAATGCGGGAAGTTCTGCTTGCTCTTTTGTTTGAGACAGGATGCTATGGTTTGCTTCTAAGGTCATGTGTACTCAACCTCTGAGCCATGGGATACATGTCTTTGAGCCATGTTGGCAACTTTGATCCATACATGCCACTGAGTGTTCACAGTTCTTCAGTCCTTAGCCATGCACAGTAGTCTCCTCGTAGCCATGTTGACCACCATTGAACCTATCATATGTCTGTTACCATCTTCCATCACTTTTGAACAATTTTATTCCTTTCTTCTCAGTGTCATCCCACATATCAATGTAACATGTGTGACGACGTGGGAAATTGTTGGCCTAGGCCTTCTCCACATCGAATGGGAACGTACTCTAAACTAGCATGCGTTCAACTAACACAACCATGATATCACAAGCCTCTGCCTAGATATATATAAAGGCCTCATCCCTCACCTCACTCTTTGTGGTACTCACTATCTCACTCCTATCACTCTCCCTATTTTTCCTCGTTTCTCTTGTACTAGCGTCATTTGTCTCAAACAATACATTATAAAATATACAAAGGCATGTCACAGCTTGTGATATTTAAAGCATAGAGTAAGTAAACAACAACAAAAAGCAATCAATACCTTATTTGCTCCACACTAGAAGAGGTTCACACCTCCAATTTCACTTTTTGAAGAAATTATGTACCCTTAAGTGAACCCTGAAGAAGCACATTTAACAATGGAATGGGTTTCTCCCATCTAAAGAGCATAAGCTCTTAGGCATACATTTTCCTAGCAACATTAAACTAAAAAACGGCATGGAAGTAGATGGGTTTACAAATTTAAATGGGTTCAAACTGTTCCACCAATAGATCCAAACAAAGATCATATAAGTTTCTTAACCAACATGACTCTCCTCGAGTAAAGCACACTTTTGGCACTTCAATAAGGATGGCTATTGTAGATAATGCAATATGGTTGGACACCTTATCAAATGGGTGTGCAAAATGCAAAGCCTTACAAAAATTATATATGCATTGATCTTAGGTGTGATTAGAGATGTAGAGTTTGATGAACAAGTGTTGGGTGATATTGTTTTATTCACTAGTTTTTGCATCAAGGATATTACTATCACAACTGTTAATGTCGATGGTTTTTTCTTACTAGTAGTAACTCAAATAGTATAGTAACAATTAAAGCTCATCTCCAAATTAAAAACATGAAGACAGTCAAAATGGATGGTATTAAATGCGGGAAGTTCTGCTTGCTCTTTTGTTTGAGACAGGATGCTATGGTTTGCTTCTAAGGTCATGTGTACTCAACCTCTGAGCCATGGGATACATGTCTTTGAGCCATGTTGGCAACTTTGATCCATACATGCCACTGAGTGTTCACAGTTCTTCAGTCCTTAGCCATGCACAGTAGTCTCCTCGTAGCCATGTTGACCACCATTGAACCTATCATATGTCTGTTACCATCTTCCATCACTTTTGAACAATTTTATTCCTTTCTTCTCAGTGTCATCCCACATATCAATGTAACATGTGTGACGACGTGGGAAATTGTTGGCCTAGGCCTTCTCCACATCGAATGGGAACGTACTCTAAACTAGCATGCGTTCAACTAACACAACCATGATATCACAAGCCTCTGCCTAGATATATATAAAGGCCTCATCCCTCACCTCACTCTTTGTGGTACTCACTATCTCACTCCTATCACTCTCCCTATTTTTCCTCGTTTCTCTTGTACTAGCGTCATTTGTCTCAAACAATACATTATAAAATATACAAAGGCATGTCACAGCTTGTGATATTTAAAGCATAGAGTAAGTAAACAACAACAAAAAGCAATCAATACCTTATTTGCTCCACACTAGAAGAGGTTCACACCTCCAATTTCACTTTTTGAAGAAATTATGTACCCTTAAGTGAACCCTGAAGAAGCACATTTAACAATGGAATGGGTTTCTCCCATCTAAAGAGCATAAGCTCTTAGGCATACATTTTCCTAGCAACATTAAACTAAAAAACGGCATGGAAGTAGATGGGTTTACAAATTTAAATGGGTTCAAACTGTTCCACCAATAGATCCAAACAAAGATCATATAAGTTTCTTAACCAACATGACTCTCCTCGAGTAAAGCACAGTTTTGGCACTTCAATAAGGATGGCTATTGTAGATAATGCAATATGGTTGGACACCTTATCAAATGGGTGTGCAAAATGCAAAGCCTTACAAAAATTATATATGCATTGATCTTAGGTGTGATTAGAGATGTAGAGTTTGATGAACAAGTGTTGGGTGATATTGTTTTATTCACTAGTTTTTGCATCAAGGATATTACTATCACAACTGTTAATGTCGATGGTTTTTTCTTACTAGTAGTAACTCAAATAGTATAGTAACAATTAAAGCTCATCTCCAAATTAAAAACATGAAGACAGTCAAAATGGATGGTATTAAATGCGGGAAGTTCTGCTTGCTCTTTTGTTTGAGACAGGATGCTATGGTTTGCTTCTAAGGTCATGTGTACTCAACCTCTGAGCCATGGGATACATGTCTTTGAGCCATGTTGGCAACTTTGATCCATACATGCCACTGAGTGTTCACAGTTCTTCAGTCCTTAGCCATGCACAGTAGTCTCCTCGTAGCCATGTTGACCACCATTGAACCTATCATATGTCTGTTACCATCTTCCATCACTTTTGAACAATTTTATTCCTTTCTTCTCAGTGTCATCCCACATATCAATGTAACATGTGTGACGACGTGGGAAATTGTTGGCCTAGGCCTTCTCCACATCGAATGGGAACGTACTCTAAACTAGCATGCGTTCAACTAACACAACCATGATATCACAAGCCTCTGCCTAGATATATATAAAGGCCTCATCCCTCACCTCACTCTTTGTGGTACTCACTATCTCACTCCTATCACTCTCCCTATTTTTCCTCGTTTCTCTTGTACTAGCGTCATTTGTCTCAAACAATACATTATAAAATATACAAAGGCATGTCACAGCTTGTGATATTTAAAGCATAGAGTAAGTAAACAACAACAAAAAGCAATCAATACCTTATTTGCTCCACACTAGAAGAGGTTCACACCTCCAATTTCACTTTTTGAAGAAATTATGTACCCTTAAGTGAACCCTGAAGAAGCACATTTAACAATGGAATGGGTTTCTCCCATCTAAAGAGCATAAGCTCTTAGGCATACATTTTCCTAGCAACATTAAACTAAAAAACGGCATGGAAGTAGATGGGTTTACAAATTTAAATGGGTTCAAACTGTTCCACCAATAGATCCAAACAAAGATCATATAAGTTTCTTAACCAACATGACTCTCCTCGAGTAAAGCACACTTTTGGCACTTCAATAAGGATGGCTATTGTAGATAATGCAATATGGTTGGACACCTTATCAAATGGGTGTGCAAAATGCAAAGCCTTACAAAAATTATATATGCATTGATCTTAGGTGTGATTAGAGATGTAGAGTTTGATGAACAAGTGTTGGGTGATATTGTTTTATTCACTAGTTTTTGCATCAAGGATATTACCATCACAACTGTTAATGTCGATGGTTTTTTCTTACTAGTAGTAACTCAAATAGTATAGTAACAATTAAAGCTCATCTCCAAATTAAAAACATGAAGACAGTCAAAATGGATGGTATTAAATGCGGGAAGTTCTGCTTGCTCTTTTGTTTGAGACAGGATGCTATGGTTTGCTTCTAAGGTCATGTGTACTCAACCTCTGAGCCATGGGATACATGTCTTTGAGCCATGTTGGCAACTTTGATCCATACATGCCACTGAGTGTTCACAGTTCTTCAGTCCTTAGCCATGCACAGTAGTCTCCTCGTAGCCATGTTGACCACCATTGAACCTATCATATGTCTGTTACCATCTTCCATCACTTTTGAACAATTTTATTCCTTTCTTCTCAGTGTCATCCCACATATCAATGTAACATGTGTGACGACGTGGGAAATTGTTGGCCTAGGCCTTCTCCACATCGAATGGGAACGTACTCTAAACTAGCATGCGTTCAACTAACACAACCATGATATCACAAGCCTCTGCCTAGATATATATAAAGGCCTCATCCCTCACCTCACTCTTTGTGGTACTCACTATCTCACTCCTATCACTCTCCCTATTTTTCCTCGTTTCTCTTGTACTAGCGTCATTTGTCTCAAACAATACATTATAAAATATACAAAGGCATGTCACAGCTTGTGATATTTAAAGCATAGAGTAAGTAAACAACAACAAAAAGCAATCAATACCTTATTTGCTCCACACTAGAAGAGGTTCACACCTCCAATTTCACTTTTTGAAGAAATTATGTACCCTTAAGTGAACCCTGAAGAAGCACATTTAACAATGGAATGGGTTTCTCCCATCTAAAGAGCATAAGCTCTTAGGCATACATTTTCCTAGCAACATTAAACTAAAAAACGGCATGGAAGTAGATGGGTTTACAAATTTAAATGGGTTCAAACTGTTCCACCAATAGATCCAAACAAAGATCATATAAGTTTCTTAACCAACATGACTCTCCTCGAGTAAAGCACACTTTTGGCACTTCAATAAGGATGGCTATTGTAGATAATGCAATATGGTTGGACACCTTATCAAATGGGTGTGCAAAATGCAAAGCCTTACAAAAATTATATATGCATTGATCTTAGGTGTGATTAGAGATGTAGAGTTTGATGAACAAGTGTTGGGTGATATTGTTTTATTCACTAGTTTTTGCATCAAGGATATTACCATCACAACTGTTAATGTCGATGGTTTTTTCTTACTAGTAGTAACTCAAATAGTATAGTAACAATTAAAGCTCATCTCCAAATTAAAAACATGAAGACAGTCAAAATGGATGGTATTAAATGCGGGAAGTTCTGCTTGCTCTTTTGTTTGAGACAGGATGCTATGGTTTGCTTCTAAGGTCATGTGTACTCAACCTCTGAGCCATGGGATACATGTCTTTGAGCCATGTTGGCAACTTTGATCCATACATGCCACTGAGTGTTCACAGTTCTTCAGTCCTTAGCCATGCACAGTAGTCTCCTCGTAGCCATGTTGACCACCATTGAACCTATCATATGTCTGTTACCATCTTCCATCACTTTTGAACAATTTTATTCCTTTCTTCTCAGTGTCATCCCACATATCAATGTAACATGTGTGACGACGTGGGAAATTGTTGGCCTAGGCCTTCTCCACATCGAATGGGAACGTACTCTAAACTAGCATGCGTTCAACTAACACAACCATGATATCACAAGCCTCTGCCTAGATATATATAAAGGCCTCATCCCTCACCTCACTCTTTGTGGTACTCACTATCTCACTCCTATCACTCTCCCTATTTTTCCTCGTTTCTCTTGTACTAGCGTCATTTGTCTCAAACAATACATTATAAAATATACAAAGGCATGTCACAGCTTGTGATATTTAAAGCATAGAGTAAGTAAACAACAACAAAAAGCAATCAATACCTTATTTGCTCCACACTAGAAGAGGTTCACACCTCCAATTTCACTTTTTGAAGAAATTATGTACCCTTAAGTGAACCCTGAAG
The DNA here is from genome assembly GCF_014529385.1 of Adiantum capillus-veneris. Taxonomy (NCBI): domain Eukaryota; kingdom Viridiplantae; phylum Streptophyta; class Polypodiopsida; order Polypodiales; family Pteridaceae; genus Adiantum; species Adiantum capillus-veneris. The sequence goes on from NC_140946.1 coordinate 28,753,948, forward strand.
AAGCACATTTAACAATGGAATGGGTTTCTCCCATCTAAAGAGCATAAGCTCTTAGGCATACATTTTCCTAGCAACATTAAACTAAAAAACGGCATGGAAGTAGATGGGTTTACAAATTTAAATGGGTTCAAACTGTTCCACCAATAGATCCAAACAAAGATCATATAAGTTTCTTAACCAACATGACTCTCCTCGAGTAAAGCACAGTTTTGGCACTTCAATAAGGATGGCTATTGTAGATAATGCAATATGGTTGGACACCTTATCAAATGGGTGTGCAAAATGCAAAGCCTTACAAAAATTATATATGCATTGATCTTAGGTGTGATTAGAGATGTAGAGTTTGATGAACAAGTGTTGGGTGATATTGTTTTATTCACTAGTTTTTGCATCAAGGATATTACTATCACAACTGTTAATGTCGATGGTTTTTTCTTACTAGTAGTAACTCAAATAGTATAGTAACAATTAAAGCTCATCTCCAAATTAAAAACATGAAGACAGTCAAAATGGATGGTATTAAATGCGGGAAGTTCTGCTTGCTCTTTTGTTTGAGACAGGATGCTATGGTTTGCTTCTAAGGTCATGTGTACTCAACCTCTGAGCCATGGGATACATGTCTTTGAGCCATGTTGGCAACTTTGATCCATACATGCCACTGAGTGTTCACAGTTCTTCAGTCCTTAGCCATGCACAGTAGTCTCCTCGTAGCCATGTTGACCACCATTGAACCTATCATATGTCTGTTACCATCTTCCATCACTTTTGAACAATTTTATTCCTTTCTTCTCAGTGTCATCCCACATATCAATGTAACATGTGTGACGACGTGGGAAATTGTTGGCCTAGGCCTTCTCCACATCGAATGGGAACGTACTCTAAACTAGCATGCGTTCAACTAACACAACCATGATATCACAAGCCTCTGCCTAGATATATATAAAGGCCTCATCCCTCACCTCACTCTTTGTGGTACTCACTATCTCACTCCTATCACTCTCCCTATTTTTCCTCGTTTCTCTTGTACTAGCGTCATTTGTCTCAAACAATACATTATAAAATATACAAAGGCATGTCACAGCTTGTGATATTTAAAGCATAGAGTAAGTAAACAACAACAAAAAGCAATCAATACCTTATTTGCTCCACACTAGAAGAGGTTCACACCTCCAATTTCACTTTTTGAAGAAATTATGTACCCTTAAGTGAACCCTGAAGAAGCACATTTAACAATGGAATGGGTTTCTCCCATCTAAAGAGCATAAGCTCTTAGGCATACATTTTCCTAGCAACATTAAACTAAAAAACGGCATGGAAGTAGATGGGTTTACAAATTTAAATGGGTTCAAACTGTTCCACCAATAGATCCAAACAAAGATCATATAAGTTTCTTAACCAACATGACTCTCCTCGAGTAAAGCACACTTTTGGCACTTCAATAAGGATGGCTATTGTAGATAATGCAATATGGTTGGACACCTTATCAAATGGGTGTGCAAAATGCAAAGCCTTACAAAAATTATATATGCATTGATCTTAGGTGTGATTAGAGATGTAGAGTTTGATGAACAAGTGTTGGGTGATATTGTTTTATTCACTAGTTTTTGCATCAAGGATATTACCATCACAACTGTTAATGTCGATGGTTTTTTCTTACTAGTAGTAACTCAAATAGTATAGTAACAATTAAAGCTCATCTCCAAATTAAAAACATGAAGACAGTCAAAATGGATGGTATTAAATGCGGGAAGTTCTGCTTGCTCTTTTGTTTGAGACAGGATGCTATGGTTTGCTTCTAAGGTCATGTGTACTCAACCTCTGAGCCATGGGATACATGTCTTTGAGCCATGTTGGCAACTTTGATCCATACATGCCACTGAGTGTTCACAGTTCTTCAGTCCTTAGCCATGCACAGTAGTCTCCTCGTAGCCATGTTGACCACCATTGAACCTATCATATGTCTGTTACCATCTTCCATCACTTTTGAACAATTTTATTCCTTTCTTCTCAGTGTCATCCCACATATCAATGTAACATGTGTGACGACGTGGGAAATTGTTGGCCTAGGCCTTCTCCACATCGAATGGGAACGTACTCTAAACTAGCATGCGTTCAACTAACACAACCATGATATCACAAGCCTCTGCCTAGATATATATAAAGGCCTCATCCCTCACCTCACTCTTTGTGGTACTCACTATCTCACTCCTATCACTCTCCCTATTTTTCCTCGTTTCTCTTGTACTAGCGTCATTTGTCTCAAACAATACATTATAAAATATACAAAGGCATGTCACAGCTTGTGATATTTAAAGCATAGAGTAAGTAAACAACAACAAAAAGCAATCAATACCTTATTTGCTCCACACTAGAAGAGGTTCACACCTCCAATTTCACTTTTTGAAGAAATTATGTACCCTTAAGTGAACCCTGAAGAAGCACATTTAACAATGGAATGGGTTTCTCCCATCTAAAGAGCATAAGCTCTTAGGCATACATTTTCCTAGCAACATTAAACTAAAAAACGGCATGGAAGTAGATGGGTTTACAAATTTAAATGGGTTCAAACTGTTCCACCAATAGATCCAAACAAAGATCATATAAGTTTCTTAACCAACATGACTCTCCTCGAGTAAAGCACACTTTTGGCACTTCAATAAGGATGGCTATTGTAGATAATGCAATATGGTTGGACACCTTATCAAATGGGTGTGCAAAATGCAAAGCCTTACAAAAATTATATATGCATTGATCTTAGGTGTGATTAGAGATGTAGAGTTTGATGAACAAGTGTTGGGTGATATTGTTTTATTCACTAGTTTTTGCATCAAGGATATTACCATCACAACTGTTAATGTCGATGGTTTTTTCTTACTAGTAGTAACTCAAATAGTATAGTAACAATTAAAGCTCATCTCCAAATTAAAAACATGAAGACAGTCAAAATGGATGGTATTAAATGCGGGAAGTTCTGCTTGCTCTTTTGTTTGAGACAGGATGCTATGGTTTGCTTCTAAGGTCATGTGTACTCAACCTCTGAGCCATGGGATACATGTCTTTGAGCCATGTTGGCAACTTTGATCCATACATGCCACTGAGTGTTCACAGTTCTTCAGTCCTTAGCCATGCACAGTAGTCTCCTCGTAGCCATGTTGACCACCATTGAACCTATCATATGTCTGTTACCATCTTCCATCACTTTTGAACAATTTTATTCCTTTCTTCTCAGTGTCATCCCACATATCAATGTAACATGTGTGACGACGTGGGAAATTGTTGGCCTAGGCCTTCTCCACATCGAATGGGAACGTACTCTAAACTAGCATGCGTTCAACTAACACAACCATGATATCACAAGCCTCTGCCTAGATATATATAAAGGCCTCATCCCTCACCTCACTCTTTGTGGTACTCACTATCTCACTCCTATCACTCTCCCTATTTTTCCTCGTTTCTCTTGTACTAGCGTCATTTGTCTCAAACAATACATTATAAAATATACAAAGGCATGTCACAGCTTGTGATATTTAAAGCATAGAGTAAGTAAACAACAACAAAAAGCAATCAATACCTTATTTGCTCCACACTAGAAGAGGTTCACACCTCCAATTTCACTTTTTGAAGAAATTATGTACCCTTAAGTGAACCCTGAAGAAGCACATTTAACAATGGAATGGGTTTCTCCCATCTAAAGAGCATAAGCTCTTAGGCATACATTTTCCTAGCAACATTAAACTAAAAAACGGCATGGAAGTAGATGGGTTTACAAATTTAAATGGGTTCAAACTGTTCCACCAATAGATCCAAACAAAGATCATATAAGTTTCTTAACCAACATGACTCTCCTCGAGTAAAGCACAGTTTTGCACTTCAATAAGGATGGCTCTTGTAGATAATGCAATATGGTTGGACACCTTATCAAATGGGTGTGCAAAATGCAAAGCCTTACAAAAATTATATATGCATTGATCTTAGCTGTGATTAGAGATGTAGAGTTTGATGAACAAGTGTTGGGTGATATTGTTTTATTCACTAGTTTTTGCATCAAGGATATTACTATCACAACTGTTAATGTCGATGGTTTTTTCTTACTAGTAGTAACTCAAATAGTATAGTAACAATTAAAGCTCATCTCCTCGAGTAAAGCACAGTTTTGGCACTCAGAAGGAGTATCTCAAATTAGTATGATGCTAATTGGATATAATGAGCAAACTTTTTGTATAGTCTGCAAAGCGATATATAATCTTATAATGTTTTCACATGCAAGAAGGTAAATGCCTTAGTCTCTCTCTCTCTCTCTCTCTCTCTCTCTCTCTCCAACCAACACACACACATACCCACAAGCAAAAGCCTGTTGTAGTGGAGATGGTTACTTTCTGATTAAGAGAGTAGAATAGTTGCATCCAAGAACAGCTAAGGTGAAGTATATTCTAAAGAGAAAATCATACCATGCTATCAAACTACGAACAAATAGTAAGTAACAATGAGACTGAACTCCGACGCTCTATCATACCGAAGTTTACCAGTAAACCACCTTCTTAACCTTCCACCTTGCTTTCACAACTTTCAGAAAGAAACCACAAGCCCACTAAAAATACTTCAAAGAAAAGATAGTAAGTAGCCAATTGCAATCACAAGACATGGAGATGCTATCTATACTTGGCATATAGCCTCATCTCCAAAGCCGACACAATCCCTTACTACGGAGGCATGATCATTCAGTCCTAGTGGTAAGATTGTCTGCATCGATTCAAACAAAGTCCTCTTCACTCTTTTGGGCCAGCTTGCTTGAGCCTGCAAAGCATAACCACCAAACAAGGGCCAGGGTCACGTTGGCATTCTAACAAAAAATGAAGAGGACCCATTTGACGCTCTTGAATGAAAGGACCCATTTACAAACTGAAAAACCAAACAAGATTTCAATGCTTCACATGCAAAAGTCAAATGTATGCCTATCTCCCTTCTTCACTAAGACTTGTTATAGAAAGCCAGAAGTGCAAAATCATGTAGCTTGCATTGCGACTAGAATATTGGGGAACATGAAGCTGGAAATTTAAACATATCAATTATATTGCTGAAATTTCCAAGGAAACAAACCCTGCTAACACTTGGATGGTGCTTAGAGCTGTGTCCCACTGGACTGGACGCATGTGGGGCATACAATGCAAAGGCTTGCATTAAATTTAGCCTGGTCTCGTTGTATGCACTACAAATTTTGCTTTGTTTTTCATTTTTTGTAGCGCATGCAGTCCAAGGGCCTTTGCACTCTATGCCCTGCATGTGTCCAGCGGGACGCAGCTCTTATTGGTTTATGGAGTTATCTAAGTCATAATGCAGCAGGCTCAATCTTTGAAGATCATGGCTTGCTATTGATAGAAGCCAGTATTTAACCTATCTACTTTGCTACACTCTAAACAGCACCCTAACTTGCGCGTGCCATTCAAACCAAGCTATTTCTTTTTTGCAATTTGATGCTTCATCCACTAGTTTTGCGGGATTGCACCCCACTCACACCTGCATGTCATAGGATAGCAGGGGCGCTTAAAGCCCCTTGCCTTTACCACCAGGCCAACTCCCCTTGACATAAAACAAGCTATTTCTTAACGCATTGAATTTGCTTCTACCCCCGACTACCACAAGAAGATTTGGAAATTTTCTCATGTAGGAAAACAGAGTCTTTCTCAGTGTTTTTCATACAATGCATAACATCATGAGCTTCTGCTCGAGAGGCACCGCATACCTAGCTAGGTATGCAGCGCCTCCCTCACAGAAGCTCATGATGTCGAGGTAAGTCACAATGTGGGAAATATTGTGAGAATTTGTCCAAAACTTCCTGTGTACTATCAGCCTCAACTTCTATACTACAGCTAAAAGCTCCCAAGTACCCCGCTGCAAAACAAGACGCGATTACTCTCAGATACTTCAGCAAAGAAGGCAATATACCTCAAAAGTAGAATACTTGCAATCAGATGATAAAATATCTGAGGTGAGGTAGTCTGACTCAGAGCCATCTACAAGAACCTTGGCAGCCCTGCTGCGCTTCTTGCCCTTCGCTGCTTGCAGCTTCTCATACACATGGGCAGTCTCTAAGTAGGTTTGCCCTGCACAACATCAGAGAAAAGCATAAGATGACTCTTGTTTGAGTGGTGAGGAGTCACCATACACATGCACACACAGAGAATCAACTATCACCTAATATTCCATGAACATCTGGTGAGACCCTTAGTTGCTTAACCTGGAGGTTAATCTGTAGCACACAGAAAAAAGAAAAAAATGTTAAACGTCTGTAAAAGGCCAAAATAACCTGTTAAACCCTAAATATGCATCCACAACATGTGTCCATGATCCAAGGACCCCTAAAAAAAGGCCTGAAACTAATGTGGGTGGGTAGTGGAAAAACAGATAAACTCTCAAAGTGAGGTAAGAGTAAGCGCAGGGAGTACATTACACAGAAATGGCTGCATTGAAAAGACACATCAAAACTGGTGTGGGAGCCACATCAGTCATACTTACATAGTCTTTAAGTGATCCCCTCTTTCCAAAGGTTGCACGAACTATGTCTGCCAAAATATCGACTTCCCCAGGAACCGTGATACGCACAAAGTTGGAGCTCCGTGTAATGGTAAGACCAGCTCTTGTGTAGACGCTATTAACATCATTCAATTCTACCTGCAAAATTGGGATAATCAAATGGAACAAGAAATTGATGAATAGTGATCAAGGAGCCCTAAGAACCTTCTCTAACTCTTCTTTGACTGACAGCAACCAAAACATATTGACCAATACCCACATTATCCACAGCCGTCTTCCAAAAATGGCTTTGAAGGCCACTGCTCTGAGCATCTATCAGAATCTTCTGCCCTCGATAAAGAACACCCAACTTGGAAATGAACTGCAACATAGAAATAATTCGGTGGAAGTTTGCATCATTCTATGTAATGTTGTCATTAGGGATCAGCACAAAAATACATGGGACTTTCACAAAAGAAGGCTTACGGTCGATTTGCGGAGCTTTCCATGGAAAACATGCATGTTGATATGGATGTCCCGGTCGGAGACAACACAGTAGTCCTTGCCATCCTTGCCATGGAAGTCAAATCGTTCTCCATGCTTGCCTACAAAATGAGGGTCCCCCGTGATGCTGGAGCTGGGGGGTGGTGGTGGGGCAGGGGGCGCATTCTCCACGGTGCCAGTACCCTGAGGAGGGGGAGAGGTCCATTTCTTTTTGAAAGGTGGTGGAGGAGATGGAGATGAGGGAGTTGACGGTGGAGGTGGTGCTGGCGGAGCGTTCTTTATGGTACCTTGTCCCTCAGGAGGTGGCGGCCATGACCATCTCTTCTTAGAAGGAGGGGGAGGAGGAGAAGTGGCATTGGAGTACAGAGGTGGGGAAGGTGATTTCTTAGTGCTTCTTCTACGCTTGGGGGGGGGAGGGGGTGTGGTTGGGGGAGCTGGGGGAGGGTTGGATGGAGGGGAAGGGGGTGGGATAAGAGGAGGAGAGATCTGAGGTGAAGGAGGGGGAGGGGAGAGCTGAGGAGGAGGCGGCGAGGGGCTGCTTGGAGGAGGGGGAGAAGAAAACTCAGGAGGAGGGGGGGAGAGCGTGGGAGGAGGAGGAGAGGGACTGCTTGGAGGGGTAGGATTAAGAGTTGGGGAGGGCGGTGAGGGGCTGCTTATGTAAG